>NC_090940.1:124719155-125357041 GCF_040938575.1 Ambystoma mexicanum | reverse complement strand
GGGTGGTAAATGTGGCGAAGTGAATGCATGGTGAAGCGAATGCAGAAGAAGTAAAATATGAGGGGGTAAATGTGACAAAATGAATGCATGCTGAATTGAATGCAGAAGAAGTAAATTAGGGAGAGGTAAAAGTGGCAAAGTGAATGCATGCTGAATTGAATGTAGAAGGAGTAAAAATATCAGGTGGTAAATGTGACAAAGTGAATGCATGGCGAAGTGAATGCAGAAGACGTAAAATATGGGGTGGTAAATGTGGCAAAGTGAATGCATAATGAAGTGAATGCTGAAGAAGTAAAATATGAGGTGGTTAATGTGGCAAAGTGAATACATGGTGAAGTGAATGCAGAATACGTAAGGTATGGGGAGGTAAACGTGGTCATGTGAGTGCATGGTGAAGTGAATGCAGTAGAAGTAAAGTATGGGGAGGTACATGTGGCAAAGTGAATGTATGTTGAAGTGAATGCAGAAGAAGTAAGATATGAGGTGGTAAATGTGGCGAAGTGAATGCATGGTGAAGCGAATGCAGAAGAACTAAACTATGGGGTGGTAAATGTGGCGAAGTGAATGCATGGTGAAGCGAATGCAGAAGAAGTCAAATATGAGGGGTAAATGTGACAAAATGAATGCATGCTGAATTGAATGCAGAAGAAATAAAATATGAGGTGGTAAATGTGGCAATGTAAGTGCATGGTGAAGTGAAAGTAGAAGAAGTAAAATATGAGGTGGTAAATGTGACAAAGTGAAGGCATGCTGAATTAAATACAGAAGAAGTAAAATATGAGGTGGTAAATGTGACAACATTAATTCATGGTGAAGTGAATGCAGAAGAAGAAAACTATGGGGTGGTAAATGTGGCGAAGTGAATGCATGGTGAAGCGAATGCAGAAGAAGTCAAATATGAGTGGTAAATGTGACAAAATGAATGCATGCTGAATTGAATGCAGAAGAAATAAAATATGAGGTGGTAAATGTGGAAATGTAAGTGCATGGTGAAGTGAAATTAGAAGAAGTAAAATATGAGGTGGTAAAAGTGGCAAAGTGAATGCATGCTGAATTGAATGCAGAAGGAGTAGAATATCAGGTGGTAAATGTGACAAAGTGAATGCATAGTGAAGTGAATGGAGAAGAAGTAAAATATGAGGTGGTTAATGTGGCAAAGTGAATACATGGTGAAGTGAATGCAGAATACGTAAGGTATGGGGAGGTTAATGTGGCAATGTGAGTGCATAGTGAAGTGAAAGCAGAAGAAGTCAAATGTGAGGTGATAAATGTGGCAAAGTGAATGCATAGTGAAGTGAATGCAGAAGAAATAAAATATGAGGTGGTAATTGTGGCAAAGTGAGTGCATGGTGAAGTGAAAGCAGAAGAAGTAAAATATGAGGTGGTAAATGTGACAAAGTGAATGCATAGTGAAGTGAATGCAGAAGAAATAAAATATGAGGTGATAAATGTGACAAAGTGAATGCATAGTGAAGTGAATGCAGAAGAAGTAAAATATGAGGTGGTTAATGTGGCAAAGTTATTGCCTTCTGAATTGAATGCAGAAGAAGTAAAATATGAGGTGGTAATTGTGACAACGTAAATGCATGGTGAAGTGAATGCAGAAGAAGAAAACTATGGGGTGGTAAATGTGGCGAAGTGAATGCATGGTGAAGCGAATGCAGAAGAAGTCAAATATGAGGGGTAAATGTGACAATATGAATACATTCTGAATTGAATGCAGAAGAAGTAAAATATGAGGTGGTAAATGTGGCAATGTAATTGCATGGTGAAGTGAAAGCAGAAGAAGTAAAATATGAGGGGGTAAATGTGACAAAATGAATGCATGCTGAATTGAATGCAGAAGAAGTAAAACATGAGGTGGTAATTGTGGCAAAGTGAGTGCATTCTGAATTGAATGCAGAAGAAATAAAATATGAGGTGGTAAATGTGGCAATGTAAGTGCATGGTGAAGTGAAAGTAGAAGAAGTAAAATATGAGGTGGTAAATGTGACAAAGTGAAGGCATGCTGAATTAAATACAGAAGAAGTAAATTAGGGGGAGGTAAAAGTGGCAAAGTGAATGCATGCTGAATTGAATGCAGAAGGAGTAGAATATCAGGTGGTAAATGTGACAAAGTGAATGCATAGTGAAGTGAATGGAGAAGAAGTAAAATATGAGGTGGTTAATGTGGCAAAGTGAATACATGGTGAAGTGAATGCAGAATACGTAAGGTATGGGGAGGTTAATGTGGCAATGTGAGTGCATAGTGAAGTGAAAGCAGAAGAAGTCAAATGTGAGGTGATAAATGTGGCAAAGTGAATGAATGCTGAATTGAATGCAGAAGGAGTAAAATATCAGGTGGTAAATGTGAAAAAGTGAATGCATAGTGAAGTGAATGCAGAAGAAATAAAATATGAGGTGGTAATTGTGGCAAAGTGAGTGCATTCTGAATTGAATGCAGAAGAAGTAAAATATGAGGTGGTAAATGTGGCAATGTAAGTGCATGGTGAAGTGAAAGCAGAAGAAGTAAAATATGAGGTGGTAAATGTGACAAAGTGAATGCATAGTGAAGTGAATGCAGAAGAAATAAAATATGAGGTGATAAATGTGACAAAGTGAATGCATAGTGAAGTGAATGCAGAAGAAGTAAAATATGAGGTGGTTAATGTGGCAAAGTTATTGCCTTCTGAATTGAATGCAGAAGAAGTAAAATATGAGGTGGTAAATGTGACAACGTAAATGCATGGTGAAGTGAATGCAGAAGAAGTAAACTATGGGTGGTAAATGTGGAAAAGTGAATGTATGGTGAAGTGAAAGCAGAAGAAGTAATGTATGGGGAGGTACATGTGGCAAAGTGAATGTATGTTGAAGTGAATGCAGAAGAAGTAAGATATGAGGTGGTAAATGTGGCGAAGTGAATGCATGGTGAAGCAAATGCAGAAGAAGTAAAATATGAGGGGGTAAATGTGACAAAATGAATGCATGCTGAATTGAATGCAGAAGAAGTAAATTAGGGAGAGGTAAAAGTGGCAAAATGAATGCATGCTGAATTGAATGTAGAAGGAGTAAAAATATCAGGTGGTAAATGTGACAAAGTGAATACATGGTGAAGTGAATGCAGAATACGTAAGGTATGGGGAGGTAAACGTGGTAATGTGAGTGCATGGTGAAGTGAATGCAGTAGAAGTAAAGTATGGGGAGGTACATGTGGCAAAGTGAATGTATGTTGAAGTGAATGCAGAAGAAGTAAGATATGAGGTAGTAAATGTGGCGAAGTGAATGCATGGTGAAGCGAATGCAGAAGAACTAAACTATGGGGTGGTAAATGTGGCAAAGTGAATGTATGGTGAAGTGAATGCAGAAGAATTAATGTATGGGGAAGTACATGTGACAAAGTGAATGTATGTTGAAGTGAATGCTGAAGAAGTAAGATATGAGGTGGTAAATGTGGCGAAGTGAATGCATGGTGAAGCGAATGCAGAAGAAGTAACATATGAGGGGTAAATGTGACAAAATTAATGCATTCTGAATTGAATGCAGAAGAAGTAAATTAGGGGGAGGTAAATGTGGCAAAGTTAATGCATGCTGAATTGAATGCAGAAGAAGTAAAATATGAGGTGGTAAATGTGTCAAAGTGAGTGCATGGTGAAGTGAATGCAGTAGAAGTAAAGTATGGGGAGGTACATGTGGCAAAGTGAATGTATGTTGAAGTGAATGCAGAAGAAGTAAGATATGAGGTGGTAAATGTGGCGAAGTGAATGCATGCTGAAGCAAATGCAGAAGAAGTAAAATATGAGGGGTAAATGTGACAACGTTAATGCATGGTGAAGTGAATGCAGAAGAAGTAAACTATGGGGTGGTAAATGTGGCAAAGTGAATGTATGGTGAAGTGAATGCAGTAGAAGTAAAGTATGGGGAGGTACATGTGGCAAAGTGAATGTATGTTGAAGTGAATGCAGAAGAAGTAAGATATGAGGTGGTAAATGTGGCGAAGTGAATGCATGCTGAAGCGAATGCAGAAGAAGTAAAATATGAGGGGTAAATGTGACAAAATGAATGCATTCTGAATTGAATGCAGAAGAAGTAAATTAGGGGGAGGTAAATGTGGCAAAGTTAATGCATGCTGAATTGAATGCAGAAGAATTAAAATATGAGGTGGTATATGTGTCAAAGTGAGTGCATGGTGAAGTTAATGCAGAATAAGTAAAATATGAGGTGGTAAATGTGGCAAAGTGAATGCATGCTGAATTGAATGCAGAAGAAGTAAAAATATGCAGTGGTAAATGTGGCAATGTAAGTGCATGGTGAAGTAAAAGCAGAAGAAGTAAAATATGAGGAGGTAAATGTGACAAAATGAATGCATGCTGAATTGAATGCAGAAGAAGTAAATTAGGTGGAGGTAAATGTGGCAAAGTTAATGCATGCTGAATTGAATGCAGAAGAAGTCAAATATGAGGTGGTAAATGTGACAATGTAAATGCATGGTGAAGTGAATGCAGAAGAAGTAAACTATGGGGTGATGAATGTGGAAAAGTGAATGTATGGTGAAGTGTGAAAGCAGAAGAAGTAATGTATGGGGAGGTACATGTGGCAAAGTGAATGTATGTTGAAGTGAATGCAGAAGAAGTAAGATATGAGGTGGTAAATGTGGCGAAGTGAATGCATGGTGAAGCGAATGCAGAAGAAGTAAAATATGAGGGGGTAAATGTGACAAAATGAATGCATGCTGAATTGAATGCAGAAGAAGTAAATTAGGGAGAGGTAAAAGTGGCAAAGTGAATGCATGCTGAATTGAATGTAGAAGGAGTAAACATATCAGGTGGTAAATGTGACAAGGTGAATACATGGTGAAGTGAATGCAGAATACGTAAGGTATGGGGAGGTAAACGTGGTAATGTGAGTGCATGGTGAAGTGAATGCAGTAGAAGTAAAGTATGGGGAGGTACATGTGGCAAAGTGAATGTATGTTGAAGTGAATGCAGAAGAAGTAAGATATGAGGTGGTAAATGTGGCGAAGTGAATGCATGGTGAAGCGAATGCAGAAGAACTAAACTATGGGGTGGTAAATGTGGCAAAGTGAATGTATGGTGAAGTGAATGCAGAAGAATTAATGTATGGGGAAGTACATGTGACAAAGTGAATGTATGTTGAAGTGAATGCAGAAGAAGTAAGATATGAGGTGGTAAATGTGGCGAAGTGAATGCATGGTGAAGCGAATGCAGAAGAAGTAACATATGAGGGGTAAATGTGACAAAATTAATGCATTCTGAATTGAATGCAGAAGAAGTAAATTAGGGGGAGGTAAATGTGGCAAAGTTAATGCATGCTGAATTAAATGCAGAAGAAGTAAAATATGAGGTGGTAAATGTGTCAAAGTGAGTGCATGGTGAAGTGAATGCAGTAGAAGTAAAGTATGGGGAGGTACATGTGGCAAAGTGAATGTATGTTGAAGTGAATGCAGAAGAAGTAAGATATGAGGTGGTAAATGTGGCGAAGTGAATGCATGCTGAAGCGAATGCAGAAGAAGTAAAATATGAGGGGTAAATGTGACAACGTTAATGCATGGTGAAGTGAATGCAGAAGAAGTAAACTATGGGGTGGTAAATGTGGCAAAGTGAATGTATGGTGAAGTGAATGCAGTAGAAGTAAAGTATGGGGAGGTACATGTGGCAAAGTGAATGTATGTTGAAGTGAATGCAGAAGAAGTAAGATATGAGGTGGTAAATGTGGCGAAGTGAATGCATGCTGAAGCGAATGCAGAAGAAGTAAAATATGAGGGGTAAATGTGACAAAATGAATGCATTCTGAATTGAATGCAGAAGAAGTAAATTAGGGGGAGGTAAATGTGGCAAAGTTAATGCATGCTGAATTGAATGCAGAAGAAGTAAAATATGAGGTGGTACATGTGTCAAAGTGAGTGCATGGTGAAGTTAATGCAGAATAAGTAAAATATGCGGTGGTAAATGTGGCAAAGTGAATGCATGCTGAATTGAATGCAGAAGAAGTAAAAATATGCGGTGGTAAATGTGGCAATGTAAGTGCATGGTGAAGTAAAAGCAGAAGAAGTAAAATATGAGGAGGTAAATGTGACAAAATGAATGCATGCTGAATTGAATGCAGAAGAAGTAAATTAGGAGGAGGTAAATGTGGCAAAGTTAATGCATGCTGAATTGAATGCAGAAGAAGTCAAATATGAGGTGGTAATTGTGGCAAAGTGAGTGCATGCAGAATTGAATGCTGAAGAAGTAAAATATCAGGTGGTAAATGTGACAGAGTGAATGCATGGCGAAGTAAATGCAGAAGAAGTAAAATATGGGGTGGTAAATGTGGCAAGGTGAATGCATGGTGAAGTGAATGCAGAAGAATTAATGTATGGGGAGGTACATGTAGCAAAGTGAATGTATGTTGAAGTGAATGCAGAAGAAGTAAAATATGAGGTGGTAAATGTGACAAAGTGAATGCATAGTGAAGTGAATGCAGAAGAAGTAAAATATGAGGTGGTGAATGTGGCAAAGTGAATGCATGCTGAATTGAATGCAGAAGAAGTAAAATATGAGGTGGTAAATGTGACAACGTTAATGCATGGTGAAGTGAATGCAGAAGAAGTAAACTATGGGGTGGTAAATGTGGCAAAGTGAATGTATGGTGAAGTGAATGCAGAAGAATTAATGTATGGGGAGGTACATGTGGCAAAGTGAATGTATGTTGAAGTGAATGCAGAAGAAGTAAGATATGAGGTGGTAAATGTGGCGAAGTGAATGCATGGTGAAGCAAATGCAGAAGAAGTAAAATATGAGGGGTAAATGTGATAAAATGAATGCATTCTGAATTGAATGCAGAAGAAGTTAATTAGGGTGAGGTAAATGTGGCAAAGTTAATGCATGCTGAATTGAATGCAGAAGAAATAAAATATGAGGTGATAAATGTGGCAAAGTGAATGCATGCTGAATTGAATGCAGAAGGAGTAAAATATGAGGTGGTAAATGTGGCAAAGCGAGTGCATGGTGAAGTGAAAGCGGAAGAAGTAAAATATGAGGTTATTAATGTGGCAAAGTGAATGCATGCTTAATTGAATGCAGAAGAAGTAAAATATGGGGTGGTAAATGTGACAAAGTGAATGCAGCTGAAGTGAATGCAGAAGAAGTAAAATATGAGGTGGTAAATGTGGCAAAGTGAACGCATAGTGAAGTGAATGCAGAAGAAGTAAAATATGGGGTGGTCAATTTGGCAAAGTGAATGTATGTTGAAGTGAATGCAGAAGAAGTAAAATATGAGGTGGTAAATGTGAAGAAGTGAATGCATGGTGAAACGAATGCAGAAGAAGTAAAATATGAGGGGGTAAATGTGCAAAAATAAATGCATGCTGAATTGAATGCAGAAGAACTAAATTAGGTGGAGGTAAATGTGCCAAAGTTAATGCATGTTGAATTGAATGCAGAAGAAGTAAAATATGAGGTGGTAAATGTGGCAAAGTGAGTGCATGCTGAATTGTATGCAGAAGAAGTAAAATATGAGGTGGTAAATGTGGCAATGTAAGTGCATAGTGAAGTGAAAGCAGAAGAAGTAAAATATGAGGGCGTAAATGTGACAACGTGAATGCAAGCTGAATTGAATGCAGAAGAAGTAAATTAGGAGGAGGTAAAAGTGGCAAAGTGAATGCATGGTGAAGCGAATGCAGAAGAAGTCAAATATGAGGGGTAAATGTGACAAAATGAATACATTCTGAATTGAATGCAGAAGAAGTAAAATATGAGGTGGTAAATGTGGCAATGTAATTGCATGGTGAAGTGAAAGCAGAAGAAGTAAAATATGAGGGGGTAAATGTGACAAAATGAATGCATGCTGAATTGAATGCAGAAGAAGTAAATTAGGTGGATGTAAATGTGGCAAAGTGAATGCATGCTGAATTGAATGTAGAATGAGTAAAACTATTAGGTGGTAAATGTGACAAAGTGAATGCATGGTGAAGTGAATGCGGAAGAAGCAAAATATGAGGTGGTAAATGTGACAAAGTGAACTCATAGTGAAGTGAATGCAGAAGAAGTAAAATATGAGGTGGTTAATGTAGCAAAGTGAATACATGGTGAAGTGAATGCAGAATACATAAGGTATGGGGAGGTTAATGTGGCAATGTGAGTGCATAGTGAAGTGAATGCAGAAGAAATAAAATATGAGGTGGTAATTGTGGCAACGTGAATGCATAGTGAAGTGAATGCAGAAGAAATAAAATATGAGGTGGTAATTGTGGCAAAGTGAGTGCATTCTGAATTGAATGCAGAAGAAGTGAAATATGAGGTGGTAAATGTGGCAATGTAAGTGCATGGTGAAGTGAAAGCAGAAGAAGTAAAATATGAGGTGGTAAATGTGACAAAGTGAATGCATAGTGAAGTGAATGCAGAAGAAATAAAATATGAGGTGATAAATGTGACAAAGTGAATGCATAGTGAAGTGAATGCAGAAGAAGTAAAATATGAGGTGGTTAATGTGGCAAAGTGAATACATGGTGAAGTGAATGCAGAATACGTAAGGTACGGGGAGGTAAATGTGGCAATGTGAGTGCATGGTGAAGTGAAAGCAGAAGAAGTCAAATGTGAGGTGATAAATGTGGCAAAGTTATTGCCTTCTGAATTGAATGCAGAAGAAGTAAAATATGAGGTGGTAAATGTGACAACGTAAATGCATGGTGAAGTGAATGCAGAAGAAGTAAACTATGGGGTGGTAAATGTGGCAAAGTGAATGTATGGTGAAGTGAAAGCAGAAGAAGTAATGTATGGGGAGGTACATGTGGCAAAGTGAATGTATGTTGAAGTGAATGCAGAAGAAGTAAGATATGAGGTGGTAAATGTGGCGAAGTGAATGCATGGTGAAGCGAATGCAGAAGAAGTAAAATATGAGGGGGTAAATGTGACAAAATGAATGCATGCTGAATTGAATGCAGAAGGAGTAAATTAGGGAGAGGTAAAAGTGGCAAAGTGAATGCATGCTGAATTGAATGTAGAAGGAGTAAAAATATCAGGTGGTAAATGTGACAAAGTGAATGCATGGCGAAGTGAATGCAGAAGACGTAAAATATGGGGTGGTAAATGTGGCAAAGTGAATGCATAGTGAAGTGAATGCTGAAGAAGTAAAATATGAGGTGGTTAATGTGGCAAAGTGAATACATGGTGAAGTGAATGCAGAATACGTAAGGTATGGGGAGGTAAACGTGGTAATGTGAGTGCATGGTGAAGTGAAAGCAGAAGAAGTCAAATGTGAGGTGATAAATGTGGCAAAGTTATTGCCTTCTGAATTGAATGCAGAAGAAGTAAAATATGAGGTGGTAAATGTGACAACGTAAATGCATGGTGAAGTGAATGCAGAAGAAGTAAACTATGGGGTGGTAAATGTGGCAAAGTGAATGTATGGTGAAGTGAAAGCAGAAGAAGTAATGTATGGGGAGGTACATGTGGCAAAGTGAATGTATGTTGAAGTGAATGCAGAAGAAGTAAGATATGAGGTGGTAAATGTGGCGAAGTGAATGCATGGTGAAGCGAATGCAGAAGAAGTAAAATATGAGGGGGTAAATGTGACAAAATGAATGCATGCTGAATTGAATGCAGAAGAAGTAAATTAGGGAGAGGTAAAAGTGGCAAAGTGAATGCATGCTGAATTGAATGTAGAAGGAGTAAAAATATCAGGTGGTAAATGTGACAAAGTGAATGCATGGCGAAGTGAATGCAGAAGACGTAAAATATGGGGTGGTAAATGTGGCAAAGTGAATGCATAGTGAAGTGAATGCTGAAGAAGTAAAATATGAGGTGGTTAATGTGGCAAAGTGAATACATGGTGAAGTGAATGCAGAATACGTAAGGTATGGGGAGGTAAACGTGGTAATGTGAGTGCATGGTGAAGTGAATGCAGTAGAAGTAAAGTATGGGGAGGTACATGTGGCAAAGTGAATGTATGTTGAAGTGAATGCAGAAGAAGTAAGATATGAGGTGGTAAATGTGGCGAAGTGAATGCATGGTGAAGCGAATGCAGAAGAACTAAACTATGGGGTGGTAAATGTGGCAAAGTGAATGTATGGTGAAGTGAATGCAGAAGAATTAATGTATGGGGAAGTACATGTGACAAAGTGAATGTATGTTGAAGTGAATGCAGAAGAAGTAAGATATGAGGTGGTAAATGTGGCGAAGTGAATGCATGGTGAAGCGAATGCAGAAGAAGTAACATATGAGGGGTAAATGTGACAAAATTAATGCATGCTGAATTGAATGCAGAAGAAGTGAAATATGAGGTGGTAATTGTGGCAAAGTGAGTGCATTCTGAATTGAATGCAGAAGAAGTAAAATATGAGGTGGTAAATGTGGCAAAGTGAAGGCATGCTGAATTAAATACAGAAGAAGTAAATTAGGGGGAGGTAAAAGTGGCAAAGTGAATGCATGCTGAATTGAATGCAGAAGGAGTAAAATATCAGGTGGTAAATGTGACAAAGTGAATGCATAGTGAAGTGAATGCAGAAGAAGTAAAATATGAGGTGGTTAATGTGCAAAGTGAATACATGGTGAAGTGAATGCAGAAGAAGTAATGTATGGGGAGGTACATGTGGCAAAGTGAATGTATGTTGAAGTGAATGCAGAAGAAATAAAATATGAGGTGGTAAATGTGACAAAGTGAATGCATAGTGAAGTGAATGCAGAAGAAATACAATATGAGGTGGTTAATGTGGCAATGTGAGTGCATGGTGAAGTGAAAGCAGAAGAAGTCAAATGTGAGGTGATAAATGTGGCAAAGTGAATGCATGCTGAATTAAATGCAGAAGAAGTAAAATATGAGGTGGTAAATGTGACAACGTTAATTCATGGTGAAGTGAATGCAGAATAAGAAAACTATGGGGTGGTAAATGTGGCGAAGTGAATGCATGGTGAAGCGAATGCAGAAGAAGTCAAATATGAGGGGTAAATGTGACAAAATGAATACATTCTGAATTGAATGCAGAAGAAGTAAATTAGGGGGAAGTAAATGTGGCAAAGTGAGTGCATGCTGAATTGAATGCAGAAGAAGTAAAATATGAGGTGGTAAATGTGTCAAGGTGAGTGCATGGTGAAGTTAATGCAGAATAAGTAAAATATGAGGTGGTAAATGTGGCAAAGTGAATGCATGCTGAATTGAATGCAGAAGAAGTAAATTAGGTGGATTTAAATGTGGCAAAGTTAATGCTTGCTGAATTGAATGCAGAAGAAGTAATATATGAGGTGGTAATTGTGGCAAAGTGAGTGCATTCTGAATTGAATGCAGAAGAAATAAAATATGAGGTGGTAAATGTGGTAATGTAAGTACATGGTGAAGTGAAAGCAAAAGAAGTAAAATATGAGGTGGTAAATGTGGCAAAGTGAAGGCATGCTGAATTAAATACAGAAGAAGTAAATTAGGGGGAAGTAAAAGTGGCAAAGTGAATGCATGCTGAATTGAATGCAGAAGGAGTAAAATATCAGGTGGTAAATGTGGTAAGTGTATACATGGTGAAGTTAATGCAGAAGAAGTAAAACATGAGGTGGTAAATTTGGCAAAGTGAATTCATGCTGAATAGAATGCAGAAGAAGTAAAATATAAGGTGGTAAATCTGGTAATGTGAGTGCATGGTGAAGTGAAAGCAGAAGAAATAAAATATGAGGTGTAAATGTGGCAATGTGAGTGCATGGTGAAGTGAAAGCAGTAGAAGTAAAGTATGGGAAGGTAAATGTGACAACGTGAATGTATGGTAAATGTGAATGTTGGTAAAGTGAATGCAGAAGAAGTAAATATGAGGTGGTAAATGTGACAACGTTAATGCATGGTGAAGTGAATGCAGAAGAAGTGAACTATGGGGTGGTAAATGTGGCAAAGTGAATGTATGGTGAACTGAATGCAGAAGATGTAATGTATGGGGAGGTACATGTGGCAAAGTGAATGTATGTTGAAGTGAATGCAGATGAAGTAAAATATGAGGTGATAAATGTGAAAAAGTGAGTGCATGGTGAAGTTAATGCAGAATAAGTAAAATATGAGGTGGTAAATGTGGCAAAGTGAATGCATGCTGAATTGAATGCAGAAGAAGTAAAATATGAGGTGGTAAATGTGGCAAAGTGAATGAAGGAAATGAATGCAGAAGAAGTAAAATATGAGGTGGTAAATGTGACAAAGTGAATGTATGGTGTCGTGAATGCAGAAGAAGTGAAATATGAGGTGGTAAATATGAAAAAGTGAATGTATGGTGAAGTGAATGCAGACGAAGTAAAATAAGAGGTGGTAAATGTGTCAAAGTGAATGCATGATGAAGTGAATGCAGAAGAAGTAATATAAGAGGTGGTAAATGTGTCAAAGTGAATGCATGGTGAAGTGAATGCAGAAGAAGTAAAATAACAGGTGGTAAATGTGTCAAAGTGAATGCATGATGAAGTGAATGCAAAAGAAGTGAAATATGAGGTGGTAAATATGAAAAAGTGAATGTATGGTGAAGTGAATGCAGAAGAAGTGAATATGGAGGATGTAAATGTGACAAAATGAATGTATGGTGAAGTGAATGCAGAAGAAATAATGTATGGGAGGTAAATGTGACAAAGTGAATGTATGGTGAAGTGATTGCAGAAGAAGTAAAGTATGGGAACGTAAATGTGACAAAGTGAATGTATGGTGAACTGAATGCAGAAGAAGTAAAGTATGGGAACGTAAATGTGGCAAAGTGAGTGCATGGTAAAGTGAATGCAGAAGAAGTCAAATATGAGGGGGTAAATGTGACAAAATGAGTGCATGCTGAATTGAATGCAGAAGAAGTAAATCAGGTGGAGGTAAATGTGGCAAAGTTAATGCATGCTGAAGCGAATGCAGAAGAAGTAAAATATGAGGTGGCAAATGTGACAAAGTGAATGTATGGTGTACTGAACGCAGAAGAAGTAAATTAGGGGGAGGTAAACGTGGCAAAGTGAATGCATGCTGAATTGAATGCAGAAGAAGTAAAATATGAGGTGGTAAATGTGGCAATGTGAGTGCATGCTGAATTGAATGCAGAAGAAGTAAAATATGAGGTGGTAAATATGGAAAGGTTAGTGCATGGTGAAGTGAATGCAGAAGAAGTAAAGTATGAGGAGGTAAACATGGCAAAGTGGATGCATGGTGAAGCGGATACAGAATAAATAAAATGTGAGGTGGTAAATGTGACAAAGTGAATGTATGGTGTAGTGAATACAGAAGAAGTAAATTAGGGGGAGGTAAATGTGGCAAAGTGAATGCATGCTGAATTGAATCCAGAAGAAGTCAAATATGATGTGGTAAATGCGGCAATGTAAGTGCATGGTGAAGTGAAAGCAGAAGAAGTAAAATATGAGGGGGTAAATGTGACAAAGTGATGCACGGTGAAGTGAATGCAGAAGAAGTAAAATATGGGGTAGTAAATGTGGCAAAGTAAATGCATGGTGAAGTGGATGCAGAAGAAGTAATGTATGGGGAGGTACATGTGGCAAAGTGAATGTATGTTGAAGTGAATGCAGAAGAAGTAAAATATGAGGTGGTAAATGTGGCAATGTGAGTGCATGGTGAAGTGAATGCAGAAGATGTAAAACACGAGGTGCGAAATGTGGCAAAGTGAATGCATGAAATGAATGCAGAAGAAGTACAATATGTGGTGGTAAATGTGACAAAGTGAATGTATGGTGTCGTGAATGCAGAATAACTAAATTAAGGGAAAGGTAAATGTGGCAAAGTGAATGTATGGTGAAGTGAATGCAGAAGAAGTAAAATAAGAGGTGGTAAAAGTGTCAAAGTGAATGCATGGTGAAGTGAATGCAGAAGAAGTAAAATATGAAGAGGTACATATGAAAAAGTGAATGTATGGTGAAGTGAATGCAGAAGAAGTGAACATGGAGGATTTAAATCTGACAAAGTGATTGTATGGTGAAGTGAATGCAGAAGAAATAATGTATGGGGAGGTAAATGTGACAAAGTGAATGTATGGCGAAGTGATTGCAGAAGAAGTAAAGCATGGGAATGTAAATGTGACAAAGTGAATGTATGGTGAAGTGAATGCAGAAGAAGTAAATTATGGCGAGGTAAATGTGGCAAAGTTAATGCATGCTGAATTGAATGCAGAAGAAGTAAAATATGAGGTGGTAAATGTGACAAAGTGAGTGCATGGTGAAGTTAATGCAGAAGAAGTAAAATATGAGGTGGTAAATGTGGCAAAGTGAATGCATGCTGAATTGAATGCAGAAGAAGTAAAATATGAGGTGGTAAATGTGACAAAGTGAGTGCATGGTGAAGTGAAAGCAGAAGAGGTAAAATATGAGGGGGTAAATGTGACAAAATGAATGCATGCTGAATTGAATGCAGAAGAACAACATTAGGTGGAGGTAAATGTGGCAAAGTTAATGCATGCTGAATTGAATGCAGAGGAAGTCAAATATGAGGTGGTAATTGTGGCAAAGGGAGTGCATGCTGAATTGAATGCAGAAGGAGTAAAATATGAGGTAGTAAATGTGACAAAGTGATGCACGGTGAAGTGAATGCAGAAGAAGTAAAATATGGGGTGGTAAATGTGGCAAAGTAAATGCATGGTGAAGTGGATGCAGAAGAAGTAATGTATGGGGAGGTACATGTGGCAAAGTGAATGTATGTTGATGTGAATGCAGAAGAAGTAAAATATGAGGTGGTAAATGTGGCAATGTGAGTGCATGGTGAAGTGAATGCAGAAGATGTAAAACACGAGGTGCGAAATGTGGCAAAGTGAATGCATGAAATGAATGCAGAAGAAGTACAATATGTGGTGGTAAATGTGACAAAGTGAATGTATGGCGTCGTGAATGCAGAATAACTAAATTAAGGGAAAGGTAAATGTGGCAAAGTGAATGTATGGTGAAGTGAATGCAGAAGAAGTAAAATAAGAGGTGGTAAAAGTGTCAAAGTGAATGCATGGTGAAGTGAATGCAGAAGAAGTAAAATATGAGGAGGTACATATGAAAAAGTGAATGTATGGTGAAGTAAATGCAGAAGAAGTGAACATGGAGGATTTAAATCTGACAAAGTGATTGTATGGTGAAGTGAATGCAGAAGAAATAATGTATGGGGAGGTAAATGTGACAAAGTGAATGTATGGCGAAGTGATTGCAGAAGAAGTAAAGTATGGGAATGTAAATGTGACAAAGTGAATGTATGGTGAAGTGAATGCAGAAGAAGTAAATTATGGCGAGGTAAATGTGGCAAAGTTAATGCATGCTGAATTGAATGCAGAAGAAGTAAAATATGAGGTGGTAAATGTGACAAAGTGAGTGCATGGTGAAGTTAATGCAGAAGAAGTAAAATATGAGGTGGTAAATGTGGCAAAGTGAATGCATGCTGAATTGAATGCAGAAGAAGTAAAATATGAGGTGGTAAATGTGACAAAGTGAGTGCATGGTGAAGTTAAAGCAGAAGAGGTAAAATATGAGGGGGTAAATGTGACAATATGAATGCATGCTGAATTGAATGCAGAAGAAGTACATTAGGTGGAGGTAAATGTGGCAAAGTTAATGCATGCTGAATTGAATGCAGAGGAAGTCAAATATGAGGTGGTAATTGTGGCAAAGGGAGTGCATGCTGAATTGAATGTAGAAGAAGTAAAATATGAGGTGGTAAATGTGGCAATGTAAGTGCATGGTGAAGTGAAAGCAGAATAAGTAAAATATGGGGTGGTAAATGTGGCAAGGTGAATGCATGGTGAAGTGAATGCAGAAGAATTAATGTATGGGGGGTACATGTGGCAAAGTGAATGTATGTTGAAGTGAATGCAGAAGAAGTAAAATATTAGGTGATAAATGTGGCAAAGTGAGTGCATGGTGAAGTGAAAGCAGAAGAAGTAAAATATGAGGGGGTAAATGTGACAAAATGAGTGCATGCTGAATTGAATGCAGAAGAAGTAAATTAGGGGGAGGTAAATGTGGCAAAGTGAGTGCATGGTGCAGTGAATGAAGAAGAAGTCAAATACGAGGTGGTAAATTTGGCAAAGTGAATGCATGGTGAAGTGGATGCAGATGGAGTAAAATGTGAGGTGGTAAATGTGACAAAGTGAATGTATGGTGAAGTGAATGCAGACGAAGTAAATTAGGGGGAGGTAAATGTTGCAAAGTGAATGCATGTTGAATTGAATGCAGAAGAAGTAAAATATGAAGTGGTAAATGAGGCAAAGGGAGTGCATGGTAAAGTCAATGCAGAAGAAGTAAAGTATGGTGGGGTACATGTGACAAAGTGAATGTATGGTGAAGTGTTTGCAGAAGAAGTAACGTATTTTAAGGTAAATGTGACAGAGTGAATGTATGGTGAATTTAATGCAGAAGAAGTAAAGTATTGGGAGGGAAATGTGACAACATGAATGTATGGTAAATGTGAATGCAGAAGAAGTCAAATATGACGTGGTAAATGTGGCAAAGTGAATGCATGGTGAAGCAAATGCAGAGGAATTAAAATATGAGGGGGTAAATCTGACAAAGTGAATGCATGGTGAAGGTAATGCAGAAGAAGTAAAATATGAGGTGGTAGATGTGACAACGTGAATGTATGGTGCCTTGAATGCAGAAGAAGTAAATTAGCGGGGGTTAATGTGGCAAAGTGAATTCATGCTGAATTGAATGCAGAAGAAGTAAAATATGAGGTGGTAAATGTGGCAATGTGAGTGCATGGTCAAGTGAAAGCAGAAGAAGTAAAACGTGAGGTGGTAAATGTGGCAAAGTGAATGCATGCTGAATTGAATGCAGAAGAAGTAAAAATATGCGGTGGTAAATGTGACAAAATGAATGCATGCTGAATTGAATGCAGAAGAAGTAAATTAGGTGGAGGTAAATGTGGCAAAGTTAATGCATGCTGAATTGAATGCAGAAGAAGTCAAATATGAGGTGGTAATTGTGGCAAAGTGAGTGCATGCAGAATTGAATGCTGAAGAAGTAAAATATCAGGTGGTAAATGTGACAGAGTGAATGCATGGTGAAGTAAATGCAGAAGAAGTAAAATATGGGGTGGTAAATGTGGCAAGGTGAATGCATGGCGAAGTGAATGCAGAAGAATTAATGTATGGGGAGGTACATGTAGCAAAGTGAATGTATGTTGAAGTGAATGCAGAAGAAGTAAAATATGAGGTGGTAAATGTGACAAAGTGAATGCATAGTGAAGTGAATGCAGAAGAAGTAAAATATGAGGTGGTGAAAGTGGCAAAGTGAATGCATGCTGAATTGAATGCAGAAGAAGTAAAATATGAGGTGGTAAATGTGACAACGTTAATGCATGGTGAAGTGAATGCAGAAGAAGTAAACTATGGGGTGGTAAATGTGGCAAAGTGAATGTATGGTGAAGTGAATGCAGAAGAATTAATGTATGGGGAGGTACATGTGGCAAAGTGAATGTATGTTGAAGTGAATGCAGACGAAGTAAGATATGAGGTGGTAAATGTGGCGAAGTGAATGCATGGTGAAGCAAATGCAGAAGAAGTAAAATATGAGGGGTAAATGTGATAAAATGAATGCATTCTGAATTGAATGCAGAAGAAATAAAATATGAGGTGATAAATGTGGCAAAGTGAATGCATGCTGAATTGAATGCAGAAGGAGTAAAATATGAGGTGGTAAATGTGGCAAAGTGAGTGCATGGTGAAGTGAAAGCGGAAGAAGTAAAATATGAGGTTATTAATGTGGCAAAGTGAATGCATGCTTAATTGAATGCAGAAGAAGTAAAATATGGGGTGGTAAATGTGACAAAGTGTATGCAAGTGAAGTGAATGCAGAAGAAGTAAAATATGAGGTGGTAAATGTGGCAAAGTGAACGCATAGTGAAGTGAATGCAGAAGAAGTAAAATATGGGGTGGTCAATTTGGCAAAGTGAATGTATGTTGAAGTGAATGCAGAAGAAGTAAAATATGAGGTGGTAAATGTGAAGAAGTGAATGCATGGTGAAACGAATGCAGAAGAAGTAAAATATGAGGGGGTATATGTGCAAAAATAAATGCATGCTGAATTGAATGCAGAAGAACTAAATTAGGTGGAGGTAAATGTGCCAAAGTTAATGCATGTTGAATTGAATGCAGAAGAAGTAAAATATGAGGTGGTAAATGTGGCAAAGTGAGTGCATGGTGAAGCAAATGCAGAGGAATTAAAATATGAGGGGGTAAATCTGACAAAGTGAATGCATGGTGAAGGTAATGCAGAAGAAGTAAAATATGAGGTGGTAAATGTGACAACGTGAATGTATGGTGCCTTGAATGCAGAAGAAGTAAATTAGCGGGGGTTAATGTGGCAAAGTGAATTCATGCTGAATTGAATGCAGAAGAAGTAAAATATGAGGTGGTAAATGTGGCAATGTGAGTGCATGGTCAAGTGAAAGCAGAAGAAGTAAAACGTGAGGTGGTAAATGTGGCAAAGTGAATGCATGCTGAATTGAATGCAGAAGAAGGAAAAATATGCGGTGGTAAATGTGACAAAATGAATGCATGCTGAATTGAATGCAGAAGAAGTAAATTAGGTGGAGGTAAATGTGGCAAAGTTAATGCATGCTGAATTGAATGCAGAAGAAGTCAAATATGAGGTGGTAATTGTGGCAAAGTGAGTGCATGCAGAATTGAATGCTGAAGAAGTAAAATATCAGGTGGTAAATGTGACAGAGTGAATGCATGGTGAAGTAAATGCAGAAGAAGTAAAATATGGGGTGGTAAATGTGGCAAGGTGAATGCATGGCGAAGTGAATGCAGAAGAATTAATGTATGGGGAGGTACATGTAGCAAAGTGAATGTATGTTGAAGTGAATGCAGAAGAAGTAAAATATGAGGTGGTAAATGTGACAAAGTGAATGCATAGTGAAGTGAATGCAGAAGAAGTAAAATATGAGGTGGTGAAAGTGGCAAAGTGAATGCATGCTGAATTGAATGCAGAAGAAGTAAAATATGAGGTGGTAAATGTGACAACGTTAATGCATGGTGAAGTGAATGCAGAAGAAGTAAACTATGGGGTGGTAAATGTGGCAAAGTGAATGTATGGTGAAGTGAATGCAGAAGAATTAATGTATGGGGAGGTACATGTGGCAAAGTGAATGTATGTTGAAGTGAATGCAGACGAAGTAAGATATGAGGTGGTAAATGTGGCGAAGTGAATGCATGGTGAAGCAAATGCAGAAGAAGTAAAATATGAGGGGTAAATGTGATAAAATGAATGCATTCTGAATTGAATGCAGAAGAAGTTAATTAGGGTGAGGTAAATGTGGCAAAGTTAATGCATGCTGAATTGAATGCAGAAGAAATAAAATATGAGGTGATAAATGTGGCAAAGTGAATGCATGCTGAATTGAATGCAAAAGGAGTAAAATATGAGGTGGTAAATGTGGCAAAGTGAGTGCATGGTGAAGTGAAAGCGGAAGAAGTAAAATATGAGGTTATTAATGTGGCAAAGTGAATGCATGCTTAATTGAATGCAGAAGAAGTAAAATATGGGGTGGTAAATGTGACAAAGTGTATGCAGGTGAAGTGAATGCAGAAGAAGTAAAATATGAGGTGGTAAATGTGGCAAAGTGAACGCATAGTGAAGTGAATGCAGAAGAAGTAAAATATGGGGTGGTCAATTTGGCAAAGTGAATGTATGTTGAAGTGAATGCAGAAGAAGTAAAATATGAGGTGGTAAATGTGAAGAAGTGAATGCATGGTGAAACGAATGCAGAAGAAGTAAAATATGAGGGGGTATATGTGCAAAAATAAATGCATGCTGAATTGAATGCAGAAGAACTAAATTAGGTGGAGGTAAATGTGCCAAAGTTAATGCATGTTGAATTGAATGCAGAAGAAGTAAAATATGAGGTGGTAAATGTGGCAAAGTGAGTGCATGCTGAATTGTATGCAGAAGAAGTAAAATATGAGGTGGTAAATGTGGCAATGTAAGTGCATAGTGAAGTGAAAGCAGAAGAAGTAAAATATGAGGGCGTAAATGTGACAACGTGAATGCAAGCTGAATTGAATGCAGAAGAAGTAAATTAGGGGGAGGTAAAAGTGGCAAAGTGAATGCATGGTGAAGCGCATGCAGAAGAAGTCAAATATGAGGGGTAAATGTGACAAAATGAATACATTCTGAATTGAATGCAGAAGAAGTAAAATATGAGGTGGTAAATGTGGCAATGTAATTGAATGGTAAAGTGAAAGCAGAAGAAGTAAAACGTGAGGTGGTAAATGTGGCAAAGTGAATGCATGCTGAATTGAATGCAGAAGAAGTAAAAATATGCGGTGGTAAATGTGACAAAATGAATGCATGCTGAATTGAATGCAGAAGAAGTAAATTAGGTGGAGGTAAATGTGGCAAAGTTAATGCATGCTGAATTGAATGCAGAAGAAGTCAAATATGAGGTGGTAATTGTGGCAAAGTGAGTGCATGCAGAATTGAATGCTGAAGAAGTAAAATATCAGGTGGTAAATGTGACAGAGTGAATGCATGGCGAAGTAAATGCAGAAGAAGTAAAATATGGGGTGGTAAATGTGGCAAGGTGAATGCATGGTGAAGTGAATGCAGAAGAATTAATGTATGGGGAGGTACATGTAGCAAAGTGAATGTATGTTGAAGTGAATGCAGAAGAAGTAAAATATGAGGTGGTAAATGTGACAAAGTGAATGCATAGTGAAGTGAATGCAGAAGAAGTAAAATATGAGGTGGTGAATGTGGCAAAGTGAATGCATGCTGAATTGAATGCAGAAGAAGTAAAATATGAGGTGGTAAATGTGACAACGTTAATGCATGGTGAAGTGAATGCAGAAGAAGTAAACTATGGGGTGGTAAATGTGGCAAAGTGAATGTATGGTGAAGTGAATGCAGAAGAATTAATGTATGGGGAGGTACATGTGGCAAAGTGAATGTATGTTGAAGTGAATGCAGACGAAGTAAGATATGAGGTGGTAAATGTGGCGAAGTGAATGCATGGTGAAGCAAATGCAGAAGAAGTAAAATATGAGGGGTAAATGTGATAAAATGAATGCATTCTGAATTGAATGCAGAAGAAGTTAATTAGGGTGAGGTAAATGTGGCAAAGTTAATGCATGCTGAATTGAATGCAGAAGAAATAAAATATGAGGTGATAAATGTGGCAAAGTGAATGCATGCTGAATTGAATGCAGAAGGAGTAAAATATGAGGTGGTAAATTTGGCAAAGTGAGTGCATGGTGAAGTGAAAGCGGAAGAAGTAAAATATGAGGTTATTAATGTGGCAAAGTGAATGCATGCTTAATTGAATGCAGAAGAAGTAAAATATGGGGTGGTAAATGTGACAAAGTGAATGCAGGTGAAGTGAATACAGAAGAAGTAAAATATGAGGTGGTAAATGTGGCAAAGTGAACGCATAGTGAAGTGAATGCAGAAGAAGTAAAATATGGGGTGGTCAATTTGGCAAAGTGAATGTATGTTGAAGTGAATGCAGAAGAAGTAAAATATGAGGTGGTAAATGTGAAGAAGTGAATGCATGGTGAAACGAATGCAGAAGAAGTAAAATATGAGGGGGTATATGTGCAAAAATAAATGCATGCTGAATTGAATGCAGAAGAACTAAATTAGGTGGAGGTAAATGTGCCAAAGTTAATGCATGTTGAATTGAATGCAGAAGAAGTAAAATATGAGGTGGTAAATGTGGCAAAGTGAGTGCATGCTGAATTGTATGCAGAAGAAGTAAAATATGAGGTGGTAAATGTGGCAATGTAAGTGCATAGTGAAGTGAAAGCAGAAGAAGTAAAATATGAGGGCGTAAATGTGACAACGTGAATGCAAGCTGAATTGAATGCAGAAGAAGTAAATTAGGGGGAGGTAAAAGTGGCAAAGTGAATGCATGGTGAAGCGCATGCAGAAGAAGTCAAATATGAGGGGTAAATGTGACAAAATGAATACATTCTGAATTGAATGCAGAAGAAGTAAAATATGAGGTGGTAAATGTGGCAATGTAATTGCATGGTAAAGTGAAAGCAGAAGAAGTAAAATATGAGGGGGTAAATGTGACAAAATGAATGCATGCTGAATTGAATGCAGAAGAAGTAAATTAGGTGGATGTAAATGTGGCAAAGTGAATGCATGCTGAATTGAATGTAGAATGAGTAAAACTATCAGGTGGTAAATGTGACAAAGTGAATGCATGGTGAAGTGAATGCGGAAGAAGCAAAATATGAGGTGGTAAATGTGACAAAGTGAACTCATAGTGAAGTGAATGCAGAAGAAGTAAAATATGAGGTGGTTAATGTAGCAAAGTGAATACATGGTGAAGTGAATGCAGAATACATAAGGTATGGGGAGGTTAATGTGGCAATGTGAGTGCATAGTGAAGTGAAAGCAGAAGAAATAAAATATGAGGTGGTAATTGTGGCAAAGTGAGTGCATTCTGAATTGAATGCAGAAGGAGTAAAATATCAGGTGGTAAATGGGATAAAGTGAATGCATAGTGAAGTGAATGCAGAAGAAATAAAATATGAGGTGGTAATTGTGGCAAAGTGAGTGCATTCTGAATTGAATGCAGAAGAAGTAAAATATGAGGTGGTAAATGTGGCAATGTAAGTGCATGGTGAAGTGAAAGCAGAAGAAGTAAAATATGAGGTGGTAAATGTGACAAAGTGAATGCATAGTGAAGTGAATGCAGAAGAAATAAAATATGAGGTGGTAATTGTGGCAAAGTGAGTGCATTCTGAATTGAATGCAGAAGGAGTAAAATATCAGGTGGTAAATGGGATAAAGTGAATGCATAGTGAAGTGAATGCAGAAGAAATAAAATATGAGGTGGTAATTGTGGCAAAGTGAGTGCATTCTGAATTGAATGCAGAAGAAGTAAAATATGAGGTGGTAAATGTGGCAATGTAAGTGCATGGTGAAGTGAAAGCAGAAGAAGTAAAATATGAGGTGGTAAATGTGACAAAGTGAATGCATAGTGAAGTGAATGCAGAAGAAATAAAATATGAGGTGATAAATGTGACAAAGTGAATGCATAGTGAATTGAATGCAGAAGAAGTAAAATATGAGGTGGTAAATGTGGCAATGTAAGTGCATAGTGAAGTGAAAGCAGAAGAAGTAAAATATGAGGTGATAAATGTGACAAAGTGAATACATGGTGAAGTGAATGCAGAATACGTAAGGTACGGGGAGGTAAATGTGGCAATGTGAGTGCATAGTGAAGTGAAAGCAGACAAAGTAAAATATGAGGTGATAAATGTGGCAAAGTTATTGCCTTCTGAATTGAATGCAGAAGAAGTAAAATATGAGGTGGTAAATGTGACAACGTAAATGCATGGTGAAGTGAATGCAGAAGAAGTAAACTATGGGGTGGTAAATGTGGCAAAGTGAATGTATGGTGAAGTGAAAGCAGAAGAAGTAATGTATGGGGAGGTACATGTGGCAAAGTGAATGTATGTTGAAGTGAATGCAGAAGAAGTAAGATATGAGGTGGTAAATGTGGCGAAGTGAATGCATGGTGAAGCGAATGCAGAAGAAGTAAAATATGAGGGGGTAAATGTGACAAAATGAATGCATGCTGAATTGAATGCAGAAGAAGTAAATTAGGGAGAGGTAAAAGTGGCAAAGTGAATGCATGCTGAATTGAATGTAGAAGGAGTAAAAATATCAGGTGGTAAATGTGACAAAGTGAATGCATGGCGAAGTGAATGCAGAAGACGTAAAATATGGGGTGGTAAATGTGGCAAAGTGAATGCATGGTGAAGTGAATGCAGAAGAAGTAAAATATGAGGTGGTAAATGTGACAAAGTGAATGCATAGTGAAGTGAATGCTGAAGAAGTAAAATATGAGGTGGTTAATGTGGCAAAGTGAATACATGGTGAAGTGAATGCAGAATACGTAAGGTATGGGGAGGTAAACGTGGTAATGTGAGTGCATGGTGAAGTGAATGCAGTAGAAGTAAAGTATGGGGAGGTACATGTGGCAAAGTGAATGTATGTTGAAGTGAATGCAGAAGAAGTAAGATATGAGGTGGTAAATGTGGCGAAGTGAATGCATGGTGAAGCGAATGCAGAAGAACTAAACTATGGGGTGGTAAATGTGGCAAAGTGAATGTATGGTGAAGTGAATGCAGAAGAATTAATGTATGGGGAAGTACATGTGATAAAGTGAATGTATGTTGAAGTGAATGCAGAAGAAGTAAGATATGAGGTGGTAAATGTGGCGAAGTGAATGCATGGTGAAGCGAATGCAGAAGAAGTAACATATGAGGGGTAAATGTGACAAAATTAATGCATTCTGAATTGAATGCAGAAGAAGTAAATTAGGGGGAGGTAAATGTGGCAAAGTTAATGCATGCTGAATTGAATGCAGAAGAAGTGAAATATGAGGTGGTAATTGTGGCAAAGTGAGTGCATTCTGAATTGAATGAAGAAGAAGTAAAATATGAGGTGGTAAATGTGGCAAAGTGAAGGCATTCTGAATTAAATACAGAAGAAGTAAATTAGGGGGAGGTAAAAGTGGCAAAGTGAATGCATGCTGAATTGAATGCAGAAGGAGTAAAATATCAGGTGGTAAATGTGACAAAGTGAATGCATAGTGAAGTGAATGCAGAAGAAGTAAAATATGAGGTGGTTAATGTGCAAAGTGAATACATGGTGAAGTGAATGCAGAAGAAGTAATGTATGGGGAGGTACATGTGGCAAAGTGAATGTATGTTGAAGTGAATGCAGAAGAAATAAAATATGAGGTGGTAAATGTGACAAAGTGAATGCATAGTGAAGTGAATGCAGAAGAAATAAAATATGAGGTGGTTAATGTGGCAATGTGAGTGCATGGTGAAGTGAAAGCAGAAGAAGTCAAATGTGAGGTGATAAATGTGGCAAAGTGAATGCATGCTGAATTAAATGCAGAAGAAGTAAAATATGAGGTGGTAAATGTGACAACGTTAATTCATGGTGAAGTGAATGCAGAAGAAGAAAACTATGGGGTGGTAAATGTGGCGAAGTGAATGCATGGTGAAGCGAATGCAGTAGAAGTCAAATATGAGGGGTAAATGTGACAAAATGAATGCATGCTGAATTGAATGCAGAAGAAGTAAATTAGGGGGAAGTAAATGTGGCAAAGTGAGTGCATGCTGAATTGAATGCAGAAGAAGTAAAATATGAGGTGGTAAATGTGTCAAGGTGAGTGCATGGTGAAGTTAATGCAGAATAAGTAAAATATGAGGTGGTAAATGTGGCAAAGTGAATGCATGCTGAATTGAATGCAGAAGAAGTAAAATATGATTTGGTAAATGTGGCAATGTGAGTGCATGGTGAAGAGAAAGCAGAAGAAGTAAAATATGAGGGGGTAAATGTGACAAAATGAATGCATGCTGAATTGAATGCAGAAGAAGTAAATTAGGTGGATTTAAATGTGGCAAAGTTAATGCTTGCTGAATTGAATGCAGAAGAAGTAATATATGAGGTGGTAATTGTGGCAAAGTGAGTGCATTCTGAATTGAATGCAGAAGAAATAAAATATGAGGTGGTAAATGTGGTAATGTAAGTACATGGTGAAGTGAAAGCAAAAGAAGTAAAATATGAGGTGGTAAATGTGACAAAGTGAAGGCATGCTGAATTAAATACAGAAGAAGTAAATTAGGGGGAAGTAAAAGTGGCAAAGTGAATGCATGCTGAATTGAATGCAGAAGGAGTAAAATATCAGGTGGTAAATGTGGCAAAGTGAATACATGGTGAAGTTAATGCAGAAGAAGTAAAATATGAGGTGGTAAATGTGGCAAAGTGAATGCATGCTGAATTGAATGCAGAAGAAGTAAAATATGAGGTGGTAAATGTGGCAAAGTGAATGAATGAAATGAATGCAGAAGAAGTCAAATATGAGGTGGTAAATGTGACAAAGTGAATGTATGGTGTTGTGAATGCAGAAGAAGTGAAATATGAGGTGGTAAATATGAAAAAGTGAATGTATGGTGAAGTGAATGCAGAAGAAGTAAAATAAGAGGTGGTAAATGTGTCAAAGTGAATGCATGATGAAGTGAATGCAGAAGAAGTAATATAAGAGGTGGTAAATGTGTCAAAGTGAATGCATGGTGAAGTGAATGCAGAAGAAGTAAAATAAGAGGTGGTAAATGTGTCAAAGTGAATGCATGATGAAGTGAATGCAAAAGAAGTGAAATATGAGGTGGTAAATATGAAAAAGTGAATGTATGGTGAAGTGAATGCAGAAGAAGTGAATATGGAGGATGTAAATGTGACAAAGTGAATGTATGGTGAAGTGAATGCAGAAGAAATAATGTATGGGAGGTAAATGTGACAAAGTGAATGTATGGTGAAGTGATTGCAGAAGAAGTAAAGTATGGGAACGTAAATGTGACAAAGTGAATGTATGGTGAACTGAATGCAGAAGAAGTAAAGTATGGGAACGTAAATGTGGCAAAGTGAGTGCATGGTAAAGTGAATGCAGAAGAAGTCAAATATGAGGGGGTAAATGTGACAAAATGAGTGCATGCTGAATTGAATGCAGAAGAAGTAAATCAGGTGGAGGTAAATGTGGCAAAGTTAATGCATGCTGAAGCGAATGCTGAAGAAGTAAAATATGAGGTGGCAAATGTGACAAAGTGAATGTATGGTGTACTGAATGCAGAAGAAGTAAATTAGGGGGAGGTAAACGTGGCAAAGTGAATGCATGCTGAATTGAATGCAGAAGAAGTAAAATATGAGGTGGTAAATGTGGCAATGTGAGTGCATGCTGAATTGAATGCAGAAGAAGTAAAATATGAGGTGGTAAATATGGAAAGGTTAGTGCATGGTGAAGTGAATGCAGAAGAAGTAAAGTATGAGGAGGTAAACATGGCAAAGTGGATGCATGGTGAAGCGGATACAGAATAAATAAAATGTGAGGTGGTAAATGTGACAAAGTGAATGTATGGTGTAGTGAATACAGAAGAAGTAAATTAGGGGGAGGTAAATGTGGCAAAGTGAATGCAAGCTGAATTGAATACAGAAGAAGTTAATTAGGGGGAGGTAAAAGTGGCAAAGTGAG
This sequence comes from Ambystoma mexicanum, assembly GCF_040938575.1. NCBI lineage: Eukaryota > Metazoa > Chordata > Amphibia > Caudata > Ambystomatidae > Ambystoma > Ambystoma mexicanum. The sequence continues at coordinate 125,330,092 of NC_090940.1, read as the reverse complement.
TGCATGCTGAATTGAATGCAGAAGAAGTAAAATATGAGGTGGTAAATGTGGCAATGTAAGTGCATGGTGAAGTGAAAGCAGAATAAGTAAAATATGATGGGGTAAATGTGACAAAGTGAATGCATGCTGAATTGAATGCAGAAGGAGTAAAATATCAGGTGGTAAAAATGACAAAGTGAATGCATGGCGAAGTAACTGCAGAAGAAATAAAATATGGGGTGGTAAATGTGGCAAGGTGAATGCATGGTGAAGTGAATGCAGAAGAATTAATGTATGGGGGTACATGTGGCAAAGTGAATGTATGTTGAAGTGAATGCAGAAGAAGTAAAATATTAGGTGATAAATGTGGCAAAGTGAGTGCATGGTGAAGTGAAAGCAGAAGAAGTAAAATATGAGGGGGTAAATGTGACAAAATGAGTGCATGCTGAATTGAATGCAGAAGAAGTAAATTAGGGGGAGGTAAATGTGGCAAAGTGAGTGCATGGTGCAGTGAATGAAGAAGAAGTCAAATACGAGGTGGTAAATTTGGCAAAGTGAATGCATGGTGAAGTGGATGCAGATGGAGTAAAATGTGAGGTGGTAAATGTGACAAAGTGAATGTATGGTGAAGTGAATGCAGACAAAGTAAATTAGGGGGAGGTAAATGTGGCAAAGTGAATGCATGTTGAATTGAATGCAGAAGAAGTAAAATATGAAGTGGTAAATGAGGCAAAGGGAGTGCATGGTAAAGTCAATGCAGAAGAAGTAAAGTATGGTGGGGTACATGTGACAAAGTGAATGTATGGTGAAGTGTTTGCAGAAGAAGTAACATATTGGAAGGTAAATGTGACAGAGTGAATGTATGGTGAAGTTAATGCAGAAGAAGTAAAGTATTGGGAGGGAAATGTGACAACATGAATGTATGGTAAATGTGAATGCAGAAGAAGTCAAATATGACGTGGTAAATGTGGCAAAGTGAATGTATGGTGCCTTGAATGCAGAAGAAGTAAATTAGGGGGGGTTAATGTGGCAAAGTGAATTCATGCTGAATTGAATGCAGAAGAAGTAAAATATGAGGTGCTAAATGTGGCAATGTGAGTGCATGGTCAAGTGAAAGCAGAAGAAGTAAAATATGAGGTGATAAATGTGGCAAAGTGAATGCAAGCTGAATTGAATGCAGAAGAAGTAAAATATGAGGTGGTAAATGTGACAATGTTAATGCATGGTGAAGTGAATGCAGAAGAACTAAACTATGGGGTGGTAAATGTGGCAAAGTGAATGTATGGTGAAGTGAATGCAGAAGAATTAATGTATGGGGAAGTACATGTGGCAAAGTGAATGTATGTTGAAGTGAATGCAGGAGAAGTAAGATATGAGGTGGTAAATGTGACAAAGTGAATGCATAGTGAAGTGAAAGCAGACAAAGTAAAATATGAGGTGATAAATGTGGCAAAGTTATTGCATTCTGAATTGAATGCAGACGAAGTAAAATATGAGGTGGTAAATGTGACAACGTTAATGCATGGTGAAGTGAATGCAGAAGAAGTAAGATATGAGGTGGTAAATGTGGCGAAGTGAATGCATGGTGAAGTGAAAGCAGACAAAGTAAAATATGAGGTGATAAATGTGACAAAGTGAATGCATAGTGAAGTGAAAGCAGACAAAGTAAAATATGAGGTGGTAAATGTGGCGAAGTGAATGCATGGTGAAGTGAAAGCAGACAAAGTAAAATATGAGGTGGTAAATGTGACAAAGTGAATGCATAGTGAAGTGAAAGCAGACAAAGTAAAATATGAGGTGATATATGTGGCAAAGTTATTGCATTCTGAATTGAATGCAGACGAAGTAAAATATGAGGTGGTAAATGTGACAACGTTAATGCATGGTGAAGTGAATGCAGAAGAAGTAAACTATGGGGTGGTAAATGTGGCAAAGTGAATGTATGTTGAAGTGAATGCAGAAGAAGTAAGATATGAGGTGGTAAATGTGGCGAAGTGAATGCATGGTGAAGCGAATGCAGAAGAAGTAAAATATGAGGGGGTAAATGTGACAAAATGAATGCATGCTGAATTGAATGCAGAAGAAGTAAATTAGGTGGAGGTAAATGTGGCAAAGTTAATGCATGCTGAATTGAATACAGAAGAAGTAAAATATGAGGTGGCAAATGTGACAAAGTGAGTGCATGCTGAATTGAATGCAGAAGATGTAAAATATGAGGTGGTAAATGTCGCAATGTAAGTGCATAGTGAAGTGAAAGCAGAAGAAGTAAAATATGAGGTGGTAAATGTGACAAAGTCATTGCATAGTGAAGTGAATGCAGAAGAAGTAAAATATGAGGTGGTTAATGTAGCAAAGTGAATACATGCTGAATTGAATGCAGAAAAAGTAAAATATGAGGTGGTAAATGTGACAACGTTAATGCATGGTGAAGTGAATGCAGAAGAACTAAACTATGGGGTGGTAAATGTGCAAAGTGAATGTATGGTGAAGTGAATGCAGAAGAATTAATGTATGGGGAGGTACATGTGGCAAAGTGAATGTATGTTGAAGTGAATGCAGAAGAAGTAAGATATGAGGTGGTAAATGTGGCAACGTTAATGCATGGTGAAGTGAATGCAGAAGAAGTAAACTATGGGGTGGTAAATGTGGTAAAGTGAATGTATGGTGAAGTGAATGCAGAAGCAGTAATGTATGGGGAGGTACGTGTGGCAAAGTGAATGTATGTTGAAGTGAATGCAGAAGAAGTAAGATATGAGGTGGTAAATGTGGCGAAGTGAATGCATGGTGAAGCGAATGCAGAAGAAGTAAAATATGAGGTGGTAAATGTGGCAATGTAAGTGCATGGTGAAGTGAAAGCAGAAGAAGTAAAATATGAGGGGGTAAATGTGACAAAATGAATGCATGCTGAATTGAATGCAGAAGAAGTAAATTAGGTGGAGGTAAATGTGGCAAAGTTAATGCATGCTGAATTGAATGCAGAAGAAGTAAAATATGAGGAGATAAATGTGGAAAAGTTAGTGCATGATGAAGTGAATGCAGAGGAAGTAAAATATGAGATGGTAAATGTGACAAAGTGAATGTATGGTTTAGTGAATGCAGAAGAATTAAATTAGGGGGGTAAATGTGACACAGTGAATGCATGCTGAATTGAATGCAGAAGAAGTAAAATATGATATGGTAAATGTGGCAAAGTGAGTGCATGGTGAAGTGAATGCAGAAGAAGTAAAGTATGATGAGGTAAATGTGGCAAAGTGAGTGCATGGTGAAGTGAATGCAGAAGAAGTAAAGCATGATGAGGTAAATGTGGCAAAGTGAATGCATGCTGAATTGAATACAGAAGAAGTAAAGTATGATGAGGTAAATGTGGCAAAGTGAATGCATGCTGAATTGAATACAGAAGAAGTAAAATATGAGGTGGTAAATGTGGCAAAGTGAGTGCATGGTGAAGTGAATGTAGAAGAAGTCAAATACGAGGTGGTAAATGTGGCAAAGTGAAGGCATTGTGAAGCGGATGCAGAAGCAGTAAAATATGAGGAGATAAATGTGGAAAAGTTAGTGCATGGTGAAGTGAATGCAGAAGAAGTAAAATATGAGATGGTAAATGTGACAAAGTGAATGTATGGAGTAGTGAATGCAGAAGAAGTAAATTAGGGGGAGGTAAATGTGACACAGTGAATGCATGCTGAATTGAATACAGAAGAAGTAAAATATGAGGTGGTAAATGTGGCAAAGTGAGTGCATGGTGAAGTGAATGTAGAAGAAGTCAAATACGAGGTGGTAAATGTGGCAAAGTGAAGGCATTGTGAAGCGGATGCAGAAGCAGTAAAATATGAGGAGATAAATGTGGAAAAGTTAGTGCATGGTGAAGTGAATGCAGAAGAAGTAAAGTATGATGAGGTAAATGTGGTAAAGTGAATGCATGCTGAATTGAATACAGAAGAAGTAAAATATGAGGTGGTAAATGTGGCAAAGTGATGCATGGTGAAGTGAATGCAGAAGAAGTAAAATATGAGATGGTAAATGTGACAAAGTGAATGTATGGAGTAGTGAATGCAGAAGAAGTAAATTAGGGGGAGGTAAATGTGGCAAAGTGAGTGCATGGTGAAGTGAATGCAGAAGAAGTAAAGTATGATGAGGTAAATGTGGTAAAGTGAATGCATGCTGAATTGAATACAGAAGAAGTAAAATATGAGGTGGTAAATGTGGCAAAGTGATGCATGGTGAAGTGAATGTAGAAGAAGTCAAATACGAGGTGGTAAATGTGGCAACGTGAAGGCATGGTGAAGCGGATGCAGAAGCAGTATAATGTGAGGTGGTAAATGTGACAAAGTGAATGTATGGTGTAGTGAATGCAGACAAAGTAAATTCGGGGGAGGTAAATGTGGCAAAGTGAATGCATGTTGAAATGAATGCAGAAGAAGTAAAATATGAAGTGGTAAATGTGGCAAAGTGAGCGCATGATGAAGTGAATACAGAAGAAGTAATGTATGGTGAGGTACATGTGACAAAGTGAATGTATGGTGAAGTGAATGCAGAACAAGTAATGTATGGGGAAGTAAATGTGACAAAGTGAATGTATGGTGAAGTGATTGCAGAAGAACTAAAGTATTGGAAGGTAAATGTGACAGAGTGAATGTATGGTGAAGTGAATGGAGAAGAAGTAAAGTATTGGGAGGGAAATGTGACAATGTGAATGTATGGTAAATGTGAATGTATGGTAAAGTGAATGCAGAAGAAGTCAAATATGAAATGGTAAATGTGGCAAAGTGAATGCACGGTGAAGCGAATGCAGAAGAATTAAAATATGAGGGGGTAAATGTGACAAAGTGAATGCATGCTGAATTGAATGCAGAAGAAGTACATTAGGGTGAGGTAAAAGTGGCAAAGTGAATGCATGCTGAATTGAATGCAGAAGAAGTCAAATATGAGGTGGTAAATGTGACAAAGTGAGTGCATGGTGAAGTGAATGCAGAAGAGGTAATGTATGGGGAGGTACATGTGGCGAAGAGAATGCATGGTGAAGTGAATGCAGAAGAGGTACAATATGAGGTGATAAATGTGGCAAAGTGAATGCATGCTGAATTGATTGCAGAAGAAGTAAAATATGGGGTGGTAAATGTGACAAAATGAATGCATGCTGAATTGATTGCAGAAGAAGTAAAATATGGGGTGGTAAATGTGACAAAGTGAATGCATGGTGAAGTGAATGCAGAAGAAGTAATGTATGGGGCGGTACATGTGGCAAAGCGAATGCATCGTGAAGTGAATGCAGAAGAAGTAAAATATGAGGGGGTAAATGTGACAAAATGAATGCATGCTGAATGGAATGCAGAAGAAGTAAAATATATGGTGGTAAATGTAACAAAGTGAATGCATGGTGAAGTGAATGCAGAAGAAGTACAATATGGGGTGGTAAATGTGGCAAAGTGAATGCATGGTGAAGCGAATGCAGAAGAAGTAAAATATGAGGGGGTAAATGTGACAAAATGAATGCATGCTGAATTGAATGCAGAAGAACTAAATTAGGTGGAGGTAAATGTTGCAAAGTTAATGCATGCTGAATTGAATGCAGAAGAAGTAAAATATGAGGTGGTAAATGTGGCAATGTAAGTGCATGGTGAAGTGAAAGCAGAAGAAGTAAAATATGAGGGGGTAAATGTGACAAAATGAATGCATGCTGAATTGAATGCAGAAGAACTAAATTAGGTGGAGGTAAATGTGGCAAAGTTAATGCATGCTGAATTGAATGTAGAAGAAATAAAATATGAGGTGGTAAATGTGACAAAGTGAATGCATGCTGAATTGAATGCAGAAGAAATAAATTAGGGGGAGGTAAAAGTGGCAAAGTGAATGCCTGCTGAATTGAATGCAGAAGAAGTAAAATATGAGGTGGTAAATGTGTCAAAGTGAATACATGGTGAAGTGAATGCAGAATACGTAAGGTACGGGGAGGTAAATGTGGCAATGTGAGTGCATAGTGAAGTGAAAGCAGACAAAGTAAAATATGAGGTGATAAATGTGGCAAAGTTATTGCCTTCTGAATTGAATGCAGAAGAAGTAAAATATGAGGTGGTAAATGTGACAACGTAAATGCATGGTGAAGTGAATGCAGAAGAAGTAAACTATGGGGTGGTAAATGTGGCAAAGTGAATGTATGGTGAAGTGAAAGCAGAAGAAGTAATGTATGGGGAGGTACATGTGGCAAAGTGAATGTATGTTGAAGTGAATGCAGAAGAAGTAAGATATGAGGTGGTAAATGTGGCGAAGTGAATGCATGGTGAAGCGAATGCAGAAGAAGTAAAATATGAGGGGGTAAATGTGACAAAATGAATGCATGCTGAATTGAATGCAGAAGAAGTAAATTAGGGAGAGGTAAAAGTGGCAAAGTGAATGCATGCTGAATTGAATGTAGAAGGAGTAAAAATATCAGGTGGTAAATGTGACAAAGTGAATGCATGGCGAAGTGAATGCAGAAGACGTAAAATATGGGGTGGTAAATGTGGCAAAGTGAATGCATGGTGAAGTGAATGCAGAAGAAGTAAAATATGAGGTGGTAAATGTGACAAAGTGAATGCATAGTGAAGTGAATGCTGAAGAAGTAAAATATGAGGTGGTTAATGTGGCAAAGTGAATACATGGTGAAGTGAATGCAGAATACGTAAGGTATGGGGAGGTAAACGTGGTAATGTGAGTGCATGGTGAAGTGAATGCAGTAGAAGTAAAGTATGGGGAGGTACATGTGGCAAAGTGAATGTATGTTGAAGTGAATGCAGAAGAAGTAAGATATGAGGTGGTAAATGTGGCGAAGTGAATGCATGGTGAAGCGAATGCAGAAGAACTAAACTATGGGGTGGTAAATGTGGCAAAGTGAATGTATGGTGAAGTGAATGCAGAAGAATTAATGTATGGGGAAGTACATGTGATAAAGCGAATGTATGTTGAAGTGAATGCAGAAGAAGTAAGATATGAGGTGGTAAATGTGGCGAAGTGAATGCATGGTGAAGCGAATGCAGAAGAAGTAACATATGAGGGGTAAATGTGACAAAATTAATGCATTCTGAATTGAATGCAGAAGAAGTAAATTAGGGGGAGGTAAATGTGGCAAAGTTAATGCATGCTGAATTGAATGCAGAAGAAGTGAAATATGAGGTGGTAATTGTGGCAAAGTGAGTGCATTCTGAATTGAATGCAGAAGAAGTAAAATATGAGGTGGTAAATGTGGCAAAGTGAAGGCATTCTGAATTAAATACAGAAGAAGTAAATTAGGGGGAGGTAAAAGTGGCAAAGTGAATGCATGCTGAATTGAATGCAGAAGGAGTAAAATATCAGGTGGTAAATGTGACAAAGTGAATGCATAGTGAAGTGAATGCAGAAGAAGTAAAATATGAGGTGGTTAATGTGCAAAGTGAATACATGGTGAAGTGAATGCAGAAGAAGTAATGTATGGGGAGGTACATGTGGCAAAGTGAATGTATGTTGAAGTGAATGCAGAAGAAATAAAATATGAGGTGGTAAATGTGACAAAGTGAATGCATAGTGAAGTGAATGCAGAAGAAATAAAATATGAGGTGGTTAATGTGGCAATGTGAGTGCATGGTGAAGTGAAAGCAGAAGAAGTCAAATGTGAGGTGATAAATGTGGCAAAGTGAATGCATGCTGAATTAAATGCAGAAGAAGTAAAATATGAGGTGGTAAATGTGACAACGTTAATTCATGGTGAAGTGAATGCAGAAGAAGAAAACTATGGGGTGGTAAATGTGGCGAAGTGAATGCATGGTGAAGCGAATGCAGTAGAAGTCAAATATGAGGGGTAAATGTGACAAAATGAATGCATGCTGAATTGAATGCAGAAGAAGTAAATTAGGGGGAAGTAAATGTGGCAAAGTGAGTGCATGCTGAATTGAATGCAGAAGAAGTAAAATATGAGGTGGTAAATGTGTCAAGGTGAGTGCATGGTGAAGTTAATGCAGAATAAGTAAAATATGAGGTGGTAAATGTGGCAAAGTGAATGCATGCTGAATTGAATGCAGAAGAAGTAAAATATGAGTTGGTAAATGTGGCAATGTGAGTGCATGGTGAAGTGAAAGCAGAAGAAGTAAAATATGAGGGGGTAAATGTGACAAAATGAATGCATGCTGAATTGAATGCAGAAGAAGTAAATTAGGTGGATTTAAATGTGGCAAAGTTAATGCTTGCTGAATTGAATGCAGAAGAAGTAATATATGAGGTGGTAATTGTGGCAAAGTGAGTGCATTCTGAATTGAATGCAGAAGAAATAAAATATGAGGTGGTAAATGTGGTAATGTAAGTACATGGTGAAGTGAAAGCAAAAGAAGTAAAATATGAGGTGGTAAATGTGACAAAGTGAAGGCATGCTGAATTAAATACAGAAGAAGTAAATTAGGGGGAAGTAAAAGTGGCAAAGTGAATGCATGCTGAATTGAATGCAGAAGGAGTAAAATATCAGGTGGTAAATGTGGCAAAGTGAATACATGGTGAAGTTAATGCAGAAGAAGTAAAATATGAGGTGGTAAATGTGGCAAAGTGAATGCATGCTGAATTGAATGCAGAAGAAGTAAAATATGAGGTGGTAAATGTGGCAAAGTGAATGAATGAAATGAATGCAGAAGAAGTCAAATATGAGGTGGTAAATGTGACAAAGTGAATGTATGGTGTTGTGAATGCAGAAGAAGTGAAATATGAGGTGGTAAATATGAAAAAGTGAATGTATGGTGAAGTGAATGCAGAAGAAGTAAAATAAGAGGTGGTAAATGTGTCAAAGTGAATGCATGATGAAGTGAATGCAGAAGAAGTAATATAAGAGGTGGTAAATGTGTCAAAGTGAATGCATGGTGAAGTGAATGCAGAAGAAGTAAAATAAGAGGTGGTAAATGTGTCAAAGTGAATGCATGATGAAGTGAATGCAAAAGAAGTGAAATATGAGGTGGTAAATATGAAAAAGTGAATGTATGGTGAAGTGAATGCAGAAGAAGTGAATATGGAGGATGTAAATGTGACAAAGTGAATGTATGGTGAAGTGAATGCAGAAGAAATAATGTATGGGAGGTAAATGTGACAAAGTGAATGTATGGTGAAGTGATTGCAGAAGAAGTAAAGTATGGGAACGTAAATGTGACAAAGTGAATGTATGGTGAACTGAATGCAGAAGAAGTAAAGTATGGGAACGTAAATGTGGCAAAGTGAGTGCATGGTAAAGTGAATGCAGAAGAAGTCAAATATGAGGGGGTAAATGTGACAAAATGAGTGCATGCTGAATTGAATGCAGAAGAAGTAAATCAGGTGGAGGTAAATGTGGCAAAGTTAATGCATGCTGAAGCGAATGCTGAAGAAGTAAAATATGAGGTGGCAAATGTGACAAAGTGAATGTATGGTGTACTGAATGCAGAAGAAGTAAATTAGGGGGAGGTAAACGTGGCAAAGTGAATGCATGCTGAATTGAATGCAGAAGAAGTAAAATATGAGGTGGTAAATGTGGCAATGTGAGTGCATGCTGAATTGAATGCAGAAGAAGTAAAATATGAGGTGGTAAATATGGAAAGGTTAGTGCATGGTGAAGTGAATGCAGAAGAAGTAAAGTATGAGGAGGTAAACATGGCAAAGTGGATGCATGGTGAAGCGGATACAGAATAAATAAAATGTGAGGTGGTAAATGTGACAAAGTGAATGTATGGTGTAGTGAATACAGAAGAAGTAAATTAGGGGGAGGTAAATGTGGCAAAGTGAATGCAAGCTGAATTGAATACAGAAGAAGTTAATTAGGGGGAGGTAAAAGTGGCAAAGTGAGTGCATGCTGAATTGAATGCAGAAGAAGTAAAATATGAGGTGGTAAATGTGGCAATGTAAGTGCATGGTGAAGTGAAAGCAGAATAAGTAAAATATGATGGGGTAAATGTGACAAAGTGAATGCATGCTGAATTGAATGCAGAAGGAGTAAAATATCAGGTGGTAAAAATGACAAAGTGAATGCATGGCGAAGTAACTGCAGAAGAAATAAAATATGGGGTGGTAAATGTGGCAAGGTGAATGCATGGTGAAGTGAATGCAGAAGAATTAATGTATGGGGGTACATGTGGCAAAGTGAATGTATGTTGAAGTGAATGCAGAAGAAGTAAAATATTAGGTGATAAATGTGGCAAAGTGAGTGCATGGTGAAGTGAAAGCAGAAGAAGTAAAATATGAGGGGGTAAATGTGACAAAATGAGTGCATGCTGAATTGAATGCAGAAGAAGTAAATTAGGGGGAGGTAAATGTGGCAAAGTGAGTGCATGGTGCAGTGAATGAAGAAGAAGTCAAATACGAGGTGGTAAATTTGGCAAAGTGAATGCATGGTGAAGTGGATGCAGATGGAGTAAAATGTGAGGTGGTAAATGTGACAAAGTGAATGTATGGTGAAGTGAATGCAGACGAAGTAAATTAGGGGGAGGTAAATGTGGCAAAGTGAATGCATGTTGAATTGAATGCAGAAGAAGTAAAATATGAAGTGGTAAATGAGGCAAAGGGAGTGCATGGTAAAGTCAATGCAGAAGAAGTAAAGTATGGTGGGGTACATGTGACAAAGTGAATGTATGGTGAAGTGTTTGCAGAAGAAGTAACATATTGGAAGGTAAATGTGACAGAGTGAATGTATGGTGAAGTTAATGCAGAAGGAGTAAAGTATTGGGAGGGAAATGTGACAACATGAATGTATGGTAAATGTGAATGCAGAAGAAGTCAAATATGACGTGGTAAATGTGGCAAAGTGAATATATGGTGCCTTGAATGCAGAAGAAGTAAATTAGGGGGGGTTAATGTGGCAAAGTGAATTCATGCTGAATTGAATGCAGAAGAAGTAAAATATGAGGTGGTAAATGTGGCAATGTGAGTGCATGGTCAAGTGAAAGCAGAAGAAGTAAAATATGAGGTGATAAATGTGGCAAAGTGAATGCAAGCTGAATTGAATGCAGAAGAAGTAAAATATGAGGTGGTAAATGTGACAATGTTAATGCATGGTGAAGTGAATGCAGAAGAACTAAACTATGGGGTGGTAAATGTGGCAAAGTGAATGTATGGTGAAGTGAATGCAGAAGAATTAATGTATGGGGAAGTACATGTGGCAAAGTGAATGTATGTTGAAGTGAATGCAGGAGAAGTAAGATATGAGGTGGTAAATGTGACAAAGTGAATGCATAGTGAAGTTAAAGCAGACAAAGTAATATATGAGGTGATAAATGTGGCAAAGTTATTGCATTCTGAATTGAATGCAGACGAAGTAAAATATGAGGTGGTAAATGTGACAACGTTAATGCATGGTGAAGTGAATGCAGAAGAAGTAAGATATGAGGTGGTAAATGTGGCGAAGTGAATGCATGGTGAAGTGAAAGCAGACAAAGTAAAATATGAGGTGATAAATGTGACAAAGTGAATGCATAGTGAAGTGAAAGCAGACAAAGTAAAATATGAGGTGGTAAATGTGGCGAAGTGAATGCATGGTGAAGTGAAAGCAGACAAAGTAAAATATGAGGTGGTAAATGTGACAAAGTGAATGCATAGTGAAGTGAAAGCAGACAAAGTAAAATATGAGGTGATAAATGTGGCAAAGTTATTGCATTCTGAATTGAATGCAGACGAAGTAAAATATGAGGTGGTAAATGTGACAACGTTAATGCATGGTGAAGTGAATGCAGAAGAAGTAAACTATGGGGTGGTAAATGTGGCAAAGTGAATGTATGTTGAAGTGAATGCAGAAGAAGTAAGATATGAGGTGGTAAATGTGGCGAAGTGAATGCATGGTGAAGCGAATGCAGAAGAAGTAAAATATGAGGGGGTAAATGTGACAAAATGAATGCATGCTGAATTGAATGCAGAAGAAGTAAATTAGGTGGAGGTAAATGTGGCAAAGTTAATGCATGCTGAATTGAATACAGAAGAAGTAAAATATGAGGTGGCAAATGTGACAAAGTGAGTGCATGCTGAATTGAATGCAGAAGATGTAAAATATGAGGTGGTAAATGTCGCAATGTAAGTGCATAGTGAAGTGAAAGCAGAAGAAGTAAAATATGAGGTGGTAAATGTGACAAAGTCATTGCATAGTGAAGTGAATGCAGAAGAAGTAAAATATGAGGTGGTTAATGTAGCAAAGTGAATACATGGTGAAGTGAATGCAGAATACGTAAGGTATGGCGAGGTAAATGTGGCAATGTGAGTGCATGGTGAAGTGAAAGCAGAAGAATTCAAATGTGAGGTGATAAATGTGGCAAAGTGAATGCATGCTGAATTGAATGCAGAAAAAGTAAAATATGAGGTGGTAAATGTGACAATGTTAATGCATGGTGAAGTGAATGCAGAAGAACTAAACTATGGGGTGGTAAATGTGCAAAGTGAATGTATGGTGAAGTGAATGCAGAAGAATTAATGTATGGGGAGGTACATGTGGCAAAGTGAATGTATGTTGAAGTGAATGCAGAAGAAGTAAGATATGAGGTGGTAAATGTGGCAACGTTAATGCATGGTGAAGTGAATGCAGAAGAAGTAAACTATGGGGTGGTAAATGTGGTAAAGTGAATGTATGGTGAAGTGAATGCAGAAGCAGTAATGTATGGGGAGGTACGTGTGGCAAAGTGAATGTATGTTGAAGTGAATGCAGAAGAAGTAAGATATGAGGTGGTAAATGTGGCGAAGTGAATGCATGGTGAAGCGAATGCAGAAGAAGTAAAATATGAGGTGGTAAATGTGGCAATGTAAGTGCATGGTGAAGTGAAAGCAGAAGAAGTAAAATATGAGGGGGTAAATGTGACAAAATGAATGCATGCTGAATTGAATGCAGAAGAAGTAAATTAGGTGGAGGTAAATGTGGCAAAGTTAATGCATGCTGAATTGAATGCAGAAGAAGTAAAATATGAGGAGATAAATGTGGAAAAGTTAGTGCATGATGAAGTGAATGCAGAGGAAGTAAAATATGAGATGGTAAATGTGACAAAGTGAATGTATGGTTTAGTGAATGCAGAAGAATTAAATTAGGGGGGTAAATGTGACACAGTGAATGCATGCTGAATTGAATGCAGAAGAAGTAAAATATGATATGGTAAATGTGGCAAAGTGAGTGCATGGTGAAGTGAATGCAGAAGAAGTAAAGTATGATGAGGTAAATGTGGCAAAGTGAGTGCATGCTGAATTGAATACAGAAGAAGTAAAGTATGATGAGGTAAATGTGGCAAAGTGAATGCATGCTGAATTGAATACAGAAGAAGTAAAATATGAGGTGGTAAATGTGGCAAAGTGAGTGCATGGTGAAGTGAATGTAGAAGAAGTCAAATACGAGGTGGTAAATGTGGCAAAGTGAAGGCATTGTGAAGCGGATGCAGAAGCAGTAAAATATGAGGAGATAAATGTGGAAAAGTTAGTGCATGGTGAAGTGAATGCAGAAGAAGTAAAATATGAGATGGTAAATGTGATAAAGTGAATGTATGGAGTAGTGAATGCAGAAGAAGTAAATTAGGGGGAGGTAAATGTGACACAGTGAATGCATGCTGAATTGAATACAGAAGAAGTAAAATATGAGGTGGTAAATGTGGCAAAGTGAGTGCATGGTGAAGTGAATGTAGAAGAAGTCAAATACGAGGTGGTAAATGTGGCAAAGTGAAGGCATTGTGAAGCGGATGCAGAAGCAGTAAAATATGAGGAGATAAATGTGGAAAAGTTAGTGCATGGTGAAGTGAATGCAGAAGAAGTAAAGTATGATGAGGTAAATGTGGTAAAGTGAATGCATGCTGAATTGAATACAGAAGAAGTAAAATATGAGGTGGTAAATGTGGCAAAGTGATGCATGGTGAAGTGAATGCAGAAGAAGTAAAATATGAGATGGTAAATGTGACAAAGTGAATGTATGGAGTAGTGAATGCAGAAGAAGTAAATTAGGGGGAGGTAAATGTTGCAAAGTGAGTGCATGGTGAAGTGAATGCAGAAGAAGTAAAGTATGATGAGGTAAATGTGGTAAAGTGAATGCATGCTGAATTGAATACAGAAGAAGTAAAATATGAGGTGGTAAATGTGGCAAAGTGATGCATGGTGAAGTGAATGTAGAAGAAGTCAAATACGAGGTGGTAAATGTGGCAACGTGAAGGCATGGTGAAGCGGATGCAGAAGCAGTATAATGTGAGGTGGTAAATGTGACAAAGTGAATGTATGGTGTAGTGAATGCAGACAAAGTAAATTCGGGGAGGTAAATGTGGCAAAGTGAATGCATGTTGAAATGAATGCAGAAGAAGTAAAATATGAAGTGGTAAATGTGGCAAAGTGAGCGCATGGTGAAGTGAATACAGAAGAAGTAATGTATGGTGAGGTACATGTGACAAAGTGAATGTATGGTGAAGTGAATGCAGAACAAGTAATGTATGGGGAAGTAAATGTGACAAAGTGAATGTATGGTGAAGTGATTGCAGAAGAACTAAAGTATTGGAAGGTAAATGTGACAGAGTGAATGTATGGTGAAGTGAATGGAGAAGAAGTAAAGTATTGGGAGGGAAATGTGACAATGTGAATGTATGGTAAATGTGAATGTATGGTAAAGTGAATGCAGAAGAAGTCAAATATGAAATGGTAAATGTGGCAAAGTGAATGCACGGTGAAGCGAATGCAGAAGAATTAAAATATGAGGGGGTAAATGTGACAAAGTGAATGCATGCTGAATTGAATGCAGAAGAAGTACATTAGGGTGAGGTAAAAGTGGCAAAGTGAATGCATGCTGAATTGAATGCAGAAGAAGTCAAATATGAGGTGGTAAATGTGACAAAGTGAGTGCATGGTGAAGTGAATGCAGAAGAGGTAATGTATGGGGAGGTACATGTGGCGAAGAGAATGCATGGTGAAGTGAATGCAGAAGAAGTAAAATATGAGGGGGTAAATGTGGCAATGTGAATGCATGCTGAATTGATTGCAGAAGAAGTAAAATATGGGGTGGTAAATGTAACAAAGTGAATGCATGGTGAAGTGAATGCAGAAGAAGTACAATATGAGGTGATAAATGTGGCAAAGTGAATGCATGCTGAATTGATTGCAGAAGAAGTAAAATATGGGGTGGTAAATGTGACAAAATGAATGCATGCTGAATTGATTGCAGAAGAATTAAAATATGGGGTGGTAAATGTGACAAAGTGAATGCATGGTGAAGTGAATGCAGAAGAAGTAATGTATGGGGCGGTACATGTGGCAAAGCGAATGCATCGTGAAGTGAATGCAGAAGAAGTAAAATATGAGGGGGTAAATGTGACAAAATGAATGCATGCTGAATGGAATGCAGAAGAAGTAAAATATGGGGTGGTAAATGTAACAAAGTGAATGCATGGTGAAGTGAATGCAGAAGAAGTACAATATGGGGTGGTAAATGTGGCAAAGTGAATGCATGGTGAAGCGAATGCAGAAGAAGTAAAATATGAGGGGGTAAATGTGACAAAATGAATGCATGCTGAATTGAATGCAGAAGAACTAAATTAGGTGGAGGTAAATGTTGCAAAGTTAATGCATGCTGAATTGAATGCAGAAGAAGTAAAATATGAGGTGGTAAATGTGGCAATGTAAGTGCATGGTGAAGTGAAAGCAGAAGAAGTAAAATATGAGGGGGTAAATGTGACAAAATGAATGCATGCTGAATTGAATGCAGAAGAACTAAATTAGGTGGAGGTAAATGTGGCAAAGTTAATGTATGCTGAATTGAATGTAGAAGAAATAAAATATGAGGTGTTAAATGTGACAAAGCGAATGCATGCTGAATTGAATGCAGAAGAAATAAATTAGGGGGAGGTAAAAGTGGCAAAGTGAATGCCTGCTGAATTGAATGCAGAAGAAGTAAGATATGAGGTGGTAAATTTGGCGAAGTGAATGCATGGTGAAGCAAATGCAGACGAAGTAAAATATGAGGGGTAAATGTGACAAAATGAATGCATTCTGAATTGAATGCAGAAGAAGTAAATTAGGTGGAGGTAAATGTGGCAAAGTTAATGCATGCTGAATTGAATGCAGAAGAAGTAAAATATGAGGTGGTAAATGTGTCAAAGTGAGTGCATGGTGAAGTTAATGCAGAATAAGTAAAATATGAGGTGGTAAATGTGGCAAAGTGAATGCATGCTGAATTGAATGCAGAAGAAGTGAAATATGAGGTGGTAAATGTGGCAATGTGAGTGCATGGTGAAGTGAATGCAGAAGAAGTAAAATATGGGGTGGTAAATGTGGCAAAGTGAATGCATGGTGAAGTGAATGCAGAAGAACTAAATTAGGTGGAGGTAAATGTGGCAAAGTTAATGCATGCTGAATTGAATGCAGAAGAAGTAAAATATGAGGTGATAAATGTGGTAATGTGAGTGCATGGTGAAGTGAATGCAGAAGAAGTAAAATATGGGGTGGTAAATGTGGCAAAGTGAATGCATGGTGAAGTGAATGCAGAAGAACTAAATTAGGTGGAGGTAAATGTGGCAAAGTTAATGCATGCTGAATTGAATGCAGAAGAAGTAAAATATGAGGTGGTAAATGTGACAAAGTGAATGCATGCTGAATTGAATCCAAAAGAAGTAAAATATGGGGTGGTAAATGTGACAAAGTGAATGCATGGTGAAGTGAATGCAGAAGAAGTAAAATATGGGGTGGTAAATGTGACAAAGTGAATGCATGGTGAAGTGAATGCAGAAGAAGTAATGTATGGGGCGGTACATGTGGCAAAGCGAATGCATCGTGAAGTGAATGCAGAAGAAGTAAAATATGAGGGGGTAAATGTGACAAAATGAATGCATGCTGAATGGAATGCAGAAGAAGTAAAATATGGGGTGGTAAATGTAACAAAGTGAATGCATGGTGAAGTGAATGCAGAAGAAGTACAATATGGGGTGGTAAATGTGGCAAAGTGAATGCATGGTGAAGCGAATGCAGAAGAAGTAAAATATGAGGGGGTAAATGTGACAAAATGAATGCATGCTGAATTGAATGCAGAAGAACTAAATTAGGTGGAGGTAAATGTTGCAAAGTTAATGCATGCTGAATTGAATGCAGAAGAAGTAAAATATGAGGTGGTAAATGTGGCAATGTAAGTGCATGGTGAAGTGAAAGCAGAAGAAGTAAAATATGAGGGGGTAAATGTGACAAAATGAATGCATGCTGAATTGAATGCAGAAGAACTAAATTAGGTGGAGGTAAATGTGGCAAAGTTAATGCATGCTGAATTGAATGTAGAAGAAATAAAATATGAGGTGGTAAATGTGACAAAGCGAATGCATGCTGAATTGAATGCAGAAGAAATAAATTAGGGGGAGGTAAAAGTGGCAAAGTGAATGCCTGCTGAATTGAATGCAGAAGAAGTAAAATATGAGGTGGTAAATGTGTCAAAGTGAATTTATGTTGAAGTGAATGCAGAAGAAGTAAGATATGAGGTGGTAAATTTGGCGAAGTGAATGCATGGTGAGGCAAATGCAGACGAAGTAAAATATGAGGGGTAAATGTGACAAAATGAATGCATTCTGAATTGAATGCAGAAGACGTAAATTAGGTGGAGGTAAATGTGGCAAAGTTAATGCATGCTGAATTGAATGCAGAAGAAGTAAAATATGAGGTGGTAAATGTGTCAAAGTGAGTGCATGGTGAAGTTAATGCAGAATAAGTAAAATATGAGGTGGTAAATGTGGCAAAGTGAATGCATGCTGAATTGAATGCAGAAGAAGTGAAATATGAGGTGGTAAATGTGGCAATGTGAGTGCATGGTGAAGTGAATGCAGAAGAAGTAAAATATGGGGTGGTAAATGTGGCAAAGTGAATGCATGGTGAAGTGAATGCAGAAGAACTAAATTAGGTGGAGGTAAATGTGGCAAAGTTAATGCATGCTGAATTGAATGCAGAAGAAGTAAAATATGAGGTGATAAATGTGGTAATGTGAGTGCATGGTGAAGTGAATGCAGAAGAAGTAAAATATGGGGTGGTAAATGTGGCAAAGTGAATGCATGGTGAAGTGAATGCAGAAGAACTAAATTAGGTGGAGGTAAATGTGGCAAAGTTAATGCATGCTGAATTGAATGCAGAAGAAGTAAAATATGAGGTGGTAAATGTGACAAAGTGAATGCATGCTGAATTGAATCCAAAAGAAGTAAAATATGGGGTGGTAAATGTGACAAAGTGAATGCATGGTGAAGTGAATGCAGAAGAAGTAAAATATGGGGTGGTAAATGTGGCAAAGTGAATGCATTGTGAAGTTAATGCAGAATAAGTAAAATATTAGGTGGTAAATGTGGCAAAGTGATGCATGCTGAATTGAATGCAGAAGAAGTGAAATATGAGGTGGTAAATGTGGCAATGTGAGTGCATGGTGAAGTGAAAGCAGAAGAAATAAAATATGAGGTGATAAATGTGGCAAAGTGAATACATGCTGAATTGAATGCAGAAGAAGTAAAATATGGGGTGGTAAATGTGACAAAGTGAATGCATGGTGAAGTGAATGCAGAAGAAGTAAAATATGGGGTGGTAAATGTGGCAAAGTGAATGCATGGTGAAGTGAATGCAGAAGAACTAAATTACGTGGAGGTAAATGTGGCAAAGTTAATGCATGCTGAATTGAATGCAGAAGAAGTAAATTAGGGGGAGGTAAAAGTGGCAAAGTGAATGTGTGTTGAAGTGAATGAAGAAGAAGTAAAATATGAGGTGGTAAATGTGACAAAGTCATTGCATAGTGAAGTGAATGCAGAAGAAGTAAAATATGAGGTGGTTAATGTAGCAAAGTGAATACATGGTGAAGTGAATGCAGAATACGTAAGGTATGGCGAGGTAAATGTGGCAATGTGAGTGCATGGTGAAGTGAAAGCAGAAGAATTCAAATGTGAGGTGATAAATGTGGCAAAGTGAATGCATGCTGAATTGAATGCAGAAAAAGTAAAATATGAGGTGGTAAATGTGACAACGTTAATGCATGGTGAAGTGAATGCAGAAGAACTAAACTATGGGGTGGTAAATGTGCAAAGTGAATGTATGGTGAAGTGAATGCAGAAGAATTAATGTATGGGGAGGTACATGTGGCAAAGTGAATGTATGTTGAAGTGAATGCAGAAGAAGTAAGATATGAGGTGGTAAATGTGGCAACGTTAATGCATGGTGAAGTGAATGCAGAAGAAGTAAACTATGGGGTGGTAAATGTGGTAAAGTGAATGTATGGTGAAGTGAATGCAGAAGCAGTAATGTGTGGGGAGGTACGTGTGGCAAAGTGAATGTATGTTGAAGTGAATGCAGAAGAAGTAAGATATGAGGTGGTAAATGTGGCGAAGTGAATGCATGGTGAAGCGAATGCAGAAGAAGTAAAATATGAGGGGTAAATGTGACAAAATGAATGCATGCTGAATTGAATGCAGAAGAAGTAAATTAGGTGGAGGTAAATGTGGCAAAGTTAATGCAGGCTGAATTGAATGCAGAAGAAGTCAAATATGAGGTGGTAATTGTGGCAAAGTGAGTGCATGCTGAATTGAATGCAGAAGAAGTAAAATATGAGGTGGTAAATGTGGAAATGTAAGAGGATGGTGAAGTGAAAGCAGAAGAAGTAAAATATGAGGGGGTAAATGTGACAAAGTGAATGCATGCTGAATTGAATACAGAAGTAAATTAGGGGGAGGTAAAAGTGGCAAAGTGAATGCATGGCGAAGTAAATGCAGAAGAAGTAAAATACGAGGTGGTAAATGTGGCAAGGTGAATGCATGGTGAAGTGAATGCAGCATAATTAATGTATGGGGAGGTACATGTGGCAAAGTGAATGCATAGTGAAGTGAATGCAGATGAAGTAAAATATGAGGTGATGAATGTGGCAAAGTGAATACATGGTGAAGTGAATGCAGAATACGTAAGGTATGGGGAGGTAAATGTGGCAATGTGAGTGAATCGTGAAGTGAAAGCAGAAGAAGTAAAATATGAGGTGGTAAATGTGACAACGTTAATGCATGGTGAAGTGAATGCAGAAGAAGTCAACTATGGGGTGGTAAATGTGGCAAAGTGAATGTATGGTGAAGTGAATACAGAAGAATTAATGTATGGGGAGGTACATGTGGCAAAGTGAATGTATGTTGAATTGAATGCAGAAGAAGTAAGATATGAGGTGGTAAATGTGGCGAAGTGAATGCATGGTGAAGCAAATGCAGAAGAAGTAAAATAAGAGGGGTAAATGTGACAAAATGAATGCATTCTGAATTGAATGCAGAAAAAGTTAATTAGGGGGAGGTAAATGTGGCAAAGTTAATGCATGCTGAATTGAATGCAGAAGAAATAAAATATGAGGTGATAAATGTGGCAAAGTGAATGCATGCTGAATTGAATGCAGAAGGAGTAAAATATGAGGTGGTAAATGTGGCAAAGTGAGTGCATGCTGAATTGAAGGCAGAAGAAGTAAAATATGGGGTGGTAAATGTGACAAAGTGAATGCAGGTGAAGTGAATGCAGAAGAAGTAAAATATGAGGTGGTAAATGTGGCAAAGTGAATGCATAGTGAAGTGAATGCAGAAGAAGTAAAATATGGGGTGGTAAATTTGGCAAAGTGAATGTATGTTGAAGTGAATGCAGAAGAAGTAAAATATGAGGTGGTAAATGTGACGAAGTGAATGCATGGTGAAACAAATGCAGAAGAAGTAAAATATGAGGGGGTAAATGTGAAAAAATAAATGCATGCTGAATTGAATGCAGAAGAACTAAATTAGGTGGAGGTAAATGTGGCAAAGTTAATGCATGCTGAATTGAATGCAGAAGAACTAAATTAGGTGGAGGTAAATGTGGCAAAGTTAATGCATGCTGAATTTAATTCAGAAGGAGTAAAATATGGGGTGGTAAATGTGGCAAAGTGAGTGCATGGTGAAGTGAAAGCAGAAGAAGTAAAATATGAGGTGGTAAATGTGGCAAAGTGAATGCATAGTGAAGTGAATGCAGAAGAAGTAAAATATGGGGTGGTAAATTTGGCAAAGTGAATGTATGTTGAAGTGAATGCAGAAGAAGTAAAATATGAGGTGGTAAATGTGACGAAGTGAATGCATGGTGAAACGAATGCAGAAGAAGTAAAATATGAGGGGGTAAATGTGAAAAAATAAATGCATGCTGAATTGAATGCAGAAGAACTAAATTAGGTGGAGGTAAATGTGGCAAAGTTAATGCATGCTGAATTGAATGCAGAAGAAGTAAAATATGAGGTGGTAAATGTGGCAAAGTGAGTGCATGCTGAATTGTATGCAGAAGAAGTAAAATATGAGGTGCTAAATGTGGCAATGTAAGTGCATAGTGAAGTGAAAGCAGAAGAAGTAAAATATGAGGGCGTAAATGTGACAACGTGAATGCAAGCTGAATTGAATGCAGAAGGAGTAAAATATCAGGTGGTAAGGGTGACAAAGTGAATGCATGGCAAAGTGAATGCAGAAGAAGTAAAATATGGGGTGGAAATGTGGCAAGGTGAATGCATGGTGAAGTGAATGCAGAATACATAAGGTATGGTGAGGTAAATGTGGCAATGTGAGTGAATGGTGAAGTGAAAGCAGAAGAAGTCAAATGTGAGGTGATACATGTGGCAAAGTGAATGCATGCTGAATTGAATGCAGAAGAAGTAAAATATGAGGTGGTAAATGTGACAACGTTAATGCATGGTGAAGTGAATGCAGAAGAACTAAACTATGTGGTGGTAAATGTGGCAAAGTGAATGCAGAAGAATTAATGTATGGGGAGGTACATGTGGCAAAGTGAATGTATGTTGAAGTGAATGCAGAAGAAGTAAAATATGAGGTGGTAAATGTGGCGAAGTGAATGCATGGTGAAGCGAATGCAGAAGAAGTAAAATATGAGGGGTAAATGTGACAAAAGGAATGCATTCTGAATTGAATGCAGAAGAAGTAAAATATCAGGTGGTAAATGTGACAAAGTGAGTGCATGGTGAAGTTAATGCAGAATAAGTAAAATATGAGGTGGTAAATGTGGCAAAGTGAATGCATGGTGAAGTGAATGCAGAAGAAGTAAAATATGGGGTGGTAAATGTGGCAAAGTAAATGCATGGTGAAGTGAATGTAGAAGAAGTAATGTATGGGGAGGTACATGCGGCAAAGTGAATGTATGTTGAAGTGAATGCAGAAGAAGTAAAATATGAGGTGGTAAATGTGGCAATGTGAGTGCATGGTGAAGTGAATGTAGAAGATGTAAAACATGAGGTGCTAAATGTGGCAAAGTGAATGCATTAAATGAATGCAGAAGAAGTAAAATATGAGGTGATAAATGTGACAAAGTGAATGTATGGTGTCGTGAACGCAGAATAACCAAATTAAGGGAAAGGTAAATGTGGCAAAGTGAATGCATGGTGAAGTGAATGCAGAAGAAGTAAAATAAGAGGTGGTAAATGTGTCAAAGTGAATGCATGATGAAGTGAATGCAGAAGAAGTAAAATATGAGGTGGTAAATATGAAAAAGTGAATGTATGGTGAAGTGAATGCAGAAGACGTGAATATGGAGGATGTAAATTTGACAAAGTGAATGTATGGTGAAGTGAATGCAGAAGAAATAATATATGGGGAGGTAAATGTGACAAAGTGAATGTATGGTGAAGTGATTGCAGAAGAAGTAAAGTATGGGAAGGTAAATGTGACAAAGTGAATGTATGGTGAAGTGAATGCAGAAAAAGCAAAGTATGGGGAGTGAAATGTGACAACGTGAATGTATGGTAAATGAGAATGTATGGTAAAGTGAATGCAGAAGAAGTCAAATATGATGTGGTAAATGAGGCGAAGTGAATGCATGCGGAATTGAATGCAGAAGAAGTAAATTAGGGGGAGGTAAATGTGGCAAAGTTAATTGCTGCTGATTTGAATGACGAAGAAGTTAAATATGAGGTGGTAAATGTGACAAAGTGAGTGCATGGTGAAGTTAATGCAGAAGAAGTAAAACATGAGGTGGTAAATTTGGCAAAGTGAATTCATGCTGAATAGAATGCAGAAGAAGTAAAATATTATGTGGTAAATCTGGTAATGTGAGTGCATGGTGAAGTGAAAGCAGAAGAAGTAAAATATGAGGTGATAAATGTGGCAAAGTGAATGTATACTGAATTGAATGCAGAAGAAATAAAATATGAGGTGGTAAATGTGGCAATGTGAGTGCATGGTGAAGTGAAAGCAGTAGAAGTAAAATATGGGAAGGTAAATGTGGCAAAGTGAATTTATGGTGAAGTGAATGCAGAAGAAGTAAAGTATGGGGAGGGAAATGTGACAACGTGAATGTATGGTAAATGTGAATGTTGGTAAAGTGAATGCAGAAGAAGTAAAATATGAGGTGGTAAATGTGACAACGTTAATGCATGGTGAAGTGAATACAGAAGAAGTGAACTATGGGGTGGTAAATGTGGCAAAGTGAATGTATGGTGAAGTGAATGCAGAAGATGAAATGTATGGGGAGGTACATGTGGCAAAGTGAATGTATGTTGAAGTGAATACAGATTAAGTAAAATATGAGGTGGTAAATGTGAAAAAGTGAGTGCATGGTGAAGTTAATGCAGAATAAGTAAAATATGAGGTGGTAAATGTGGCAAAGTGAATGCATGCTGAATTGAATGCAGAAGAAGTAAAATATGAGGTGGTAAATGTGACAAAGTGAGTGCATGGTGAAGTTAATGCAGAAGAAGTAAAACATGAGGTGGTAAATGTGGCAAAGTGAATTCATGCTGAATTGAATGCAGAAGAAGTAAAATATAAGCTGGTAAATCTGGTAATGTGAGTGCATGGTGAAGTGAATGCAGAAGAAGTAAAATATGAGGTGGTAAATGTGACAACGTTAATGCATGGTGAAGTGAATGCAGAAGAAGTGAACTATGGGGTGGTAAATGTGGCTAAGTGAATGTATGGTGAACTGAATGCAGAAGATGTAATGTATGGGGAGGTACATGTGACAAAGTGAATGTATGTTGAAGTGAATGCAGATGAGTAAAATATGAGGTGATAAATGTGAAAAAAGTGAGTGCATGGTGAAGTTAATGCAGAATAAGTAAAATATGAGGTGGTAAATGTGGCAAAGTGAATGCATGCTGAATTGAATGCAGAAGAAGTAAAATATGAGGTGGTAAATGTGACAAAGTGAGTGCATGGTGAAGTGAAAGCAGAAGAAATAATATATGGGGTGGTAAATGTGGCAAAGTAAATGCATGGTGAAGTGAATGCAGAAGAAGTAATGTATGGGGAGGCACATGTGGCAAAGTGAATGTATGTTGAAGTGAATGCAGAAGAAGTAAAATATGAGGTGGTAAATGTGGCAAAGTGAATGAATGAAATGAATGCAGGAGAAGTAAAATATGAGGTGGTAAATGTGACAAAGTGAATGTATGGTGTCGTGAATGCAGAATAACTAAATTAAGGGAAAGGTAAATGTGGCAAAGTGAATGCATGGTGAAGTGAAAGCAGAAGAAGTAAAATATGAGGTGATAAATGTGGCAAAGTGAATGTATACTGAATTGAATGCAGAAGAAATAAAATATGAGGTGGTAAATGTGGCAATGTGAGTGCATGGTGAAGTGAAAGCAGTAGAAGTAAAATATGGGAAGGTAAATGTGGCAAAGTGAATTTATGGTGAAGTGAATGCAGAAGAAGTAAAGTATGGGGAGGGAAATGTGACAACGTGAATGTATGGTAAATGTGAATGTTGGTAAAGTGAATGCAGAAGAAGTAAAATATGAGGTGGTAAATGTGACAACGTTAATGCATGGTGAAGTGAATACAGAAGAAGTGAACTATGGGGTGGTAAATGTGGCAAAGTGAATGTATGGTGAAGTGAATGCAGAAGATGAAATGTATGGGGAGGTACATGTGGCAAAGTGAATGTATGTTGAAGTGAATACAGATTAAGTAAAATATGAGGTGGTAAATGTGAAAAAGTGAGTGCATGGTGAAGTTAATGCAGAATAAGTAAAATATGAGGTGGTAAATGTGGCAAAGTGAATGCATGCTGAATTGAATGCAGAAGAAGTAAAATATGAGGTGGTAAATGTGACAAAGTGAGTGCATGGTGAAGTTAATGCAGAAGAAGTAAAACATGAGGTGGTAAATGTGGCAAAGTGAATTCATGCTGAATTGAATGCAGAAGAAGTAAAATATAAGCTGGTAAATCTGGTAATGTGAGTGCATGGTGAAGTGAATGCAGAAGAAGTAAAATATGAGGTGGTAAATGTGACAACGTTAATGCATGGTGAAGTGAATGCAGAAGAAGTGAACTATGGGGTGGTAAATGTGGCTAAGTGAATGTATGGTGAACTGAATGCAGAAGATGTAATGTATGGGGAGGTACATGTGACAAAGTGAATGTATGTTGAAGTGAATGCAGATGAGTAAAATATGAGGTGATAAATGTGAAAAAAGTGAGTGCATGGTGAAGTTAATGCAGAATAAGTAAAATATGAGGTGGTAAATGTGGCAAAGTGAATGCATGCTGAATTGAATGCAGAAGAAGTAAAATATGAGGTGGTAAATGTGACAAAGTGAGTGCATGGTGAAGTGAAAGCAGAAGAAATAATATATGGGGTGGTAAATGTGGCAAAGTAAATGCATGGTGAAGTGAATGCAGAAGAAGTAATGTATGGGGAGGCACATGTGGCAAAGTGAATGTATGTTGAAGTGAATGCAGAAGAAGTAAAATATGAGGTGGTAAATGTGGCAAAGTGAATGAATGAAATGAATGCAGGAGAAGTAAAATATGAGGTGGTAAATGTGACAAAGTGAATGTATGGTGTCGTGAATGCAGAATAACTAAATTAAGGGAAAGGTAAATGTGGCAAAGTGAATGCATGGTGAAGTGAATGCAGAAGAAGTAAAATAAGAGGTGGTAAATGTGTCAAAGTGAATGCATGATGAAGTGAATGCAGAAGAAGTGAAATATGAGGTGGTAAATATGAAAAAGTGAATGTATGGTGAAGTGAATGCAGAAGAAGTGAATATGGAGGATGTAAATGTGACAAAGTGAATGTATGGTGAAGTGAATGCAGAAGAAATAATGTATGGGAGGTAAATGTGACAAAGTGAATGTATGGTGAAGTGATTGCAGAAGAAGTAAAGTATGGGGAGGGAAATGTGACAACGAGAATGTATGGTAAAGTGAATGCAGAAGAAGTCAAATATGACATGGTAAATGTGGGGAAGTGAATGCATGGTGAAGCGAATGCAGAAGAAGTAAAATATGAGGGGGTAAATGTGACAAAATGAGTGCATGCTGAATTGAATGCAGAAGAACTAAATCAGGTGGAGGCAAATGTGGCAAAGTTAATGCATCCTGAAGCGAATGCAGAAGAAGTAAAATATGAGGTGGCAAATGTGGCAAAGTGAATGCATGCTGAATTGAATGCAGAAGAAGTAAAATATATATGAGGTGGTAAATGTGGCAATGTGAGTGCATGCTGAATTGAATGCAGAAGAAGTAAAATATGAGGGGTAAATGTGACAAAATGAATGCATTCTGAATTGAATGCAGAAGAAGTAAAATATGAGGGGTAAATGTGACAAAATGAATGCATTCTGAATTGAATGCAGAAGAAGTAAAATATGAGGTGGTACATGGTTCAAAGTGAGTGCATGGTGAAGTTAATGCAGAATAAATAAAATATGAGGTGGTAAATGTGGCAAAGTGAATGCATGCCGAATCGAATGCAGAAGAAGTAAAAATATGAGGTGGTAAATGTGGCAATGTAAGTGCATGGTGAAGTGAAAGCAGAAGAAGTAAAATATGAGGAGGTAAATGTGACAAAATGAATGCCTGCTGAATTGAATGCAGAAGAAGTAAAATATGAGGTGGTAAATGTGGAAATGTAAGAGGATGGTGAAGTGAAAGCAGAAGAAATAAAATATCAGGTGGTAAAAGTAATGCATGGCAAAGTAAATGCAGAAGAAGTAAAATATGAGGTGGTAAATGTGGCAAGGTGAATGCATGGTGAAGTGAATGCAGAATAATTAATGTATGGGGAGGTACATGTAGCAAAGTGAATGTATGTTGAAGTGAATGCAGATGAAGTAAAATATGAGGTGGTAAATGTGACAAAGTGAATGCATAGTGAAGTGAATGTAGAAGAAGTAAAATATGAGGTGATGAATGTGGCAAAGTGAATACATGGTGAAGTGAATGCAGAATACGTAAGGTATGGGGAGGTAAATGTGGCAATGTGAGTGAATCGTGAAGTGAAAGCAGAAGAAGTAAAATATGAGGTGATACATGTGGCAAAGTGAATGCATGGTGAAGTGAATGCAGAAGAAGTCAACTATGGGGTGGTAAATGTGGCAAAGTGAATGTATGGTGAAGTGAATACAGAAGAATTAATGTATGGGGAGGTACATGTGGCAAAGTGAATGTATGTTGAAGTGAATGCAGAAGAAGTAAGATATGAGGTGGTAAATGTGGCAAAGTGAATGTATGGTGAAGTGAATACAGAAGAATTAATGTATGGGGAGGTACATGTGGCAAAGTGAATGCATGGTGAAGCAAATGCAGAAGAAGTAAAATAAGAGGGGTAAATGTGACAAAATGAATGCATTCTGAATTGAATGCAGAAGAAGTAAAATATGAGGTGATAAATGTGGCAAAGTGAATGCATGCTGAATTGAATGCAGAAGGAGTAAAATATGAGGTGGTAAATGTGGCAAAGTGAGTGCATGCTGAATTGAATGCAGAAGAAATAAAATATGAGGTGATAAATGTGGCAAAGTGAATTCATGCTGAATTGAATGCAGAAGGAGTAAAATATGAGGTGGTAAATGTGGCAAAGTGAGTGCATGGTGAAGTGAAAGCAGAAGAAATAAAATATGAGGTGATAAATGTGGCAAAGTGAATGCATGCTGAATTGAATGCAGAAGAAGTAAAATATGAGGTGGTAAATGTGGCAAAGTGAATGCATAGTGAAGTGAATGCAGAAGAAGTAAAATATGGGGTGGTAAATTTGGCAAAGTGAATGTATGTTGAAGTGAATGCAGAAGAAGTAAAATATGAGGTGGTAAATGTGACGAAGTGAATGCATGGTGAAACGAATGCAGAAGAAGTAAAATATGAGGGGGTAAATGTGAAAAAATAAATGCATGCTGAATGGAATGCAGAAGAACTAAATTAGGTGGAGGTAAATGTGGCAAAGTTAATGCATGCTGAATGGAATGCAGAAGGAGTAAAATATGAGGTGGTAAATGTGGCAAAATGAGTGCATGGTGAAGTGAAAGCAGAAGAAGTAAAATATGAGGTTATTAATGTGGCAAAGTGAATGCATGCTGAATTGAATGCAGAAGAAGTGAAATATGGGGTGGTAAATGTAACAAAGTGAATGCAGGCGAAGTGATTGCAGAAGAAGTAAAATATGAGGTGGTAAATGTGGCAAAGTGAATGCATAGTGAAGTGAATGCAGAAGAAGTAAAATATGGGGTGGTAAATTTGGCAAAGTGAATGTATGTTGAAGTGAATGCAGAAGAAGTAAAATATGAGGTGGTAAATGTGACGAAGTGAATGCATGGTGAAACGAATGCAGAAGAAGTAAAATATGAGGGGGTAAATGTGAAAAAATAAATGCATGCTGAATTGAATGCAGAAGAACTAAATTAGGTGGAGGTAAATGTGGCAAAGTTAATGCATGCTGAATTGAATGCAGAAGAAGTAAAATATGAGGTGGTAAATGTGGCAAAGTGAGTGCATGCTGAATTGTATGCAGAAGAAGTAAAATATGAGGTGGTAAATGTGGCAATGTGAGTGCATGGTGAAGTGAATGCAGAAGAAGTAAAATATGGGGTGGTAAATGTGGCAAAGTGAATGCATGGTGAAGTGAATGCAGAAGAACTAAATTAGGTGGAGGTAAATGTGGCAAAGTTAATGCATGCTGAATTGAATGCAGAAGAAGTAAAATATGAGGTGATAAATGTGGTAATGTGAGTGCATGGTGAAGTGAATGCAGAAGAAGTAAAATATGGGGTGGTAAATGTGGCAAAGTGAATGCATGGTGAAGTGAATGCAGAAGAACTAAATTAGGTGGAGGTAAATGTGGCAAAGTTAATGCATGCTGAATTGAATGCAGAAGAAGTAAAATATGAGGTGGTAAATGTGACAAAGTGAATGCATGCTGAATTGAATCCAAAAGAAGTAAAATATGGGGTGGTAAATGTGACAAAGTGAATGCATGGTGAAGTGAATGCAGAAGAAGTAAAATATGGGGTGGTAAATGTGGCAAAGTGAATGCATTGTGAAGTTAATGCAGAATAAGTAAAATATTAGGTGGTAAATGTGGCAAAGTGATGCATGCTGAATTGAATGCAGAAGAAGTGAAATATGAGGTGGTAAATGTGGCAATGTGAGTGCATGGTGAAGTGAAAGCAGAAGAAATAAAATATGAGGTGATAAATGTGGCAAAGTGAATACATGCTGAATTGAATGCAGAAGAAGTAAAATATGGGGTGGTAAATGTGACAAAGTGAATGCATGGTGAAGTGAATGCAGAAGAAGTAAAATATGGGGTGGTAAATGTGGCAAAGTGAATGCATGGTGAAGTGAATGCAGAAGAACTAAATTACGTGGAGGTAAATGTGGCAAAGTTAATGCATGCTGAATTGAATGCAGAAGAAGTAAATTAGGGGGAGGTAAAAGTGGCAAAGTGAATGTGTGTTGAAGTGAATGAAGAAGAAGTAAAATATGAGGTGGTAAATGTGACAAAGTCATTGCATAGTGAAGTGAATGCAGAAGAAGTAAAATATGAGGTGGTTAATGTAGCAAAGTGAATACATGGTGAAGTGAATGCAGAATACGTAAGGTATGGCGAGGTAAATGTGGCAATGTGAGTGCATGGTGAAGTGAAAGCAGAAGAATTCAAATGTGAGGTGATAAATGTGGCAAAGTGAATGCATGCTGAATTGAATGCAGAAAAAGTAAAATATGAGGTGGTAAATGTGACAACGTTAATGCATGGTGAAGTGAATGCAGAAGAACTAAACTATGGGGTGGTAAATGTGCAAAGTGAATGTATGGTGAAGTGAATGCAGAAGAATTAATGTATGGGGAGGTACATGTGGCAAAGTGAATGTATGTTGAAGTGAATGCAGAAGAAGTAAGATATGAGGTGGTAAATGTGGCAACGTTAATGCATGGTGAAGTGAATGCAGAAGAAGTAAACTATGGGGTGGTAAATGTGGTAAAGTGAATGTATGGTGAAGTGAATGCAGAAGCAGTAATGTGTGGGGAGGTACGTGTGGCAAAGTGAATGTATGTTGAAGTGAATGCAGAAGAAGTAAGATATGAGGTGGTAAATGTGGCGAAGTGAATGCATGGTGAAGCGAATGCAGAAGAAGTAAAATATGAGGGGTAAATGTGACAAAATGAATGCATGCTGAATTGAATGCAGAAGAAGTAAATTAGGTGGAGGTAAATGTGGCAAAGTTAATGCAGGCTGAATTGAATGCAGAAGAAGTCAAATATGAGGTGGTAATTGTGGCAAAGTGAGTGCATGCTGAATTGAATGCAGAAGAAGTAAAATATGAGGTGGTAAATGTGGAAATGTAAGAGGATGGTGAAGTGAAAGCAGAAGAAGTAAAATATGAGGGGGTAAATGTGACAAAGTGAATGCATGCTGAATTGAATACAGAAGTAAATTAGGGGGAGGTAAAAGTGGCAAAGTGAATGCATGGCGAAGTAAATGCAGAAGAAGTAAAATACGAGGTGGTAAATGTGGCAAGGTGAATGCATGGTGAAGTGAATGCTGCATAATTAATGTATGGGGAGGTACATGTGGCAAAGTGAATGCATAGTGAAGTGAATGCAGATGAAGTAAAATATGAGGTGATGAATGTGGCAAAGTGAATACATGGTGAAGTGAATGCAGAATACGTAAGGTATGGGGAGGTAAATGTGGCAATGTGAGTGAATCGTGAAGTGAAAGCAGAAGAAGTAAAATATGAGGTGGTAAATGTGACAACGTTAATGCATGGTGAAGTGAATGCAGAAGAAGTCAACTATGGGGTGGTAAATGTGGCAAAGTGAATGTATGGTGAAGTGAATACAGAAGAATTAATGTATGGGGAGGTACATGTGGCAAAGTGAATGTATGTTGAATTGAATGCAGAAGAAGTAAGATATGAGGTGGTAAATGTGGCGAAGTGAATGCATGGTGAAGCAAATGCAGAAGAAGTAAAATAAGAGGGGTAAATGTGACAAAATGAATGCATTCTGAATTGAATGCAGAAAAAGTTAATTAGGGGGAGGTAAATGTGGCAAAGTTAATGCATGCTGAATTGAATGCAGAAGAAATAAAATATGAGGTGATAAATGTGGCAAAGTGAATGCATGCTGAATTGAATGCAGAAGGAGTAAAATATGAGGTGGTAAATGTGGCAAAGTGAGTGCATGCTGAATTGAAGGCAGAAGAAGTAAAATATGGGGTGGTAAATGTGACAAAGTGAATGCAGGTGAAGTGAATGCAGAAGAAGTAAAATATGAGGTTGTAAATGTGGCAAAGTGAATGCATAGTGAAGTGAATGCAGAAGAAGTAAAATATGGGGTGGTAAATTTGGCAAAGTGAATGTATGTTGAAGTGAATGCAGAAGAAGTAAAATATGAGGTGGTAAATGTGACGAAGTGAATGCATGGTGAAACAAATGCAGAAGAAGTAAAATATGAGGGGGTAAATGTGAAAAAATAAATGCATGCTGAATTGAATGCAGAAGAACTAAATTAGGTGGAGGTAAATGTGGCAAAGTTAATGCATGCTGAATTGAATGCAGAAGGAGTAAAATATGAGGTGGTAAATGTGGCAAAGTGAGTGCATGGTGAAGTGAAAGCAGAAGAAATAAAATATGAGGTGATAAATGTGGCAAAGTGAATGCATGCTGAATTGAATGCAGAAGAAGTAAAATATGAGGTGGTAAATGTGGCAAAGTGAATGCATAGTGAAGTGAATGCAGAAGAAGTAAAATATGGGGTGGTAAATTTGGCAAAGTGAATGTATGTTGAAGTGAATGCAGAAGAAGTAAAATATGAGGTGGTAAATGTGACGAAGTGAATGCATGGTGAAACGAATGCAGAAGAAGTAAAATATGAGGGGGTAAATGTGAAAAAATAAATGCATGCTGAATGGAATGCAGAAGAACTAAATTAGGTGGAGGTAAATGTGGCAAAGTTAATGCATGCTGAATGGAATGCAGAAGGAGTAAAATATGAGGTGGTAAATGTGGCAAAATGAGTGCATGGTGAAGTGAAAGCAGAAGAAGTAAAATATGAGGTTATTAATGTGGCAAAGTGAATGCATGCTGAATTGAATGCAGAAGAAGTGAAATATGGGGTGGTAAATGTAACAAAGTGAATGCAGGCGAAGTGATTGCAGAAGAAGTAAAATATGAGGTGGTAAATGTGGCAAAGTGAATGCATAGTGAAGTGAATGCAGAAGAAGTAAAATATGGGGTGGTACATTTGGCAAAGTGAATGTATGTTGAAGTGAATGCAGAAGAAGTAAAATATGAGGTGGTAAATGTGACGAAGTGAATGCATGGTGAAACGAATGCAGAAGAAGTAAAATATGAGGGGGTAAATGTGAAAAAATAAATGCATGCTGAATTGAATGCAGAAGAACTAAATTAGGTGGAGGTAAATGTGGCAAAGTTAATGCATGCTGAATTGAATGCAGAAGAAGTAAAATATGAGGTGGTAAATGTGGCAAAGTGAGTGCATGCTGAATTGTATGCAGAAGAAGTAAAATATGAGGTGGTAAATGTGGCAATGTGAGTGCATGGTGAAGTGAATGCAGAAGAAGTAAAATATGGGGTGGTAAATGTGGCAAAGTGAATGCATGGTGAAGTGAATGCAGAAGAACTAAATTAGGTGGAGGTAAATGTGGCAAAGTTAATGCATGCTGAATTGAATGCAGAAGAAGTAAAATATGAGGTGATAAATGTGGTAATGTGAGTGCATGGTGAAGTGAATGCAGAAGAAGTAAAATATGGGGTGGTAAATGTGGCAAAGTGAATGCATGGTGAAGTGAATGCAGAAGAACTAAATTAGGTGGAGGTAAATGTGGCAAAGTTAATGCATGCTGAATTGAATGCAGAAGAAGTAAAATATGAGGTGGTAAATGTGACAAAGTGAATGCATGCTGAATTGAATCCAAAAGAAGTAAAATATGGGGTGGTAAATGTGACAAAGTGAATGCATGGTGAAGTGAATGCAGAAGAAGTAAAATATGGGGTGGTAAATGTGGCAAAGTGAATGCATTGTGAAGTTAATGCAGAATAAGTAAAATATTAGGTGGTAAATGTGGCAAAGTGATGCATGCTGAATTGAATGCAGAAGAAGTGAAATATGAGGTGGTAAATGTGGCAATGTGAGTGCATGGTGAAGTGAAAGCAGAAGAAATAAAATATGAGGTGATAAATGTGGCAAAGTGAATACATGCTGAATTGAATGCAGAAGAAGTAAAATATGGGGTGGTAAATGTGACAAAGTGAATGCATGGTGAAGTGAATGCAGAAGAAGTAAAATATGGGGTGGTAAATGTGGCAAAGTGAATGCATGGTGAAGTGAATGCAGAAGAACTAAATTACGTGGAGGTAAATGTGGCAAAGTTAATGCATGCTGAATTGAATGCAGAAGAAGTAAATTAGGGGGAGGTAAAAGTGGCAAAGTGAATGTGTGTTGAAGTGAATGAAGAAGAAGTAAAATATGAGGTGGTAAATGTGACAAAGTCATTGCATAGTGAAGTGAATGCAGAAGAAGTAAAATATGAGGTGGTTAATGTAGCAAAGTGAATACATGGTGAAGTGAATGCAGAATACGTAAGGTATGGCGAGGTAAATGTGGCAATGTGAGTGCATGGTGAAGTGAAAGCAGAAGAATTCAAATGTGAGGTGATAAATGTGGCAAAGTGAATGCATGCTGAATTGAATGCAGAAAAAGTAAAATATGAGGTGGTAAATGTGACAACGTTAATGCATGGTGAAGTGAATGCAGAAGAACTAAACTATGGGGTGGTAAATGTGCAAAGTGAATGTATGGTGAAGTGAATGCAGAAGAATTAATGTATGGGGAGGTACATGTGGCAAAGTGAATGTATGTTGAAGTGAATGCAGAAGAAGTAAGATATGAGGTGGTAAATGTGGCAACGTTAATGCATGGTGAAGTGAATGCAGAAGAAGTAAACTATGGGGTGGTAAATGTGGTAAAGTGAATGTATGGTGAAGTGAATGCAGAAGCAGTAATGTGTGGGGAGGTACGTGTGGCAAAGTGAATGTATGTTGAAGTGAATGCAGAAGAAGTAAGATATGAGGTGGTAAATGTGGCGAAGTGAATGCATGGTGAAGCGAATGCAGAAGAAGTAAAATATGAGGGGTAAATGTGACAAAATGAATGCATGCTGAATTGAATGCAGAAGAAGTAAATTAGGTGGAGGTAAATGTGGCAAAGTTAATGCAGGCTGAATTGAATGCAGAAGAAGTCAAATATGAGGTGGTAATTGTGGCAAAGTGAGTGCATGCTGAATTGAATGCAGAAGAAGTAAAATATGAGGTGGTAAATGTGGAAATGTAAGAGGATGGTGAAGTGAAAGCAGAAGAAGTAAAATATGAGGGGGTAAATGTGACAAAGTGAATGCATGCTGAATTGAATACAGAAGTAAATTAGGGGGAGGTAAAAGTGGCAAAGTGAATGCATGGCGAAGTAAATGCAGAAGAAGTAAAATACGAGGTGGTAAATGTGGCAAGGTGAATGCATGGTGAAGTGAATGCAGCATAATTAATGTATGGGGAGGTACATGTGGCAAAGTGAATGCATAGTGAAGTGAATGCAGATGAAGTAAAATATGAGGTGATGAATGTGGCAAAGTGAATACATGGTGAAGTGAATGCAGAATACGTAAGGTATGGGGAGGTAAATGTGGCAATGTGAGTGAATCGTGAAGTGAAAGCAGAAGAAGTAAAATATGAGGTGGTAAATGTGACAACGTTAATGCATGGTGAAGTGAATGCAGAAGAAGTCAACTATGGGGTGGTAAATGTGGCAAAGTGAATGTATGGTGAAGTGAATACAGAAGAATTAATGTATGGGGAGGTACATGTGGCAAAGTGAATGTATGTTGAATTGAATGCAGAAGAAGTAAGATATGAGGTGGTAAATGTGGCGAAGTGAATGCATGGTGAAGCAAATGCAGAAGAAGTAAAATAAGAGGGGTAAATGTGACAAAATGAATGCATTCTGAATTGAATGCAGAAAAAGTTAATTAGGGGGAGGTAAATGTGGCAAAGTTAATGCATGCTGAATTGAATGCAGAAGAAATAAAATATGAGGTGATAAATGTGGCAAAGTGAATGCATGCTGAATTGAATGCAGAAGGAGTAAAATATGAGGTGGTAAATGTGGCAAAGTGAGTGCATGCTGAATTGAAGGCAGAAGAAGTAAAATATGGGGTGGTAAATGTGACAAAGTGAATGCAGGTGAAGTGAATGCAGAAGAAGTAAAATATGAGGTGGTAAATGTGGCAAAGTGAATGCATAGTGAAGTGAATGCAGAAGAAGTAAAATATGGGGTGGTAAATTTGGCAAAGTGAATGTATGTTGAAGTGAATGCAGAAGAAGTAAAATATGAGGTGGTAAATGTGACGAAGTGAATGCATGGTGAAACAAATGCAGAAGAAGTAAAATATGAGGGGGTAAATGTGAAAAAATAAATGCATGCTGAATTGAATGCAGAAGAACTAAATTAGGTGGAGGTAAATGTGGCAAAGTTAATGCATGCTGAATTGAATGCAGAAGAACTAAATTAGGTGGAGGTAAATGTGGCAAAGTTAATGCATGCTGAATTTAATTCAGAAGGAGTAAAATATGGGGTGGTAAATGTGGCAAAGTGAGTGCATGGTGAAGTGAAAGCAGAAGAAGTAAAATATGAGGTGGTAAATGTGGCAAAGTGAATGCATAGTGAAGTGAATGCAGAAGAAGTAAAATATGGGGTGGTAAATTTGGCAAAGTGAATGTATGTTGAAGTGAATGCAGAAGAAGTAAAATATGAGGTGGTAAATGTGACGAAGTGAATGCATGGTGAAACGAATGCAGAAGAAGTAAAATATGAGGGGGTAAATGTGAAAAAATAAATGCATGCTGAATTGAATGCAGAAGAACTAAATTAGGTGGAGGTAAATGTGGCAAAGTTAATGCATGCTGAATTGAATGCAGAAGAAGTAAAATATGAGGTGGTAAATGTGGCAAAGTGAGTGCATGCTGAATTGTATGCAGAAGAAGTAAAATATGAGGTGCTAAATGTGGCAATGTAAGTGCATAGTGAAGTGAAAGCAGAAGAAGTAAAATATGAGGGCGTAAATGTGACAACGTGAATGCAAGCTGAATTGAATGCAGAAGGAGTAAAATATCAGGTGGCAAGGGTGACAAAGTGAATGCATGGCAAAGTGAATGCAGAAGAAGTAAAATATGGGGTGGAAATGTGGCAAGGTGAATGCATGGTGAAGTGAATGCAGAATACATAAGGTATGGTGAGGTAAATGTGGCAATGTGAGTGAATGGTGAAGTGAAAGCAGAAGAAGTCAAATGTGAGGTGATACATGTGGCAAAGTGAATGCATGCTGAATTGAATGCAGAAGAAGTAAAATATGAGGTGGTAAATGTGACAACGTTAATGCATGGTGAAGTGAATGCAGAAGAACTAAACTATGTGGTGGTAAATGTGGCAAAGTGAATGCAGAAGAATTAATGTATGGGGAGGTACATGTGGCAAAGTGAATGTATGTTGAAGTGAATGCAGAAGAAGTAAAATATGAGGTGGTAAATGTGGCGAAGTGAATGCATGGTGAAGCGAATGCAGAAGAAGTAAAATATGAGGGGTAAATGTGACAAAAGGAATGCATTCTGAATTGAATGCAGAAGAAGTAAAATATCAGGTGGTAAATGTGACAAAGTGAGTGCATGGTGAAGTTAATGCAGAATAAGTAAAATATGAGGTGGTAAATGTGGCAAAGTGAATGCATGGTGAAGTGAATGCAGAAGAAGTAAAATATGGGGTGGTAAATGTGGCAAAGTAAATGCATGGTGAAGTGAATGTAGAAGAAGTAATGTATGGGGAGGTACATGCGGCAAAGTGAATGTATGTTGAAGTGAATGCAGAAGAAGTAAAATATGAGGTGGTAAATGTGGCAATGTGAGTGCATGGTGAAGTGAATGTAGAAGATGTAAAACATGAGGTGCTAAATGTGGCAAAGTGAATGCATTAAATGAATGCAGAAGAAGTAAAATATGAGGTGATAAATGTGACAAAGTGAATGTATGGTGTCGTGAACGCAGAATAACCAAATTAAGGGAAAGGTAAATGTGGCAAAGTGAATGCATGGTGAAGTGAATGCAGAAGAAGTAAAATAAGAGGTGGTAAATGTGTCAAAGTGAATGCATGATGAAGTGAATGCAGAAGAAGTAAAATATGAGGTGGTAAATATGAAAAAGTGAATGTATGGTGAAGTGAATGCAGAAGACGTGAATATGGAGGATGTAAATTTGACAAAGTGAATGTATGGTGAAGTGAATGCAGAAGAAATAATATATGGGGAGGTAAATGTGACAAAGTGAATGTATGGTGAAGTGATTGCAGAAGAAGTAAAGTATGGGAAGGTAAATGTGACAAAGTGAATGTATGGTGAAGTGAATGCAGAAAAAGCAAAGTATGGGGAGTGAAATGTGACAACGTGAATGTATGGTAAATGAGAATGTATGGTAAAGTGAATGCAGAAGAAGTCAAATATGATGTGGTAAATGAGGCGAAGTGAATGCATGCGGAATTGAATGCAGAAGAAGTAAATTAGGGGGAGGTAAATGTGGCAAAGTTAATTGCTGCTGATTTGAATGACGAAGAAGTTAAATATGAGGTGGTAAATGTGACAAAGTGAGTGCATGGTGATGTTAATGCAGAAGAAGTAAAACATGAGGTGGTAAATTTGGCAAAGTGAATTCATGCTGAATAGAATGCAGAAGAAGTAAAATATTAGGTGGTAAATCTGGTAATGTGAGTGCATGGTGAAGTGAAAGCAGAAGAAGTAAAATATGAGGTGATAAATGTGGCAAAGTGAATGTATACTGAATTGAATGCAGAAGAAATAAAATATGAGGTGGTAAATGTGGCAATGTGAGTGCATGGTGAAGTGAAAGCAGTAGAAGTAAAATATGGGAAGGTAAATGTGGCAAAGTGAATTTATGGTGAAGTGAATGCAGAAGAAGTAAAGTATGGGGAGGGAAATGTGACAACGTGAATGTATGGTAAATGTGAATGTTGGTAAAGTGAATGCAGAAGAAGTAAAATATGAGGTGGTAAATGTGACAACGTTAATGCATGGTGAAGTGAATACAGAAGAAGTGAACTATGGGGTGGTAAATGTGGCAAAGTGAATGTATGGTGAAGTGAATGCAGAAGATGAAATGTATGGGGAGGTACATGTGGCAAAGTGAATGTATGTTGAAGTGAATACAGATTAAGTAAAATATGAGGTGGTAAATGTGAAAAAGTGAGTGCATGGTGAAGTTAATGCAGAATAAGTAAAATATGAGGTGGTAAATGTGGCAAAGTGAATGCATGCTGAATTG
This sequence comes from Ambystoma mexicanum, assembly GCF_040938575.1. Classification (NCBI taxonomy): domain Eukaryota; kingdom Metazoa; phylum Chordata; class Amphibia; order Caudata; family Ambystomatidae; genus Ambystoma; species Ambystoma mexicanum. The sequence continues at coordinate 125,291,543 of NC_090940.1, read as the reverse complement.
AATGCAGAAGAAGTAAAATATGAGGTGGTAAATGTGACAAAGTGAGTGCATGGTGAAGTTAATGCAGAAGAAGTAAAACATGAGGTGGTAAATGTGACAAAGTGAATTCATGCTGAATTGAATGCAGAAGAAGTAAAATATAAGCTGGTAAATCTGGTAATGTGAGTGCATGGTGAAGTGAATGCAGAAGAAGTAAAATATGAGGTGGTAAATGTGACAACGTTAATGCATGGTGAAGTGAATGCAGAAGAAGTGAACTATGGGGTGGTAAATGTGGCTAAGTGAATGTATGGTGAACTGAATGCAGAAGATGTAATGTATGGGGAGGTACATGTGACAAAGTGAATGTATGTTGAAGTGAATGCAGATGAGTAAAATATGAGGTGATAAATGTGAAAAAAGTGAGTGCATGGTGAAGTTAATGCAGAATAAGTAAAATATGAGGTGGTAAATGTGGCAAAGTGAATGCATGCTGAATTGAATGCAGAAGAAGTAAAATATGAGGTGGTAAATGTGACAAAGTGAGTGCATGGTGAAGTGAAAGCAGAAGAAATAATATATGGGGTGGTAAATGTGGCAAAGTAAATGCATGGTGAAGTGAATGCAGAAGAAGTAATGTATGGGGAGGCACATGTGGCAAAGTGAATGTATGTTGAAGTGAATGCAGAAGAAGTAAAATATGAGGTGGTAAATGTGGCAAAGTGAATGAATGAAATGAATGCAGGAGAAGTAAAATATGAGGTGGTAAATGTGACAAAGTGAATGTATGGTGTCGTGAATGCAGAATAACTAAATTAAGGGAAAGGTAAATGTGGCAAAGTGAATGCATGGTGAAGTGAATGCAGAAGAAGTAAAATAAGAGGTGGTAAATGTGTCAAAGTGAATGCATGATGAAGTGAATGCAGAAGAAGTGAAATATGAGGTGGTAAATATGAAAAAGTGAATGTATGGTGAAGTGAATGCAGAAGAAGTGAATATGGAGGATGTAAATGTGACAAAGTGAATGTATGGTGAAGTGAATGCAGAAGAAATAATGTATGGGAGGTAAATGTGACAAAGTGAATGTATGGTGAAGTGATTGCAGAAGAAGTAAAGTATGGGGAGGGAAATGTGACAACGAGAATGTATGGTAAAGTGAATGCAGAAGAAGTCAAATATGACATGGTAAATGTGGGGAAGTGAATGCATGGTGAAGCGAATGCAGAAGAAGTAAAATATGAGGGGGTAAATGTGACAAAATGAGTGCATGCTGAATTGAATGCAGAAGAACTAAATCAGGTGGAGGCAAATGTGGCAAAGTTAATGCATCCTGAAGCGAATGCAGAAGAAGTAAAATATGAGGTGGCAAATGTGGCAAAGTGAATGCATGCTGAATTGAATGCAGAAGAAGTAAAATATATATGAGGTGGTAAATGTGGCAATGTGAGTGCATGCTGAATTGAATGCAGAAGAAGTAAAATATGAGGGGTAAATGTGACAAAATGAATGCATTCTGAATTGAATGCAGAAGAAGTAAAATATGAGGGGTAAATGTGACAAAATGAATGCATTCTGAATTGAATGCAGAAGAAGTAAAATATGAGGTGGTACATGGTTCAAAGTGAGTGCATGGTGAAGTTAATGCAGAATAAATAAAATATGAGGTGGTAAATGTGGCAAAGTGAATGCATGCCGAATCGAATGCAGAAGAAGTAAAAATATGAGGTGGTAAATGTGGCAATGTAAGTGCATGGTGAAGTGAAAGCAGAAGAAGTAAAATATGAGGAGGTAAATGTGACAAAATGAATGCCTGCTGAATTGAATGCAGAAGAAGTAAAATATGAGGTGGTAAATGTGGAAATGTAAGAGGATGGTGAAGTGAAAGCAGAAGAAATAAAATATCAGGTGGTAAAAGTAATGCATGGCAAAGTAAATGCAGAAGAAGTAAAATATGAGGTGGTAAATGTGGCAAGGTGAATGCATGGTGAAGTGAATGCAGAATAATTAATGTATGGGGAGGTACATGTAGCAAAGTGAATGTATGTTGAAGTGAATGCAGATGAAGTAAAATATGAGGTGGTAAATGTGACAAAGTGAATGCATAGTGAAGTGAATGTAGAAGAAGTAAAATATGAGGTGATGAATGTGGCAAAGTGAATACATGGTGAAGTGAATGCAGAATACGTAAGGTATGGGGAGGTAAATGTGGCAATGTGAGTGAATCGTGAAGTGAAAGCAGAAGAAGTAAAATATGAGGTGATACATGTGGCAAAGTGAATGCATGGTGAAGTGAATGCAGAAGAAGTCAACTATGGGGTGGTAAATGTGGCAAAGTGAATGTATGGTGAAGTGAATACAGAAGAATTAATGTATGGGGAGGTACATGTGGCAAAGTGAATGTATGTTGAAGTGAATGCAGAAGAAGTAAGATATGAGGTGGTAAATGTGGCAAAGTGAATGTATGGTGAAGTGAATACAGAAGAATTAATGTATGGGGAGGTACATGTGGCAAAGTGAATGCATGGTGAAGCAAATGCAGAAGAAGTAAAATAAGAGGGGTAAATGTGACAAAATGAATGCATTCTGAATTGAATGCAGAAGAAGTAAAATATGAGGTGATAAATGTGGCAAAGTGAATGCATGCTGAATTGAATGCAGAAGGAGTAAAATATGAGGTGGTAAATGTGGCAAAGTGAGTGCATGCTGAATTGAATGCAGAAGAAATAAAATATGAGGTGATAAATGTGGCAAAGTGAATTCATGCTGAATTGAATGCAGAATGAGTAAAATATGAGGTGGTAAATGTGGCAAAGTGAGTGCATGGTGAAGTGAAAGCAGAAGAAATAAAATATGAGGTGATAAATGTGGCAAAGTGAATGCATGCTGAATTGAATGCAGAAGAAGTAAAATATGAGGTGGTAAATGTGGCAAAGTGAATGCATAGTGAAGTGAATGCAGAAGAAGTAAAATATGGGGTGGTAAATTTGGCAAAGTGAATGTATGTTGAAGTGAATGCAGAAGAAGTAAAATATGAGGTGGTAAATGTGACGAAGTGAATGCATGGTGAAACGAATGCAGAAGAAGTAAAATATGAGGGGGTAAATGTGAAAAAATAAATGCATGCTGAATGGAATGCAGAAGAACTAAATTAGGTGGAGGTAAATGTGGCAAAGTTAATGCATGCTGAATGGAATGCAGAAGGAGTAAAATATGAGGTGGTAAATGTGGCAAAATGAGTGCATGGTGAAGTGAAAGCAGAAGAAGTAAAATATGAGGTTATTAATGTGGCAAAGTGAATGCATGCTGAATTGAATGCAGAAGAAGTGAAATATGGGGTGGTAAATGTAACAAAGTGAATGCAGGCGAAGTGATTGCAGAAGAAGTAAAATATGAGGTGGTAAATGTGGCAAAGTGAATGCATAGTGAAGTGAATGCAGAAGAAGTAAAATATGGGGTGGTAAATTTGGCAAAGTGAATGTATGTTGAAGTGAATGCAGAAGAAGTAAAATATGAGGTGGTAAATGTGACGAAGTGAATGCATGGTGAAACGAATGCAGAAGAAGTAAAATATGAGGGGGTAAATGTGAAAAAATAAATGCATGCTGAATTGAATGCAGAAGAACTAAATTAGGTGGAGGTAAATGTGGCAAAGTTAATGCATGCTGAATTGAATGCAGAAGAAGTAAAATATGAGGTGGTAAATGTGGCAAAGTGAGTGCATGCTGAATTGTATGCAGAAGAAGTAAAATATGAGGTGGTAAATGTGGCAATGTAAGTGCATAGTGAAGTGAAAGCAGAAGAAGTAAAATATGAGGGCGTAAATGTGACAACGTGAATGCAAGCTGAATTGAATGCAGAAGGAGTAAAATATCAGGTGGTAAGGGTGACAAAGTGAATGCATGGCAACTTGAATGCAGAAGAAGTAAAATATGGGGTGGAAATGTGGCAAGGTGAATACATGGTGAAGTGAATGCAGAATACGTAAGGTATGGGGAGGTAAATGTGGCAATGTGAGTGAATGGTGAAGTAAAAGCAGAAGAAGTCAAATGTGAGGTGATACATGTGGCAAAGTGAATGCATGCTGAATTGAATGCAGAAGACGTAAAATATGAGGTGGTAAATGTGACAACGTTAATGCATGGTGAAGTGAATGCAGAAGAACTAAACTATGGGGTGGTAAATGTGGCAAAGTGATTGCAGAAGAATTAATGTATGGGGAGGTACATGTGGCAAAGTGAATGTATGTTGAAGTGAATGCAGAAGAAGTAAAATATGAGGTGGTAAATGTGGCAAAGTGAATGCATGGTGAAGCGAATGCAGAAGAAGTAAAATATGAGGGGTAAATGTGACAAAAGGAATGCATTCTGAATTGAATGCAGAAGAAGTAAAATATCAGGTGGTAAATGTGACAAAGTGAGTGCATGGTGAAGTTAATGCAGAATAAGTAAAATATGAGGTGGTAAATGTGGCAAAGTGAATGCATGGTGAAGTGAATGCAGAAGAAGTAAAATATGGGGTGGTAAATGTGGCAAAGTAAATGTATGTTGAAGTGAATGCAGAAGAAGTAAAATATGAGGTGGTAAATGTGGCAATGTGAGTGCATGGTGAAGTGAATGTAGAAGAAGTAAAATAAGAGGTGGTAAATGTGTCAAAGTGAATGCATGATGAAGTGAATGCAGAAGAAGTAAAATATGAGGTGATAAATGTGACAAAGTGAATGTATGGTGTCGTGAACGCAGAATAACCAAATTAAGGGAAAGGTAAATGTGGCAAAGTGAATGCATGGTGAAGTGAATGCAGAAGAAGTAAAATAAGAGGTGGTAAATGTGTCAAAGTGAATGCATGATGAAGTGAATGCAGAAGAAGTAAAATATGAGGTGCTAAATATGAAAAAGTGAATGTATGGTGAAGTGAATGCAGAAGACGTGAATATGGAGGATGTAAATTTGACAAAGTGAATGTATGGTGAAGTGAATGCAGAAGAAATAATATATGGGGAGGTAAATGTGACAAAGTGAATGTATGGTGAAGTGATTACAGAAGAAGTAAAGTATGGGAAGGTAAATGTGACAAAGTGAATGTATGGTGAAGTGAATGCAGAAAAAGTAAAGTATGGGGAGGGAAATGTGACAACGTGAATGTATGGTAAATGAGAATGTATGGTAAAGTGAATGCAGAAGAAGTAAAACATGAGGTGGTAAATTTGGCAAAGTGAATTCATGCTGAATAGAATGCAGAAGAAGTAAAATATTAGGTGGTAAATCTGGTAATGTGAGTGCATGGTGAAGTGAAAGCAGAAGAAGTAAAATATGAGGTGATAAATGTGGCAAAGTGAATGTATACTAAATTGAATGCAGAAGAAATAAAATATGAGGTGGTAAATGTGGCAATGTGAGTGCATGGTGAAGTGAAAGCAGTAGAAGTAAAATATGGGAAGGTAAATGTGGCAACGTGAATGTATGGTAAATGTGAATGTTGGTAAAGTGAATGCAGAAGAAGTAAAATATGAGGTGGTAAATGTGACAACGTTAATGCATGGTGAAGTGAATACAGAAGAAGTGAACTATGGGGTGGTAAATGTGGCAAAGTGAATGTATGGTGAAGTGAATGCAGAAGATGTAATGTATGGGGAGGTACATGTGGCAAAGTGAATGTATGTTGAAGTGAATGCAGATTAAGTAAAATATGAGGTGGTAAATGTGAAAAAGTGAGTGCATGGTGAAGTTAATGCAGAATAAGTAAAATATGAGGTGGTAAATGTGGCAAAGTGAATGCATGCTGAATTGAATGCAGAAGAAGTAAAATATGAGGTGGTAAATGTGACAAAGTGAGTGCATGGTGAAGTTAATGCAGAAGAAGTAAAACATGAGGTGGTAAATGTGGCAAAGTGAATTCATGCTGAATTGAATGCAGAAGAAGTAAAATATAAGGTGGTAAATCTGGTAATGTGAGTGCATGGTGAAGTGAAAGCAGTAGAAGTAAAGTATGGGGAGGGAAATGTGACAACGTGAATGTATGGTAAATGTGAATGTTGGTAAAGTGAATGCAGAAGAAGTAAAATATGAGGTGGTAAATGTGACAACGTTAATGCATGGTGAAGTGAATACAGAAGAAGTGAACTATGGGGTGGTAAATGTGGCAAAGTGAATGTATGGTGAAGTGAATGCAGAAGATGTAATGTATGGGGAGGTACATGTGGCAAAGTGAATGTATGTTGAAGTGAATGCAGATTAAGTAAAATATGAGGTGGTAAATGTGAAAAAGTGAGTGCATGGTGAAGTTAATGCAGAATAAGTAAAATATGAGGTGGTAAATGTGGCAAAGTGAATGCATGCTGAATTGAATGCAGAAGAAGTAAAATATGAGGTGGTAAATGTGACAAAGTGAGTGCGTGGTGAAGTTAATGCAGAAGAAGTAAAACATGAGGTGGTAAATGTGGCAAAGTGAATTCATGCTGAATTGAATGCAGAAGAAGTAAAATATAAGGTGGTAAATCTGGTAATGTGAGTGCATGGTGAAGTGAAAGCAGAAGAAGTAAAATATGAGGTGATAAATGTGGCAAAGTGAATGTATACTAAATTGAATGCAGAAGAAATAAAATATGAGGTGGTAAATGTGGCAATGTGAGTGCATGGTGAAGTGAAAGCAGTAGAAGTAAAATATGGGAAGGTAAATGTGGCAACGTGAATGTATGGTAAATGTGAATGTTGGTAAAGTGAATGCAGAAGAAGTAAAATATGAGGTGGTAAATGTGACAACGTTAATGCATGGTGAAGTGAATACAGAAGAAGTGAACTATGGGGTGGTAAATGTGGCAAAGTGAATGTATGGTGAAGTGAATGCAGAAGATGTAATGTATGGGGAGGTACATGTGGCAAAGTGAATGTATGTTGAAGTGAATGCAGATTAAGTAAAATATGAGGTGGTAAATGTGAAAAAGTGAGTGCATGGTGAAGTTAATGCAGAATAAGTAAAATATGAGGTGGTAAATGTGGCAAAGTGAATGCATGCTGAATTGAATGCAGAAGAAGTAAAATATGAGGTGGTAAATGTGACAAAGTGAGTGCATGGTGAAGTTAATGCAGAAGAAGTAAAACATGAGGTGGTAAATGTGGCAAAGTGAATTCATGCTGAATTGAATGCAGAAGAAGTAAAATATAAGGTGGTAAATCTGGTAATGTGAGTGCATGGTGAAGTGAAAGCAGTAGAAGTAAAGTATGGGGAGGGAAATGTGACAACGTGAATGTATGGTAAATGTGAATGTTGGTAAAGTGAATGCAGAAGAAGTAAAATATGAGGTGGTAAATGTGACAACGTTAATGCATGGTGAAGTGAATACAGAAGAAGTGAACTATGGGGTGGTAAATGTGGCAAAGTGAATGTATGGTGAAGTGAATGCAGAAGATGTAATGTATGGGGAGGTACATGTGGCAAAGTGAATGTATGGTGAAGTGAATACAGAAGAATTAATGTATGGGGAGGTACATGTGGCAAAGTGAATGTATGTTGAAGTGAATGCAGAAGAAGTAAGATATGAGGTGGTAAATGTGGCGAAGTGAATGCATGGTGAAGCAAATGCAGAAGAAGTAAAATAAGAGGGGTAAATGTGACAAAATGAATGCATTCTGAATTGAATGCAGAAAAAGTTAATTAGGGGGAGGTAAATGTGGCAAAGTTAATGCATGCTGAATTGAATGCAGAAGAAATAAAATATGAGGTGATAAATGTGGCAAAGTGAATGCATGCTGAATTGAATGCAGAAGGAGTAAAATATGAGGTGGTAAATGTGGCAAAGTGAGTGCATGCTGAATTGAAGGCAGAAGAAGTAAAATATGGGGTGGTAAATGTGACAAAGTGAATGCAGGTGAAGTGAATGCAGAAGAAGTAAAATATGAGGTGGTAAATGTGGCAAAGTGAATGCATAGTGAAGTGAATGCAGAAGAAGTAAAATATGGGGTGGTAAATTTGGCAAAGTGAATGTATGTTGAAGTGAATGCAGAAGAAGTAAAATATGAGGTGGTAAATGTGACGAAGTGAATGCATGGTGAAACAAATGCAGAAGAAGTAAAATATGAGGGGGTAAATGTGAAAAAATAAATGCATGCTGAATTGAATGCAGAAGAACTAAATTAGGTGGAGGTAAATGTGGCAAAGTTAATGCATGCTGAATTGAATGCAGAAGAACTAAATTAGGTGGAGGTAAATGTGGCAAAGTTAATGCATGCTGAATTTAATGCAGAAGGAGTAAAATATGGGGTGGTAAATGTGGCAAAGTGAGTGCATGGTGAAGTGAAAGCAGAAGAAGTAAAATATGAGGTGGTAAATGTGGCAAAGTGAATGCATAGTGAAGTGAATGCAGAAGAAGTAAAATATGGGGTGGTAAATTTGGCAAAGTGAATGTATGTTGAAGTGAATGCAGAAGAAGTAAAATATGAGGTGGTAAATGTGACGAAGTGAATGCATGGTGAAACGAATGCAGAAGAAGTAAAATATGAGGGGGTAAATGTGAAAAAATAAATGCATGCTGAATTGAATGCAGAAGAACTAAATTAGGTGGAGGTAAATGTGGCAAAGTTAATGCATGCTGAATTGAATGCAGAAGAAGTAAAATATGAGGTGGTAAATGTGGCAAAGTGAGTGCATGCTGAATTGAAGGCAGAAGAAGTAAAATATGGGGTGGTAAATGTGACAAAGTGAATGCAGGTGAAGTGAATGCAGAAGAAGTAAAATATGAGGTGGTAAATGTGGCAAAGTGAATGCATAGTGAAGTGAATGCAGAAGAAGTAAAATATGGGGTGGTAAATTTGGCAAAGTGAATGTATGTTGAAGTGAATGCAGAAGAAGTAAAATATGAGGTGGTAAATGTGACGAAGTGAATGCATGGTGAAACAAATGCAGAAGAAGTAAAATATGAGGGGGTAAATGTGAAAAAATAAATGCATGCTGAATTGAATGCAGAAGAACTAAATTAGGTGGAGGTAAATGTGGCAAAGTTAATGCATGCTGAATTGAATGCAGAAGAACTAAATTAGGTGGAGGTAAATGTGGCAAAGTTAATGCATGCTGAATTTAATGCAGAAGGAGTAAAATATGGGGTGGTAAATGTGGCAAAGTGAGTGCATGGTGAAGTGAAAGCAGAAGAAGTAAAATATGAGGTGGTAAATGTGGCAAAGTGAATGCATAGTGAAGTGAATGTAGAAGAAGTAAAATATGGGGTGGTAAATTTGGCAAAGTGAATGTATGTTGAAGTGAATGCAGAAGAAGTAAAATATGAGGTGGTAAATGTGACGAAGTGAATGCATGGTGAAACGAATGCAGAAGAAGTAAAATATGAGGGGGTAAATGTGAAAAAATAAATGCATGCTGAATTGAATGCAGAAGAACTAAATTAGGTGGAGGTAAATGTGGCAAAGTTAATGCATGCTGAATTGAATGCAGAAGAAGCAAAATATGAGGTGGTAAATGTGGCAAAGTGAGTGCATGCTGAATTGTATGCAGAAGAAGTAAAATATGAGGTGCTAAATGTGGCAATGTAAGTGCATAGTGAAGTGAAAGCAGAAGAAGTAAAATATGAGGGCGTAAATGTGACAACGTGAATGCAAGCTGAATTGAATGCAGAAGGAGTAAAATATCAGGTGGTAAGGGTGACAAAGTGAATGCATGGCAAAGTGAATGCAGAAGAAGTAAAATATGGGGTGGAAATGTGGCAAGGTGAATGCATGGTGAAGTGAATGCAGAATACATAAGGTATGGTGAGGTAAATGTGGCAATGTGAGTGAATGGTGAAGTGAAAGCAGAAGAAGTCAAATGTGAGGTGATACATGTGGCAAAGTGAATGCATGCTGAATTGAATGCAGAAGAAGTAAAATATGAGGTGGTAAATGTGACAACGTTAATGCATGGTGAAGTGAATGCAGAAGAACTAAACTATGTGGTGGGAAATGTGGCAAAGTGAATGCAGAAGAATTAATGTATGGGGAGGTACATGTGGCAAAGTGAATGTATGTTGAAGTGAATGCAGAAGAAGTAAAATATGAGGTGGTAAATGTGGCGAAGTGAATGCATGGTGAAGCGAATGCAGAAGAAGTAAAATATGAGGGGTAAATGTGACAAAAGGAATGCATTCTGAATTGAATGCAGAAGAAGTAAAATATCAGGTGGTAAATGTGACAAAGTGAGTGCATGGTGAAGTTAATGCAGAATAAGTAAAATATGAGGTGGTAAATGTGGCAAAGTGAATGCATGGTGAAGTGAATGCAGAAGAAGTAAAATATGGGGTGGTAAATGTGGCAAAGTAAATGCATGGTGAAGTGAATGTAGAAGAAGTAATGTATGGGGAGGTACATGCGGCAAAGTGAATGTATGTTGAAGTGAATGCAGAAGAAGTAAAATATGAGGTGGTAAATGTGGCAATGTGAGTGCATGGTGAAGTGAATGTAGAAGATGTAAAACATGAGGTGCTAAATGTGGCAAAGTGAATGCATTAAATGAATGCAGAAGAAGTAAAATATGAGGTGATAAATGTGACAAAGTGAATGTATGGTGTCGTGAACGCAGAATAACCAAATTAAGGGAAAGGTAAATGTGGCAAAGTGAATGCATGGTGAAGTGAATGCAGAAGAAGTAAAATAAGAGGTGGTAAATGTGTCAAAGTGAATGCATGATGAAGTGAATGCAGAAGAAGTAAAATATGAGGTGGTAAATATGAAAAAGTGAATGTATGGTGAAGTGAATGCAGAAGACGTGAATATGGAGGATGTAAATTTGACAAAGTGAATGTATGGTGAAGTGAATGCAGAAGAAATAATATATGGGGAGGTAAATGTGACAAAGTGAATGTATGGTGAAGTGATTGCAGAAGAAGTAAAGTATGGGAAGGTAAATGTGACAAAGTGAATGTATGGTGAAGTGAATGCAGAAAAAGCAAAGTATGGGGAGTGAAATGTGACAACGTGAATGTATGGTAAATGAGAATGTATGGTAAAGTGAATGCAGAAGAAGTCAAATATGATGTGGTAAATGAGGCGAAGTGAATGCATGCGGAATTGAATGCAGAAGAAGTAAATTAGGGGGAGGTAAATTTGGCAAAGTGAATTCATGCTGAATAGAATGCAGAAGAAGTAAAATATTAGGTGGTAAATCTGGTAATGTGAGTGCATGGTGAAGTGAAAGCAGAAGAAGTAAAATATGAGGTGATAAATGTGGCAAAGTGAATGTATACTGAATTGAATGCAGAAGAAATAAAATATGAGGTGGTAAATGTGGCAATGTGAGTGCATGGTGAAGTGAAAGCAGTAGAAGTAAAATATGGGAAGGTAAATGTGGCAAAGTGAATTTATGGTGAAGTGAATGCAGAAGAAGTAAAGTATGGGGAGGGAAATGTGACAACGTGAATGTATGGTAAATGTGAATGTTGGTAAAGTGAATGCAGAAGAAGTAAAATATGAGGTGGTAAATGTGACAACGTTAATGCATGGTGAAGTGAATACAGAAGAAGTGAACTATGGGGTGGTAAATGTGGCAAAGTGAATGTATGGTGAAGTGAATGCAGAAGATGAAATGTATGGGGAGGTACATGTGGCAAAGTGAATGTATGTTGAAGTGAATACAGATTAAGTAAAATATGAGGTGGTAAATGTGAAAAAGTGATTGCATGGTGAAGTTAATGCAGAATAAGTAAAATATGAGGTGGTAAATGTGGCAAAGTGAATGCATGCTGAATTGAATGCAGAAGAAGTAAAATATGAGGTGGTAAATGTGACAAAGTGAGTGCATGGTGAAGTTAATGCAGAAGAAGTAAAACATGAGGTGGTAAATGTGGCAAAGTGAATTCATGCTGAATTGAATGCAGAAGAAGTTAAATATAAGCTGGTAAATCTGGTAATGTGAGTGCATGGTGAAGTGAATGCAGAAGAAGTAAAATATGAGGTGGTAAATGTGACAACGTTAATGCATGGTGAAGTGAATGCAGAAGAAGTGAACTATGGGGTGGTAAATGTGGCTAAGTGAATGTATGGTGAACTGAATGCAGAAGATGTAATGTATGGGGAGGTACATGTGACAAAGTGAATGTATGTTGAAGTGAATGCAGATGAGTAAAATATGAGGTGATAAATGTGAAAAAGTGAGTGCATGGTGAAGTTAATGCAGAATAAGTAAAATATGAGGTGGTAAATGTGGCAAAGTGAATGCATGCTGAATTGAATGCAGAAGAAGTAAAATATGAGGTGGTAAATGTGACAAAGTGAGTGCATGGTGAAGTGAAATCAGAAGAAATAATATATGGGGTGGTAAATGTGGCAAAGTAAATGCATGGTGAAGTGAATGCAGAAGAAGTAATGTATGGGGAGGCACATGTGGCAAAGTGAATGTATGTTGAAGTGAATGCAGAAGAAGTAAAATATGAGGTGGTAAATGTGGCAAAGTGAATGAATGAAATGAATGCAGAAGAAGTAAAATATGAGGTGGTAAATGTGACAAAGTGAATGTATGGTGTCGTGAATGCAGAATAACTAAATTAAGGGAAAGGTAAATGTGGCAAAGTGAATGCATGGTGAAGTGAATGCAGAAGAAGTAAAATAAGAGGTGGTAAATGTGTCAAAGTGAATGCATGATGAAGTGAATGCAGAAGAAGTGAAATATGAGGTGGTAAATATGAAAAAGTGAATGTATGGTGAAGTGAATGCAGAAGAAGTGAATATGGAGGATGTAAATGTGACAAAGTGAATGTATGGTGAAGTGAATGCAGAAGAAATAATGTATGGGAGGTAAATGTGACAAAGTGAATGTATGGTGAAGTGATTGCAGAAGAAGTAAAGTATGGGGAGGGAAATGTGACAACGAGAATGTATGGTAAAGTGAATGCAGAAGAAGTCAAATATGACATGGTAAATGTGGCGAAGTGAATGCATGGTGAAGCGAATGCAGAAGAAGTAAAATATGAGGGGGTAAATGTGACAAAATGAGTGCATGCTGAATTGAATGCAGAAGAACTAAATCAGGTGGAGGCAAATGTGGCAAAGTTAATGCATCCTGAAGCGAATGCAGAAGAAGTAAAATATGAGGTGGCAAATGTGGCAAAGTGAATGCATGCTGAATTGAATGCAGAAGAAGTAAAATATATATGAGGTGGTAAATGTGGCAATGTGAGTGCATGCTGAATTGAATGCAGAAGAAGTAAAATATGAGGGGTAAATGTGACAAAATGAATGCATTCTGAATTGAATGCAGAAGAAGTAAAATATGAGGGGTAAATGTGACAAAATGAATGCATTCTGAATTGAATGCAGAAGAAGTAAAATATGAGGTGGTACATGGTTCAAAGTGAGTGCATGGTGAAGTTAATGCAGAATAAATAAAATATGAGGTGGTAAATGTGGCAAAGTGAATGCATGCCGAATCGAATGCAGAAGAAGTAAAAATATGAGGTGGTAAATGTGGCAATGTAAGTGCATGGTGAAGTGAAAGCAGAAGAAGTAAAATATGAGGAGGTAAATGTGACAAAATGAATGCCTGCTGAATTGAATGCAGAAGAAGTAAAATATGAGGTGGTAAATGTGGAAATGTAAGAGGATGGTGAAGTAAATGCAGAAGAAGTAAAATATGAGGTGGTAAATGTGGCAAGGTGAATGCATGGTGAAGTGAATGCAGAATAATTAATGTATGGGGAGGTACATGTAGCAAAGTGAATGTATGTTGAAGTGAATGCAGATGAAGTAAAATATGAGGTGGTAAATGTGACAAAGTGAATGCATAGTGAAGTGAATGTAGAAGAAGTAAAATATGAGGTGATGAATGTGGCAAAGTGAATACATGGTGAAGTGAATGCAGAATACGTAAGGTATGGGGAGGTAAATGTGGCAATGTGAGTGAATCGTGAAGTGAAAGCAGAAGAAGTAAAATATGAGGTGATACATGTGGCAAAGTGAATGCATGGTGAAGTGAATGCAGAAGAAGTCAACTATGGGGTGGTAAATGTGGCAAAGTGAATGTATGGTGAAGTGAATACAGAAGAATTAATGTATGGGGAGGTACATGTGGCAAAGTGAATGTATGTTGAAGTGAATGCAGAAGAAGTAAGATATGAGGTGGTAAATGTGGCAAAGTGAATGTATGGTGAAGTGAATACAGAAGAATTAATGTATGGGGAGGTACATGTGGCAAAGTGAATGCATGGTGAAGCAAATGCAGAAGAAGTAAAATAAGAGGGGTAAATGTGACAAAATGAATGCATTCTGAATTGAATGCAGAAGAAGTAAAATATGAGGTGATAAATGTGGCAAAGTGAATGCATGCTGAATTGAATGCAGAAGGAGTAAAATATGAGGTGGTAAATGTGGCAAAGTGAGTGCATGCTGAATTGAATGCAGAAGAAATAAAATATGAGGTGATAAATGTGGCAAAGTGAATTCATGCTGAATTGAATGCAGAAGGAGTAAAATATGAGGTGGTAAATGTGGCAAAGTGAGTGCATGGTGAAGTGAAAGCAGAAGAAATAAAATATGAGGTGATAAATGTGGCAAAGTGAATGCATGCTGAATTGAATGCAGAAGAAGTAAAATATGAGGTGGTAAATGTGGCAAAGTGAATGCATAGTGAAGTGAATGCAGAAGAAGTAAAATATGGGGTGTTAAATTTGGCAAAGTGAATGTATGTTGAAGTGAATGCAGAAGAAGTAAAATATGAGGTGGTAAATGTGACGAAGTGAATGCATGGTGAAACGAATGCAGAAGAAGTAAAATATGAGGGGGTAAATGTGAAAAAATAAATGCATGCTGAATGGAATGCAGAAGAACTAAATTAGGTGGAGGTAAATGTGGCAAAGTTAATGCATGCTGAATTGAATGCAGAAGAACTAAATTAGGTGGAGGTAAATGTGGCAAAGTTAATGCATGCTGAATGGAATGCAGAAGGAGTAAAATATGAGGTGGTAAATGTGGCAAAGTGAGTGCATGGTGAAGTGAAAGCAGAAGAAGTAAAATATGAGGTTATTAATGTGGCAAAGTGAATGCATGCTGAATTGAATGCAGAAGAAGTGAAATATGGGGTGGTAAATGTAACAAAGTGAATGCAGGCGAAGTGAATGCAGAAGAAGTAAAATATGAGGTGGTAAATGTGGCAAAGTGAATGCATAGTGAAGTGAATGCAGAAGAAGTAAAATATGGGGTGGTAAATTTGGCAAAGTGAATGTATGTTGAAGTGAATGCAGAAGAAGTAAAATATGAGGTGGTAAATGTGACGAAGTGAATGCATGGTGAAACGAATGCAGAAGAAGTAAAATATGAGGGGGTAAATGTGAAAAAATAAATGCATGCTGAATTGAATGCAGAAGAAGTAAAATATGAGGTGGTAAATGTGGCAAAGTGAGTGCATGCTGAATTGTATGCAGAAGAAGTAAAATATGAGGTGCTAAATGTGGCAATGTAAGTGCATAGTGAAGTGAAAGCAGAAGAAGTAAAATATGAGGGCGTAAATGTGACAACGTGAATGCAAGCTGAATTGAATGCAGAAGGAGTAAAATATCAGGTGGTAAGGGTGACAAAGTGAATGCATGGCAAAGTGAATGCAGAAGAAGTAAAATATGGGGTGGAAATGTGGCAAGGTGAATGCATGGTGAAGTGAATGCAGAATACATAAGGTATGGTGAGGTAAATGTGGCAATGTGAGTGAATGGTGAAGTGAAAGCAGAAGAAGTCAAATGTGAGGTGATACATGTGGCAAAGTGAATGCATGCTGAATTGAATGCAGAAGAAGTAAAATATGAGGTGGTAAATGTGACAACGTTAATGCATGGTGAAGTGAATGCAGAAGAACTAAACTATGTGGTGGTAAATGTGGCAAAGTGAATGCAGAAGAATTAATGTATGGGGAGGTACATGTGGCAAAGTGAATGTATGTTGAAGTGAATGCAGAAGAAGTAAAATATGAGGTGGTAAATGTGGCGAAGTGAATGCATGGTGAAGCGAATGCAGAAGAAGTAAAATATGAGGGGTAAATGTGACAAAAGGAATGCATTCTGAATTGAATGCAGAAGAAGTAAAATATCAGGTGGTAAATGTGACAAAGTGAGTGCATGGTGAAGTTAATGCAGAATAAGTAAAATATGAGGTGGTAAATGTGGCAAAGTGAATGCATGGTGAAGTGAATGCAGAAGAAGTAAAATATGGGGTGGTAAATGTGGCAAAGTAAATGCATGGTGAAGTGAATGTAGAAGAAGTAATGTATGGGGAGGTACATGCGGCAAAGTGAATGTATGTTGAAGTGAATGCAGAAGAAGTAAAATATGAGGTGGTAAATGTGGCAATGTGAGTGCATGGTGAAGTGAATGTAGAAGATGTAAAACATGAGGTGCTAAATGTGGCAAAGTGAATGCATTAAATGAATGCAGAAGAAGTAAAATATGAGGTGATAAATGTGACAAAGTGAATGTATGGTGTCGTGAACGCAGAATAACCAAATTAAGGGAAAGGTAAATGTGGCAAAGTGAATGCATGGTGAAGTGAATGCAGAAGAAGTAAAATAAGAGGTGGTAAATGTGTCAAAGTGAATGCATGATGAAGTGAATGCAGAAGAAGTAAAATATGAGGTGGTAAATATGAAAAAGTGAATGTATGGTGAAGTGAATGCAGAAGACGTGAATATGGAGGATGTAAATTTGACAAAGTGAATGTATGGTGAAGTGAATGCAGAAGAAATAATATATGGGGAGGTAAATGTGACAAAGTGAATGTATGGTGAAGTGATTGCAGAAGAAGTAAAGTATGGGAAGGTAAATGTGACAAAGTGAATGTATGGTGAAGTGAATGCAGAAAAAGCAAAGTATGGGGAGTGAAATGTGACAACGTGAATGTATGGTAAATGAGAATGTATGGTAAAGTGAATGCAGAAGAAGTCAAATATCATGTGGTAAATGAGGCGAAGTGAATGCATGCGGAATTGAATGCAGAAGAAGTAAATTAGGGGGAGGTAAATGTGGCAAAGTTAATGCATGCTGATTTGAATGACGAAGAAGTTAAATATGAGGTGGTAAATGTGACAAAGTGAGTGCATGGTGAAGTTAATGCAGAAGAAGTAAAACATGAGGTGGTAAATTTGGCAAAGTGAATTCATGCTGAATAGAATGCAGAAGAAGTAAAATATTAGGTGGTAAATCTGGTAATGTGAGTGCATGGTGAAGTGAAAGCAGAAGAAGTAAAATATGAGGTGATAAATGTGGCAAAGTGAATGTATACTGAATTGAATGCAGAAGAAATAAAATATGAGGTGGTAAATGTGGCAATGTGAGTGCATGGTGAAGTGAAAGCAGTAGAAGTAAAATATGGGAAGGTAAATGTGGCAAAGTGAATTTATGGTGAAGTGAATGCAGAAGAAGTAAAGTATGGGGAGGGAAATGTGACAACGTGAATGTATGGTAAATGTGAATGTTGGTAAAGTGAATGCAGAAGAAGTAAAATATGAGGTGGTAAATGTGACAACGTTAATGCATGGTGAAGTGAATACAGAAGAAGTGAACTATGGGGTGGTAAATGTGGCAAAGTGAATGTATGGTGAAGTGAATGCAGAAGATGAAATGTATGGGGAGGTACATGTGGCAAAGTGAATGTATGTTGAAGTGAATACAGATTAAGTAAAATATGAGGTGGTAAATGTGAAAAAGTGAGTGCATGGTGAAGTTAATGCAGAATAAGTAAAATATGAGGTGGTAAATGTGGCAAAGTGAATGCATGCTGAATTGAATGCAGAAGAAGTAAAATATGAGGTGGTAAATGTGACAAAGTGAGTGCATGGTGAAGTTAATGCAGAAGAAGTAAAACATGAGGTGGTAAATGTGGCAAAGTGAATTCATGCTGAATTGAATGCAGAAGAAGTAAAATATAAGCTGGTAAATCTGGTAATGTGAGTGCATGGTGAAGTGAATGCAGAAGAAGTAAAATATGAGGTGGTAAATGTGACAACGTTAATGCATGGTGAAGTGAATGCAGAAGAAGTGAACTATGGGGTGGTAAATGTGGCTAAGTGAATGTATGGTGAACTGAATGCAGAAGATGTAATGTATGGGGAGGTACATGTGACAAAGTGAATGTATGTTGAAGTGAATGCAGATGAGTAAAATATGAGGTGATAAATGTGAAAAAGTGAGTGCATGGTGAAGTTAATGCAGAATAAGTAAAATATGAGGTGGTAAATGTGGCAAAGTGAATGCATGCTGAATTGAATGCAGAAGAAGTAAAATATGAGGTGGTAAATGTGACAAAGTGAGTGCATGGTGAAGTGAAATCAGAAGAAATAATATATGGGGTGGTAAATGTGGCAAAGTAAATGCATGGTGAAGTGAATGCAGAAGAAGTAATGTATGGGGAGGCACATGTGGCAAAGTGAATGTATGTTGAAGTGAATGCAGAAGAAGTAAAATATGAGGTGGTAAATGTGGCAAAGTGAATGAATGAAATGAATGCAGAAGAAGTAAAATATGAGGTGGTAAATGTGACAAAGTGAATGTATGGTGTCGTGAATGCAGAATAACTAAATTAAGGGAAAGGTAAATGTGGCAAAGTGAATGCATGGTGAAGTGAATGCAGAAGAAGTAAAATAAGAGGTGGTAAATGTGTCAAAGTGAATGCATGATGAAGTGAATGCAGAAGAAGTGAAATATGAGGTGGTAAATATGAAAAAGTGAATGTATGGTGAAGTGAATGCAGAAGAAGTGAATATGGAGGATGTAAATGTGACAAAGTGAATGTATGGTGAAGTGAATGCAGAAGAAATAATGTATGGGAGGTAAATGTGACAAAGTGAATGTATGGTGAAGTGATTGCAGAAGAAGTAAAGTATGGGGAGGGAAATGTGACAACGAGAATGTATGGTAAAGTGAATGCAGAAGAAGTCAAATATGACATGGTAAATGTGGCGAAGTGAATGCATGGTGAAGCGAATGCAGAAGAAGTAAAATATGAGGGGGTAAATGTGACAAAATGAGTGCATGCTGAATTGAATGCAGAAGAACTAAATCAGGTGGAGGCAAATGTGGCAAAGTTAATGCATCCTGAAGCGAATGCAGAAGAAGTAAAATATGAGGTGGCAAATGTGGCAAAGTGAATGCATGCTGAATTGAATGCAGAAGAAGTAAAATATATATGAGGTGGTAAATGTGGCAATGTGAGTGCATGCTGAATTGAATGCAGAAGAAGTAAAATATGAGGGGTAAATGTGACAAAATGAATGCATTCTGAATTGAATGCAGAAGAAGTAAAATATGAGGGGTAAATGTGACAAAATGAATGCATTCTGAATTGAATGCAGAAGAAGTAAAATATGAGGTGGTACATGGTTCAAAGTGAGTGCATGGTGAAGTTAATGCAGAATAAATAAAATATGAGGTGGTAAATGTGGCAAAGTGAATGCATGCCGAATCGAATGCAGAAGAAGTAAAAATATGAGGTGGTAAATGTGGCAATGTAAGTGCATGGTGAAGTGAAAGCAGAAGAAGTAAAATATGAGGAGGTAAATGTGACAAAATGAATGCCTGCTGAATTGAATGCAGAAGAAGTAAAATATGAGGTGGTAAATGTGGAAATGTAAGAGGATGGTGAAGTAAATGCAGAAGAAGTAAAATATGAGGTGGTAAATGTGGCAAGGTGAATGCATGGTGAAGTGAATGCAGAATAATTAATGTATGGGGAGGTACATGTAGCAAAGTGTATGTATGTTGAAGTGAATGCAGATGAAGTAAAATATGAGGTGGTAAATGTGACAAAGTGAATGCATAGTGAAGTGAATGTAGAAGAAGTAAAATATGAGGTGATGAATGTGGCAAAGTGAATACATGGTGAAGTGAATGCAGAATACGTAAGGTATGGGGAGGTAAATGTGGCAATGTGAGTGAATCGTGAAGTGAAAGCAGAAGAAGTAAAATATGAGGTGATACATGTGGCAAAGTGAATGCATGGTGAAGTGAATGCAGAAGAAGTCAACTATGGGGTGGTAAATGTGGCAAAGTGAATGTATGGTGAAGTGAATACAGAAGAATTAATGTATGGGGAGGTACATGTGGCAAAGTGAATGTATGTTGAAGTGAATGCAGAAGAAGTAAGATATGAGGTGGTAAATGTGGCAAAGTGAATGTATGGTGAAGTGAATACAGAAGAATTAATGTATGGGGAGGTACATGTGGCAAAGTGAATGCATGGTGAAGCAAATGCAGAAGAAGTAAAATAAGAGGGGTAAATGTGACAAAATGAATGCATTCTGAATTGAATGCAGAAGAAGTAAAATATGAGGTGATAAATGTGGCAAAGTGAATGCATGCTGAATTGAATGCAGAAGGAGTAAAATATGAGGTGGTAAATGTGGCAAAGTGAGTGCATGCTGAATTGAATGCAGAAGAAATAAAATATGAGGTGATAAATGTGGCAAAGTGAATTCATGCTGAATTGAATGCAGAAGGAGTAAAATATGAGGTGGTAAATGTGGCAAAGTGAGTGCATGGTGAAGTGAAAGCAGAAGAAATAAAATATGAGGTGATAAATGTGGCAAAGTGAATGCATGCTGAATTGAATGCAGAAGAAGTAAAATATGAGGTGGTAAATGTGGCAAAGTGAATGCATAGTGAAGTGAATGCAGAAGAAGTAAAATATGGGGTGGTAAATTTGGCAAAGTGAATGTATGTTGAAGTGAATGCAGAAGAAGTAAAATATGAGGTGGTAAATGTGACGAAGTGAATGCATGGTGAAACGAATGCAGAAGAAGTAAAATATGAGGGGGTAAATGTGAAAAAATAAATGCATGCTGAATGGAATGCAGAAGAACTAAATTAGGTGGAGGTAAATGTGGCAAAGTTAATGCATGCTGAATTGAATGCAGAAGAACTAAATTAGGTGGAGGTAAATGTGGCAAAGTTAATGCATGCTGAATGGAATGCAGAAGGAGTAAAATATGAGGTGGTAAATGTGGCAAAGTGAGTGCATGGTGAAGTGAAAGCAGAAGAAGTAAAATATGAGGTTATTAATGTGGCAAAGTGAATGCATGCTGAATTGAATGCAGAAGAAGTGAAATATGGGGTGGTAAATGTAACAAAGTGAATGCAGGCGAAGTGAATGCAGAAGAAGTAAAATATGAGGTGGTAAATGTGGCAAAGTGAATGCATAGTGAAGTGAATGCAGAAGAAGTAAAATATGGGGTGGTAAATTTGGCAAAGTGAATGTATGTTGAAGTGAATGCAGAAGAAGTAAAATATGAGGTGGTAAATGTGACGAAGTGAATGCATGGTGAAACGAATGCAGAAGAAGTAAAATATGAGGGGGTAAATGTGAAAAAATAAATGCATGCTGAATTGAATGCAGAAGAACTAAATTAGGTGGAGGTAAATGTGGCAAAGTTAATGCATGCTGAATTGAATGCAGAAGAAGTAAAATATGAGGTGGTAAATGTGGCAAAGTGAGTGCATGCTGAATTGTATGCAGAAGAAGTAAAATATGAGGTGGTAAATGTGGCAATGTAAGTGCATAGTGAAGTGAAAGCAGAAGAAGTAAAATATGAGGGCGTAAATGTGACAACGTGAATGCAAGCTGAATTGAATGCAGAAGGAGTAAAATATCAGGTGGTAAGGGTGACAAAGTGAATGCATGGCAACTTGAATGCAGAAGAAGTAAAATATGGGGTGGAAATGTGGCAAGGTGAATACATGGTGAAGTGAATGCAGAATACGTAAGGTATGGGGAGGTAAATGTGGCAATGTGAGTGAATGGTGAAGTAAAAGCAGAAGAAGTCAAATGTGAGGTGATACATGTGGAAAAGTGAATGCATGCTGAATTGAATGCAGAAGAAGTAAAATATGAGGTGGTAAATGTGACAACGTTAATGCATGGTGAAGTGAATGCAGAAGAACTAAACTATGGGGTGGTAAATGTGGCAAAGTGATTGCAGAAGAATTAATGTATGGGGAGGTACATGTGGCAAAGTGAATGTATGTTGAAGTGAATGCAGAAGAAGTAAAATATGAGGTGGTAAATGTGGCAAAGTGAATGCATGGTGAAGCGAATGCAGAAGAAGTAAAATATGAGGGGTAAATGTGACAAAAGGAATGCATTCTGAATTGAATGCAGAAGAAGTAAAATATCAGGTGGTAAATGTGACAAAGTGAGTGCATGGTGAAGTTAATGCAGAATAAGTAAAATATGAGGTGGTAAATGTGGCAAAGTGAATGCATGGTGAAGTGAATGCAGAAGAAGTAAAATATGGGGTGGTAAATGTGGCAAAGTAAATGTATGTTGAAGTGAATGCAGAAGATTTAAAATATGAGGTGGTAAATGTGGCAATGTGAGTGCATGGTGAAGTGAATGTAGAAGATGTAAAACATGAGGTGCTAAATGTGGCAAAGTGAATGCATTAAATGAATGCAGAAGAAGTAAAATATGAGGTGATAAATGTGACAAAGTGAATGTATGGTGTCGTGAACGCAGAATAACCAAATTAAGGGAAAGGTAAATGTGGCAAAGTGAATGCATGGTGAAGTGAATGCAGAAGAAGTAAAATAAGAGGTGGTAAATGTGTCAAAGTGAATGCATGATGAAGTGAATGCAGAAGAAGTAAAATATGAAGTGCTAAATATGAAAAAGTGAATGTATGGTGAAGTGAATGCAGAAGACGTGAATATGGAGGATGTAAATTTGACAAAGTGAATGTATGGTGAAGTGAATGCAGAAGAAATAATATATGGGGAGGTAAATGTGACAAAGTGAATGTATGGTGAAGTGATTACAGAAGAAGTAAAGTATGGGAAGGTAAATGTGACAAAGTGAATGTATGGTGAAGTGAATGCAGAAAAAGTAAAGTATGGGGAGGGAAATGTGACAACGTGAATGTATGGTAAATGAGAATGTATGGTAAAGTGAATGCAGAAGAAGTAAAACATGAGGTGGTAAATTTGGCAAAGTGAATTCATGCTGAATAGAATGCAGAAGAAGTAAAATATTAGGTGGTAAATCTGGTAATGTGAGTGCATGGTGAAGTGAAAGCAGAAGAAGTAAAATATGAGGTGATAAATGTGGCAAAGTGAATGTATACTAAATTGAATGCAGAAGAAATAAAATATGAGGTGGTAAATGTGGCAATGTGAGTGCATGGTGAAGTGAAAGCAGTAGAAGTAAAATATGGGAAGGTAAATGTGGCAACGTGAATGTATGGTAAATGTGAATGTTGGTAAAGTGAATGCAGAAGAAGTAAAATATGAGGTGGTAAATGTGACAACGTTAATGCATGGTGAAGTGAATACAGAAGAAGTGAACTATGGGGTGGTAAATGTGGCAAAGTGAATGTATGGTGAAGTGAATGCAGAAGATGTAATGTATGGGGAGGTACATGTGGCAAAGTGAATGTATGTTGAAGTGAATGCAGATTAAGTAAAATATGAGGTGGTAAATGTGAAAAAGTGAGTGCATGGTGAAGTTAATGCAGAATAAGTAAAATATGAGGTGGTAAATGTGGCAAAGTGAATGCATGCTGAATTGAATGCAGAAGAAGTAAAATATGAGGTGGTAAATGTGACAAAGTGAGTGCATGGTGAAGTTAATGCAGAAGAAGTAAAACATGAGGTGGTAAATGTGGCAAAGTGAATTCATGCTGAATTGAATGCAGAAGAAGTAAAATATAAGGTGGTAAATCTGGTAATGTGAGTGCATGGTGAAGTGAAAGCAGTAGAAGTAAAGTATGGGGAGGGAAATGTGACAACGTGAATGTATGGTAAATGTGAATGTTGGTAAAGTGAATGCAGAAGAAGTAAAATATGAGGTGGTAAATGTGACAACGTTAATGCATGGTGAAGTGAAGACAGAAGAAGTGAACTATGGGGTGGTAAATGTGGCAAAGTGAATGTATGGTGAAGTGAATGCAGAAGATGTAATGTATGGGGAGGTACATGTGGCAAAGTGAATGTATGTTGAAGTGAATGCAGATTAAGTAAAATATGAGGTGGTAAATGTGAAAAAGTGAGTGCATGGTGAAGTTAATGCAGAATAAGTAAAATATGAGGTGGTAAATGTGGCAAAGTGAATGCATGCTGAATTGAATGCAGAAGAAGTAAAATATGAGGTGGTAAATGTGACAAAGTGAGTGCGTGGTGAAGTTAATGCAGAAGAAGTAAAACATGAGGTGGTAAATGTGGCAAAGTGAATTCATGCTGAATTGAATGCAGAAGAAGTAAAATATAAGGTGGTAAATCTGGTAATGTGAGTGCATGGTGAAGTGAAAGCAGAAGAAGTAAAATATGAGGTGATAAATGTGGCAAAGTGAATGTATACTAAATTGAATGCAGAAGAAATAAAATATGAGGTGGTAAATGTGGCAATGTGAGTGCATGGTGAAGTGAAAGCAGTAGAAGTAAAATATGGGAAGGTAAATGTGGCAACGTGAATGTATGGTAAATGTGAATGTTGGTAAAGTGAATGGAGAAGAAGTAAAATATGAGGTGGTAAATGTGACAACGTTAATGCATGGTGTAGTGAATACAGAAGAAGTGAACTATGGGGTGGTAAATGTGGCAAAGTGAATGTATGGTGAAGTGAATGCAGAAGATGTAATGTATGGGGAGGTACATGTGGCAAAGTGAATGTATGTTGAAGTGAATGCAGATTAAGTAAAATATGAGGTGGTAAATGTGAAAAAGTGAGTGCATGGTGAAGTTAATGCAGAATAAGTAAAATATGAGGTGGTAAATGTGGCAAAGTGAATGCATGCTGAATTGAATGCAGAAGAAGTAAAATATGAGGTGGTAAATGTGACAAAGTGAGTGCATGGTGAAGTTAATGCAGAAGAAGTAAAACATGAGGTGGTAAATGTGGCAAAGTGAATTCATGCTGAATTGAATGCAGAAGAAGTAAAATATAAGGTGGTAAATCTGGTAATGTGAGTGCATGGTGAAGTGAAAGCAGTAGAAGTAAAGTATGGGGAGGGAAATGTGACAACGTGAATGTATGGTAAATGTGAATGTTGGTAAAGTGAATGCAGAAGAAGTAAAATATGAGGTGGTAAATGTGACAACGTTAATGCATGGTGAAGTGAATACAGAAGAAGTGAACTATGGGGTGGTAAATGTGGCAAAGTGAATGTATGGTGAAGTGAATGCAGAAGATGTAATGTATGGGGAGGTACATGTGGCAAAGTGAATGTATGTTGAAGTGAATGCAGATTAAGTAAAATATGAGGTGGTAAATGTGAAAAAGTGAGAGCATGGTGAAGTTAATGCAGAATAAGTAAAATATGAGGTGGTAAATGTGGCAAAGTGAATTCATGCTGAATTGAATGCAGAAGAAGTAAAATATAAGGTGGTAAATCTGGTAATGTGAGTGCATGGTGAAGTGAATGCAGAAGAAGTAAAGTATGGGGAGGGAAATGTGACAACGTGAATGTATGGTAAATGTGAATGTTGGTAAAGTGAATGCAGAAGAAGTAAAATATGAGGTGGTAAATGTGACAACGTTAATGCATGGTGAAGTGAATACAGAAGAAGTGAACTATGGGGTGGTAAATGTGGCAAAGTGAATGTATGGTGAAGTGAATGCAGAAGAAGTAAAGTATGGGGAGGGAAATGTGACAACGTAAATGTATGGTAAATGTGAATGTTGGTAAAGTGAATGCAGAAGAAGTAAAATATGAGGTGGAAAATGTGACAACGTTAATGCATGTTGAAGTGAATGCAGATTAAGTAAAATATGAGGTGGTAAATGCCAAAAAGTGAGTGCATGGTGAAGTTAATGCAGAATAAGTAAAATATGAGGTGGTAAATGTGGCAAAGTGAATGCATGCTGAATTGAATGCAGAAGAAGTAAAATATTAGGTGATAAATGTGGCAAAGTGAGTGCATGGTGAAGTGAAAGCAGAAGAAGTGAAGTATGACGTGGTAAATGTGGCAAAGTGCATGCATGGTGAAGCGAATGCAGAAGAAGTAAAATATGAGGTGGTAAATGTGGCAAAGTGAGTGCATGGTGCAGTGAATGAAGAAGAAGTCAAATACGAGGTGGTAAATTTGGCAAAGTCAATGCATGGTGAAGTGGATGCAGATGGAGTAAAATGTGAGATGGTAAATGTGGCAAAGTGAGTGCATGGTGCAGTGAATGAAGAAGAAGTCAAATACGAGGTGGTAAATTTGGCAAAGTGAATGCATAGTGAAGTGGATGCAGATGGAGTAAAATGTGAGGTGGTAAATGTGACAAAGTGAATGTATGGTGTAGTGAATGCAGACGAAGTAAATTAGGGGGAGGTAAATGTGGCAAAGTGAATGCATGTTGAATTGAATGCAGAAGAAGTAAAATATGAAGTGGTAAATGAGGCAAAGGGAGTGCATGGTGAAGTGTTTGCAGAAGAAGTAACGTATTGGAAGGTAAATGTGACAGAGTGAATGTATGGTGATGTTAATGCAGAAGAAGTAAAGTATTGGGAGGGAAATGTGACAACATGAATGTATGGTAAATGTGAATGCAGAAGAAGTCAAATATGACGTGGTAAATGTGGTAAAGTGAATGCATGGTGAAGCAAATGCAGAGGAATTAAAATATGAGGGGGTAAATCTGACAAAGTGAATGCATGCTGAATTGAATGCAGAAGAAGTAAAATATGAGGTGGTAAATGTGACAAAGTGAGTGCATGGTGAAGGTAATGCAGAAGAAGTAAATTAGGGGGGGTTAATGTGGCAAAGTGAATTCATGCTGAATTGAATGCAGAAGAAGTAAAATATGAGGTGGTAAATGTGGCAAAGTGAATGCATGGTGAAGCAAATGCAGAGGAATTAAAATATGAGGTGGTAAATGTGGCAAAGAGAATGCTTGGTGAAGTGAATGCAGAAGAAGTAAAACGTGAGGTGATAAATGTGGCAAAGTGAATGCATACTGAATTGAATGCAGAAGAAGTAAATTAGGGGGGGTTAATGTGGCAAAGTGAATTCATGCTGAATTGAATGCAGAAGAAGTAAAATATGAGGTGGTAAATGTGGCAATGTAAGTGCATAGTGAAGTCAAAGCAGAAGAAGTAAAATATGAGGGCGTAAATGTGGCAAAGTGAATGCATGCTGAAGTGAATGCAGAAGAAGTAAAATATGGGGTGGAAATGTGGCAAGGTGAATACATGGTGAAGTGAATGCAGAAGAAGTCAAATGTGAGGTGATACAAGTGGCAAAGTGAATGCATGCTGAATTGAATGCAGAAGTAAAATATGTGGTGGTAAATGTGCAATGTAAGTGCATAGTCAAGTGAAAGTAGAAGAAGTAAAATATGAGGGCGTAAATATGACAAAGTGAATGCATGCTGAATTGAATGCAGAAGAAGTAAATTAGGGGGAGGTGAAAGTGGCAAAGTGAATGCATGCTGAATTGAACGCAGAAGGAGTAAAATATCAGGTGGTAAATGTGAACAAGTGAATGCATAGTGAAGTGAATGCAGAAGAAGTAAAATATGAGGTGGTAAATGTGACAACGTTAATGCATGGTGAAGTGAATGCAGAAGAACTAAACTATGGGGTGGTAAATGTGGCAAAGTGAATGTATGGTGAAGTGAATGCAGAAGAATTAATGTATGGGGAAGTACATGTGGCAAAGTGAATGTATGTTGAAGTGAATGCAGGAGAAGTAAGATATGAAGTGGTAAATGTGGCAATGTAAGTGCATGGTGAAGTGAAAGCAAAAGAAGTAAAATATGAGGTGGTAAATGTGACAAAGTGAAGGCATACTGAATTAAATACAGAAGAAGTAAATTAGGGGGAGGTAAAGTGGCAAAGTGAATGCATGCTGAATTGAATGCAGAAGGAGTAAAATATCAGGTGGTAAATGTGACAAAGTGAATGCATGGCAAAGTGAATGCAGAAGAAGTAAAATATGGGGTGGAAATGTGGCAAGGTGAATGCATGGTGAAGTGAATGCAGAATACGTAAGGTATGGGGAGGTAAATGTGGGAATGTGAGTGCATAGTGAAGTGAAAGCAGAAGAAGTCAAATGTGAGGTGATAAATGTGGCAAAGTTATTGCATTCTGAATTGAATGCAGAAGAAGTAAAATATGAGGTGGTAAATGTGACAACGTTAATGCATGGTGAAGTGAATGAAGAAGAAGTAAACTATGGGGTGGTACATGTGGCAAAGTGAATGTATGTTGAAGTGAATGCAGAAGAAGTAAAATAAGAGGGGTAAATGTGACAAAATGATTGCATTCTGAATTGAATGCAGAAGAAGTTAATTAGGGGGAGGTAAATGTGGGAAAGTTAATGCATGCTGAATTGAATGCAGAAGAAATAAAATATGAGGTGATAAATGAGGCAAAGTGAATGCATGGTGACGTGAAAGCAGAAGAAGTAAAATATGAGGTTATTAATGTGGCAAAGTGAATGCATGCTGAATTGAATGCAGAAGAAGTGAAATATGGGGTGGTAAATGTAACAAAGTGAATGCATGGTGAAGTGAATGCAGAAGAAGTAAAATATGAGGTGGTAAATGTGGCAAAGTGAATGCATAGTGAAGTGAATGCAGAAGAAGTAAAATATGAGGTGGTAAATGTGGCAAAGTGAATGCATAGTGAAGTGAATGCAGAAGAAGTAAAATATGGGGTGGTAAATTTGGCAAAGTGAATGTATGTTGAAGTGAATGCAGAAGAAGTAAAATATGAGGTGGTAAATGTGACGAAGTGAATGCATGGTGAAACGAATGCAGAAGAAGTAAAATATGAGGGGGTAAATGTGAAAAAATAAATGCATGCTGAATTGAATGCAGAAGAACTAAATTAGGTGGAGGTAAATGTGGCAAAGTTAATGCATGCTGAATTGAATGCAGAAGGAGTAAAATATCAGGTGGTAAGGGTGACAAAGTGAATGCATGGCAAAGTGAATGCAGACGAAGTAAAATATGGTGTGGAAATGTGGCAAGGTGAATACATGGTGAAGTGAATGCAGAAGAAGTCAAATGTGAGGTGATACAAGTGGCAAAGTGAATGCATGCTGAATTGAATGCAGAAGTAAAATATGTGGTGGTAAATGTGCAATGTAAGTGCATAGTCAAGTGAAAGTAGAAGAAGTAAAATATGAGGGCGTAAATATGACAAAGTGAATGCATGCTGAATTGAATGCAGAAGAAGTAAATTAGGGGGAGGTGAAAGTGGCAAAGTGAATGCATGCTGAATTGAACGCAGAAGGAGTAAAATATCAGGTGGTAAATGTGAACAAGTGAATGCATAGTGAAGTGAATGCAGAAGAAGTAAAATATGAGGTGGTAAATGTGACAACGTTAATGCATGGTGAAGTGAATGCAGAAGAACTAAACTATGGGGTGGTAAATGTGGCAAAGTGAATGTATGGTGAAGTGAATGCAGAAGAATTAATGTATGGGGAAGTACATGTGGCAAAGTGAATGTATGTTGAAGTGAATGCAGGAGAAGTAAGATATGAGGTGGTAAATGTGGCAATGTAAGTGCATGGTGAAGTGAAAGCAAAAGAAGTAAAATATGAGGTGGTAAATGTGACAAAGTGAAGGCATGCTGAATTAAATACAGAAGAAGTAAATTAGGGGGAGGTAAAGTGGCAAAGTGAATGCATGCTGAATTGAATGCAGAAGGAGTAAAATATCAGGTGGTAAATGTGACAAAGTGAATGCAGAAGAAGTAAAATATGGGGTGGAAATGTGGCAAGGTGAATGCATGGTGAAGTGAATGCAGAATACGTAAGGTATGGGGAGGTAAATGTGGGAATGTGAGTGCATAGTGAAGTGAAAGCAGACAAAGTAAAATATGAGGTGATAAATGTGCCAAAGTTATTGCATTCTGAATTGAATGCAGAAGAAGTAAAATATGAGGTGGTAAATGTGACAACGTTAATGCATGGTGAAGTGAATGAAGAAGAAGTGAACTATGGGGTGGTAAATGTGGCAAAGTGAATGTATGGTGAACTGAATGCAGAAGATGTAATGTATGGGGAGGTACATGTGGCAAAGTGAATGTATGTTGAAGTGAATGCAGATGAAGTAAAATATGAGGTGATAAATGTGAAAAAGTGAGTGCATGGTGAAGTTAATGCAGTATAAGTAAAATATGAGGTGGTAAATGTGCAATGTAAGTGCATGGTGAAGTGAAAGCAGAAGAAATAATATATGGGGTGGTAAATGTGGTAAAGTGAATGTATGGTGAAGTGAATGCAGAAGAAGTAATGTATGGGGAGGCACATGTGGCAAAGTGAATGTATGTTGAAGTGAATGCAGAAGAAGTAAAATATGAGATGGTAAATGTGGCAAAGTGAATGAATGAAATGAATGCAGAAGAAGTAAAATATGAGGTGGTAAATGTGACAAAGTGAATGTATGGTGTCGTGAACGCAGAATAACCAAATTAAGGGAAAGGTAAATGTGGCAAAGTGAATGCATGGTGAAGTGAATGCAGAAGAAGTAAAATAAGAGGTGGTAAATGTGTCAAAGTGAATGCATGATGAAGTGAATGCAGAAGAAGTAAAATATGAGGTGGTAAATCTGACAAAGTGATTGTATGGTGAAGTGAATGCAGAAGAAATAATGTATTGGAGGTAAATGTGACAAAGTGAATGTATGGTGAAGTGATTGCAGAAGAAGTAAAGTATGGGAACGTAAATGTGACAAAGTGAATGTATGGTGAACTGAATGCAGAAGAAGTAAAGTATGGGGAGGGAAATGTGACAACGAGAATGTATGGTAAAGTGAATGCAGAAGAAGTCAAATATGACATGGTAAATGTGGCGAAGTGAATGTATGGTGAACTGAATGCAGAAGAAGTAAAATATGAGGGGGTAAATGTGACAAAATGAGTGCATGCTGAATTGAATGCAGAAGAAGTAAATCAGGTGGAGGTAAACGTGGCAAAGTGAATGCATGCTGAATTGAATGCAGAAGAAGTAAAATATGAGGTGGTAAATGTGGCAATGTGAGTGCATGCTGAATTGAATGCAGAAGAAGTAAAATATGAGGTGGTAAATATGGAAAGGTTAGTGCATGGTGAAGTGAATGCAGAAGAAGTAAAGTATGAGGAGGTAAACATGGCAAAGTGGATGCATGGTGAAGCGGGTACAGAATAAATAAAATGTGAGGTGGTAAATGTGACAAAGTGAATGTATGGTGTAGTGAATACAGAAGAAGTAAATTAGGGTGAGGTAAATGTGGCAATGTAAGTGCATGGTGAAGTGAAAGCAGAAGAAGTAAAATATGAGGGGGTAAATGTGACAAAGTGAATGCATGGTGAAGTGGATGCAGAAGAAGAAATGTATGGGGAGGTACATGTGGCAAAGTGAATGTATGTTGAAGTGAATGCAGAAGATGTAAAACACGAGGTGCGAAATGTGGCAAAGTGAATGCATGAAATGAATGCAGAAGAAGTACAATATGAGGTGGTAAATGTGACAAAGTGAATGTATGGCGTCGTGAATGCAGAATAACTAAATTAAGGGAAAGGTAAATGTGGCAAAGTGAATGTATGGTGAGGTGAATGCAGAAGAAGTAAAATAAGAGGTGGTAAAAGTGTCAAAGTGAATGCATGGTGAAGTGAATGCAGAAGAAGTAAAATATGAGGAGGTACATATGAAAAAGTGAATGTATGGTGAAGTGAATGCAGAAGAAGTGAACATGGAGGATTTAAATCTGACAAAGTGATTGTATGGTGAAGTGAATGCAGAAGAAATAATGTATGGGGAGGTAAATGTGACAAAGTGAATGTATGGTGAAGTGATTGCAGAAGAAGTAAAGTATGGGGTGGGAAATGTGACAACGTGAATGCATGCTGAATTGAATGCAGAAGAAGTAAATTATGGCGAGGTAAATGTGGCAAAGTTAATGCATGCTGAATTGAATGCAGAAGAAGTAAAATATGAGGTGGTAAATGTGACAAAGTGAGTGCATGGTGAAGTTAATGCAGAAGAAGTAAAATATGAGGTGGTAAATGTGGCAAAGTGAATGCATGCTGAATTGAATGCAGAAGAAGTAAAATATGAGGTGGTAAATGTGACAAAGTGAGTGCATGGTGAAGTGAAAGCAGAAGAGGTAAAATATGAGGGGGTAAATGTGACAAAATGAATGCATGCTGAATTGAATGCAGAAGAAGTAAATTAGGTGGAGGTAAATGTGGCAAAGTTAATGCATGCTGAATTGAATGCAGAGGAAGTGAAATATGAGGTGGTAATTGTGGCAAAGGGAGTGCATACTGAATTGAAAGTAGATGAAGTAAAATATGAGGTGGTAAATGTGGCAATGTAAGTGCATGGTGAAGTGAAAGCAGAATAAGTAAAATATGATGGGGTAAATGTGACAAAGTTAATGCATGCTGAATTGAATACAGAAGAAGTAAATTAGGGGGAGGTAAAAGTGGCAAAGTGAATGCATGCTGAATTGAATGCAGAAGGAGTAAAATATCAGGTGGTAAAAATGACAAAGTGAATGCATGGCGAAGTAACTGCAGAAGAAGTAAAATATGGGGTGGTAAATGTGGCAAGGTGAATGCATGGTGAAGTGAATGCAGAAGAATTAATGTATGGGGGGTACATGTGGCAAAGTGAATGTATGTTGAAGTGAATGCAGAAGAAGTAAAATATTAGGTGATACATGTGGCAAAGTAAATGCATGGTGAAGTGAATGTAGAAGAAGTAATGTATGGGGAGGTACATGCGGCAAAGTGAATGCATGGTGAAGTGAATGCAGAAGAAGTAAAATAAGAGGTGGTAAATGTGTCAAAGTGAATGCATGATGAAGTGAATGCAGAAGAAGTAAAATATGAGGTGGTAAATATGAAAAAGTGAATGTATGGTGAAGTGAATGCAGAAGACGTGAATATGGAGGATGTAAATTTGACAAAGTGAATGTATGGTGAAGTGAATGCAGAAGAAATAATATATGGGGAGGTAAATGTGACAAAGTGAATGTATGGTGAAGTGAATGCAGAAAAAGTAAAGTATGGGGAGGGAAATGTGACAACGTGAATGTATGGTAAATGAGAATGTATGGTAAAGTGAATGCAGAAGAAGTCAAATATGATGTGGTAAATGAGGCGAAGTGAATGCATGGTGAGGCGAATGCAGAAGAAGTAAAATATGAGGGGGTAAATGTGACAAAATGAATGCATGCTGAATTGAATGCAGAAGAAGTAAATTAGGGGGAGGTAAATGTGGAAAAGTTAATGCATGCTGATTTGAATGCAGAAGAAGTAAAATATGAGGTGGTAAATGTGACAAAGTGAGTGCATGGTGAAGTTAATGCAGAAGAAGTAAAATATGAGGTGGTAAATGTGGCAAAGTGAATGCATGCTGAATTGAATGCAGAAGAAGTAAAATATGAGGTGGTAAATGTGACAAAGTGAGTGCATGGTGAAGTGAAAGCAGAAGAGGTAAAATATGAAGGGGTAAATGTGACAAAATGAATGCATGCTGAATTGAATGCAGAAGAAGTAAATTAGGTGGAGGTAAATGTGGCAAAGTTAATGCATGCTGAATTGAATGCAGAGGAAGTGAAATATGAGGTGGTAATTGTGGCAAAGGGAGTGCATGCTGAATTGAAAGTAGATGAAGTAAAATATGAGGTGGTAAATGTGGCAATGTAAGTGCATGGTGAAGTGAAAGCAGAATAAGTAAAATATGATGGGGTAAATGTGACAAAGTTAATGCATGCTGAATTGAATACAGAAGAAGTAAATTAGGGGGAGGTAAAAGTGGCAAAGTGAATGCATGCTGAATTGAATGCAGAAGGAGTAAAATATCAGGTGGTAAAAATGACAAAGTGAATGCATGGCGAAGTAACTGCAGAAGAAGTAAAATATGGGGTGGTAAATGTGGCAAGGTGAATGCATGGTGAAGTGAATGCAGAAGAATTAATGTATGGGGGGTACATGTGGCAAAGTGAATGTATGTTGAAGTGAATGCAGAAGAAGTAAAATATTAGGTGATACATGTGGCAAAGTAAATGCATGGTGAAGTGAATGTAGAAGAAGTAATGTATGGGGAGGTACATGCGGCAAAGTGAATGCATGGTGAAGTGAATGCAGAAGAAGTAAAATAAGAGGTGGTAAATGTGTCAAAGTGAATGCATGATGAAGTGAATGCAGAAGAAGTAAAATATGAGGTGGTAAATATGAAAAAGTGAATGTATGGTGAAGTGAATGCAGAAGACGTGAATATGGAGGATGTAAATTTGACAAAGTGAATGTATGGTGAAGTGAATGCAGAAGAAATAATATATGGGGAGGTAAATGTGACAAAGTGAATGTATGGTGAAGTGAATGCAGAAAAAGTAAAGTATGGGGAGGGAAATGTGACAACGTGAATGTATGGTAAATGAGAATGTATGGTAAAGTGAATGCAGAAGAAGTCAAATATGATGTGGTAAATGAGGCGAAGTGAATGCATGGTGAGGCGAATGCAGAAGAAGTAAAATATGAGGGGGTAAATGTGACAAAATGAATGCATGCTGAATTGAATGCAGAAGAAGTAAATTAGGGGGAGGTAAATGTGGCAAAGTTAATGCATGCTGATTTGAATGCAGAAGAAGTAAAATATGAGGTGGTAAATGTGACAAAGTGAGTGCATGGTGAAGTTAATGCAGAAGAAGTAAAACATGAGGTGGTAAATTTGGCAAAGTGAATTCATGCTGAATAGAATGCAGAAGAAGTAAAATATAAGGTGGTTAATCTGGTAATGTGAGTGCATGGTGAAGTGAAAGCAGAAGAAGTAAAATATGAGGTGATAAATGTGGCAAAGTGAATGTATACTGAATTGAATGCAGAAGAAATAAAATATGAGGTGGTAAATGTGGCAAAGTGAATACATGGTGAAGTGAATGCAGAATACGTAAGGTATGGGGAGGTAAATGTGGCAAAGTGAATGTATGTTGAAGTGAATGCAGAAGAAGTAAGATATGAGGTGGTAAATGTGGCGAAGTGAATGCATGGTGAAGCAAATGCAGAAGAAGTAAAATATGAGGGGGTAAATGTGACAAAATGAATGCATTCTGAATTGAATGCAGAAGAAGTGAAATATGGGGTGGTAAATGTAACAAAGTGAATGCAGGCAAAGTGAATGCAGAAGAAGTAAAATATGAGGTGGTAAATGTGGCAAAGTGAATGCATAGTGAAGTGAATGCAGAAGAAGTAAAATATGGGGTGGTAAATTTGGCAAAGTGAATGTATGTTGAAGTGAATGCAGAAGAAGTAAAATATGAGGTGGTAAATGTGACGAAGTGAATGCATGGTGAAACGAATGCAGAAGAAGTAATATATGAGGGGGTAAATGTGAAAAAATAAATGCATGCTGAATTGAATGCAGAAGAACTAAATTAGGTGGAGGTAAATGTGGCAAAGTTAATGCATGCTGAATTGAATGCAGAAGAAGTAAAATATGATGTGGTAAATGTGGCAAAGTGAGTGCATGCTGAATTGTATGCAGAAGAAGTAAAATATGAGGTGGTAAATGTGGCAATGTAAGTGCATAGTGAAGTGAAAGCAGAAGAAGTAAAATATGAGGGCGTAAATGTGACAACGTGAATGCAAGCTGAATTTAATGCAGAAGAAGTAAATTAGGGGGAGGTAAAAGTGGCAAAGTGAATGCATGCTGAATTGCATGCAGAAGGAGTAAAATTTCAGGTGGTAAGGGTGGCAAAGTGAATGCATGCTGAATTGAATGCAGAAGAAGTAAAATATGAGGTGGTAAATGTGACAACGTTAATGCATGGTGAAGTGAATGCAGAAGAACTAAACTATGGGGTGGTAAATGTGGCAAAGTGAATGCAGAAGAATTAATGTATTGGGAGGTACATGTGGCAAAGTGAATGTATGTTGAAGTGAATGCAGAAGAAGTAAAATATGAGGTGGTAAATGTGGCGAAGTGAATGCATGGTGAAGCGAATGCAGAAGAAGTAAAATATGAGGGGTAAATGTGACAAAGTGAATTTATGGTGAAGTGAATGCAGAAGAAGTAAAGTATGGGGAGGGAAATGTGACAACGTGAATGTATGGTAAAGTGAATGCAGAAGAAGTAAAATATGAGGTGGTAAATGTGACAACGTGAATGTTGGTAAAGTGAATGCAGAAGAAGTAAAATATGAGGTGGTAAATGTGACAACGTTAATGCATGGTGAAGTGAATGCAGAAGAAGTGAACTATGGGGTGGTAAATGTGGCAAAGTGAATGTATGGTGAACTGAATGCAGAAGATGTAATGTATGGGGAGGTACATGTGGCAAAGAGAATGTATGTTGAAGTGAATGCAGATGAAGTAAAATATGAGGTGATAAATGTGAAAAAGTGAGTGCATGGTGAAGTTAATGCAGAATAAGTAAAATATGAGGTGGTAAATGTGGCAAAGTGAATGCATGGTGAAGTTAATGCAGAAGAAGTGAACTATGGGGTGGTAAATGTGGCAAAGTGAATGTATGGTGAACTGAATGCAGAAGATGTAATGTATGGGGAGGTACATGTGGCAAAGTGAATGTATGTTGAAGCGAATGCAGATGAAGTAAAATATGAGGTGGTAAATGTGCAATGTAAGTGCATGGTGAAGTGAAAGCAGAAGAAATAATATATGGGGTGGTAAATGTGGTAAAGTGAATGTATGGTGAAGTGAATGCAGAAGAAGTAATGTATGGGTAGGCACATGTGGCAAAGTGAATGTATGTTGAAGTGAATGCAGAAGAAGTAAAATATGAGGTGGTAAATGTGGCAAAGTGAATGAATGAAATGAATGCAGAAGAAGTAAAATATGAGGTGGTAAATGTGACAAAGTGAATGCATGATGAAGTGAATGCAGAAGAAGTAAAATATGAGGTGGTAAATCTGACAAAGTGAATGCATGGTGAAGTGGATGCAGAAGAAGAAATGTATGGGGAGGTACATGTGGCAAAGTGAATGCATGTTGAAGTGAATGCAGAAGAAGTAAAATATGAGGTGGTAAATGTGGCAATGTGAGTGCATGGTGAAGTGAATGCAGAAGATGTAAAACACGAGGTGCGAAATGTGGCAAAGTGAATGCATGAAATGAATGCAGAAGAAGTACAATATGAGGTGGTAAATGTGACAAAGTGAATGTATGGCGTCGTGAATGCAGAATAACTAAATTAAGGGAAAGGTAAATGTGGCAAAGTGAATGTATGGTGAAGTGAATGCAGAAGAAGTAAAATAAGAGGTGGTAAAAGTGTCAAAGTGAATGTATGGTGAACTGAATGCAGAAGATGTAATGTATGGGGAGGTACATGTGGCAAAGTGAATGTATGTTGAAGCGAATGCAGATGAAGTAAAATATGAGGTGATAAATGTGAAAAAGTGAGTGCATGGTGAAGTTAATGCAGTATAAGTAAAATATGAGGTGGTAAATGTGCAATGTAAGTGCATGGTGAAGTGAAAGCAGAAGAAATAATATATGGGGTGGTAAATGTGGCAAAGTGAATGTATGTTGAAGTGAATGCAGAAGAAGTAAAATATGAGGTGGTAAATGTGGCAAAGTGAATGAATGAAATGAATGCAGAAGAAGTAAAATATGAGGTGGTAAATCTGACAAAGTGATTGTATGGTGAAGTGAATGCAGAAGAAATAATGTATGGGAGGTAAATGTGACAAAGTGAATGTATGGTGAAGTGATTGCAGGAGAAGTAAAGTATGGGAACGTAAATGTGACAAAGTGAATGTATGGTGAACTGAATGCAGAAGAAGTAAAGTATGGGGAGGGAAATGTGACAACGAGAATGTATGTTAAAGTGAATGCAGAAGAAGTCAAATATGACATGGTAAATGTGGCGAAGTGAATGCATGGTGAAGCGAATGCAGAAGAAGTAAAATATGAGGGGGTAAATGTGACAAAATGAGTGCATGCTGAATTGAATGCAGAAGAAGTAAATCAGGTGGAGGTAAACGTGGCAAAGTGAATGCATGCTTAATTGAATGCAGAAGAAGTAAAATATGAGGTGGTAAATGTGGCAATGTGAGTGCATGCTGAATTGAATGCAGAAGAAGTAA
The DNA here is from genome assembly GCF_040938575.1 of Ambystoma mexicanum. NCBI lineage: Eukaryota > Metazoa > Chordata > Amphibia > Caudata > Ambystomatidae > Ambystoma > Ambystoma mexicanum. Next base: position 125,253,600 of record NC_090940.1, on the reverse strand, counting down.
AATATGAGGTGGTAAATATGGAAAGGTTAGTGCATGGTGAAGTGAATGCAGAAGAAGTAAAGTATGAGGAGATAAACATGGCAAAGTGGATGCATGGTGAAGCGGATACAGAATAAATAAAATGTGAGGTGGTAAATGTGACAAAGTGAATGTATGGTGTAGTGAATACAGAAGAAGTAAATTAGGGGGAGGTAAATGTGGCAAAGTGAATGCATGCTAAATTGAATCCAGAAGAAGTCAAATATGATGTGGTAAATGTGGCAATGTAAGTGCATGGTGAAGTGAAAGCAGAAGAAGTAAAATATGAGGGGGTAAATGTAACAAAGTGAATGCATGGTGAAGTGGATGCAGAAGAAGAAATGTATGGGGAGGTACATGTGGCAAAGTGAATGTATGTTGAAGTGAATGCAGAAGAAGTAAAATATGAGGTGGTAAATGTGGCAATGTGAGTGCATGGTGAAGTGAATGCAGAAGATGTAAAACACGAGGTGCGAAATGTGGCAAAGTGAATGCATGAAATGAATGCAGAAGAAGTACAATATGAGGTGGTAAATGTGACAAAGTGAATGTATGGCGTCGTGAATGCAGAATAACTAAATTAAGGGAAAGGTAAATGTGGCAAAGTGAATGTATGGTGAAGTGAATGCAGAAGAAGTAAAATAAGAGGTGGTAAAAGTGTCAAAGTGAATGCATGGTGAAGTGAATGCAGAAGAAGTAAAATATGAGGAGGTACATATGAAAAAGTGAATGTATGGTGAAGTGAATGCAGATGAAGTGAACATGGAGGATTTAAATCTGACAAAGTGATTGTATGGTGAAGTGAATGCAGAAGAAATAATGTATGGGGAGGTAAATGTGACAAAGTGAATGTATGGTGAAGTGATTGCAGAAGAAGTAAAGTATAGGAATGTAAATGTGACAAAATGAATGTATGGTGAAGTGAATGCAGAAGAAGTAAAGTATGGGGTGGGAAATGTGACAACGTGAATGCATGCTGAATTGAATGCAGAAGAAGTAAATTAGGTGGAGGTAAATGTGTCAAAGTTAATGCATGCTGAATTGAATGCAGAAGAAGTAAAATATGAGGTGGTAAATGTGACAAAGTGAGTGCATGGTGAAGTTAATGCAGAAGAAGTAAAATATGAGGTGGTAAATGTGGCAAAGTGAATGCATGCTGAATTGAATGCAGAAGAAGTAAAATATGAGGTGGTAAATGTGACAAAGTGAGTGCATGCTGAATTGAATGCAGAAGAAGTAAATTAGGTGGAGGTAAATGTGGCAAAGTTAATGCATGCTGAATTGAATGCAGAGGAAGTCAAATATTAGGTGGTAATTGTGGCAAAGGGAGTGCATGCTGAATTGAATGTAGATGAAGTAAAATATGAGGTGGTAAATGTGGCAATGTAAGTGCATGGTGAAGTGAAAGCAGAATAAGTAAAATATGATGGGGTAAATGTGACAAAGTTAATGCATGCTGAATTGAATACAGAAGAAGTAAATTAGGGGAGGTAAAAGTGGCAAAGTGAATGCATGCTGAATTGAATGCAGAAGGAGTAAAATATCAGGTGGTAAAAATGACAAAGTGAATGCATGGCGAAGTAACTGCAGAAGAAGTAAAATATGGGGTGGTAAATGTGGCAAGGTGAATGCATGGTGAAGTGAATGCAGAAGAATTAATGTATGGGGGTACATGTGGCAAAGTGAATGTATGTTGAAGTGAATGCAGAAGAAGTAAAATATTAGGTGATAAATGTGGCAAAGTGAATGCATAGTGAAGTGAAAGCAGAAGAATTCAAATATGAGGTGTAAATGTGGCAATGTGAGTGCATGGTGAATTGAATGCAGAAGAAGTAAAGTATGGGAAGGTAAATGTGAAAAAGTGAATGTTGGTAAAGTGAATGCAGAAGAAGTAAAATATGACGTGGTAAATGTGGCAAAGTGCATGCATGGTGAAGCGAATGCAGAAGAAGTAAAATATGAGGGGTTAAATGTGACAAAATGAGTGCATGCTGAATTGAATGCAGAAGAAGTAAATTAGGGGGAGGTAAATGTGCCAAAGTTAATGCATGCTGAAGCGAATGCAGAAGAAGTAAAATATGAGGTGGTAAATGTGGCAAAGTGAGTGCATGGTGCAGTGAATGAAGAAGAAGTCAAATACGAGGTGGTAAATTTGGCAAAGTGAATGCATGGTGAAGTGGATGCAGATGGAGTAAAATGTGAGGTGGTAAATGCGACAAAGTGAATGTATGGTGTAGTGAATGCAGACGAAGTAAATTAGGGGGAGGTAAATGTGGCAAAGTGAATGCATGTTGAATTGAATGCAGAAGAAGTAAAATATGAAGTGGTAAAAGAGGCAAAGGGAGTGCATGGTGAAGTCAATGCAGAAGAAGTAAAGTATGGTGGGGTACATGTGACAAAGTGAATGTATGGTGAAGTTAATGCAGAAGAAGTAAAGTATTGGGAGGGAAATGTGACAACATGAATGTATGGTAAATGTGAATGCAGAAGAAGTCAAATATGCCGTGGTAAATGTGGCAAACTGAATGCTTGGTGAAGCAAATGCAGAGGAATTAAAATATGAGGGGGTAAATCTGACGAAGTGAATGCATGCTGAATTGAATGCAGAAGAAGTAAAATATGAGGTGGTAAATGTGGCAAAGTGAATGCATGCTGAATTGAATGCAGAAGAAGTAAAATATGAGGTGGTAAATGTGGCAAAGTGAATGCATGCTGAATTGAATGCAGAAGAAGTCAAATATGAGGTGGTAAATGTGGAAAAGTTAGTGCATGGTCAAGTGAATGCAGAAGAAGTAAAATATGAGCTGGTAAATGTGACAAAGTGAATGTATGGTGTAGTGAATGCAGAAGAAGTATATTGGGGAGGTAAATGTGGCACAGTGAATGCATGCTGAATTGAATGCAGAAGAAGTAACATATAATGTGGTAAATGTGGCAAAGTGAGTGCATGGTGAATCAAATGCAGAAGAAGTAAAGTATAATGAGTGGGTAAACATGGCAAAGTGGATGCATGGTGAAGCGGATACAGAAGAAATAAAATGTGAGGTGGTAAATGTGACAAAGTGAATGTATGGTGTAGTGAATGCAGAAGAAGTAAATTAGGGGGGTAAATGTGGCAAAGTAAATGCATACTGAATTGAATACAGATGAAGTAAAATATGAGGTGGTAAATGTGACAAAGTGAGTGCATGGTGAAGTTAATGCAGAAGAAGTAAAATATGAGGTGGTAAATGTGGCAATGTGAGTGCATGGTGAAATGAAAGCAGAAGAAGTAAAACGCGAGGTGGTAAATGTGGCAAAGTGAATGCATGCTGAATTGAATGCAAAGAAGTAAAATATGAGGTGGTAATTGTGGAAAAGTTAGTGCATTGTGAAGTGAATGCAGAAGAATTAAAATATGAGGTGGTAAATGTGGCAAAGTAAATGCATGGTGAAGCGGATGCAGAAGAAGTAAAATGTGAGGTGGTAAATGTGACAAAGTGAATGTATGGTGTAGTGAATGCAAAAGAAGTAAATTAGGGGGGGGGGAAATGTGGCAAAGTGAATGCATGCTGAATTTGATGTAGAAGAAGTAGATGAGGTGGTAAATGTTGCAAAGTGAGTGCATGGTGAAGCGGATGCAGAAGAAGTAAAATATGAGGTGGTAAATGTAACAAAGTGAATGTATGGTGTAGTGAATGCAGAATAAGTAAATTAGGGGGAGGTAAATGTGGCAAAGTTAATGCATGCTGAATTGAATGCAGAAGAAATAAAATATGAGGTGATAAATGAGGCAAAGTGAAATCATGCTGAATTGAATGCAGAAGGAGTAAAATATGAGGTGGTAACTGTGGCAAAGTGAGTGCATGGTGAAGTGAAAGCAGAAGAAGTAAAATATGAGGTTATTAATGTGGCAAAGTGAATGCATGCTGAATTGAATGCAGAAGAAGTAAAATATGGAGTGGTAAATCTAACAAAGTGAATGCAGGTGAAGTGAATGCAGAAGAAGTAAAATATGAGGTGGTAAATGTGGCAAAGTGAATGCATAGTGAAGTGAATGCAGAAGAAGTAAAATATGGGGTGGTAAATTTGGCAAAGTGAATGTATGTTGAAGTGAATGCAGAAGAAGTAAAATATGAGGTGGTAAATGTGACGAAGTGAATGCATGGTGAAACGAATGCAGAAGAAGTAAAATATGAGGGGGTAAATGTGAAAAAATAAATGCATGCTGAATTGAATGCAGAAGAACTAAATTAGGTGGAGGTAAATGTGGCAAAGTTAATGCATGCTGAATTGAATGCAGCAGAAGTAAAATATGAGGTGGTAAATGTGTCAAAGTGAGTGCATGGTGAAGTTAATGCAGAGGAATTAAAATATGAGGGGGTAAATCTGACAAAGTGAATGCATGCTGAATTGAATGCAGAAGAAGTAAAATATGAGGTGGTAAATGTGACAAAGTGAGTGCATGGTGAAGGTAATGCAGAAGAAGTAAAATATGAGCTGGTAAATGTGACAAAGTGAATGTATGGTGTAGTGAATGCAGAAGAAGTATATTAGGGGGGGTTAATGTGGCAAAGTGAATTCATGCTGAATTGAATGCAGAAGAAGTAAAATATGAGGTGATAAATGTGGCAAAGTGAATGCATGCTGAATTGAATGCAGAAGAAGTCAAATATGAGGTGGTAAATGTGGAAAAGTTAGTGCATGGTCAAGTGAATGCAGAAGAAGTAAAATATGAGCTGGTAAATGTGACAAAGTGAATGTATGGTGTAGTGAATGCAGAAGAAGTATATTGGGGAGGTAAATGTGGCACAGTGAATGCATGCTGAATTGAATGCAGAAGAAGTAACATATAATGTGGTAAATGTGGCAAAGTGAGTGCATGGTGAAGCAAATGCAGAAGAAGTAAAGTATAATGAGGAGGTAAACATGGCAAAGTGGATGCATGGTGAAGCGGATACAGAAGAAATAAAATGTGAGGTGGTAAATGTGACAAAGTGAATGTATGGTGTAGTGAATGCAGAAGAAGTAAATTATGGGGGGGTAAATGTGGCAAAGTAAATGCATACTGAATTGAATACAGATGAAGTAAAATATGAGGTGGTAAATGTGACAAAGTGAGTGCATGGTGAAGTTAATGCAGAAGAAGTAAAATATGAGGTGGTAAATGTGGCAATGTGAGTGCATGGTGAAATGAAAGCAGAAGAAGTAAAACGCGAGGTGGTAAATGTGGCAAAGTGAATGCATGCTGAATTGAATGCAAAGAAGTAAAATATGAGGTGGTAATTGTGGAAAAGTTAGTGCATTGTGAAGTGAATGCAGAAGAATTAAAATATGAGGTGGTAAATGTGGCAAAGTAAATGCATAGTGAAGCGGATGCAGAAGAAGTAAAATGTGAGGTGGTAAATGTAACAAAGTGAATGTATGGTGTAGTGAATGCAGAATAAGTAAATTAGGGGGAGGTAAATGTGGCAAAGTTAATGCATGCTGAATTGAATGCAGAAGAAATAAAATATGAGGTGATAAATGAGGCAAAGTGAATGCATGCTGAATTGAATGCAGAAGGAGTAAAATATGAGGTGGTAACTGTGGCAAAGTGAGTGCATGGTGAAGTGAAAGCAGAAGAAGTAAAATATGAGGTTATTAATGTGGCAAAGTGAATGCATGCTGAATTGAATGCAGAAGAAGTAAAATATGGAGTGGTAAATCTAACAAAGTGAATGCAGGTGAAGTGAATGCAGAAGAAGTAAAATATGAGGTGGTAAATGTGGCAAAGTGAATGCATAGTGAAGTGAATGCAGAAGAAGTAAAATATGGGGTGGTAAATTTGGCAAAGTGAATGTATGTTGAAGTGAATGCAGAAGAAGTAAAATATGAGGTGGTAAATGTGACGAAGTGAATGCATGGTGAAACGAATGCAGAAGAAGTAAAATATGAGGGGGTAAATGTGAAAAAATAAATGCATGCTGAATTGAATGCAGAAGAACTAAATTAGGTGGAGGTAAATGTGGCAAAGTTAATGCATGCTGAATTGAATGCAGCAGAAGTAAAATATGAGGTGGTAAATGTGTCAAAGTGAGTGCATGGTGAAGTTAATGCAGAATAAGTAAAATATGAGGTGGTAAATATGACAAAGTTAATGCATGCTGAATTGAATGCAGAAGAAGTGAAATATGAGGTGGTAAATGTGGCAATGTAATTGCATGGTGAAGTGAAAGCAGAAGAAGTAAAATATGAGGGGGTAAATGTGGCAAAGTTAATGCATGCTGAATTGAATGCAGAAGAAATAAAATATGAGGTGGTAATTGTATTAAAGTGAGTGCATTCTGAATTGAATGTAGAAGAAGTAAAATATGAGGTGGTAAATGTGGCGAAGTGAATGCATGGTGAAGCGAATGCAGAAGAAGTAAAATATGAGGGGTAAATGTGACAAAATTAATGCATTCTGAATTGAATGCAGAAGAAGTAAATTAGGGGGAGGTAAATGTGGAAAAGTTAATGCATGCTGAATTGAATGCAGAAGAAGTAAAATATGAGGTGGTAAATGTGTCAAAGTGAGTGCATGGTGAAGTTAATGCAGAATAAGTAAAATATGAGGTGGTAAATATGGCAAAGTTAATGCATGCTGAATTGAATGCAGAAGAAGTGAAATATGAGGTGGTAAATGTGGCAATGTAATTGCATGGTGAAGTGAAAGCAGAAGAAGTAAAATATGAGGGGGTAAATGTGGCAAAGTTAATGCATGCTGAATTGAATGCAGAAGAAATAAAATATGAGGTGGTAATTGTGGCAAAGTGAGTGCATTCTGAATTGAATGCAGAATAAGTAAAATATGAGGTGGTAAATGTGGCAATGTAAGTGCATGGTGAAGTGAAAGCAGAAGAAGTAAAATATGAGGTGGTAAATGTGACAAAGTGAATGCATGCTGAATTGAATACAGAAGAAGTAAATTAGGGGGAGGTAAAAGTGGCAAAGTGAATGTATGCTGAATTGAATGCAGAAGGAGTAAAATATGAGGTGGTAAATGTGACAAAGTGAATGCATGGCGAAGTAAATGCAGAAGAAGTAAAATTTGGGGTGGTAAATGTGGCAAGGTGAATACATGGTGAAGTGAATGCAGAAGAAGTAATGTATGGGGAGGTACATGTGGCAAAGTGAATGTATGTTGAAGTGAATGCAGAAGAAGTAAAATATGAGGTGGTAAATGTGACAAAGTGAATGCATAGTGGAGTGAATGCAGAAGAAGTAAAATATGAGGTGGTTAATGTGGCAAAGTGAATACATGGTGAAGTGAATGCAGAATACGTAAGGTATGGGGAGGTAAATGTGGCAATGTGAGTGCATAGTGAAGTGAAAGCAGAAGAAGTAAAATATGAGGTGATAAATGTGGCAAAGTGAATGCATGCTGAATTGAATGCAGAAGACGTAAAATATGAGATGGTAAATGTGACAACGTTAATGCATGGTGAAGTGAATGCAGAAGAAGTAAAATATGAGGTGGTTAATGTGGCAAAGTGAATACATGGTGAAGTGAATGCAGAATACGTAAGGTATGGGGAGGTAAATGTGGCAATGTGAGTGCATGGTGAAGTGAAAGCAGAAGAAGTCAAATGTGAGGTGATAAATGTGGCAAAGTGAATGCATGCTGAATTAAATGCAGAAGAAGTAAAATATGAGGTGGTAAATGTGACAACGTTAATTCATGGTGAAGTGAATGCAGAAGAAGAAAACTCTGGGGTGGTAAAAGTGGCAAAGTGAATGTATGGTGAAGTGAATGCAGAAGAAGTCATGTATGGGGAGGTACATGTGGCAAAGTGAATGTATTGTCGGGGGGAAATTCTGCCGGGGTCGGCCGGGCCGTCCGCAGACCTCCGGGCAGGGCGGCCCCAACTCCTCCCGTATATCCCAAAAGAGATAGAGTATGAGACACGCACAAGAAGCAAGGTGACTCTGCTGTTTATTAAACACAAACGGCAGGGATGGGTCAAGGATCATACGCGTCTGACCTGACACACACACAATCGTGGGGCTCGCAGGCCCTTTTTACTGTAGTATGACGCGCTACTTGCGTCACTTCGAAAGTTAACAAAAAAACCTATCGCCACTCTTAATTGGTTGCTCGAGTGGTAGAGTTAGTATAGCATACGTATAGAGAATAATATGAGTGGACAAGGGTTAGTCAGGTGATATATCTGGGATGTCCCTACAATTAGATACATGAGAATTGTTACATGAAGACTCCTAATGATTGGTTAATATTAATGGCGTCAGTGATAAGAGCCCCATGTTCTGATTGGTGCGCCCGTGAGCTTCCCAGCCTGGGACCATCGCTGTTCCCAGCTCTCGGTGTACCTGCAATTTGCAACAATGTTTCACTATGGGTACATGCAGACAATTTGAAGACTTATTCATGAGCTGGACGGCCGACTACTCCCACTGTCGCAGATGTCCATTGATCCTTTCAAGTGTATCTGCCAGTGTCTTGTAATGAGGGATCCAGACGCCTCCTTCCTCCTGGGCTTGGCATCTTGTCAGGTTCGGCTTGGTCACGTGAGGTGGGACCGTGTTTGAGGCAGAATTCTGCACAATTAATATTGTTTTTCCACTGTGTGCCTGGTTTAATTTGCAGGTGCGACTTTAATGTTGGTGCACGGCGTGCGAGGTTGCAACATCGTGCCCTTGATGGTCTGATTTTGGAATGTGGGTTTGCAACATTACGACCTTGGCTGTCTGCTTTCGCCAGGCTCATTCTGCAGGATCAGCAACCTGACTCTTGCTCTGTTAACGTCCACGGGAGCTCTTGCTTGCGGCCTTACTTAGGCCTGGTGTATAGGTGGAACCGTTTGGTGCACAGGCGCTTTAGGTTATAGTCTCATATTGTCTTATGACCAGTATCGTGTCTTCGTTATAATTCTCATTATGGCACCTAGGTTTAGAAGAAGCATAAGCAAGCTCTTTAGATGAGTTCATGGTGCGTCTTGCGTTTCTGCATTTTGAGAGCCTATGTGGAAAATAATAAAGATGCACGTCCGTGAGTATGTCTGTCGCCTACGTCATAGCAATGAGTATATGCTTCGTGTAAATTGGTGCGGGAGTGTCCAGTGTGTATATTGGCACAGGTGTGCTATCCGTTGGCTAGGTCGTCATGGCATCTCTAACGACTTATAGGTTTTAGTCTAGTTGATCCATGCCGCAGGCATCGGCATGGGCAGGTCGGGCTGCTGGGCAGGCAGATGGACACATCCGTATGTTCCTGTACCAGGGTATTTGGTCGTCTGGTAGATGGGCAAACTCTTCTCGTGGCGGGTGCTTGGGCTGTGAACCTTTAAGCCAGACGCGAGAGGGGGAAGATGGGAGCCTGTTTTTCCATTTTCCCACTTCAGTCCCCCCTCTGGTCGACTTGTCGACCACAAACATATCCTTTTCGTTATCTCCTCTTACTCTCCATATTTTAGTTATTCCTCCTAAATGTCCATAATGGTTAACATGATCTTCAAATGACCAATACATATATTCACAGGTTCCTCCAGGAGTACAGTATACCCATTTCCCTATGTAACTCCTGGGGTTTCTTGGGTTCTCGACCTTCACCGATGGTGGGTCCAGGTGGTTGGTAATGATCTGATTGCGCAATTTCTCTCTCTCTTGTATGATTATGCCTGTGTGTTGGCCGTCATCTGCTGGCATCAGTGGGTGCATACCGACCATTTCAAGCAACTCGTCAGTGGTACGTGCCTTCCGGGCTTTCCAAAATCTTATTATGATCAGTGTAGCTCCAGCCAAAATAATACAACCAACTATAATTTTCAGTCCATCTGACAGCCAAGATGGCATCCATGACCATAATAGCGAAAACCAGCTCTCATCCTTTTTCACACCTTTACTTTCATCCACCATTTTGGAGTGCAACTGGGCCAATTGTGAAACTGCTTCTGTCAGCGTACCGTTGTCAGCATCGTTGGCAGGAATGAATGTGCAGCATGATTGTCCTATCTTTGCGCAAACTCCTCCTTCCATGGCAGTGAGGAGGTCCAATACCTATCTGTTCTGCAGTGCTACCATCCTTATTGCTCGCAGCTCCTCTTTTATCGCGTTGAATCCATTTACTGTAGAATTGATGGTCATCATAAGTTCCCATGTAGTTATCTGGAGCCATTTTGCGTTTGCGTAAGCCTGTAGTCCCGGATGGATTATTGAGGAGAAGAACATTGCTGCTCTGCTGAATAGTCTGTGTTCTGGCGGGATTGAAGTGAGTGCCGTTTCCGATCTTCCCCATAGGTAATTTCCTGTCAGGGTTCTCCTTGTCTTTTAGGACAGTATCATTGCCGCTGGCCCTGTTTCCTGGCTCCTCCTGAGGTGGTACAGATCTCTTATCTCTCTTGTCCCCTTCATCCATTTTGGGAAAGTTCGCCACATTCACATGCTTCTGGGGTACCACTAGTGATGGTACATTGACGTGCACCATCGTGCATACACCATTCCACAGAGGGGGCAGTGTGTGATATGCCTTTTCTCCACAGGCCCAGTAATGGTCCATTATCACTGCTGTTCCTGCTCCCCCCTCAGGTAACTCCATCACGCTTCCACAATTGGTGTTGCATCCTATGTCCACCTCTCCTTTATGTTGGTAGCATACTTTAGGCGCAGTCAGCGGCAGTATTGTTATCAGGTCTTCATCCGTTTCTATCCATGTGCGCATAGGCACGTATTTGATCCAAGTCGTCCAACATCTGTGGTTGTGTGCATCGATAGTTGAAATAGTTTCTTTTGTTACCATGTTGCTGCCAACCACTCCTATCTCCCATTTGTTGTCCAAGTACACTTTCCCCGTTATCGTCACCAGTGGCCTCTCCCAGCATCCTAGTTTACCAGGAACTTCAGTGGCGTACCAATCACATGATAAATACTGCAGTGTTACTTTCTTTGTTTCTCCTTTTGCAGGACCACTTGTTATGTATCTGAATGTTTCAGCATGTAAACTGCTCTTGTGGTAACTCAAATAAGTCTTGAGGAAGTTGTTTTCGTATGGGTATGAGTCTCGTGTTTTCCACGTCATATGCACCACTGTCCCTTGAAATCTTCCTTTCGTTTGGAACAGTGCCAAGTATATTATGCATCGTGCTGTTTTTTCGTCTATTTCTGTGGCAACAAATGTCCGAGAAGCGCTCATGGCGTATGGTATTAATGAGCAAACGTAGCAGCTGTCTTCTGTTGTCTGCTTACCAATGCGGGTCATGTGTTGATACCATATGTTGTTTGAGACGTGTGCTGAATCTTGTATGTAATTGTCAATACCTTTATTATCTGAGTATGTGCTGCGTTGAACTCTATTTTGCTTGTGCGCAATTTTACTAATATCACCTGACGTAACACCTGTTGCAGCTGGGGATGGGGGTGTGTTAGGTTTGGGTACAACAATAATATTGATAGCACAGCTGTACTGCCATACAGAGGCAGCTACGAACCCGGTGATTACCAAAATCCCTATTACTTTTATTACATATGCTAATTTCACCGGCATTTTGCTATTACCTTGCTGCAGTCCGGCAGCGTATTCTTGCGACGTTAGAGTTGCCCGCCTGAAAATTCTCAATATGCTGGTTATTAAATGTTAGTTGTTGTTTTTTAAGCTCTCCCTATCAAATAATGATTCAGTGCCCAGGCGAAGAGCTGTTCCCACGCTACTCTAAGCGATCTATCTCTTAGGGCAGGCAAGTATGGATGGAGGTGGGGCATCGAGTATTCTATGGCCAAAAGGAACGCTGTGTAGTAGACACGTACCCTTTTCCTTTTCAGGTACGTTGGCCTTTTTATTTCATATACAAATTGGTGTGACAATTCTTCTGGGTAATTATCGTCTGAGGGTACCATCTACTCCTGGGCAGTGAATTTGTTAGTTATCTTCTTTCTTAGCAGTACAATAATACGTGGTTCCTGCATGTGCGAGAGAAAAGAAAAGAGAGCATTCACGTGTTTACATGTGTATTTGTGTAAGGCAATGTCCTTCAGTTCAGTTACTACTGTAATGGGGACAGGGGTCAGTGGATGATGGGCAGGGGGTTTTTGGGCTCAACTGGTGGGCGTGGCTTTACTCTTTGAGCGTGTGATCATGGGGTGGGCTGTATGGGGATCACCCCTTTCTTTTTCAGTTATTGTCTCTGGGGAGTCTGGGGAGTGACAAGGTATGGGAATACTTGGGCCGCTGGCTGTGGTAGAACTTTCTTCTTCCGTTGTCGATGTTGTCGCTGTTCTCTCAATGGACCTGTCGGTGGCGCTGGGGCGGGTCTGTTGTTTGTAGATCTTTACGTCGTGTAGGTGGTTCCAGGCACGCTTGTCCTGTAGCTTTACTGCTCTTGTTGATACCTCCTCTACCAGATGGGGACCAGTAAAGCGTGGGCTATTCCATTTCCTATTGAAGTTGCGAAGTAGTACGTGGTCACCTTTAGCAATTTTACACAGTCCTTCCTTTTCCAGTTCTTTATCCGCGTCTTCTTGTTGGCTTCTATTAGACCCGCCCCGTGTGCGCTCGAGCTGTTGAGGCACAAACACTACACTAGTAATCAAAGAAGACACATATTGGTACATTTCATCACCCAGAACACTAGCTGTGCTTTCGTGGTCGGTAAATGCTCTTGACGTTGGCGTTAGGGGAAGGCGCATTTGACGCCCGGTAACCACCTCATGGGGAGTGAGGTGGTGGTCGGACCCTGGCCTATTCCTTAGCTCAAATAAAGCTAATGGAAGACAATATAACCAACTCCTCTTTGTTGTTTGTTGTATCTTTGCAATTGCCTCCTTTAATAGGCCATTCAGGCGTTCACATACACTGTTGGCCTGTGGGTGGTATGCACATGCAAATTTATGTTGAATGTTCAGCAGTGATGTAATGTGCTGAAACATCTCGTTTGCGAAATGTGGGCCATTGTCTGACCTTAACACCTCGCACACTCCCTACCTGGGGAAGACCTCCCTCACTAGGAATTTGGCTGCTCTAAATGCATCTGGGTGTGAACAGGACCCTGCCTCAATCCACCTAGAAAATGGGCATACTACTACAATCATATACCTATTTCTTTGACATATATTGATCATATCAACATAGTCAATATGGAGATGCCGGAAAGGTCCCTCTGGCCGGGGTATAGTACCTCTTATCACCTTTAGAGTGTGGCCGGCCATAAACTGTTGACATGTGAGACAATTACTGATAAAATTTGACACATGCAAATTTAACTCGGGGCAGAACCAGTCTTCCCTAATTCGTGCTGCAATTACTTCCTTGCCTGTGTGGGCTGGATGATGTAGTTGGTTCAGGGCGGTGTTCAAAAGTGCCAATGGCATTACAACCTTTCCAGTGCCACCCTGGCGCCATAGTGCGTCGGTTGGTGACATTGTACACCCTCTTTTTACCCATATTTTTTTTTCGGCTATTGGTGCAGCCGCTTGTAACTCCATAATCTGTGTGGCTGGGAGATGGGTGTATCCTTCTCTTATCAACATCTCCTTAGCCATTCCCCTCCCTCTCCCTTTCTGTGACTCTGGGGGGTTCCATATCTCACCAAAGTATGCAGCATACTTCGCATGTGCGTCCGCTGCTGCGTTTCCCTTCGAGACGTGGTCTTCACCATTGGTGTGTGCGGTGCATTTCACTAAAGCTAATTCTTGGGGGTCATTAATTACTTCAATTAGTTCAGCCAATAAGAGGGCATGTTGCACTGGGGTGCCATCAGCTCTCCTAAACCCTCTTCTTCTCCATTTCGACAGCCCTGAGTGGACAGTGGATGTAACATATGCGCTGTCGGAATATATGGTCACCCGTTTGTCAAAGCTTTCCTTCAACGCCAAGATCAGTGCGACCAGTTCAGCTGCTTGAGCGGAGTAATGCTGTGGTAATTGTACACATTTCATTGCCACACACACTGGTACCTCCATCATTTTTACCACTGCAGCCCCAGTTCTCCTCACACCATCCCTCTGATCGATAGTTGATGACCCATCAATAAATAAGAGCTCACCCCCCTCTAGTGCATTTTCCTCAACTTTTCTAGTACATGAGTACATTTCAGTTATTTGTGTACAGTCATGGGCATAATCTCCCTCCTCAATTACTTCTGCTAGGAACCTTGCAGGGTTGTCCGTGCTGCATCTAACAATTGATAGTTCGGCTCTGGATAGAATGATCTCATAACCTGATGCTCTTTGCGTGGTTAGGGTGGATTTAGGTTTATTTAATATCACAAAAAGTGCATGTTCCACAAATAGTGTAGTCGGGCACCCCATGGTGATTGCTGATGCTTTTTCTACCGCAAAAGCAGCTGCGGCGAGACCTTGTTCGCAGGGGAAGTGGCCTAACATTACAGGATCCAAGTGACCACTATAAAATGCTACTGGTTTGTAGCCCATGCTTGTTTTTTGAGCCAACACTGCTTTCATTACTGCTGAGTCGCAATGTGAAAATATAAAAAATTGCCGCTCATAGTCCTGGGATGCCAGTACCGGAGCAGTTGATATCGCATCTTTTAATTCATCAAAAGCTTCTTTCATTTCCATCGTCCACCCCAGTTTTTTCTCCCCTTTATTAGCTTCCCGTAATGCCTCAAGCAGAGGTCCTATGTACGAACTGTAATCAAATACCCAAGCTCTACAGTAGTTGCAGAGCCCCAGGAACTGCTGCAGTTCCCTTACAGTTTGTGGCATTGGAGTGGTCGATATAGCTTGTGCTCTTTGTGGTGTGATCTTTCTTCCATGTTGGGATATAAGCTGACCAATGTAAAGTACCTGTTCTTGACAGTACTGTATTTTCTCCATGTCTACCTTGTAACCTTTGTCAGCCAATATTGTCAACATCTTTAATGAGTCCTCTCTACATGTTTTTTCGTTTTTACTGCAAATTATTATATCATCCACATACTGCAACACCGTGCTTTCTACTTCAATGTTACCCAAATCCATCTGTATTACTCTATTGAAAATTGAAGGTGATTCACAATACCCTTGTGGCAATCTGGTGTGTTTCCACTTAGTGTTTCTGTAAGTGAAGCTCGTCAGATCTTGTGAGTCTGGGTGTAATGGTATTGAGAAAAAAGCATTTTTAAGGTCGATCACTGTAAATCGTGATGCTTCTGATGGAATGCCACACAAGATTGTGGCCGGGTTTGCAGCTACGGGATATTCCGCTTCTACTATGTTGTTCAAGGGCCTGAGATCCTGTATAAAGCGCCAAGATCCCCCTTTAGCCTTGCGCACTGGGTACACAGCCGTATTACATGGTGATTCTGAGGGGACCAATATACCATTATTTATAAGGGCCGTTATGGTTTCATATATGCCCTCATCTGCCTCTTTTGATAGTGGGTACTGTTTTACTCTGGGGAGTATTGCACCTTTTTTCAATTTTATTTTTACTCCCCCTATACTTTTTATGCAGCCCACGTCATAGGGGCCAGTAGTCCACAATGATTTGGGTACTTTTGACATATCATCCTTAAAGAAAGGGACCGGGGTGCATGCGGGTGCCTCAAGTGCCATTGCAATTTTCTGTGCTACTTGTTTGTAGGCCACTCTTAGCCATATTTCCACACTCATCATAAACACCATTCCACCTTCCTCCTTTTCATCTGAAAACAGCTCCTCATCTGACACTTGGGTGAGCCTACATCCTTCTGCTAATGCTATCACTGCCCTCCATGCTCTTCCTTCTCTGTCTTGGGCATGTACAGCAATATAATCAGCTGTTGCAATAATGCTCTCAATATCCATTGAAACCACCTTCCCTTCTGGTTCATTAACAGGTGTTTCTGGTCTGAACAGATAGGCTGCTGGCCTTCTCCATATTTTCCCTTCTATCCCTGGCATCCATGCAATTGCCATGTCCGTTCCATACTGGAAGAGTTCACCATCTACTGGCTCCGCCCTAATAGCTGTCTGTCCACAGTATGCCTGCATAATCTGTCGTGCTGTGAGCATGTTAATCCCCGGAGTAGAGCAAATTATGCCGTCCTCAGTAAAGGAGATCGTCATATTCAACCTGTTCATTATATCTCTCCCCAGTATATTTACTGGTGAGGCACTATAATATAAAAGTGGAACTGACAGATCGTAATCTCCAATAGATAAGGGAATGTTATCAGTAAAGGGAACCAACCCTCTAGCCCCAGAGAATCCTTGGGTGTTCATGGTCTCGCCTGACATCTTAAATTTACCTTCCCTTATGCAAGACCGGGTCGCCCCGGTGTCAACAAGGAATGATAATTTTTTGTCACCTATCGTTACCTCTATGCATGGTTCCTCCGCACTATTAGGTGTTACTGACAGGATGGGACACACCAAGGCCGTCTGTGGGCTGTCCTATTGGGGGTACAACAACTGGCCAATTCCGGTATAAGGGTTGTGTCCCAAAACCGTCACCCTACCCAGTTGTGTTTGTGGTATTTGTGGTAGTTGTGTCATCACTACCTGTTGTTGTGGCAGTGTTTGGGGCTGTTGTTGTGTTAATTGTTGTTGTTGTTCATTTCCTTGTTGCAACATTTGCTGTTGTGGTATGCCCTGCTGTACCTGTGCGGGCCTTGGTTGTCCCTGATCCCTCCATGATGGTGTTCCTGGTCTAACTCTACACGTGCGTGACATGTGCCCCAATAGTCCACAGCTCCAACACACTGGTGGTTCCCTATTCTGCCATGGAAAGCTCCCTGTGTTGTCCTGGTATACTGGTTGCCCTAAGGAGTAGGAATTTCTAATTCCTCCCACCTGCGGTTGGGTGCCATATCCGTACCCTCTCCCTCTCATAATTCCTCCTCTCCCCCTGTTATAATTATAATACCCAGCTCCTTGCATTGGGTATCCTCCTCCCATGTTGGGCGTGTATGGTTGGAGTGGCGGCACCTGTTGTGTTGTAGTCTGTGAAGGTGGTATTTGGGAGGAATCTTGTGCAGCCACTACTTGTGTGGGGCTTAGGGTCGTTGTTGTAGGTATAGTTATTAATGCCCCTTCCATTGTGTATTTAGTAAGCTTTTTCTGTACTAATTTAGCCTCTTCCGTTTTCCTGTCCTCTTCCTTTTGTTTCATTTTTCCTTGCCATGTCCTACAATGATGCACTATAGTCAGTTGTATTTCAGGCCATGGTTTTGCTTCCATTCCCACTACTTTCTTTAGTTGTTTCTGAACTCCTTCTGGGAGCCCTTGTACCAGTATATGGTAAAATATTGCTGGTGTTTTATCCCATTGTTCTCTAGTTTCCATGCGCCACTTCTCTTGGATTTCCTGGATATAATCAACAGGATCTTCGTTCTCATGCATCTTGCGGGATGTAATTGCTCCTATATCTGATGTGTCTGGGTACTGTACCCTCAGTGCCTGCCATAGTGCATGTCTGCAGTTTGCGAATGGTGCCCCATTGTGCGATGTATTTGTTATTGTTACCCCATGAAATCCCGCTCTCATCCAGATGTTATCCGCTCTATCCCCTAATATTGATATTAAAAGGCCCTTTACATCTCCTACTGCCAGCTTCTGTCCTGCGGTGTGTTTTTCCATTTCATATATCCATTTACCCGCACCTCCACTTAATGATGGGAGCCTACATTTTATATTTTCTTTATCGGTATGCTTCCAAGGAACATACTGTGGTCTAACCCCACCTCTCTCCAAAAGTGGCATTAAATTATGTCTTGTTTCACCCTTTGTATTCCATAATATTGAGTCCTCACACCCTTCCTCCTCTTCTCTTTCTTCCACATTTTCACTTTCATTTGTATTTCCCCTTCTCATACCTCTTTCTTCTCCATCTTTTCCCCTTCTTCCATCTTCCGTTGTATTTAATGTGGGCATGTGTATACCTCTTTCCTGCCTGCGACTAGGGAGGTCTCTAAGCCGCCATGTATAGGGTGTCAGTTCATCTGTGAAGGGGCGTGTTTTATTTTGCGTAACGAACGTGAGGTGGTTGAGCATGTAGGGTGCGATAGGGGAGGGCGTGATGGGGATGATGGGGATGGGGATGTTGCGTCCTCATGTGCCTGTCTTTCCTCTATTCCTTTCTTTCCCTCCTCACTTCTCTCCATCTCACCCTTTCTCCTACTGATCCATGGTGAGTCTAGGTTGGTCCGGGTGATGTATAGTTTATCTAAGCTTTCCCTTTCACTGTTTCTTCCTTCATTTTCCGCTCCCTCTTCCTCACTACAAAAGCTAGTCATAAACGGCACCCCCCACTCGGTCTTTTTCCCCTTGATCGTTACTGTATGTAAATCTATTAGGTCCAGTTCTCCTCTTTCTCCTTTATCAACCGCTCCCCTTTGTGCGGATGTTGTTGCTACTTCTGTGTCATCATATACATCCCTCCATGCTCCACTCTCCTTTCCCCTATCTCCTCTTTCTCCTTCATACCTTTCCTCCATCTCCTTACTATTTTCCTCCCTTTTCCTTTTCAATTCCTCCATCACTTCACTTCTCATCTGTTCTAATATTCTTTCATCCTCTTTCTTCCTTTCCCATTTCGCCCTTTCTTTTTCTACTATACTCTCCATCACCCTCCCTTCTTCGTATTTCTTAGTTGATTCTGATAGTAACCTCCTCCTCCATATTGCCATTTCTTTTTCTTTTTCTTCTTCTTCCCTTTTCTTTTCCCGCAGTACTACTCTTGATACCCTTTCTGCTGCTGCTTTTACCCTGTCAGCTTCTCTCCTTTGCTCCTCAGTTCGTTCCCTTATTTTTTCCAATTCGTTCTTACCTTCTCTCCTTTTCCTCACTCTCTCTCTCTCCTCCCTCTCAAGCTGCTTGATCAATTCATTCTGTTCATCCCTTAATTTTGCTAATCGTTCCTCCAAAACCTCTTCTTTTTGTCTTAACAGCTCTTCCCCCCTCAATTCACTCTCCCTGGCATTATCCTCGTCTGTTTTCTTTACTACCTCCTTCTCTTCTCCTGTTAATGAACCTCGTAATTTTAATAATATCTGTGCAGCTACCCATTCATCATTTCCTATTTCCACAGTCTGGTCATCTCCAATCCTCCCCTCCCCTGCTGGCATTTTCCTATGAGCCACATATGGTGGAGGGCTGTATGCCGGGTTCGAGTATCCCTCAGCCGCCCTTAACTGTCCTCTTTCTATTTCTCCCAATTCTCTTAAAGGGTACAACCCCCCTCCCTCTGTTTTTACTCCCGTTGCTACGGGTATATCATTGCTCGGTTCCTTTTTTATTTCATCTGCTTTACTATTCTTTTCTTCTCCCTTACCTCTGTTTCCCGTGTTCTTTGGGTCCTCATTCCCCTGTGTCCCATCCTCTCCTTCCTCCTTAATCTCTGTTTCTTCTGGTATTTCCCCCATGGTGAATATTCCATTTGGTCCTGGTCGGGACCCCTGGAACATCCTCCATAAGTTAAACACCTCCACGTGGTTTGCCAACTTCTTCCCTTTATATGTATTGTGCAGATGGTTTAATAGTGAATGCTGGGCATATGGATCAAAGCTACCGTTAGGCGGCCACGGTGTTAGCATTTTGTTATCCGTCCCGTGGGTCCATTCTATGCTATACTTAATCAGTTTCTCCCTATGGGGTGGCAGTGTTGTGCATATGTATTGTAGTGGCGTGGTGAGAGTGTTCCCCCACCCTCCCGATCCTGTTCCGTATGACATAGTAGCGCTCCACTTGCTACCCTCCCCTAATCTGGTATCAGTTTATCCCACTAGTAGTTTACAATATACAGCCTTATATCGTTACCTGGCCCCGTAAGTTTGGGGGCTTGCGATAGTCCGCTTAAGGAAAATTATAAAAATATAGTATGTTACATCTGTAGATTTTCCTCTACCTTTTCTTCCTTTATACAACACCCTTACGGCCCCCTGCGGCCAAGGCGTAGGTAGCCCCCTGCGGCTGCGTACCCTTTATTGCGTTCTTATACAATCGTCCTGTTTTCACATGCTCCTCCCCCTTCTACACCTGCCGTGGCTGGCGTTCTCCGTGCGCAGCCACGTTCCCCGTTTCGCCTTTCCTCGATCAACTCGTTTACCGTTTATCTCTGTTTCCACTCCCTCACCATAGTTCTCTTCCCCACCACTCACAAAACTAATATGCCTCGTGCTTGCGATATCCTATGAAAACCCTACTGGTGACGTCACCGATCTCGTAGAGCTACTGGTAAGTTCTTCGTATATTCTTTAAATCCAAAATACACCTGCAATCTACCCCCGTTAACCCCACAGCTGTCTTCCTGTCACTCCTGGAACAAGGTAATCAAATAAACAATATAATCGGACTGTGCACGCTGCGTCGCCTCGCGTGTGATACGCCCCTCGACAGGAGGGCTTAACCAGCCAATTATCTTCCGTATTGGGCAACTAACTAGTTACCGCCTACAGGGAAACGTCATCTACCTATCGAGTGTCTTACTCGAACAATAGGGATCCTCATCTACTCATTGACCACTAAATGCCAAATCGTAGGAAATCACACACACACACACCCTTACATGTAGTAGCGACCTAGGCCAATCAGTGTCTACGAGCGGCCGCACGTGATGTTTTCGTGCTCCGCCCCCTTCTCTCGCGTTACGTAGCCAACTGCTCTCGCGCTTGTTCAACTACCATTCATTCTATTTCTAACACTAAATTCTCAAATCTTTGCCGTTCACCTGTGCAACACCTCCTGCCTCCCTTATTTAATTCCTCCCCCCTCCCTCACAATTTCACATTGTTTGTTGTGCGTGGCATGCTCACCAAGTTCTCTTGATGCGGGGCCGCTCGACTGCGTGCACCCCTCCAAGCGGCTCGCCACCTCCCCTCGTCTGGACCACGTCTGGACACTCGCCAACCGCGGGCGGGATACTTATCAACCGGCTCCCGAGGGCCAATATCCGGATTGCGCTGTCCGGTCTTCTCGCAGTTCCGCGATGGTCCTGTAGTCCTAAGAAGGGGGCGACGGCAGAGGGGGCCGCACCGCCGGGCCTCCTCGCAACTTGAGTCTTCGGAAAAAATAAAAATGCCGATCTTAAACAGATCTCAGCAGTGCCTCCAACTTGTCGGGGGGAAATTCTGCCGGGGTCGGCCGGGCCGTCCGCAGACCTCCGGGCAGGGAGGCCCCAACTCCTCCCGTATATCCCAAAAGAGATAGAGTATGAGACACGCACAAGAAGCAAGGTGACTCTGCTGTTTATTAAACACAAACGGCAGGGATGGGTCAAGGATCATACGCGTCTGACCTGACACACACACAATCGTGGGGCTCGCAGGCCCTTTTTACTGTAGTATGACGCGCTACTTGCGTCACTTCGAAAGTTAACAAAAAAACCTATCGCCACTCTTAATTGGTTGCTCGAGTGGTAGAGTTAGTATAGCATACGTATAGAGAATAATATGAGTGGACAAGGGTTAGTCAGGTGATATATCTGGGATGTCCCTACAATTAGATACATGAGAATTGTTACATGAAGACTCCTAATGATTGGTTAATATTAATGGCGTCAGTGATAAGAGCCCCATGTTCTGATTGGTGCGCCCGTGAGCTTCCCAGCCTGAGACCATCGCTGTTCCCAGCTCTCGGTGTACCTGCAATTTGCAACAATGTTTCACTATGGGTACATGCAGACAATGTGAAGACTTATTCATGAGCTGGACGGCCGACTACTCCCACTGTCGCAGATGTCCATTGATCCTTTCAAGTGTATCTGCCAGTGTCTTGTAACGAGGGATCCAGACGCCTTCTTCCTCCTGGGCTTGGCATCTTGTCAGGTTCGGCTTGGTCACGTGAGGTGGGACCGTGTTTGAGGCAGAATTCTGCACAATTAATATTGTTTTTCCACTGTGTGCTTGGTTTAATTTGCAGGTGCGACTTTAATGTTGGTGCACGGTGTGCGAGGTTGCAACATCGTGCCCTTGATGGTCTGATTTTGGAATGTGGGTTTGCAACATTACGACCTTGGCTGTCTGCTTTCGCCAGGCTCATTCTGCAGGATCAGCAACCTGACTCTTGCTCTGTTAACGTCCACGGGAGCTCTTGATTGCGGCCTTACTTAGGCCTGGTGTATAGGTGGAACCGTTTGGTGCACAGGCGCTTTAGGTTATAGTCTCATATTGTCTTATGACCAGTATCGTGTCTTCGTTATAATTCTCATTATGGCACCTAGGTTTAGAAGAAGCGTAAGCAAGCTCTTTAGATGAGTTCATGGTGCGTCTTGCGTTTCTGCATTTTGAGAGCCTATGTGGAAAATAATAAAGATGCACGTCCGTGAGTATGTCTGTCGCCTACGTCATAGCACTGAGTATATGCTTCGTGTAAATTGGTGCGGGAGTGTCCAGTGTGTATATTGGCACAGGTGTGCTATCCGTTGGCTAGGTCGTCATGGCATCTCTAACGACTTATAGGTTTTAGTCTAGTTGATCCATGCCGCAGGCATCGGCATGGGCAGGGCGGGCTGCTGGGCAGGCAGATGGACACATCCGTATGTTCCTGTACCAGAGTATTTGGTCGTCTGGTAGATGGGCAAACTCTTCTCGTGGCGGGTGCTTGGGCCGTGAACCTTTAGGCCAGGCGCGAGAGGAGGAAGATGGGAGCCTGTTTTTCCATTTTCCCACTTCAGTATGTTGAAGTGATTGCAGAAGAAGTAAACTATGGGGTGGTAAATGTGGAAAGTGAATGTATGTTGAAGTGAATGCAGAAGAAGTAAGATTTGAGGTGGTAAATGTGGCGAAGTGAATGCATGGTGAAGCGAATGCAGAAGAAGTCAAATATGAGGGGTAAATGTGACAAAATGAATACATTCTGAATTGAATGCAGAAGAAGTAAATTAGGGGGAGGTAAATGTGGCAAAGTTAATGCATGCTGAATTGAATGCAGAAGAAGTATAATATGAGGTGGTAAATGTGGCAATGTGAGTGCATGGTGAAGTGAAAGCAGAAGAAGTAAAATATGAGGGGGTAAATGTGACAAAATGAATACATGCTGAATTGAATGCAGAAGAAGTAAATTAGGTGGATGTAAATGTGGCAAAGTTAATGCTTGCTGAATTGAATGCAGAAGAAGTAAAATATGAGGTGGTAATTGTGGCAAAGTGAAGGCATGCTGAATTAAATACAGAAGAAGTAAATTAGGGGGAGGTAAAGTGGCAAAATGAATGCATGCTGAATTGAATGAAGAAGGAGTAAAATATCAGGTGGTAAATGTGACAAAGTGAATGCATATTGAAGTGAATGCAGAAGAAGTAAAATATGAGGTGGTTAATGTGGCAAAGTGAATACATGGTGAAGTGAATGCAGAAGAAATAATGTACGGGGAGGTACATGTGGCAAAGTGAATGTATGTTGAAGTGAATGCAGAAGAAATAAAATATGAGGTGGTAAATGTGACAAAGTGAATACATGGTGAAGTGAATGCAGAATACGTAAGGTATGGGGAGGTAAATGTGGCAATGTGAGTGCATAGTGAAGTGAAAGCAGACAAAGTAAAATATAAGGTGATAATTGTGGAAAAGTTATTGCATTCTGAATTGAATGCAGAAGAAGTTAATTAGGGGTAGGTAAATGTGGCAAAGTGAATGCATGCTGAATTGAATGCAGAAGAAGTAAAATATCAGGTGGTAAATGTGACAAAGTGAGTGCATGGTGAAGTTAATGCAGAATAAGTAAAATATGAGGTGGTAAATGTGGCAAAGTGAATGCATGGTGAAGTGAACGCAGAAGAAGTAAAATATGGGGTGGTAAATGTGGCAAAGTAAATGCATGGTGAAGTGAATGTAGAAGAAGTAATGTATGGGGAGGTACATGCGGCAAAGTGAATGTATGTTGAAGTGAATGCAGAAGAAGTAAAATATGAGGTGGTAAATGTGGCAATGTGAGTGCATGGTGAAGTGAATGCAAAAGATGTAAAACATGAGGTGCTAAATGTGGCAAAGTGAATGCATTAAATGAATGCAGAAGAAGTAAAATAAGAAGTGGTAAATGTGTCAAAGTGAATGCATGATGAAGTGAATGCAGACGAAGAAAATATGAGGTGGTAAATATGAAAAAGTGAATGTATGGTGAAGTGAATGCACAAGACGTGAATATGGAGATTGTTAATGTGAAAAAGTGAATGTATGGTGAAGTGAATGCAGAAGAAATAATATATGGGGAGGTAAATGTGACAAAGTGAATGTATGGTGAAGTGATTGCAGAAGAAGTAAAGTATGGGGAGGGAAATGTGACAACGTGAATGTATGGTAAGTGAGAATGTATGGTAAAGTGAATGCAGAAGAAGTCAAATATGACGTGGTAAATGAGGCGAAGTGAATGCATGGTGAAGCGAATGCAGAAGAAGTAAAATATGAGGGGGTAAATGTGACAAAATGAATGCATGCTGAATTGAATGCAGAAGAAGTAAATTAGGGGGAGGTAAATGTGGCAAAGTTAATGCATGCTGATTTGAATGCAGAAGAAGTAAAATATGAGGTGGTAAATGTGACAAAGTGAGTGCATGGTGAAGTTAATGCAGAAGAAGTAAAACATGAGGTGGTAAATGTGGCAAAGTGAATTAATGCTGAATTGAATGCAGAAGAAGTAAAATATAAGGTGGTAAATGTGACAAAGTGAGTGCATGGTGAAGTTAATGCAGAAGAAGTAAAACATGAGGTGGTAAATGTGGCAAAGTGAATTAATGCTGAATTGAATGCAGAAGAAGTAAAATATAAGGTGGTAAATCTGGTAATGTGAGTGCATGGTGAAGTGAAAGCAGAAGAACTAAAATATGAGTTGATAAATGTGGCAAAGTGAATGCATACTGATTTGAATGCAGAAGAAGTAAAATATGAGGTGGTAAATGTGGCAAAGTGAATTAATGCTGAATTGAATGCAGAAGAAGTAAAATATAAGGTGGTAAATCTGGTAATGTGAGTGCATGGTGAAGTGAAAGCAGAAGAACTAAAATATGAGTTGATAAATGTGGCAAAGTGAATGCATACTGAATTGAATGCAGAAGAAATAAAATATGAGGTGGTAAATGTGGCAATGTGAGTGCATGGTGAAGTGAAAGCAGTAGAAGTAAAGTATGGGGAGGGAAATGTGACAACGTGAATGTATGTTGAAGTGAATGCAGAAGAAGTAAGATATGAGGTGGTAAATGTGACAAAGTGAATGTATGGTGAAGTGATTGCAGAAGAAGTAAAATATGGGGTGTAAATGTGACAAAGTGAATGTATGGTGAAGTGAACGCAGAAGAAGTAAAGTATGGGGTGGGAAATGTGACAACGTGAATGCATTCTGAATTGAATGCAGAAGAAGTAAATTAGGGCGAGGTAAATGTGGCAAAGTTAATGCATGCTGAATTGAATGCAGAAGAAGTAAAATATGAGGTGGTAAATGTGACAAAGTGAGTGCATGGTGAAGTTAATGCAGAAGAAGTAAAATATGAGGTGGTAAATGTGGCAAAGTGAATGCATGCTGAATTGAATGCAGAAGAAGTAAAATATGAGGTGGTAAATGTGAGAAAGTGAGTGCATGGTGAAGTGAAAGCAGAAGAGGTAAAATATGAGGGGGTAAATGTGACAAAATGAATGCATGCTGAATTGAATGCAGAAGAAGTCAAATATGAGGTGGTAATTGTGGCAAAGGGAGTGCATGCTGAATTGAATGTAGAAGAAGTAAAATATGAGGTGGTAAATGTGGCAATGTAAGTGCATGGTGAAGTGAAAGCAGTGAAGAGGGAAAATCGAGACCAAACCCATGCCCCCTCACCCCAAGCGCATACATAGAAGAACAGCAGGAAGAACAAGGAGCGCAATTATCATTTGAACCAGGCCCCAGCGCACCCATGGGTGACAAATATGCTGAAACACACCCACTTCACCAACAGTGCAACTTCCATGCTACATTAGAATCAATGCTGCAATATCAGAATCTACAAGCACAAAAATCCCTGTTTAAAGGCTTGCAAATGCCTATATGAATTAACATGGTCTAAATGCACAGTGTAAAGCCATGTTTCAGGAAAATTACAGCCAAGTTCATTTCACTCACTGAACACTGGCTGCGGGAGCCTCATCAATGTTCCTCGCAAAACATCCGACCTGCCAAGGCCGCAAATTCAAGATAAAATTGCTTTCTGCAGACAAACATTCCTCGCAAAAACCCCTTGAACTGCCAAGGCCGCACATTCTAGATAAGACTGCCACAAATGCGAATAAATCACGGCAACCCAGTGTGTTTTTTTTTTCTTTCTGGGAAAGAAAGACATTTTCTCAAGGACTCGCACAACATGTAAAACATAACTTGTAACAAGAATGGCGCAGCCCAGCCAATCTGCGCCAAGAGCCCAGGTGCGAACTGTTTGTTCAGCTAAAAAGTTATGGGAACAAAGTCACATTGCAACAAGTTAGAATTAGGTAATGGGGGCTGGCACAGCTAAATCAACCCACTGACGCAAGAGGTTAATATCCAATTATCAGGCTCTCTATAAGGGCTACATATGTAACCTACCACTTTGCAGCCAATAACAGGAGGAGATAGGTTTCTGGGAGCTGATCCAATTCTGTGAGGTCAGCCTGCAGTGTGATTATAAAGCTGGCTTGCAAGCCAGCCCCGGGGGAGACGGCGCCTGAACTCGCGATGCACGATGCTCTGTGCTTTTCTTTTGTTTTTTTCTTTTTTCTTTGCCTAGAAATAAATGCAGTTTGAAACATGCTGCTGCCTGCTTGGGGCTCTGTTGCATTTCTGGGGGCCATATGGGAGGTGTTGGGGCATCCCATAGCTGGTGAGGGTATGGCTGCTGGCCCCCCACTGCCCTGGGGGGGGGTCCAGCTTCTCCCCAACAGCAGAATAAGTAAAATATGATGGGGTAAATGTGACAAAGTGAATGCATGCTGAATTGAATACAGAAGAAGTAAATTAGGGGGAGGTAAAAGTGGCAAAGTGAATGCATGCTGAATTGAATGCAGAAGGAGTAAAATATCAGGTGGTAAAAATGACAAAGTGAATGCATGGCGAAGTAACTGCAGAAGAAGTAAAATATGGGGTGGTAAATGTGGCAAGGTGAATGCAGGATGAAGTGAATGCAGAAGAATTAATGTATGGGGAGGTACATGTGGCAAAGTGAATGTATGTTGAAGTGAATGCAGAAGAAGTAAAATATTAGGTGATAAATGTGGCAAAGTGAGTGCATGGTGAAGTGAAAGCAGAAGAAGTATAGTATGGGAAGGTAAATGTGAAAAAGTGAATGTTGGTAAAGTGAATGCAGAAGAAGTAAAATATGACGTGGTAAATGTGGCAAAGTGCAGGCATGGTGAAGCGAATGTAGAAGAAGTAAAATATGAGGGGGTAAATGTGACAAAATGAGTGCATGCTGAATTGAATGCAGAAGAAGTAAATTAGGGGGAGGTAAATGTGGCAAAGTTAATGCATGCTGAAGCGAATGCAGAAGAAGTAAAATATGAGGTGGTAAATGTGACAAAGTGAATGTATGGTGTAGTGAATGCAGAAGAAGTAAATTAGGGGGAGGTGAATGTGACACAGTGAATGCATGCTGAATTGAATGCAGAAGAAGTAAAATATGATATGGTAAATGTGGCAATGTAAGTGCATGGTGAAGTTAATGCAGAATAAGTAAAATATGAGGAGGTAAACATCGCAAAGTGAATGCATGGTGAAGTGAAAGCAGTAGAAGTAAGATATGAGGTGGTAAATGTGGCGAAGTGAATACATGTTGAAGCGAATGCAGAAGCAGTAAAATATGGGGTGGTAAATGTGACAAAGTGAGTGCATGGTGAAGTTAATGCAGAATAAGTAAAATATGAGGTGGTAAATGTGAAACAGTGAGTGCATGGTGAAGTTAATGCAGAATAAGTAAAATATGAGGTGGTAAATGTGGCAAAGTGAATGCATGCTGAATTGAATGCAGAAGAAGTAAAATATGAGGTGGTAAATGTGACAAAGTGAGTGCATGGTGAAGTTAATGCAGTATAAGTAAAATATGAGGTGGTAAATGTGACAAAGTGAGTGCATGGTGAAGTTAATGTAGTATAAGTAAAATATGAGGTGGTAAATGTGACAAAGTGAGTGCATGGTGAAGTAAATGCAGAAGAAATAATATATGGGGTGGTAAATGTGGCAAAGTAAATGCATGGTGAAGTGAATGCAGAAGAAGTAATGTATGGGGAGGCACATGTGGCAAAGTGAATGTATGTTGAAGTGAATGCAGAAGAAGTAAAATATGAGGTGGTAAATGTGGCAAAGTGAATGAATGAAATGAATGCAGAAGAAGTAAAATATGAGGTGGTAAATGTGACAAAGTGAATGTATGGTGTCGTGAATGCAGAATAACTAAATTAAGGGAAAGGTAAATGTGGCAAAGTGAATGTATGGTGAAGTGAATGCAGAAGAAGTAAAATAAGAGGTGGTAAAAGTGTCAAAGTGAATGCATGGTGAAGTGAATGCAGAAGAAGTAAAATATGAGGAGGTACATATGAAAAAGTGAATGTATGGTGAAGTGAATGCAGAAGAAGTGAACATGGAGGATTTAAATGTGACAAAGTGATTGTATGGTGAAGTGAATGCAGAAGAAATAATGTATGGGGAGGTAAATGTGACAAAGTGAATGTATGGTGAAGTGATTACAGAAGAAGTAAAGTATGGGAATGTAAATGTGACAAAGTGAATGTATGGTGAAGTGAATGCAGAAGAAGTAAAGTATGGGGTGGGAAATGTGACAACGTGAATGCATGCTGAATTGAATGCAGAAGAAGTAAATTATTGCGAGGTAAATGTGGCAAAGTTAATGCATGCTGAATTGAATGCAGAAGAAGTGAAATATGAGGTGTTAAATGTGACAAAGTGAGTTCATGGTGAAGTTAATGCAGAAGAAGTAAAATATGAGGTGGTAAATGTGGCAAAGTGAATGCATGCTGAATTGAATGCAGAAGAAGTAAAATATGAGGTGGTAAATGTGACAAAGTGAGTGCATGGTGAAGTGAAAGCAGAAGAGGTAAAATATGAGGGGGTAAATGTGACAAAATGAATGCATGCTGAATTGAATGCAGAAGAAGTAAATTAGGTGGAGGTAAATGTGGCAAAGTTAATGCATGCTGAATTGAATGCAGAAGAAGTCAAATATGAGGTGGTAATTGTGGCAAAGGGAGTGCATGCTGAATTGAATGTAGAAGAAGTAAAATATGAGGTGGTAAATGTGGCAATGTAAGTGCATGGTGAAGTGAAAGCAGAATAAGTAAAATATGATGGGGTAAAAGTGGCAAAGTGAATGCATGCTGAATTGAATGCAGAAGGAGTAAAATATCAGGTGGTAAAAATGACAAAGTGAATGCATGGCGAAGTAACTGCAGAAGAAGTAAAATATGGGGTGGTAAATGTGGCAAGGTGAATGCATGGTGAAGTGAATGCAGAAGAAGTAAAATATGAGGGGGTAAATGTGACAAAATGAGTGCATGCTGAATTGAATGCAGAAGAATTAAATTAGGGGGAGGTAAATGTGGAAAAGTTAATGCATGCTGAAGCGAATGCAGAAGAAGTAAAATATGAGGTGGTAAATGTGACAAAGTGAATGTATGGTGTAGTGAATGCAGAAGAAGTAAATTAGGGGGAGGTGAATGTGACACAGTGAATGCATGCTGAATTGAATGCAGAAGAAGTAAAATATGATATGGTAAATGTGGCAAAGTGAGTGCATGGTGAAGTGAATGCAGAAGAAGTAACATATGAGGAGGTAAACATCGCAAAGTGAATGCATGGTGAAGCGGATACAGAAGAAGTAAAATATGAGGTGGTAAATGTGGCAAAGTGAGTGCATGGTGCAGTGAATGCAGAAGAAGTCAAATACAAGGTGGTACATTTGGCAAAGTGAATGCATGGTGAAGTGGATGCAGATGGAGTAAAATGTGAGGTGGTAAATGTGACCAAGTGAATGTATGGTGTAGTGAATGCAGACAAAGTAAATTAGGGGGAGGTAAATGTGGCAAAGTGAATGCATGTTGAATTGAATGCAGAAGAAGTAAAATATGAAGTGGTAAATGAGGCAAAGGGAGTGCATGGTGAAGTCAATGCAGAAGAAGTAAAGTATGGTGGGGTACATGTGACAAAGTGAATGTATGGTGAAGTGTTTGCAGAAGAAGTAACGTATTGGAAGTTAAATGTGACAGAGTGAATGTATGGTGAAGTTAATGCAGAAGAAGTAAAGTATTGGGAGGGAAATGTGACAACGTGAATGTATGGTAAATGTGAATGCAGAAGAAGTCAAATATGACGTGGTAAATGTGGCAAAGTGAATTCATGGTGGAGCAAATGCAGAGGAATTAAAATATGAGGGGGTAAATCTGACAAAGTGAATGCATGCTGAATTGTATGCAGAAGAAGTAAATTAGGTTGTGATAAAAGTGGCAAAGTGAATGCATGCTGAATTGAATGCAGAAGAAGTAAAATATGAGGTGGTAAATGTGACAAAGTGAGTGCATGGTGAAGGTAATGCAGAAGAAGTAAAATATGATGTGGTAAATGTGGCAAAGAGAATGCTTGGTGAAGTGAATGCAGAAGAAGTAAAATATGAGGTGGTAAATGCGACAAAGTGAATGTATGGTGCATTGAATGCAGAAGAAGTAAATTAGGGGGGGTAAATGTGGCAAAGTGAATTCATGCTGAATTGAATTCAAAAGAAGTAAAATATGAGGTGGTAAATGTGGCAAAGTGAATGCATGCTGAATTGAGTGCAGAAGAAGTCAAATATGAGGTGGTAAATGTGGAAAAGTTAGTGCATGTTCAAGTGAATGCAGAAGAAGTAAAATATGAGCTGGTAAATGTGACAAAGTGAATGTATGGTGAAGCGAATGCAGAAGAAGTAAAGTATGAGGAGGTAAACATGGCAAAGTGGATGCATGGTGAAGCGGATACAGAAGAAATAAAATGTGAGGTGGTAAATGTGACAAAGTGAATGCATGCTGAATTGAATGCAGAAGAAGTAAAATATGAGGTGGTAAATGTGACAAAGTGAGTGCATGGTGAAGGTATTGCAGAAGAAGTAAAATATGATGTGGTAAATGTGGCAAAGAGAATGCTTGGTGAAGTGAATGCAGAAGAAGTAAAATATGAGGTGGTAAATGCGACAAAGTGAATGTATGGTGCATTGAATGCAGAAGAAGTAAATTAGGGGGGGTAAATGTGGCAAAGTGAATTCATGCTGAATTGAATTCAAAAGAAGTAAAATATGAGGTGGTAAATGTGGCAAAGTGAATGCATGCTGAATTGAGTGCAGAAGAAGTCAAATATGAGGTGGTAAATGTGGAAAAGTTAGTGCATGTTTAAGTTAATGCAGAAGAAGTAAAATATGAGCAGGTAAATGTGACAAAGTGAATGTATGGTGAAGCGAATGCAGAAGAAGTAAAGTATGAGGAGGTAAACATGGCAAAGTGGATGCATGGTGAAGCGGATACAGAAGAAATAAAATGTGAGGTGGTAAATGTGACAAAGTGAGTGCATGGTGAAGTTAATGCAGAAGAAGTAAAATATGACGTGGTAAATGTGGCAAAGAGAACGCTTAGTGAAGTGAATGCAGAAGAAGTAAAATATGAGGTGGTAAATATGACAAAGTGAATGTATGGTGTAGTGAATGCAGACGAAGTTAATTAGGGGTAGGTAAATGTGGCAAAGTGAATGCATGCTGAATTGAATGCAGAAGAAGTAAAATATGAGGTGGTAAATGTGGCAATGTGAGTGCATGGTGAAATGAAAGCAGAAGAAGTAAAACGTGAAGTGGTAAATGTGGCAAAGTGAATGCATGCTGAATTGAATGCAAAGAAGTAAAATATGAGGTGGTAATTGTGGAAAAGTTAGTGCATTGTGAAGTGAATGCACAAGAATTAAAATATGAGGTGGTAAATGTGGCAAAGTAAATGCATGGTGAAGCGGATGCAGAAGAAGTAAAATGTGAGGTGGTAAATGTGACAAAGTGAATGTATGGTGTAGTGAATGCAAAAGAAGTAAATTAGGGGGAGGTAAATGTGGCAAAGTGAATGCATGCTGAATTTGATGTAGAAGAAGTATATGAGGTGGTAAATGTTGCAAAGTGAGTGCATGGTGAAGTGAAAGCAGAAGAAGTAAAATATGAGGTTATTAATGTGGCAAAGTGAATGCATGCTGAATTGAATGCAGAAGAAGTAAAATATGGGGTGGTAAATTTAACAAAGTGAATGCAGGTGAAGTGAATGCAGAAGAAGTAAAATATGAGGTGGTAAATGTGGCAAAGTGAATGCATAGTGAAGTGAATGCAGAAGAAGTAAAATATGGGGTGGTAAATTTGGCAAAGTGAATGTATGTTGAAGTGAATGTAGAAGAAGTAAAATATGAGGTGGTAAATGTGATGAAGTGAATGCATGGTGAAACGAATGCAGAAGAAGTAAAATATGAGGGAGTAAATGTGAAAAAATAAATGCATGCTGAATTGAATGCAGAAGAACTAAATTAGGTGGAGGTAAATGTGGCAAAGTTAATGCATGCTGAATTGAATGCAGAAGAAGTAAAATATGAGGTGGTAAATGTGTCAAAGTGAGTGCATGGTGAAGTTAATGCAGAATAAGTAAAATATGAGGTGGTAAATATGGCAAAGTTAATGCATGCTGAATTGAATGCAGAAGAAGTGAAATATGAGGTGGTAAATGTGGCAATGTAATTGCATGGTGAAGTGAAAGCAGAAGAAGTAAAATATGAGGGGGTAAATGTGGCAAAGTTAATGTATGGTGTAGTGAATGCAGAATAAGTAAATTAGGGGGAGGTAAATGTGGCAAAGTGAATGCATGCTGAATTTGATGTAGAAGAAGTATATGAGGTGGTAAATGTTGCAAAGTGAGTGCATGTTGATGTGAATTCAGAAGATGTAAAATATGAGTCGTTACATGTGGCAAAGTGAATGCATGGTGAAGCGGATGCAGAAGAAGTAAAATATGAGGTGGTAAATGTAACAAAGTGAATGTATGGTGTAGTGAATGCAGAATAAGTAAATTAGGGGGAGGTAAATGTGGCAAAGTTAATGCATGCTGAATTGAATGCAGAAGAAATAAAATATGAGGTGATAAATGAGGCAAAGTGAATGCATGCTGAATTGAATGCAGAAGGAGTAAAATATGAGGTGGTAAATGTGGCAAAGTGAGTGCATGGTGAAGTGAAAGCAGAAGAAGTAAAATATGAGGTTATTAATGTGGCAAAGTGAATGCATGCTGAATTGAATGCAGAAGAAGTAAAATATGGGGTGGTAAATCTAACAAAGTGAATGCAGGTGAAGTGAATGCAGAAGAAGTAAAATATGAGGTGGTAAATGTGGCAAAGTGAATGCATAGTGAAGTGAATGCAGAAGAAGTAAAATATGGGGTGGTAAATTTGGCAAAGTGAATGTATGTTGAAGTGAATGTAGAAGAAGTAAAATATGAGGTGGTAAATGTGACGAAGTGAATGCATGGTGAAACGAATGCAGAAGAAGTAAAATATGAGGGAGTAAATGTGAAAAAATAAATGCATGCTGAATTGAATGCAGAAGAACTAAATTAGGTGGTGGTAAATGTGGCAAAGTTAATGCATGCTGAATTGAATGCAGAAGAAGTAAAATATGAGGTGGTAAATGTGTCAAAGTGAGTGCATGGTGAAGTTAATGCAGAATAAGTAAAATATGAGGTGGTAAATATGGCAAAGTTAATGTATTCTGAATTGAATGCAGAAGAAGTAAAATATGAGGTGGTAAATGTGACAAAGTGAATGCAAATGAAGCGAATGCAGAAGAAGTAAAATATGAGGGGTAAATGTGACAAAATGAATGCATTCTGAATTGAATGCAGAAGAAGTAAATTAGGGGGAGGTAAATGTGGCAAAGTTAATGCATGCTGAATTGAATGCAGAAGAAGTAAAATATGAGGTGGTAAATGTGTCAAAGTGAGTGCATGGTGAAGTTAATGCAGAATAAGTAAAATATGAGGGGGTAAATGTGACAAAATTAATACATGCTGAATTGAATGCAGAAGAAGTATAATATGAGGTGGTAAATGTGGCAATGTAAGTGCATGGTGAATTGAATACAGAAGAAGTAAATTAGGGGGAGTTAAAGTGGCAAAATGAATTCATGCTGAATTGAATGCAGAAGGAGTAAAATATCAGGTGGTAAATGTGACAAAGTGAATGCATAGTGAAGTGAATGCAGAAGAAGTAAAATATGAGGTGATTAATGTGGCAAAGTGAATACATGGTGAAGTGAATGCAGAAGAAGTAATGCACGGGGAGGTACATGTGGCAAAGTGAATGTATGTTGAAGTGAATGCAGAAGAAATAAAATATGAGGTGGTAAATGTGACAAAGTGAATACATGGTGAATTGAATGCAGAATACGTAAGGTATGGGGAGGTACATGTGGCAATGTGAGTGCATAGTGAAGTGAAAGCAGACAAAGTAAAATATGAGGTGGTAAATGTGCAATGTAAGTGCATGGTGAAGTGAAAGCAGAAGAAGTAATTTATGGGGAGGCCCATGTGGCAAAGTGAATGTATGTTGAAGTGAATGCAGAAGAAGTAAAATATGAGGTGGTAAATGTGGCAAAGTGAATGAATGAAATGAATGCAGAAGAAGTAAAATATGAGGTGGTAAATGTGACAAAGTGAATGTATGGTGTCGTGAATGCAGAATAACTAAATTAAGGGAAAGGTAAATGTGGCCAAGTGAATGTATGGTGAAGTGAATGCAGAAGAAGTGAATATGGAGGATGTAAATGTGACAAAGTGAATGTATGGTGAAGTGAATGCAGAAGAAATAATGCATGGGGAGGTAGATGTGACAAAGTGAATGTATGGTGAAGTGATTGCAGAAGAAGTAAAATATGATGTGGTAAATGTGGCAATGTAAGTGCATGGTGAAGTGAAAGCAGAAGAAGTAAAATATGAGGGGGTAAATGTGACAAAGTGAATGCATGCTGAATTGAATGCAGAAGGAGTAAAATATGAGGTAGTAAATGTGACAAAGTGATGCATGGTGAAGTGAATGCAGAAGAAGTAAAATATGGGGTGGTAAATGTGGCAAAGTAAATGCATGGTGAAGTGGATGCAGAAGAAGTAATGTATGGGGAGGTACATGTGGCAAAGTGAATGTATGGTGAAGTGAATGCAGAAGATGTAAAACACAAGGTGCGAAATGTGGCAAAGTGAATGTATGGTGTCGTGAATGCAGAATAACTAAATTAAGGGAAAGGTAAAAGTGTCAAAGTGAATGCATGGTGAATTGAATGCAGAAGAAGTAAAATATGAGGAGGTACATATGAAAAAGTGAATGTATGGTGAAGTGAATGCAGAAGAAGTGAACATGGAGGATTTAAATGTGACAAAGTGATTGTATGGTGAAGTGAATGCAGAAGAAATAATGTATGGGGAGGTAAATGTGACAAAGTGAATGTATGGTGAAGTGATTGAAGAAGATGTAAAGTATGGGAACGTAAATGTGACAAAGTGAATATATGGTGAACTGAATGCAGAAGAAGTAAAGTATGGGGAGGGAAATGTGACAACGAGAATGTATGGTAAAGTGAATGCAGAAGAAGTCAAATATGACATGGTAAATGTGGCGAAGTGAATTCATGGTGAAGCGAATGCAGAAGAAGTAAAATATGAGGTGGCAAATGTGACAAAGTGAATGTATGGTGTAGTGAATGCAGAAGAAGTAAAATATGATATGGTAAATGTGGCAAAGTGAGTGCATGGTGAAGTGAATGCAAAGAAGTAAAGTATGAGGAGGTAAACATGGCAAAGTGGATGCATGGTGAAGCGGAGACAGAATAAATAAAATGTGAGGTGGTAAATGTGACAAAGTGAATGTATGGTGTAGTGAATACAGAAGAAGCAAATTAGGGGGAGGTAAATGTGGCAAAGTGAATGCATGCTGAATTGAATCCAGAAGAAGTAAAATATGATGTGGTAAATGTGACAAAGTGAATGTATGGTGTCGTGAATGCAGAATAACTAAATTAAGGGAAAGGTAAATGTGGCAAAGTGAATGTATGGTGAAGTGAATGCAGAAGAAGTGAATATGGAGGATGTAAATGTGACAAAGTGAATGTATGGTGAAGTGAATGCAGAAGAAATAATGCATGGGGAGGTAGATGTGACAAAGTGAATGTATGGTGAAGTGATTGCAGAAGAAGTAAAATATGATGTGGTAAATGTGGCAATGTAAGTGCATGGTGAAGTGAAAGCAGAAGAAGTAAAATATGAGGGGGTAAATGTGACAAAGTGAATGCATGCTGAATTGAATGCAGAAGGAGTAAAATATGAGGTAGTAAATGTGACAAAGTGATGCATGGTGAAGTGAACGCAGAAGAAGTAAAATATGGGGTGGTAAATGTGGCAAAGTAAATGCATGGTGAAGTGGATGCAGAAGAAGTAATGTATGGGGAGGTACATGTGGCAAAGTGAATGTATGGTGAAGTGAATGCAGAAGATGTAAAACACAAGGTGCGAAATGTGGCAAAGTGAATGTATGGTGTCGTGAATGCAGAATAACTAAATTAAGGGAAAGGTAAAAGTGTCAAAGTGAATGCATGGTGAATTGAATGCAGAAGAAGTAAAATATGAGGAGGTACATATGAAAAAGTGAATGTATGGTGAAGTGAATGCAGAAGAAGTGAACATGGAGGATTTAAATGTGACAAAGTGATTGTATGGTGAAGTGAATGCAGAAGAAATAATGTATGGGGAGGTAAATGTGACAAAGTGAATGTATGGTGAAGTGATTGAAGAAGATGTAAAGTATGGGAACGTAAATGTGACAAAGTGAATATATGGTGAACTGAATGCAGAAGAAGTAAAGTATGGGGAGGGAAATGTGACAACGAGAATGTATGGTAAAGTGAATGCAGAAGAAGTCAAATATGACATGGTAAATGTGGCGAAGTGAATTCATGGTGAAGCGAATGCAGAAGAAGTAAAATATGAGGTGGCAAATGTGACAAAGTGAATGTATGGTGTAGTGAATGCAGAAGAAGTAAAATATGATATGGTAAATGTGGCAAAGTGAGTGCATGGTGAAGTGAATGCAAAGAAGTAAAGTATGAGGAGGTAAACATGGCAAAGTGGATGCATGGTGAAGCGAAGACAGAATAAATAAAATGTGAGGTGGTAAATGTGACAAAGTGAATGTATGGTGTAGTGAATACAGAAGAAGCAAATTAGGGGGAGGTAAATGTGGCAAAGTGAATGCATGCTGAATTGAATCCAGAAGAAGTAAAATATGATGTGGTAAATGTGACAAAGTGAATGTATGGTGTCGTGAATGCAGAATAACTAAATTAAGGGAAAGGTAAATGTGGCAAAGTGAATGTATGGTGAAGTGAATGCAGAAGAAGTGAATATGGAGGATGTAAATGTGACAAAGTGAATGTATGGTGAAGTGAATGCAGAAGAAATAATGCATGGGGAGGTAGATGTGACAAAGTGAATGTATGGTGAAGTGATTGCAGAAGAAGTAAAATATGATGTGGTAAATGTGGCAATGTAAGTGCATGGTGAAGTGAAAGCAGAAGAAGTAAAATATGAGGGGGTAAATGTGACAAAGTGAATGCATGCTGAATTGAATGCAGAAGGAGTAAAATATGAGGTAGTAAATGTGACAAAGTGATGCATGGTGAAGTGAATGCAGAAGAAGTAAAATATGGGGTGGTAAATGTGGCAAAGTAAATGCATGGTGAAGTGGATGCAGAAGAAGTAATGTATGGGGAGGTACATGTGGCAAAGTGAATGTATGGTGAAGTGAATGCAGAAGATGTAAAACACAAGGTGCGAAATGTGGCAAAGTGAATGTATGGTGTCGTGAATGCAGAATAACTAAATTAAGGGAAAGGTAAAAGTGTCAAAGTGAATGCATGGTGAATTGAATGCAGAAGAAGTAAAATATGAGGAGGTACATATGAAAAAGTGAATGTATGGTGAAGTGAATGCAGAAGAAGTGAACATGGAGGATTTAAATGTGACAAAGTGATTGTATGGTGAAGTGAATGCAGAAGAAATAATGTATGGGGAGGTAAATGTGACAAAGTGAATGTATGGTGAAGTGATTGAAGAAGATGTAATGTATGGGAACGTAAATGTGACAAAGTGAATATATGGTGAACTGAATGCAGAAGAAGTAAAGTATGGGGAGGGAAATGTGACAACGAGAATGTATGGTAAAGTGAATGCAGAAGAAGTCAAATATGACATGGTAAATGTGGCGAAGTGAATTCATGGTGAAGCGAATGCAGAAGAAGTAAAATATGAGGTGGCAAATGTGACAAAGTGAATGTATGGTGTAGTGAATGCAGAAGAAGTAAAATATGATATGGTAAATGTGGCAAAGTGAGTGCATGGTGAAGTGAATGCAAAGAAGTAAAGTATGAGGAGGTAAACATGGCAAAGTGGATGCATGGTGAAGCGGAGACAGAATAAATAAAATGTGAGGTGGTAAATGTGACAAAGTGAATGTATGGTGTAGTGAATACAGAAGAAACAAATTAGGGGGAGGTAAATAGTCAAAGTGAATGCATGCTGAATTGAATCCAGAAGAAGTAAAATATGATGTGGTAAATGTGGCAATGTAAGTGCATGGTGAAGTGAACGCAGAAGAAGTAAAATATGAGGGGGTAAATGTGACAAAGTGAATACATGCTGAATTGAATGCAGAAGGAGTAAAATATGAGGTAGTAAATGTGACAAAGTGATGCATGGTGAAGTGAATGCAGAAGAAGTAAAATATGAGGGGGTAAATGTGACAAAATGAATGCATGCTGAATTGAATGCAGAACAAGTAAATTAGGGCGAGGTAAATGTGGCAAAGTTAATGCATGCTGAATTGAATCCAGAAGAAGTAAAATATGATGTGGTAAATGTGGCAATGTAAGTGCATGGTGAAGTGAACGCAGAAGAAGTAAAATATGAGGGGGTAAATGTGACAAAGTGAATGCATGCTGAATTGAATGCAGAAGGAGTAAAATATGAGGTAGTAAATGTGACAAAGTGATGCATGGTGAAGTGAATGCAGAAGAAGTAAAATATGGGGTGGTAAATGTGGCAAAGTAAATGCATGGTGAAGTGGATGCAGAAGAAGTAATGTATGGGGCGGTACATGTGGCAAAGTGAATGTATGTTGAAGTGAATGCAGAAGAAGTAAAATATGAGGTGGTAAATGTGGCAATGTGAGTGCATGGTGAAGTGAATGCAGAAGATGTAAAACACGATGTGCGAAATGTGGCAAAGTGAATGCATGAAATGAATGCAGAAGAAGTAAAATATGAGGTGGTAAATGTGACAAAGTGAATGTATGGTGTCGTGAATGCAGAATAACTAAATTAAGGGAAAGGTAAATGTGGCAAAGTGAATGTATGGTGAAGTGATTGCAGAAGAAGTAAAGTATGGGAATGTAAATGTGACAAAGTGAATGTATGGTGAAGTGAATGCAGAAGAAGTAAAGTATGGGGTGGGAAATGTGACAACGTGAATGTATGGTGTAGTGAATGCAGAAGAAGTCAAATATAACATGGTAAATGTGGCGAGGTGAATGCATGCTGAATTGAATGCAGAACAAGTTAATTAGGGGGAGGTAAATGTGGCAAAGTGAATGCATGCTGAATTGAATCCAGAAGAAGTAAAATATGATGTGGTAAATGTGGCAATGTAAGTGCATGGTGAAGTGAACGCAGAAGAAGTAAAATATGAGGGGGTAAATGTGACAAAGTGAATGCATGC
Organism: Ambystoma mexicanum; assembly: GCF_040938575.1. NCBI lineage: Eukaryota > Metazoa > Chordata > Amphibia > Caudata > Ambystomatidae > Ambystoma > Ambystoma mexicanum. Next base: position 125,213,912 of record NC_090940.1, on the reverse strand, counting down.
TGAATTGAATGCAGAAGGAGTAAAATATGAGGTAGTAAATGTGACAAAGTGATGCATGGTGAAGTGAATGCAGAAGAAGTAAAATATGAGGGGGTAAATGTGACAAAATGAATGCATGCTGAATTGAATGCAGAACAAGTAAATTAGGGCGAGGTAAATGTGGCAAAGTTAATGCATGCTGAATTGAATCCAGAAGAAGTAAAATATGATGTGGTAAATGTGGCAATGTAAGTGCATGGTGAAGTGAACGCAGAAGAAGTAAAATATGAGGGGGTAAATGTGACAAAGTGAATGCATGCTGAATTGAATGCAGAAGGAGTAAAATATGAGGTAGTAAATGTGACAAAGTGATGCATGGTGAAGTGAATGCAGAAGAAGTAAAATATGGGGTGGTAAATGTGGCAAAGTAAATGCATGGTGAAGTGGATGCAGAAGAAGTAATGTATGGGGCGGTACATGTGGCAAAGTGAATGTATGTTGAAGTGAATGCAGAAGAAGTAAAATATGAGGTGGTAAATGTGGCAATGTGAGTGCATGGTGAAGTGAATGCAGAAGATGTAAAACACGATGTGCGAAATGTGGCAAAGTGAATGCATGAAATGAATGCAGAAGAAGTAAAATATGAGGTGGTAAATGTGACAAAGTGAATGTATGGTGTCGTGAATGCAGAATAACTAAATTAAGGGAAAGGTAAATGTGGCAAAGTGAATGTATGGTGAAGTGATTGCAGAAGAAGTAAAGTATGGGAATGTAAATGTGACAAAGTGAATGTATGGTGAAGTGAATGCAGAAGAAGTAAAGTATGGGGTGGGAAATGTGACAACGTGAATGTATGGTGTAGTGAATGCAGAAGAAGTCAAATATAACATGGTAAATGTGGCGAGGTGAATGCATGCTGAATTGAATGCAGAACAAGTTAATTAGGGTGAGGTAAATGTGGCAAAGTTAATGCATGCTGAATTGAATGCAGAAGAAGTAAAATATGAGGTGGTAAATGTGACAAAGTGAGTGCATGGTGAAGTTAATGCAGAAGAAGTAAAATATGAGGTGGTAAATGTGGCAAAGTGAATGCATGCTGAATTGAATGCAGAAGAAGTAAAATATAAGGTGGTAAATGTGGCAAAGTTAATGCATGCTGAATTGAATGCAGAAGAAGTAAAATATGAGGAAGTACATATGAAAAAGTGAATGTATGGTGAAGTGAATGCAGAAGAAGTGAACATGGAGGATTTAAATGTGACAAAGTGATTGTATGGTGAAGTGAATGCAGAAGAAATAATGTATGGGGAGGTAAATGTGACAAAGTGAATGTATGGTGAAGTGATTGAAGAAGATGTAAAGTATGGGAACGTAAATGTGACAAAGTGAATATATGGTGAACTGAATGCAGAAGAAGTAAAGTATGGGGAGGGAAATGTGACAACGAGAATGTATGGTAAAGTGAATGCAGAAGAAGTCAAATATGACATGGTAAATGTGGCGAAGTGAATTCATGGTGAAGCGAATGCAGAAGAAGTAAAATATGAGGTGGCAAATGTGACAAAGTGAATGTATGGTGTAGTGAATGCAGAAGAAGTAAAATATGATATGGTAAATGTGGCAAAGTGAGTGCATGGTGAAGTGAATGCAAAGAAGTAAAGTATGAGGAGGTAAACATGGCAAAGTGGATGCATGGTGAAGCGGAGACAGAATAAATAAAATGTGAGGTGGTAAATGTGACAAAGTGAATGTATGGTGTAGTGAATACAGAAGAAACAAATTAGGGGGAGGTAAATGTGGCAAAGTGAATGCATGCTGAATTGAATCCAGAAGAAGTAAAATATGATGTGGTAAATGTGGCAATGTAAGTGCATGGTGAAGTGAACGCAGAAGAAGTAAAATATGAGGGGGTAAATGTGACAAAGTGAATGCATGCTGAATTGAATGCAGAAGGAGTAAAATATGAGGTAGTAAATGTGACAAAGTGATGCATGGTGAAGTGAATGCAGAAGAAGTAAAATATGGGGTGGTAAATGTGGCAAAGTAAATGCATGGTGAAGTGGATGCAGAAGAAGTAATGTATGGGGAGGTAGATGTGACAAAGTGAATGTATGGTGAAGTGATTGCAGAAGAAGTAAAATATGATGTGGTAAATGTGGCAATGTAAGTGCATGGTGAAGTGAAAGCAGAAGAAGTAAAATATGAGGGGGTAAATGTGACAAAGTGAATGCATGCTGAATTGAATGCAGAAGGAGTAAAATATGAGGTAGTAAATGTGACAAAGTGATGCATGGTGAAGTGAATGCAGAAGAAGTAAAATATGGGGTGGTAAATGTGGCAAAGTAAATGCATGGTGAAGTGGATGCAGAAGAAGTAATGTATGGGGAGGTACATGTGGCAAAGTGAATGTATGGTGAAGTGAATGCAGAAGATGTAAAACACAAGGTGCGAAATGTGGCAAAGTGAATGTATGGTGTCGTGAATGCAGAATAACTAAATTAAGGGAAAGGTAAAAGTGTCAAAGTGAATGCATGGTGAATTGAATGCAGAAGAAGTAAAATATGAGGAGGTACATATGAAAAAGTGAATGTATGGTGAAGTGAATGCAGAAGAAGTGAACATGGAGGATTTAAATGTGACAAAGTGATTGTATGGTGAAGTGAATGCAGAAGAAATAATGTATGGGGAGGTAAATGTGACAAAGTGAATGTATGGTGAAGTGATTGAAGAAGATGTAATGTATGGGAACGTAAATGTGACAAAGTGAATATATGGTGAACTGAATGCAGAAGAAGTAAAGTATGGGGAGGGAAATGTGACAACGAGAATGTATGGTAAAGTGAATGCAGAAGAAGTCAAATATGACATGGTAAATGTGGCGAAGTGAATTCATGGTGAAGCGAATGCAGAAGAAGTAAAATATGAGGTGGCAAATGTGACAAAGTGAATGTATGGTGTAGTGAATGCAGAAGAAGTAAAATATGATATGGTAAATGTGGCAAAGTGAGTGCATGGTGAAGTGAATGCAAAGAAGTAAAGTATGAGGAGGTAAACATGGCAAAGTGGATGCATGGTGAAGCGGAGACAGAATAAATAAAATGTGAGGTGGTAAATGTGACAAAGTGAATGTATGGTGTAGTGAATACAGAAGAAACAAATTAGGGGGAGGTAAATAGTCAAAGTGAATGCATGCTGAATTGAATCCAGAAGAAGTAAAATATGATGTGGTAAATGTGGCAATGTAAGTGCATGGTGAAGTGAACGCAGAAGAAGTAAAATATGAGGGGGTAAATGTGACAAAGTGAATACATGCTGAATTGAATGCAGAAGGAGTAAAATATGAGGTAGTAAATGTGACAAAGTGATGCATGGTGAAGTGAATGCAGAAGAAGTAAAATATGAGGGGGTAAATGTGACAAAATGAATGCATGCTGAATTGAATGCAGAACAAGTAAATTAGGGCGAGGTAAATGTGGCAAAGTTAATGCATGCTGAATTGAATCCAGAAGAAGTAAAATATGATGTGGTAAATGTGGCAATGTAAGTGCATGGTGAAGTGAACGCAGAAGAAGTAAAATATGAGGGGGTAAATGTGACAAAGTGAATGCATGCTGAATTGAATGCAGAAGGAGTAAAATATGAGGTAGTAAATGTGACAAAGTGATGCATGGTGAAGTGAATGCAGAAGAAGTAAAATATGGGGTGGTAAATGTGGCAAAGTAAATGCATGGTGAAGTGGATGCAGAAGAAGTAATGTATGGGGCGGTACATGTGGCAAAGTGAATGTATGTTGAAGTGAATGCAGAAGAAGTAAAATATGAGGTGGTAAATGTGGCAATGTGAGTGCATGGTGAAGTGAATGCAGAAGATGTAAAACACGATGTGCGAAATGTGGCAAAGTGAATGCATGAAATGAATGCAGAAGAAGTAAAATATGAGGTGGTAAATGTGACAAAGTGAATGTATGGTGTCGTGAATGCAGAATAACTAAATTAAGGGAAAGGTAAATGTGGCAAAGTGAATGTATGGTGAAGTGATTGCAGAAGAAGTAAAGTATGGGAATGTAAATGTGACAAAGTGAATGTATGGTGAAGTGAATGCAGAAGAAGTAAAGTATGGGGTGGGAAATGTGACAACGTGAATGTATGGTGTAGTGAATGCAGAAGAAGTCAAATATAACATGGTAAATGTGGCGAGGTGAATGCATGCTGAATTGAATGCAGAACAAGTTAATTAGGGGGAGGTAAATGTGGCAAAGTGAATGCATGCTGAATTGAATCCAGAAGAAGTAAAATATGATGTGGTAAATGTGGCAATGTAAGTGCATGGTGAAGTGAACGCAGAAGAAGTAAAATATGAGGGGGTAAATGTGACAAAGTGAATGCATGCTGAATTGAATGCAGAAGGAGTAAAATATGAGGTAGTAAATGTGACAAAGTGATGCATGGTGAAGTGAATGCAGAAGAAGTAAAATATGAGGGGGTAAATGTGACAAAATGAATGCATGCTGAATTGAATGCAGAACAAGTAAATTAGGGCGAGGTAAATGTGGCAAAGTTAATGCATGCTGAATTGAATCCAGAAGAAGTAAAATATGATGTGGTAAATGTGGCAATGTAAGTGCATGGTGAAGTGAACGCAGAAGAAGTAAAATATGAGGGGGTAAATGTGACAAAGTGAATGCATGCTGAATTGAATGCAGAAGGAGTAAAATATGAGGTAGTAAATGTGACAAAGTGATGCATGGTGAAGTGAATGCAGAAGAAGTAAAATATGGGGTGGTAAATGTGGCAAAGTAAATGCATGGTGAAGTGGATGCAGAAGAAGTAATGTATGGGGCGGTACATGTGGCAAAGTGAATGTATGTTGAAGTGAATGCAGAAGAAGTAAAATATGAGGTGGTAAATGTGGCAATGTGAGTGCATGGTGAAGTGAATGCAGAAGATGTAAAACACGATGTGCGAAATGTGGCAAAGTGAATGCATGAAATGAATGCAGAAGAAGTAAAATATGAGGTGGTAAATGTGACAAAGTGAATGTATGGTGTCGTGAATGCAGAATAACTAAATTAAGGGAAAGGTAAATGTGGCAAAGTGAATGTATGGTGAAGTGATTGCAGAAGAAGTAAAGTATGGGAATGTAAATGTGACAAAGTGAATGTATGGTGAAGTGAATGCAGAAGAAGTAAAGTATGGGGTGGGAAATGTGACAACGTGAATGTATGGTGTAGTGAATGCAGAAGAAGTCAAATATAACATGGTAAATGTGGCGAGGTGAATGCATGCTGAATTGAATGCAGAACAAGTTAATTAGGGTGAGGTAAATGTGGCAAAGTTAATGCATGCTGAATTGAATGCAGAAGAAGTAAAATATGAGGTGGTAAATGTGACAAAGTGAGTGCATGGTGAAGTTAATGCAGAAGAAGTAAAATATGAGGTGGTAAATGTGGCAAAGTGAATGCATGCTGAATTGAATGCAGAAGAAGTAAAATATAAGGTGGTAAATGTGGCAAAGTTAATGCATGCTGAATTGAATGCAGAAGAAGTAAAATATGAGGAAGTACATATGAAAAAGTGAATGTATGGTGAAGTGAATGCAGAAGAAGTGAACATGGAGGATTTAAATGTGACAAAGTGATTGTATGGTGAAGTGAATGCAGAAGAAATAATGTATGGGGAGGTAAATGTGACAAAGTGAATGTATGGTGAAGTGATTGAAGAAGATGTAAAGTATGGGAACGTAAATGTGACAAAGTGAATATATGGTGAACTGAATGCAGAAGAAGTAAAGTATGGGGAGGGAAATGTGACAACGAGAATGTATGGTAAAGTGAATGCAGAAGAAGTCAAATATGACATGGTAAATGTGGCGAAGTGAATTCATGGTGAAGCGAATGCAGAAGAAGTAAAATATGAGGTGGCAAATGTGACAAAGTGAATGTATGGTGTAGTGAATGCAGAAGAAGTAAAATATGATATGGTAAATGTGGCAAAGTGAGTGCATGGTGAAGTGAATGCAAAGAAGTAAAGTATGAGGAGGTAAACATGGCAAAGTGGATGCATGGTGAAGCGGAGACAGAATAAATAAAATGTGAGGTGGTAAATGTGACAAAGTGAATGTATGGTGTAGTGAATACAGAAGAAACAAATTAGGGGGAGGTAAATGTGGCAAAGTGAATGCATGCTGAATTGAATCCAGAAGAAGTAAAATATGATGTGGTAAATGTGGCAATGTAAGTGCATGGTGAAGTGAACGCAGAAGAAGTAAAATATGAGGGGGTAAATGTGACAAAGTGAATGCATGCTGAATTGAATGCAGAAGGAGTAAAATATGAGGTAGTAAATGTGACAAAGTGATGCATGGTGAAGTGAATGCAGAAGAAGTAAAATATGAGGGGGTAAATGTGACAAAATGAATGCATGCTGAATTGAATGCAGAACAAGTAAATTAGGGCGAGGTAAATGTGGCAAAGTTAATGCATGCTGAATTGAATCCAGAAGAAGTAAAATATGATGTGGTAAATGTGGCAATGTAAGTGCATGGTGAAGTGAACGCAGAAGAAGTAAAATATGAGGGGGTAAATGTGACAAAGTGAATGCATGCTGAATTGAATGCAGAAGGAGTAAAATATGAGGTAGTAAATGTGACAAAGTGATGCATGGTGAAGTGAATGCAGAAGAAGTAAAATATGGGGTGGTAAATGTGGCAAAGTAAATGCATGGTGAAGTGGATGCAGAAGAAGTAATGTATGGGGCGGTACATGTGGCAAAGTGAATGTATGTTGAAGTGAATGCAGAAGAAGTAAAATATGAGGTGGTAAATGTGGCAATGTGAGTGCATGGTGAAGTGAATGCAGAAGATGTAAAACACGATGTGCGAAATGTGGCAAAGTGAATGCATGAAATGAATGCAGAAGAAGTAAAATATGAGGTGGTAAATGTGACAAAGTGAATGTATGGTGTCGTGAATGCAGAATAACTAAATTAAGGGAAAGGTAAATGTGGCAAAGTGAATGTATGGTGAAGTGATTGCAGAAGAAGTAAAGTATGGGAATGTAAATGTGACAAAGTGAATGTATGGTGAAGTGAATGCAGAAGAAGTAAAGTATGGGGTGGGAAATGTGACAACGTGAATGTATGGTGTAGTGAATGCAGAAGAAGTCAAATATAACATGGTAAATGTGGCGAGGTGAATGCATGCTGAATTGAATGCAGAACAAGTTAATTAGGGGGAGGTAAATGTGGCAAAGTGAATGCATGCTGAATTGAATCCAGAAGAAGTAAAATATGATGTGGTAAATGTGGCAATGTAAGTGCATGGTGAAGTGAACGCAGAAGAAGTAAAATATGAGGGGGTAAATGTGACAAAGTGAATGCATGCTGAATTGAATGCAGAAGGAGTAAAATATGAGGTAGTAAATGTGACAAAGTGATGCATGGTGAAGTGAATGCAGAAGAAGTAAAATATGAGGGGGTAAATGTGACAAAATGAATGCATGCTGAATTGAATGCAGAACAAGTAAATTAGGGCGAGGTAAATGTGGCAAAGTTAATGCATGCTGAATTGAATCCAGAAGAAGTAAAATATGATGTGGTAAATGTGGCAATGTAAGTGCATGGTGAAGTGAACGCAGAAGAAGTAAAATATGAGGGGGTAAATGTGACAAAGTGAATGCATGCTGAATTGAATGCAGAAGGAGTAAAATATGAGGTAGTAAATGTGACAAAGTGATGCATGGTGAAGTGAATGCAGAAGAAGTAAAATATGGGGTGGTAAATGTGGCAAAGTAAATGCATGGTGAAGTGGATGCAGAAGAAGTAATGTATGGGGCGGTACATGTGGCAAAGTGAATGTATGTTGAAGTGAATGCAGAAGAAGTAAAATATGAGGTGGTAAATGTGGCAATGTGAGTGCATGGTGAAGTGAATGCAGAAGATGTAAAACACGATGTGCGAAATGTGGCAAAGTGAATGCATGAAATGAATGCAGAAGAAGTAAAATATGAGGTGGTAAATGTGACAAAGTGAATGTATGGTGTCGTGAATGCAGAATAACTAAATTAAGGGAAAGGTAAATGTGGCAAAGTGAATGTATGGTGAAGTGATTGCAGAAGAAGTAAAGTATGGGAATGTAAATGTGACAAAGTGAATGTATGGTGAAGTGAATGCAGAAGAAGTAAAGTATGGGGTGGGAAATGTGACAACGTGAATGTATGGTGTAGTGAATGCAGAAGAAGTCAAATATAACATGGTAAATGTGGCGAGGTGAATGCATGCTGAATTGAATGCAGAACAAGTTAATTAGGGTGAGGTAAATGTGGCAAAGTTAATGCATGCTGAATTGAATGCAGAAGAAGTAAAATATGAGGTGGTAAATGTGACAAAGTGAGTGCATGGTGAAGTTAATGCAGAAGAAGTAAAATATGAGGTGGTAAATGTGGCAAAGTGAATGCATGCTGAATTGAATGCAGAAGAAGTAAAATATAAGGTGGTAAATGTGGCAAAGTTAATGCATGCTGAATTGAATGCAGAAGAAGTAAAATATGAGGAAGTACATATGAAAAAGTGAATGTATGGTGAAGTGAATGCAGAAGAAGTGAACATGGAGGATTTAAATGTGACAAAGTGATTGTATGGTGAAGTGAATGCAGAAGAAATAATGTATGGGGAGGTAAATGTGACAAAGTGAATGTATGGTGAAGTGATTGAAGAAGATGTAAAGTATGGGAACGTAAATGTGACAAAGTGAATATATGGTGAACTGAATGCAGAAGAAGTAAAGTATGGGGAGGGAAATGTGACAACGAGAATGTATGGTAAAGTGAATGCAGAAGAAGTCAAATATGACATGGTAAATGTGGCGAAGTGAATTCATGGTGAAGCGAATGCAGAAGAAGTAAAATATGAGGTGGCAAATGTGACAAAGTGAATGTATGGTGTAGTGAATGCAGAAGAAGTAAAATATGATATGGTAAATGTGGCAAAGTGAGTGCATGGTGAAGTGAATGCAAAGAAGTAAAGTATGAGGAGGTAAACATGGCAAAGTGGATGCATGGTGAAGCGGAGACAGAATAAATAAAATGTGAGGTGGTAAATGTGACAAAGTGAATGTATGGTGTAGTGAATACAGAAGAAGCAAATTAGGGGGAGGTAAATGTGGCAAAGTGAATGCATGCTGAATTGAATCCAGAAGAAGTAAAATATGATGTGGTAAATGTGGCAATGTAAGTGCATGGTGAAGTGAACGCAGAAGAAGTAAAATATGAGGGGGTAAATGTGACAAAGTGAATGCATGCTGAATTGAATGCAGAAGGAGTAAAATATGAGGTAGTAAATGTGACAAAGTGATGCATGGTGAAGTGAATGCAGAAGAAGTAAAATATGAGGGGGTAAATGTGACAAAATGAATGCATGCTGAATTGAATGCAGAACAAGTAAATTAGGGCGAGGTAAATGTGGCAAAGTTAATGCATGCTGAATTGAATCCAGAAGAAGTAAAATATGATGTGGTAAATGTGGCAATGTAAGTGCATGGTGAAGTGAACGCAGAAGAAGTAAAATATGAGGGGGTAAATGTGACAAAGTGAATGCATGCTGAATTGAATGCAGAAGGAGTAAAATATGAGGTAGTAAATGTGACAAAGTGATGCATGGTGAAGTGAATGCAGAAGAAGTAAAATATGGGGTGGTAAATGTGGCAAAGTAAATGCATGGTGAAGTGGATGCAGAAGAAGTAATGTATGGGGCGGTACATGTGGCAAAGTGAATGTATGTTGAAGTGAATGCAGAAGAAGTAAAATATGAGGTGGTAAATGTGGCAATGTGAGTGCATGGTGAAGTGAATGCAGAAGATGTAAAACACGATGTGCGAAATGTGGCAAAGTGAATGCATGAAATGAATGCAGAAGAAGTAAAATATGAGGTGGTAAATGTGACAAAGTGAATGTATGGTGTCGTGAATGCAGAATAACTAAATTAAGGGAAAGGTAAATGTGGCAAAGTGAATGTATGGTGAAGTGATTGCAGAAGAAGTAAAGTATGGGAATGTAAATGTGACAAAGTGAATGTATGGTGAAGTGAATGCAGAAGAAGTAAAGTATGGGGTGGGAAATGTGACAACGTGAATGTATGGTGTAGTGAATGCAGAAGAAGTCAAATATAACATGGTAAATGTGGCGAGGTGAATGCATGCTGAATTGAATGCAGAACAAGTTAATTAGGGGGAGGTAAATGTGGCAAAGTGAATGCATGCTGAATTGAATCCAGAAGAAGTAAAATATGATGTGGTAAATGTGGCAATGTAAGTGCATGGTGAAGTGAACGCAGAAGAAGTAAAATATGAGGGGGTAAATGTGACAAAGTGAATACATGCTGAATTGAATGCAGAAGGAGTAAAATATGAGGTAGTAAATGTGACAAAGTGATGCATGGTGAAGTGAATGCAGAAGAAGTAAAATATGAGGGGGTAAATGTGACAAAATGAATGCATGCTGAATTGAATGCAGAACAAGTAAATTAGGGCGAGGTAAATGTGGCAAAGTTAATGCATGCTGAATTGAATCCAGAAGAAGTAAAATATGATGTGGTAAATGTGGCAATGTAAGTGCATGGTGAAGTGAACGCAGAAGAAGTAAAATATGAGGGGGTAAATGTGACAAAGTGAATGCATGCTGAATTGAATGCAGAAGGAGTAAAATATGAGGTAGTAAATGTGACAAAGTGATGCATGGTGAAGTGAATGCAGAAGAAGTAAAATATGGGGTGGTAAATGTGGCAAAATGAGTGCATGCTGAATTGAATGCAGAAGAAGTAAATTAGGGGGAGGTGAATGTGACACAGTGAATGCATGCTGAATTGAATGCAGAAGAAGTAAAATATGATATGGTAAATGTGGCAAAGTGAGTGCATGGTGAAGTGAATCCAGAAGGAGTAACATATGAGGAGGTAAACATCGCAAAGTGAATGCATGGTGAAGCGGATACAGAAGAAATAAAATGTGAGGTGGTAAATGTGACAAAGTGAATGTATGGTGTAGTGAATGCAGAAGAAGTAAATTAGGGGGAGGTAAATGTGGCAAAGTGAATGCATGCTGAATTGAATACAGAAGAAGTAAAATATGAGGTGGTAAATGTGGCAAAGTGAGTGCATGGTGCAGTGAATGCAGAAGAAGTCAAATACGAGGTGGTAAATTTGGCAAAGTGAATGCATGGTGAAGTAGATGCAGATGGAGTAAAATGTGAGGTGGTAAATGTGACAAAGTGAATGTATGGCGTAGTGAATGCAGAAGAAGTAAATTAGGGGGAGGTAAATGTGGCAAAGTGAATGAATGTTGAATTGAATGCAGAAGAAGTAAAATATGAAGTGGTAAATGAGGCAAAGGGAGTGCATGGTGAAGTCAATGCAGAAGAAGTAAAGTATGGTGGGGTACATGTGACAAAGTGAATGTATGGTGAAGTGTTTGCAGAAGAAGTAACGTATTGGAAGGTAAATGTGACAGAGTGAATGTATGGTGAAGTTAATGCAGAAGAAGTAAAGTATTGGGAGGGAAATGTGACAATGTGAATGTATGGTGTAGTGAATGCAGAAGAAGTCAAATATGACGTGGTAAATGTGGCAAAGTGAATGCATGGTGAAGCAAATGCAGAGGAATTAAAATATGAGGGGGTAAATCTGACAAAGTGAATGCATGCTGAATTGAATGTAGAAGAAGTAAATTAGGGGGAGGTAAAAGTGGCAAAGTGAATGCATGCTGAATTGAATGCAGAAGAAGTAAAATATGAGGTGGTAAATGTGACAAAGTGAGTGCATGGTGATGGTAATGCAGAAGAAGTAAAATATGAGGTGGTAAATGTGACAAAGTGAATGTATGGTGCATTGAATGCAGAAGAAGTAAATTAGGGGGAGGTAAATGTGGCAAAGTGAATTCATGCTGAATTGAATGCAGAAGAAGTAAAATATGAGGTGGTAAATGTGGCGATGTGAGTGCATGGTCAAGTGAAAGCAGAAGAAGTAAAACGTGAGGTGGTAAATGTGGCAAAGTGAATGCATGCTGAATTGAATGCAGAAGAAGTCAAATATGAGGTGGTAAATGTGACAAAGTGAATGTATGGTGTAGTGAATGCAGAAGAAGTAAATTAGGGGGGGTAAATGTGGCAAAGTAAATGCATACTGAATTGAATACAGAAGAAGTAAAATATGAGGTTGTAAATGTGACAAAGTGAGTGCATGGTGAAGTTAATGCAGAAGAAGTAAAATATGACGTGGTAAATGTGGCAAAGAGAACGCTTAGTGAAGTGAATGCAGAAGAAGTAAAATATGAGGTGGTAAATATGACAAAGTGAATGTATGGTGTAGTGAATGCAGACGAAGTTAATTAGGGGGAGGTAAATGTGGCAAAGTGAATGCATGCTGAATTGAATGCAAAGAAGTAAAATATGAGGTGGTAATTGTGGAAAAGTTAGTGCATTGTGAAGTGAATGCAGAAGAAGTAAAATATGATGTGGTAAATGTGGCAAAGTAAGTGCATGGTGAAGCGGATGAAGAAGAAGTAAAATGTGAGGTGGTAAATGTGACAAAGTGAATGTATGGTGTAGTGAATGCAAAAGAAGTACATTAGGGTGAGGTAAATGTGGCAAAGTGAATGCATGCTGAATTTGATGTAGAAGAAGTATATGAGGTGGTAAATGTTGCAAAGTGAGTGCATGGTGTAGTGAATGCAGAATAAGTAAATTAAGGGGAGGTAAATGTGGCAAAGTGAATGCATGGTGAAGTGAATGCAGAAGAAGTCAAATATGAGGTGGTAAATATGACAAAGTGAATGTATGGTGTAGTGAATGCAGAAGAAATTAATTAGGGGGAGGTAAATGTGGCAAAGTGAATGCATGCTGAATTGAATGCAGAAGAAGTAAAATATGAGGTGGTAAATGTGGCAATGTGAGTGCATGGTGAAGTGAAAGCAGAAGAAGTAAAAGGTGAGGTGGTAAATGTGGCGAAGTGAATGCATGCTGAATTGAATGCAAAGAAGTAAAATATGAGGTGATAATTGTGGAAAAGTTAGTGCATGGTGAAGTGAATGCAGAAGATGTAAAATACGAGGTGGTAAATATGGCAAAGTGAATGCATGGTGAAGCGGATGCAGAAGAAGTAAAATGTGAGGTGGTAAATGTGACAAAGTGAATGTATGGTGTAGTGAATGCAGAAGAAGTAAATTAGGGGGAGGTAAATGTGGCAAAGTGAATGCATGTTGAATTGAATGCAGAAGAAGTAAAATATGAAGTGGTAAATGGGGCAAAGTGAGTGCACGGTGAAGTGAATGCAGAAGAAGTAAAATATGAGGTGGTAAATGTGGCAAGTGAGTGCATGGTGAAGTGAATGCAGAAGAAGTAAAATATGAGGTGGTAAATGTGGCAAAGTGAATGCATGCTGAATTGAATGAACAAGAAGTAAAATATGAGGTTGTAAATGTGGAAAAGTGGATGCATGGTGAAGTGAATGCAGAAGAAGTAAAATATGAGGTGGTAAATGTGGCAAAGTGAATACATGCTGAATTGAATGAACAAGAAGTAAAATATGAGGTGTAAATGTGACAAAGTGAAGAATTTATTGTGTAGTGAATGCAGAAGAAGTGAAATAGGGAGAGGTAAATGTGGCAAAGTGAATGCATGCTGAATTTGATGCAGATGTATATGAGGTGGTAAATGTTGCAAAGTGAGTGCATGGTGATGTGAATTCAGAAGAAGTAACATATGAGGTGTTACATGTGGCAAAGTGAATGCATGGTGAAGCGGATGCAGAAGAAGTAATATATGAGGTGGTAAATGTGACAAAGTGAATGTATGGTGTAGTGAATGCAGAATAAGTAAATTAGGGGGAGGTAAATGTGGCAAAGTGAATGCATGCTGAATTGAATGCAGAAAAATAAAATTTGAGGTGGTAAATGTGGCAAAGTGAGTGCATGGTGAAGTGAATGCAGAAGAAGTCAAATATGAGGTGGTAAATGTGACAAAGTGAATGCAGAAGAAGTAAAGATATACATTCAGGTATGTTGGACGGGAGGCAAAGTCCACTTTTTTCATCTCTGTCTCATGAATGCAAGCATAGCACTATGACCACCTTCTAAGAACTATATCTGGAACATGGCACAGCCGCTTACAGTCCTCAGCACTGCTGCCATTGTCTGGAACATCTTGTTGCCAGTGGACAGCTACATTTAAACAGGAGAGCAGAGTGAGAGAGCGAGCACCTGTGTATATGTGCCTCTGGTTGTGTTTGTTGTGTGGCACAGACACCCCTATTTATTTCCTAGTAAACGTCCTTGCTGAAGAAACGCCTGGCTGGACCTCTGGATTTCTCTGAATTCCTGAGCCCTTCTGCTAGCAAATACTGAAAGCTATGTTGCCATCAAGCATCAAGGGGCCCCTTTAATACCAGCCAGCACCCCGTACCTTAGAAGGCATAGCCTGAACTTACAAAATCCTACAGGAATGTCTGCAATACACGTTCCACCACCAAAATTCTAAAAATTATATTCACCTTGAAAGCCCTTTCTAAACTCCATAATCCCAATCGGAGCTTCAGCCTTGACTAATCCCAATCATCTTCCAGTGATAGATCAGCAAGGAATATCGAGGCTTAGTACCACCAAAGATGAAATTTGCCAGTTACGAAGTCCATGTTACAACTATAACTTTTATTCTGTACAGATACAAATATGAAAGTAGATAGCTATCTGGCTCTCAAGTGCCTCGCAGTGTGTACCAGAAGACACTGTGAGGGGAGAGATTACTGGACATTACACAACTCACAGCATTTATACTTTCTTCCCCAAGCCCGGTTACAATGTCCAGCCCTTCTTCAAGTTGCACAGTTGCTAGAATTCATGCCCAGTTCAAATAGCAAATACAAAATTGTTGTTTTCAGGTTTAAGACACAATGGGGGTCCTTACAACCCTGGCGTTAAGGGTTTAACAGCGCAGTAAAAGGTGTCGGCGCCGTTAAACCCTTAACGCCTGATTACGAGGTCCCTTTGCGGGACCGGACCTTAACGGCTGGTTTTACCAGCCGTTAAAGTAGGTGCCGCAAAGGGACCTCGGTGCTAATTACGGTCCCGTAATTTGCGGTACCGTACTTAGCGCCTTCCCCAGTCCCATTGAGCCCTATGTGGTGAAAATGGGGATGGGGAAGGGTCATGGGGAAATGGAGAAATACCGCCCCACCAACCTTGGAATGGGGCGGTATTTCCCCATTCCACCATGTCGGACTCGTTACAACACCAGCACCAACCATGGTGCTAATCGCACCATGGTTTAGCGCCGGGGTTGTAATGAGGGCCAATCTGTTAAACAACTGTACAATTATGAAGGTGAACAATAAACTTCAGTGGTGATGACAAGGAAGGAAAACCTTAGAGTGGACTCACCCGCAAAGAAGGCCTCTTGAATTTACTCGAAATCGGATACCAGGTAGGAAGTAGCTGAAAATGAATCCCACTGCCCTCTCCCTTCCCTTTCATGGCAAAAGCCCTGGAAAAGAAGAGAGCTCCCAGGGAAACCCTTGAGTGGGAAGAAAACCCTGCGCTTCCGCTCCCTCGTCAGCCCTCTGATGTCTTCTAGTAGTGGCACCTCAAGGTAGGGAGTATTGTGTAGTCTAATGTCAGAAAATGAAAGAGACACGTTAGGCAAAGGTAATGGATAATTCACTTCAACAGAGAATTCAATACAAGAGGGAAGTAGGATGAAGCTAGCACCTGTAGCGGCTGGGCAATGGTTATGCCAAAGACGGGAGATTCAGCTTTCGGAAGGATGCACTAAACAGAAAGAAGGGGGTTGAATGTGGGTAGAGATACTGGAAGCAGAGGTAAGTAGGTCTCAGTGAAAAGAAATACCTGTTACAGGAATCGGATTGCCTGCTGAACTGTGGTTCAGCTAAGTATATCACTGTTTTACGGAACTGAGGTTTTAGCTTGAGAAGGGAAGAAAATAAATTTAGAACTAATCTCTCCGAACAGATGGAAAACAGGTTTACCCTGCCCGGTTCCTGTACCGAGGGAGTAACCGAGGGACGTTCTGGTTCGGATATTCGAGAAACCCCGGAAGAGTCCCTTGAAAGAGATAACCTTAGATCTGCTGGAGACAGTACAGCGGTTTCTGTCCTATTGCATGAGGAGAAGGATAGCTAGTAAGGGAAACAGAAGAGAAGGTCAATAGATAAAATAGTAATGTAAGGACAGATAGACATAGCCTAGGTCCAAACTTACGTAGCGTTGAAATGCTGGAGTAGCAACGCGCCTGCTTGTTGACAAACGGGACTGATATGCGGCGTTCGGCTGAGAGGGAGGAGTCAGGTTTCCATGCGGATACACAACAGCTCGACTGCAACCAAACGCTTTAGGCGCCATCTTGGGTGAAAAGATGGACGCTGCATACTTTCTGCTCCAGCGGCACCATAGCGACCAGCGCTTCCTAAGGGGCGTATTACAATCCTTTACACATGAAATACAATGATTATAAACTTTGCTTTTCTTGGCCATGTAGACTCTTCTTTGTTCTTGAGCTTTAGGGTAAGTTTAGTTTCAAGAGGTGAGCACAAAGGGTTTCTCCCAAAGCACACAGCTTTAGTTGCTTTGCATTGCGTTCCATTGCTTGAATGAAGATGAGGCTTGTAGACACAGATAACACTTAGAATGGCAGTTCATCTTGATTACATGGACTCTTTACACTGAACAAACATCTTGCACTCAGCATCTCTAATGCTGACATAGGCTCAAAGTTCACTCTGCTCAGTGGCAGCTGAAAACACAGTTAACCATTTCAGGAAAGAAAGTAGGGGTTTCAAATCAAAATGGCAGATGTTTCTCAGATGCCGGCGAAGTCAACTCTATTTAGATCTGGTTAACCATGGTTTTTAATACAAATGCGAATGCGTTTATGCCAACATTCATAATCAGATGCTATTTATGCGAACATGGTTTAACACCAAAGGCTAAGGGCCAATATGCCCTTCCCCACCTTCTTTGCCTGTCCTGAAATGGGATTCCCGATCACAAGGCTCTGAATTTATCATCTGAAAATGTTGACAATAAAACACCAATAAAATGTCCAAGTGCCTGTGGAGAACCCCTAAAACCTGTAACACCATTGTCCATAGGCGGTAAAATAGCTCAGCGGGCTGAGTGATCATTGCTCTGTGTTTGTTCTGCAGGTCACAGGTTCAAATCACGGCTCGGTCGACTCAGCCTTTTATCCTTCTGGGTTCGATAAAGTGAGTACTCATTTTGATTGGGTAAGAATGTATGTAAATGTGATCTATGTAAAGCGCTTTGGATAAAAGCACGATATAAGTAAAATGTTACTATTATTATTACTCGGCCCAGCCACCTTGTCTTTTCGAAGGTCTGACTGCAGTGGTTTACCCTGGTCAAAAAATCCATAATTTGGTCATTTTTCACTGAATACGTTTGCTGAGATTAGTCTGCGTTAGACCTACTGCCTTGTGTGAGCATTTTTGTACATCTGGTACTGCAATGACCTTCCTTGTGTCATGTTTGTGCATAGGAAACTATGTATGCAAAGCCTGCCGCTTCATATTATAAGCTGTTTGCTATGGAAAAGAAACACTTTTTTATGAATGGTTGATAGTATTCTGGTGTCATTTGTGAAGGAAGCATGATATGCTATGGGTTGCAAGTAACTTTCATTTTGCATTTAAAAATGGCAAAATGGAAACTAAGGGCCTTATTCCAAGTCCAGCGGCAACCCGCCGGTGCTAGCAGCCGGTTGCCGCCGGACCTTAACACCATCTCTGCCGCCTGAGGTCCCGGTGCCACCGGGTTATTACAAGCCCCGGTGGCACGGGATATCAGGCGGCAGAAAGTGTAAGTCCCCTTTCCCGTGAAGTCCCATAGGACTCCATGGGAATGGGGACTCGGAAGCACTGGCACCGTTAGCAACGGTGCTGTTGCTTCTGTGACAACTGTGCCTACCAGAGCTGACCTGCCGGGCGCATCTGCTCTGGTAGGCAAATTTGTCTGCCGGTCCAGAAAGGGTGCTGGTACGGTTGCTACCGGCACCCTTGTTTCTGGACCGGCAGAATCTTAATGAGACTCTAAGTCTATTGGCCTCATTAGGACCCTGGCTGAATGGGTTTAACAGCGCTGGTAAAGGTGCCGGAGCAGTTACACCCATTCCACCCTACTACGAGGTCCCCTTGCAGGACCCACTCTGGACGTCTGCCCCATCTTACCCCATGTTTATTGTCAACCCGAGCAAATGGCCAACCTCCTCTATACGACTTCGAAGCAATGGAAATATTACATCTGTTCCTTGTGGTACTGCTAAGCAATAAACCATTGCATCCTGTTTGATGGCTGACTTTCTACTGGATGACTCAAGCCCCAAGCCCGGGGAAACCAGAACTTCCCAGTTATCTGAAAGTCATCACACAAACCGCTAACTAGAAAGTCTGAATAAATTCACAAAACTCCTTTTGTATGTTCCTCAGTGTGCATATCTAATAAATATAATTTCTTCTTTATCGCGGGATTTCAGGACTGGCCCCTCTTTGCATGTGCATAAAAACTCCTCTCTGTCTTCCAGTTTCTAGGTACTTCAGAGCACCACGAGCGTAAACCATGCTCATGTTACACTTAGCGGTTTTAACATTTCATCCTTCTGCGTGCATGCAAATCTAATATGTATCACTTCTAAACAAAAAGTGTCACTAAAAGTAACATATCCATAATTGACTACACTGGATACATATGAAATTGTAACGTCATGCTCTGTTCTTCACACCCCCAGTCATTAATATGGCGTGTGCAACATGAACCCCTTGTGCTTGTAGTGGGGATTCTTCCGGACCATCCAAATAATCCCCTCTTTAGTTAATACTTTAATAAATAATCCTCTTTTTGGGAAACATCCCTACAACCATCCCTCATACCGGTCCCAATATGGGCCTTCTCCTGAGCTGAACATCCCCAACTCATCCCCCCACCATGTCTGTAATCTACCCACTGCTCCACACAATTATAATGACTTGATGGAGGACACAAAACAGCTTCAGTCTGAGTACCCATATGATATGAAGTTGTAGTGGTTCTAGCCTTGGACGGGGTCACAGTCATCATGGCAGCTGCTTTCAGAACCTAGGCAGAACAACATTGTAAGAGCATTTGACAAGAATAGAAATACATAAGAAAAAAGAAACAAATAGGCAACATGATCTTCACAGAGAGGCTCAACTAAGATGGTACCCAAGAGAAAAGAGATTCAAACCACAAATCTTTGGTAGTTCCTGCCTCATTTGCCATGATCACTCTAAGCAGTGATAGTTTGTGTTAGGGTACCATTCTCTGTGTCATTGTGAGGCACACATGTGTAGATGGTATTTCCACTTTTTGTCATACTCCTCCCTCCATTGCTGTCCAGAGGTCAAGTATGTAGTGGTTCTGGAAAGTCATTATCCTCCATGCCCATAACTCTCCCTGATGTCACTAAATGATGACTAGGACATGTTGACAAATAGTAAAAGTTAATATCTGGTCACCTGGAGCCATTTGGCATTTGCCGCAGTTTGGACGCTCAGTGCCAGAAGGGAGGAAAATAAGGCCTCAGTATGACTAAACATGATCAGGAATGTCCATTAAAGCTTTTGATGATGCTGCTGAAAGATAATTGGACTGCCTACTTCGTTACAATTCTTATGGATTTTCGTCAAAGTCATAGATTTTCCCCATGTAAGATGATGAAGGAGACGCAAGTGGAACGGGGATGAATGGGTAACAGATATAGCTTTAGGCATTGGATGGGCCAAAATCAGGTTCTCCTCAGGGATGATGACTGTCACATGGAGGGTAGAGAAGCTGCACACACCTCACCAGGCTGGAGGCAACTGCCTATAGGTATTTAATCCACAGGTCCAAAAATTGTCCAGTAGGGCAGCCGTACCTCCAGCCAGATCAGCGATGTGAAGCATGCAACTGCAGTTCCCATTTGTGCCAACAGACACTGTGTCATTGCCCTTAAAACATAGAGAAAAATGGGTAAGTGTCTGTATCTTAACAGATTTTTCTGGCTCCTTGAGCCATGTCAGATGCTGCAAATAATTCTGCCACACAGTCCCACATTCTTGGTTTATTCGTGCGACCCCTTCTTTTGAGAATTGCCTCATTCCTCCAGCTCTGCAACTCTTCATCCCTTGCTCCCATAGATTTGTTTTAAAAAATAGCCCCTTCTAGACTCAATTGGGCTCTCTGGATACACTGTATGTTTTTGTGCTCTTTACGATCAGCAACTGAACAATCTTCATCCATAGGTAGGCTTGATGCCGCAACTGATTGCTTTTTAAAGTGCCCTCGGACCCTGCACAGGGCTAGGTGCACTAGACATATGCATCAGCTACCTCTACTTTGTTCAGGATAACACCCTATGGGCACCAGAAGCATGGGGAATGTAGCAATATCCTACTGATCTCTCTCTCCCAAACTTCCTCCTATGACTATACCATATATTGTCCACTGCTAAACCATGTGCATTTGTTGTGGGATGTAGTTCATCATCCTCATCATTAAAAAAATCAATAACAACATTCATTTTTTCTCTTGACATTATTTCTTCTGATTCCACAAAACTAGATGAATTTGTACCTTCTGTCTTTACAATTGTTACCATCTTCAGACATTTTGACAAGAAGAGCATAAAAACCAAAAACCAAAAAAAACCTAATGTTTACAAATGTAAACATTTCTTCTTTTCCTAAACAAAAATATTCAAGTTCCGGATCTTCAATCATACCCCTATTTTCCACTAGAATGATTGGCAAATCCTTAGGGCATACTTAACTTTGTGCCTGCTCCTGACCCTGTGCAGGTGGAGGGGTGCCGGTATGCCTTTGGGTATCACTGAGGTGAATCACAGCAGTCAGAGTTGCATAAATCATGCGATGGCACCCTTGGAAACACCATTCATTCCAGCGATGCACAAAGGTCAGGATAAAAATACAGGGCCTCATTACACGTTATGCGGTAAACCATGGTGCTATTAGCACCATGGTTGCCGCCGGTACCATACCGGTACCACCATGGAGAAAAGGGGAATTAACAACCCATTCCAAGGTTGGCGGGCGGTAATTCCCCCTTTCTCCATGGCCCTTCCCCATTCCCATTTTTGCCCCATAGGGCTCAATGGGAAGGGGGAAGGAGCTAATTACGGTACCGCAAGTTGCGGTACCGTAATTAGCACCAAGGTCCCTTTGCGGGTCCCAACTTTAACGGCTGGTCTACACCAGCCGTTAAGGTCGGGTCCGGCAAATTGACCTCATAGTAAGGCAGTAAGGGTTTACCGGTACCGGTGCCCTTACCGGTACCAGTAAACCCTTACCGCCTACCGTGTAATGAGGCCCACAGTCTCCCGTGAGCATGGGTGTCTTGTGTTGATCATCTGTTTCCTTGCAGTTTTCTCCTGCAGTGGAATTAAAAACCAGAGGTTGGCTCGAAGGGAAATCCCCCGTGCCCAAGAAACAGAGGAGTCCAGAAATGTGACAAATTACTGCTTTTATTATTTCAAAAGCAGGGATAGGCACAGAGATTTCTGTAGCATCCAAATGCACTTGTAGTTCATTACAGGTTAGTAGCAAAGTTTTGTACCACTGTTGCATCATAATCAAAAAGTCACACCACCTCCCGCACAAATCCCTCCTTGTCGTTCTCAATTGTGCAGGCTCCCTTGCCTATATGCACTACACTGCAACCTCTTCAGACTGTTCCACCAGGCTGCCCTGGCCACCCATTGCCACCGCATTTGGAGCTCCCTTTCCTCCTGCGGCCCCTCCCACACTGGCTCCCTTTTCTTCACCCTCCTCACTGATACCCTCGTCATCCTTGCCTCCACCTACCTCTATTTCTCAGGCACTCCTGCTGCTTACGGGGGGACCTCCGTCCCCTGCACCCCGTAAATCCTTCAACAATGGCAGCCTGCTCCATGTTGCCACACTAAACTCTTGTTCTGCTGTCAAGCACTCCTCTGACATCTGCCACCTCCATGAACTCCTGGGCCTTGATGTTCTTGCTCTGACTGAAACATGGTTTAAGGAAAGTTCTGTGACAAATGTTGACACACTTTTCCCTGAAGGCTACAAGATCCTCTGCTTGCCCAGGCCCAACAGGCCAGGAGATGGAATAGCCTTGATCTTTCTTGAGTGGATCCCTGTTTCCATTATTCCCACTCAGGTCTACTCCTCCTTTGAAAGCCTGGTCTGCAGACGCTATCTCTTCGCTGTCGCCTCTCTTACTCTGGCCACCTTCTATCGGCCGCCGGGCCAGTCCACCCTCTTCCTCTTGGAATGGCTGACCTAGCATCTTCTCTCCTCTACTCCTCTTCCCAACTCCTCCTGCTGGGGGATCTTAACATCCACCTTGACTCTCCAAACTCCTCATGGTCTTTCTGCAATCTGTGTGACTCCCTTGCTCTTTCCATTCTACACTCTGCTCCAACACACACTGCTGGCCACACCTTGGATGCTTCCATCTGCAGACATCCCACTCTCTATTCTTAGCACTACCTCACTCTCATGGACTGATCACTCTCTTCTTTCTTCTCACTTGAAGCTCTCTTCTCCTTTAGCACTGCCACACTCTACACCACCTCCTGCCTTCAAGGTCATCCTACCCATCAAAAGAGTGTCAGTGGCTGCCTTAGCCTACACCTACTCTCCTCCTTCTACTCCTGCGGCTGACTCCCACGCTGACACAGCCCTTTCTAATTTTCACCGTTCCATCTCCAACACTCTTGACATTCTTGCACTTGTCATGAGGGTCCGATTAAAGCCTGCCAAAAAGTGCAAGTCATGGTACGACACTGATCTGGCTGCCCTTAAACACAAGTGCAGAGCAGGCGAGCGGAAATGGGAATCTTCAGGTGCACCCTCTGACAAGCTGGGCTGCCGTCTTCTGCAAAGGCAATATAGACTCTGCATCTGCTCCAAGAAAAGAGTCTACATTCAAGCCTGCATCTCTGTGGCATCTAACAAACAGCCAAAGTTTTTAAAGTCTGCAAGGAACTGGCCAACCCTACTGCAGCCACATCCTCTATTGCACGTATCAAGGCCCTTTGCTTGGCCTTGACAGCACATTTCACCACCAAAATATAGGACATCCTGTCCTCACTCTCTTCTGCTCCCCCTTCTGCACCAACAACTCTTGTGCCCTCTTTGACTGCCCCACCCTTCCCCCCTACTCTCCTCCCTCTCCGCTGTCACACCTGATGAGGTCTCTAGACTAGTCCGGTCTATGAAAGACTGTTCCAAACAGGTGATCCCCTGCCCCTCCAAAACCACCAAGGACAATAATGACACTCTCACTCCAGCCTTGGCTGACCTCTGCAACCCAAATTTTGCCACTGGAGATTTTCCCTCTCCTCTCAAACACGCTCTTATGCACCCTCTGCTCAAAAAACCCTCCACCGACTTGTCTATTCCAGCAAACTATAGCCCGATCTCGATCACCCCTTTCATGGGAAAACTCCTGGAGAAGCTGGCTGTTACCCAACTTACCCTACACACTGAATCGGTTGGTTGTCTTTATGACCATCAGTCTGGCTTTAGAGCATCCAGATGCACGCAAACTGCTCTTCTGAACACCCTTGAAGACCTGCTCTCAATCCTTGATTCCAACTCTCCCTCTGTCATCCTTCTTCTTGACCTCTCTTCTGCTTTCGATACGGTAAACCACAACATCCTGATCACCCATCTCCATCATACCCTGGGAATCACAGATCAGGTACTGGCATGACTCGCCTCCTTTCTCTCTGACCGGCTCTCCCAGGTGGAACCTGGGCCCTTTCTCTCCTCTATCACTCTCTGTGTGTGTGTGTCCCAGGGATCTAACTTTTCCCCCTGGTTTTTCAATATCTACATGGCCCCCTTATCCCACAGGATCTCTACCATTACCTCTAAAATTCAGTATGATGCAGATGAAACGTAGCTCTCTTTCAGGCTACCCTCAGCCTCTTCCTCCTGCTCGCTCATCCCTGACTGTATATCTGCAATTCAGTCCTGGTGTGCTGCTAAGATCTCTGCCTGAACACCAGTAAGACATAGATTGTCCTCATTGGGACCCCTGCTCCCACTTTCCCCCCAATTCACACAGGCCGGCCTCCCTTGGCCCTGCGCCTTCACCTACCAATGAGGCAAAGAATCTTGGAGCTATCTTCGACTCCACTCTCTCCGTCTCTTCGCATATCTCAGACATCTCCAAAAAGTCACACTACCAACTGCACCTCCTTTGGGGTATTCTAACTTTTCGCACTTTCCCCCAGAGGCTCACCACCTCGAGAGCCCTGTTTTCTCCAGGCTGGACTATTGCAACAGCCCCGTTCTCAACCTTCCAACTTCTACTCTCCGTCCTCTACAACTCATCCGGAACAAAACCACAAGATTTATCCTTGGCCTCAAGCCAAGGGACCACGTCGCTCTGGCGCTGAAATCCATCCACTGGCTGCCTGTGGCTGCAAGGGTCAATTTCAAGACCCTCTGCATAATCCACAAGGCTTTCTGTGGCTGGGGCCCTTACTACCTACAACACTCTCTTCCTAAATACTCTCTGTCTAGAGTCCTCTGCCCATCCTCATCCAACTCTCTACATAGATTTGGGGTAGATCTTTATCCGCTGCAGCTGCCCCCCTCTGGAACAGCCTCCCTTGCTCTCTCCATCTTAAGCCAGAGCACCTTAAGTTCCAGAAACTCCTCAAGACCTTCCTCCCTCTCTCTACCCTGCTAACCTCTTTTCTTTTTTCCACACCCTCCTCGTCCTTCTGCTCCCTAACTCCACTCAGTTTTTTGCTGACTGGTTGCCTGGTTCACCTCCAGAGCCTTACAGGTCCCAATCCCCCCCTCCCGCCAGTCTTTGCACTTGCCTCTGGGCCACTGAACTATGTTCAGCAACCCTGCACTTTCTGCTTACGCTCTATGAGAAAATCAACCTCCCTGCACTTAACCCAGGGCCCTGTTGGACTGGAAGCGTTTGTTACACTTGCTGTGTCAACAGGTACTTACCATTTAATTCTCCACTTGTCAACTAAAACTTACTTTCATTATATATAATGTTTCTTCGCATTATATTGCCATACTCCACCAAGGCTATATAGACATCCTTCCTGTTCTCCAAAAATGACAATATTTTTCATCTGTAAAAACATAAATCAGCATCTTCATATAAACATAAACAATGTTTTTGTTACTCTCATATGTTATTTTGTGCAGTTCTACTAAAGGTCCTCTCATACTGTTAGATCAATCTTGCCCATCCATACCTTTTTGGCCTTTCATTAATCCCATTTTATTTTCTTCAAATGTACTTCTCTGATCTATTGAAACAAGCACCCCCATTGTGCTCATTGGTTGCAAATCTGGATATTTTATACAGACCTTCCTCTATCACCCTTATCTCACAATGTTACTCTGTGTTCCTTTATTTTCACCTTCTGCCAACTTGTGTTTTTTGCTCCTTTAATATCTGTTCATTCATTCATTCACTTTTATTTATTTATTTATTTATTTATTTATTTATTTCCCTGGATTGGCGTCAACCTTTTGGTTTTGAGCTTCTTACTTCAGCGCATTTAACTTTAACTGTTTAAAATTAGCTTACATTAATTAGTCTAATTACAACACAAACCCTCATATGTTACATATTGTAATCCCTCACATGTGTGTACTTTTATTTTGTTTGCCTCTTCCGTTCAATGGACCCATGTCATAAGAGCCTGTGGTCCACAGGACACTTGGCACTCTCTCCAAGTTTTCCTGAAAATATGTTGGGTGCTGCACCATTTTTATCATTCGCGGAGGAATTTCCCTTTTCTCTATTTTTATCCAGCATGTGATGCTCCTAAAAAACAGCACTTCATCATTTGTTTAGTCTTCGCTAATGTCAGTAATGTCAGTCAACCTATAACCTCTTTTGAGAGCTATCACTGTCCTCCATGGTCTACCCTCATTGTCCATTCCTTCGAGCATCACCATTTCCCTTTGCAGTATGGCTGCTTCTAACTCTAGAGGGATTGTCTGTCCCCCTCTTCTCTCCTAGGTATCTATGGTCTGAACAAAAACTCATCAGGTATCCTCATAGTCTTTCCCACTAAGCCAGGTAGCCACGCAGATAAAATGCTCACCTCATAAAGAGATTAAGCTCCAGCTCAACTGGAACACCTCACAGAGCCACTTGCCCTGTGACTATCAACATACATTTGCCCACATTTAAATAGTGGATTCCAGATGTGGAACACAATATGACTTGGTCAATAAATTAAATCGTCTTGTTAAGTTTTGTCATCAAATCCCTTCCCGATATATTAACTGGTGTTTGTTGCAAATATAATAAAGGGACAGTCATATCACACTCTCCTATAGAGACTGGTAATTCATCAGTACAAGAAACTTGGCTTGTAGCTCCAGAGAACCCTTGATCATTAATGGCAATTCCCGACATTGGATACTTTTCCCTTTCGTATACATGAACGAGTAGCCCCAGTGTCGACTAAAAATGAAAACGATTTGCCTCCTATAGTACATCAACTCTTGGTTCCTCTTGGGGGTCTGGTGTCACTTGCCCTGTGAGCTGTCCTATTGTGGGTGCATGCATATTCCCATTCCTGTTAAAAGATTTCTTCCTACCACAGTGGCACCTCCTATTCTGGGTGTGCGTATTTGTCCCGCGTTTGCATATTGCTGAGTTTGCCTGGGGGCTTCTTGCGATTGTCCTTGTAGTGGATTCATTTGCACTCGCTCTAGCTATTGTACTCTGTACAATGTCTGATCTTCCATTTATAGTCTCAAAAAAATCTAGCTTCTTTTATATCATATTTTAGCAAAACATAATGTTAATAACTGGTATTCCTAATGTAAAGTGAACGCATCCTATATGTGTGTGTGTTCTTATTACAATATTGAATTCCTTCTATCATTACATATGCCTGTTTTTATGTGCATCAAGCCTGCAATGAATTGATTCCCTGTACTTCCAGAAGATCATGTGTGTTTGTGTGTGTGTGTGTGTCTGTGTGTGTGTGCATGTGCATGTGTGCATGTGTGCATGTGTGTGTGTGTGGGCTCACTCCCATTCTCCTTATAAGCATATCATGACAGGGACTCTGACCTAAATCAATTCATCATACATAATAATAATCTATATCATGCTTAATAATTGTGTCAAGCATTTCTTGTTTTTCTTGTCAGTGCCCAGCCTACTTGTATTAATTCATAACTATTTTCGTTTAACCAAATACTGCAAAATCTAAATACTGCACTCCTTATTCTTGAAAATGTTATTAATGAGGTTGTGTGCACTATACAAAATACTCTTTTGACCTAATGTCTTCTCAATACAACTGTTATATATATCATGATTTTCATCTATATTGTATGTAGCCTTAGCATTAGTGCATTGGAAAATACTTCCTCTCATTACATACTACTTCCCCATTCTAAATACAAATGTTTGCCTTAATACATGCACTTTTAATATTGTTGCTAAAAATATGTTTTGTCTTTTTAATTCTTACTATTCCCTATAAATATTCACTGTGCTTAGTTTAATATCATTCAATATTGCAGTAATCTACTTAATGTAATATGCACTCATAATCGCCTTTCTATTCTCAGCGACATGCTTCACAATCTGTGTGATCTTAGACATATTGTTTTTCCTTCTTCAAATGCCTCTATACTGTACAGTGGGGGAAATGCTGTCCCCCCTCTTAACGCCTTCCAATCTGATGTGGCCCTGGTGCTCATGCCTGAGTCTGCATGTATATCATCCCCATGACTCTGTGTTGTATTTTGGTGCATATCCCATGTCTCCTCCATCTGTCCTTTATTACCAATATTCTCACTGTTTCTGGTCATCCACAGCACTCCCTTGTGCTTTACATTTTGCAATCTGTCTTTCTTTTTGTAACTCAGTGAAACTTCTTAGCGAAACACCTTCCCTCTCCTCCTCATCTGTGAGATTGGCCTATGCATTCCTCATGATCTATGCATCTTTCAAACGTCCCATTTATCACCAATGAAAATGTCCATATTGTTTAAAAATGAATTTTAACAAATCCGGGGTACTCTAATGTGTGCTTAACAGAGAAAGTATCCAACACTAACACCAAAAATAACCAACAAACCACTTTACAATGGGAAGCGCCTTGTGTGACTTCCAACCAGTGACCCAACGGGACCACTCTAGTTCATACAAGCGAATAACTGGCAGCAGCTTCTACTGTAAAACAAGCCGCATATGGTTTATTTGGCAAAATCAAAAAAAAATATATATATACCTTCGCTTAACTTAGCAACCAGGGGTTTAACTATCCCACACTGTATTAACGACAAATGTCATGAAAAAATGCTGTTTTTCAAAACTTATTCAATTGTCAATTTCCTCAGCTAAAATTTGTCATATAGCCCTAAAGCTGAGCTTCCTCATTCAAAAACACAAGCATTACATATATATATATAAATATATATCTCAAAAGAATCCTTACAAAACGAAAATTAATTCATTGAGTTCTGATTTGTAACTATATTTCCATAAGGGTCAGAGTCAGCCCTGTCTCACTTACAGCTTGGCACACAAAATATGAGTTTTTCAAAAAGATTTCACAAATAACCCATTACTTGTTTCAACAAGACATACATACATCAGCTTTTGCCCTACTGATTATCACTTGTTTCAATTATATCTTCTTGACTTTTTATGTATTTTCCTGTTCCAATATTAATATATATACACCATTTCTCTCTAGGTTCCTCAGTACTTCGCATTAAATATATTGTCAACAGCAGATTGCTGCTTCTCAGTGCAAACTGATACATAGCTGTTTTGACTTGCAAATCTATCTTTTATTTTAAAAAATGCACACAGACATGAGTTCCTGCAACTATTTAATCACTTTTTGGATTTGTGTCAGCACACGAAGCCTTGGCTAATCTTCAAAAGCTCTGAGGTTTGGAACATACATTTCACAGTTCATGTCACTGCCTAGCTCTTTATCAGCAGTGCACCGTATAAAAAGTGACTATATTTTTATCTTGTTGCATTTTTAGAATATGTCATGTACAAAATTACCTTCATAGTTGACACAGAAAGGGAAATTACTGTTGGATTTTGGCCGATAACTCAATTTAAAGACCTTTTCCCAACTATGCAATGCTTTTCCCTAGCCATGAAAAATGCCTACAGAATCTCCTGTACATGTTATCTAACCCTTTGTTCGTTTCTATGTTCTGCTTGTTAGTTTTCAATTGTTGAAAAATGTTAGCTTATTAACAGTCTTATCTTTGTAAGCATATACATTTTAACCCTTTACCTGATTTTACTCGCTTGTTTTAAAGGTGCAAAGTAGAGTCAGAATTTGACTGCATATTATAATTTTTTTCTTTACCAGATTTTTCAAACATCAAAACATCTCAGGCAACAAATATGAGCGTGCCCCATCAATCGCCGCTCAAGTCTCTGCCTTTTCAATGATCCCTGTCTACTTTTGGAATGATGCCAGTCGCCTTCCTAGATGGACAATGTAACTTCTTAACTTTTTCTCAACTTTGTCGCTCTTTGACACCTTAGTTTAAACATAAACATATAAACAGACAGACAGACTAGTTGACTCTTCACACAGCAACCTTAGTGATCACTCTTAATCTCTGCCCTTAATAATACCCTGATCACAGGATTTATATTGTCTTCTTATATGGACCTATCCATACATAGCCTAGTGACCCCGATCAGAGTACAAGACAATCTCTTCTGGAACCCCCTTGAGTCAGGACCCCTAGGCACTAACTCTCTCTCTCTCTCTCTCTCTCTCTCTCTGTCTCTCTTCACACAATATTTCTTGTTACTTTTAAAAATACAACAATCTACCCAATATATACATGAACATGTTTTCATTTTCTTTTGCCTCTGTCCCTCATAATACATACCATAATCCAAAGGTGCCAGGCGTGTCATGCTAACAGTCATCGGGAGATGCCCCTGACAGAATATGAGAGCATACTGCAGTTTTGCCACACACCCTGTCTCTCTTCAGGCATCTCCCCATCTCTGCCAGCACATCAAAATGAAGCCTGGGTCATTGTCCCTGAATATTTATGAAAGATTCTTAGGGTCCCTTCTTGTGTTCGCCAAGTGAACAGGGAACCCTTTTCCATCCCATCAAGCTTTCTGCCATCTGAGAATACATCTGAGGCAAAAGAACAGGATCAAAAGGAAACAGGCGCCCGGGTGGTTTCCACAGCAGTCTTTATTGAAGGAGTTTACAAGACACCTCTAGAAAAGCACACTGCAGTTTTGCGTATATATGCCTTTTTGGGTGATGCAACATCCTCATGCTAATTACTACTTTGTTTGAGCATATATCTGATAGGTCCTTTTAGACCGAGAAACCCCCCCTTTTTTCTGATAGGATATCTTATCTGTTGCTCATACTTGGCATTAACACGTGCTGCCTGACGCATAGACTGATAGGCTATTTTAAAGCTGGCTGAACACAATTACAACATACTTCAACTTCTGCCAAAAACAACTATAATAACATCAATGTCAATCTCTTATCTGCTTCTTGAAGCCTTGCTGAGTCAATTGGCACTTTATGCTGTGAAAGAATGAATAAGCTCAATTTATACTCTGCCAAGTAATGCAGCTGGTCTTTCCAAATTGGTAGCTTCCCTTGCCTTTATCTGAATTCATCATCAAATGTGTCAGTTCCTCCTGCCAAGTCCCAAGATTAAATTTCCAGACTCACTGATCTCATTGCGAGATGTTGCCAAAGACCTTCTACTGTATCAGCATGAGTCAGGGTTTTCTCACACCTGCCCTAAAGCTAGACACCATTTTGTGTCTTGGGCAGCCATTTTGAAATATATCCCAGTCTGCCACTGTGCTACCCTACAGGGAGCCATCATTCTATTATTTACGCATTTCTCACTTTATACCTAATATTCAGAATATATTTTTATATACTCATGATATGTGTCTGATATTTAAAGCACCCCTCCCTTCCTGGGTCATTTTAACCAAGATATTGCAGCGTTACGTGCACGTTTTACCATTTTTAAAAGAAGCGATATAACCTTAATATCTGCAATAATGGAACCATTGATCTGCCTATCATGTTATCTGTACTCCATTGAGGGGGCAGGGGTTGGCACCCCTAAACACCATGGTGTGCTCTATTTTGCTGCTACTGAAGCTGGAGGTAGGGCAACTACACCCTGCTCTCCCTGCTCTTTCTCTTCCTCTTCCTCTTCATCTCCTGTTCCAGTTAGCAGATCCCCTGACCCTTCTGCAGGCTCGGAAGCATACTACGCACAACCATAGGGTGCTGTCTCCCATTCTCCCTGTTTAACTCCTGTACCTCAGGCAGCATCCCTTTTCTACATATCCACCTCAACCACTTTGATAACCAATGTATCCAATCTGACAAGAACTTGCCCATGCCTCCACCTTCCTTCTTCTACATCCATTACCTGATTTCTCCCTTCTTCCCATTCTTCATCACTTTGCCACTGTAGCTGCACTACCTCTTCCTCCAATAGTCTCAGTGCTTCTTTTATTTTTCCCTGTTCTTGCGTCCCTACCACTCTTCGTAACCTATCCTCTATCCTACATCCTGACAGGGAAAGGCCTAATATCCTTCGTTATTGATCCTTCATCCCACTTCTAGCTGTCTGCTTCACTCTCTCTCATTCCTCCACCCTTAAACTGTCTGCTAATCTAGCAGTTGGGGGAGTTATTCTCTTACCGTTCTCTGTTCATACCTTCTCTGCAGTCCTTATCATTAAAAGAGTCACCCTTCCACTTCCCTCAAGATTCAAAATCATAGAAATCATAACTGATGGAGTTGTTACCTGTGTCCATCTCGCAACCACATGAGTAGTTATTGGGGAAAGTGGAGGAATTTCTGCACCCTCCTTTTTTGGCCTCTCTTCCATGTTGTTAACACTCTGGCCCGACCCACCTTTTTCATAAATCGTCCAGAATTCTAAGATATTTAATAATTTCTCTAATTTTGAGTCCTGGTGCCTGTGGGTCAAAAAGGTATGCAGGTTCTCCAATATCCCTGTATCATAGGTTCCCTCAATAGGCAAAGAAGGAACCATTTTACTCTTACTTTCCCTCAAACATTCACTATGGTACTTTAGAATGTTCGCCTTATAGCCGGGCAACACTTGGTACAAATGATTAAACTGAGTCTCCATTCTCCACCCCAATTGATCCAAAATATTTCCACAAAAACAATACTGAGCTGAACCCGTGGCACAACAAATAGTCGAAGAATCCCCCCTTTTACCTCTACCCAGCATCTTATTAATTCTCCACTCTCACTAACAGTACTTGTTTATACCGCAATTGCCTCACTCAGCTACCTGCTTTAATTCAACTTCTAACTCCTACACAAAAGACAGCACCTTATCAAAAACACTTGCCAGACCATACCTCTGGAATATCTCCCCCACTCGAGCATAGGAGGAGCGCAAGGCTTTTCACCACAGAAGCGCTGCTCTCACTCTTTTCATTTAGTAGTACAGCCTTATCTACCACAAAGTCATCTTTTCTTGACTACAGGAGGTTTCCCTGTCACTTCTTTCGGGTAACCAAGAAAATTGAGGGGAGGGCTCTGACGCCCAACCAATACACAATGAAGACTGCCAAGGGTATACTTCAGACAGGTATCTACGGTTGGACTTACCATAAGATGCCACCCCACCTTCAGGTGAAGGCTCCAGCCAACCAGACAAGCAAACTAAAGGGTGTCAAGGCAAACCTCACACCAGTTGTGCTGGGTAGGATACCACCTCACACCTCTAAAATAACGAACTAGGTAAAACCATATATACAAGAGACTTACAGCATAAGACAGTTCACTCACTACTTCAAAGCACTCACTCTTTCAATCCCCACAACCTTGACTAATTCCATACCCTGTATTCCAGTTCTACCCTTAGCAAACCCCTTGAAACCAAAAAGAAACATCCATCTTTCCCTCCTTGCTTTAACTCCAAATGTGCACTCACGTGACCCGAAGCACTCCAATGTGGTTCTCTGTCAAGTCGTCATGCACAATGGACCACAGCACCAGGCCTCCGGGAGAACAGACAGTCCCTTAACCAATATGGCACTGATGACCTCTTTTTCTCCGTGCATGGAAGACTGGTCCCCGTAGTGATGTGCCTCAGCCGAATGGTGCAGACAGAAGACCACCAATGTCTTGGAAAGCCTCGAGTCCATTTGTGGTTGCCAAATTGTTAGGGCAGGCTCCTAATTACCTCAGCCCAAAGTGGGTTCACCACCTAAGGAACGAGTGCACGTTTTGTAAGTAAAGCAAGTTTATTGTACAATTGTCCAAGGAGCAATTAGATGGTGCCAGGGAACCAAACTAACCCAAGTCCCAACGAACCATATCAGTAGATAAATTGTATACATTTTTGCAACAGTTAAAAACACTCCCAATACTTTATTGCAACCCACCCCTCACACATGATTGGAGAAGATATATACAAAGAAGTTCCATCTTTCTTCATTTCTTCCCTTCTCACTGGTCAGTGACAATCTTTACTAACATCTTCAGATCAGGTTCATAACACACCCCTGCTTGGGATTCATCTGTGGTACGTCGTGACATCATGACATAATAAAACATTCACGTACAAACATAATACATTATTAGTAACAACCGACCTAAGACCTTTTAACCTTAAGTGTGATTCCACATGGTTTGCACGGATATCTTAGCAACATGAGGAAAGGTTGAGTAAACAGGTTCTCTTTGAACCATCGATTGCTATCACATGCACCCCGGTTTACTGGCTCCACGTCAGTCATTCTAATTTATATGACTACCACTCCAGCATGCATGGCCTCGAGTTCTACGCTGAGAAAAGAATTGCGCACTGGACACCATGGCCTCGAGCCCCGTCTTACCCCATCTTTATCACCAGCCCGAGCAAAGAGCCAACTCCCTCTGCCCTACTTCAATGCAATGGAAAGATTACATCTGTTCCTTGTGGAACTGCTAAGCCATAAACCATTGCATCCTGTTTGAAGGCTGACCTTCTACTGGATGACTCATTAGTCCACTGCAACCCCCAAGCCCGCGTGAGTAGCACATCCAAGTTAACTGAAATTCATTGCACAAACTGCTGACTGCAAAGTCTGAATACATTCACAAAACTCAAATACATGCAGATTTATATAAACTCCTTTTAGATGTTCTGCAGTGTTCATTTCAAATAAATATTATTCCTTCTTTATTGCAGGATTTCAGGACTAGCCGGCTCTTTGAATGCGCATTAAAACCCCTCTGCATCTCCTAGTTTCTACCTACTTCAGAGCACCACGTGAGCACCACGTGCGTGAATCGTGCTCATGTTACACTTTTCAATGTGTGTAAATCTATTATGTATCAGTTCTAAACAAAAAGGATCACTAAAAGCAGCATATCCCATCCATAATTAACTACACTGGATACATATGAAATTGCAACATAGCGCTCTGTTCGCTGCACCCCCAGTCATCAATATGGTGCACGCAACATATACACCTCATGCTCCTGGGGACCTGCCCTGACCACCCCAAAACTTGCAATTTAATTTATGCAGCGACCCTTCTGTTTTTCTAAATAAAAAATGTACCCGATTTTCCCTGGGACCCCCACCATGTAATTACTTGCATTACATTCAATGTTCCATTAAGCTTAATAGTGGTACTTTACACCATTGTGTACCCTAAAATATTACGTCAGAGGTATGTATTTGTTTAGTAGACTCTATGCATTGTCAGTGCTGTGTAGTGATTTCAATACAGGTACTTCACCCACTGTCTTGCACACAATGTGCCCATTACAAAATCTATATTCCCAATCTCGAATGCCATGTCAGTGTGCCTGAGGCTTGATGATGGCTTACCTGCTTTCAGACTATGTTACCCATGTTTGAATATTGCAAAGTCCACTGTCAACTCAGTGTGCCACGTGCTGAACGATGGACGCCAACCATTTCAGCCACAATTCACTACCAAACTCTGAGGTTAGTAGTGGTTATTAGAAACCCCTCAGGAGTGATAACGTGTTAACTAACAGTAGATGCCAGGTAGTTCATAATGCATTGTGGTGTAGAGTGCACCATTTCACACAGCATCTTTCAATATATTTTGACAACATGTGCATTGACCATTCAAGAAACTAACGGGTACAATGGCTGGCTTAACCTGACATGAAACCTATTTGTGGCACCTAGACCCGAGAGAGAACGCATAATGTTTATTGCATTTGAGCAATGTCATTGCATTATTGTCAATGGGCCAGGAGCTGGAGATGTTCCCCAGCACCGTTGTGGGATTACTGTGACAGCACTACTGTTTCCTTGCATTATCTTCCTGCTCACGTGTTCAGGAGGGCCCCCTAATGCCCCATTGGCTTCTGGCTGGTAAAGATCCCATAATTCTCTGTTTCTCCAGTTCAGGTTGTGTGGCATGACAATGGGCTGGGGTACAAACAGGAAGCAGAGTTTTTTTAGGGAGAAAGTGAGACTTAGCAACAGTCTAGGTAGGCTAAGTCAGGGGCAACGTGCTTGCCTTGGAAGCAAGCCGACACGGAGCACCACAGGGTCGATCCCTGGGTTTGCGCTTAGAAACCTCTGGGTATTAAGCGCATTATATATAATCTATCATATCATCAGGGGTTGCAGGGTGGGCAAGTGGGCCCATATCATGGAGGCCTATTTTCTGGTTCTAGATTTGCAAATAGGACAATAGTGTCGACTTGTAGCCACTTTTAAGCAATGTTTTACTTGGTAAGGGAAGATTAACCATTGGGGAGCATATACATATGTGTCATTGCTATCATGCCTGCCACAACAGCCTCTCCACAGCTCCAACTGTGGAAGCACTGGCTCAACCCCAGGAGCCCACCAACTAGGCATGAAGCTGGTACACCTCCTTTCCTGCAACCATAGGACCTTGCCGGGGGATACGTGTTGCTCCAGGGCGTGGCTGATCTACACTTAGGAAATATCTGGGCCCAATCCTTATTGTTAAAAGCCAACATCAGTATCTCCCCACAGGATCTGCAATACCCAGGGAGGCGGCACAGGCAGCCATCCTGGGCATAGGCAGTATATAATGATTCATTGCAGAAACACATTTACACAAGATACATAACATGGCAGCGAGCAGCACAGTGTGACATAGGTGCTGTCATGGGTACTAGTATAGGGACCCACACCTCATTAGTACAAACACATGGGGGAAGGCTGAAAACACAAATAGGGGCCACATGGGTAAAGGCCTGGCAAGCAAAACATACATTGAGGCAGCCTTAGAGTGTACAACATTCACATAAGCTTGTTCTGGCATAGCTTATATTATCTACTCACTTCCTGTACTTCCAACATGGATGCCTGTGTGACATCCAGGAACTGTGTGGAACTGTGTAGCACACTCTAGTGTCTGGGCGTGGCTGCCTACATAAGCCATGCCCACGAACTAGCCCATGCTTCGTGAGCATTCTGTAACTTTGAGCACACGTTCACCGCAGCCCGCACCTCTGTTGGATCCTTAACCGTTTCCGCTCTACTGCAGCCCAGATATCCAGTGCATCCTTACCTGTTTCCTCTGCATAGCAGCCCAGACATCCAGTGGATCCTTACCTGTTCCACTTCATCACAGCCTGGACATCCAGTGGAACTCTGACCTGTTTGTTCTTCTCGATCGAGGCAAGTTTCTTCTCTGCTCTTCACTCCAGCGCTCCAGACCTGATCTACAAAAGAAGAGAAAACAAGTTAGAATTACTAAGCGCGCGTATGCAATTATTGCCTCAGTCTCCAGCGTGACCACCATTTAACTTACCTCTGTATGTGAGCCTAGTGAAATACTCCTCTCTGCAGCCGCATCCAGCTTGCAGCTCCGTTTTTGAGACCTGCAACGACAAAAAACTCTAATTAACACTCAGTGTACTCACAATCAACAACACACCTTTTGCTTTGCAACACGCACGCATAGCCAATGGAGTAACTGGTCCTCATTGAACTTACCCTCCGCTCGCTGTTGAACTTACCTGGAGCTACAGCTTCGTGGGCTCCCAGAATCAAGCCTGTGAATAGAACTTACAAACAATTCCCAATGCTGTAACTGGGCAAATACCACAGAGTGCGTGTTTCATCAGAAGGACATTATTTACCTGAACCTAGTGAATCCTCAGACTACTGCGCCCCTGCAGATGCAGGATGGAGAGCACACCACACTGTCGTGGGGAAATTCTGCCGGGGTCGGCCGGGCCGTCCGCAGACCTCCGGGCAGGG
This sequence comes from Ambystoma mexicanum, assembly GCF_040938575.1. Taxonomy (NCBI): domain Eukaryota; kingdom Metazoa; phylum Chordata; class Amphibia; order Caudata; family Ambystomatidae; genus Ambystoma; species Ambystoma mexicanum. The sequence goes on along the minus strand of NC_090940.1, from coordinate 125,176,596 downwards.
AGGCCCCAACTCCTCCCGTATATCCCAAAAGAGATAGAGTATGAGACACACGCAAGAAGCAAGGTGACTCTGCTGTTTATTAGACAAAACGGCAGGGATGGGTCAAGGAGCGTACGCGTCCGTCCTGACACACACACAATCGTGGGGCTCGCAGGCCCTTTTTACCTTAGTATGACGCGCTACTTGCGTCACCTTACAAAGTTTAGCAAAAAACCTATCTCCACTCTGGATTGGTTACTCGAGTGGTAGGGTTAGTATAGCATACATATAGAGAACTTTATTAGTGGTTGAGGGTTAGTCAGGTGGTATACCTGGGCTGTCCCTTCAATTTGATACATGAAAATTGTTACATGAAGACCTCTGAGGATTGGTCAATGTTAATGGCGTCAGTGATAGGAGCCCCATGTTCTGATTGGTCCGCTCGCGAGCCTCCCAGTCTGGGACTATCGCTGTTCCCAGCTCGCGGTGCACCTGTAATTTGCAACAATGTTTTAATATGGGTAGGTGTAAACAATGTGAGGATTTATTCATATGTTGGGAGGTCGAATACTCCCACTGCTGCAGATGTCCAATGAGTCTTTTAATTGTATCTGCCTGTGTCTTGAAACGTGGGATTCAGGCGTCTCCTTCCTCCGGGGCTTGGCATCTTGTCAGGTTTGGCTTTGTCACGTGAGGTGGGACCGTGTTTGAGGCAAAATTCAACACAATTAATATTGTTTTTCCTACTGTGTGCCTGGTTTATCTTGCAGGTGCGACCTTGGCGTTGGCTTGCAGCGTGCGAGATTGCAACATCGTGCCCTTGGCGGTGTGCTTTCGCCGGGCTCATTCTGCAGGGTCAGCAACCCAGTTCTTGCTCATTCAATGTTCATGGAAGCTTTTGCTTGCGGCCTACTTGGGCCTGGTGCATAGGTGGAACCGCTTGATGCAGAGCGCTTTAGGTTACGGTATCATATTGCTCTATCCTCAGTATCGTGTCTCCGTTATATTCTTCATTATGGTACATGGTTCTTAGAAGAAGCGTGAGCAAGCCTTTTCAGATAAGTTCATGATGCGTCTTGCGTTTCTGCATTTTGAGAGCGTATGTGGAAAATAATAAAGATGCACGTCCGTGAGTATGTCTGTCGCCTACGTCATAGCACTGAGTATATTCTTCGTGTGGATTGGTGTGGGAGTGTCCGGTGTGCATGTTTGCACAGGTGTGCTGACCGTTGGCTAGGTCGTCATGGCATCTCTAACGACGTGTAGGTTTAGTCGAGTTGATCCGTGCCGCAGGTGTCGGCATGGACAGGGCGGGCTGCTGGGCAGGTAGATGGGCACATCCGTATGTTCCTGTACCAGGGTATTTGGTCGTCTGGTAGATAGGCAAACTCCTCTCGTGGCGGGTGTCTAGGCCGTGATCCTCTAGGCCAAGCGCGAGAGGGGAAGGGCGGGAGCCTGTTCTTCCATTCTCCCACTTCAGTCCCCCCTCTGGTCGACTTGTCGACCACAAACATATCCTTTTCTTTATCTCCTCTTACTCTCCATATTTTAGTTATTCCTCCCAAATGTCCATAGTGGTTAACATGGTCTTCGAATGACCAATACATATATTCACAGGTTCCTCCAGGAGTGCAGTATACCCATTTCCCTATGTAGCTCCTTGGGTTTCTTGGGTTTTCGAGCTTCACAGATGGTGGGTCCAGGTGGTTGGTGATGATCTGGTTGCGCAACTTCTCTCTCTCCTTTATGATTGTGCCTGTGTGTTGGCCGTCATCTGTTGGCAGCAAGAGGTGTATACCAACCATTTCGATCATCTCGTCTGTGGTGCGTGCCTTCCGGGCCTTCCAAAATCTTATTATGATCAGTGCAGCTCCAGCCAAAATAGTACATTCAACTATAATCTTCAGTCCATCTGACAGCCAAGATGGCATCCATGACCATAATATTGAAAACCAGCTCTCATCCTTTTTCACACCTTTACTTTCATCCATCATTTTTGAGTGCATCTGGGCCAATTGTGACACAGCTTCCGTGAGTGTACCATTGTCAGCATCGTTAGCAGGAATGAATGTGCAACATGATTGTCCTATCGTTGCGCAAACTCCTCCTTCCATTGCTGTGAGGAGGTCCAGTACATATCTGTTCTGTAGTGCAACCATTCTTACTGCTCGCAATTCCTCTTTTATTGCGTTGAATCCATTTACTGTAGAGTTAATTGTCATCATTAGTTCCCACCTAGTTATCTGGAGCCATTTCGCGTTTGCGTAGGCCTGCAGTCCAGGATGTATTATTGAGGAGAAGAACATAGCTGCTCTGCTGAATAGTCTGTGTTCCGGTGGAATTGAGGTGAGTGCTGTTTCCGACCTTCCCCACAGGTAATTTCCTGTCAGAGGTTCTCCTTGTCTTTTCCTTCTGTTGAGGACAGTGTTGTTGCCGTTGCGTCGGTTCCCTGGCCCTTTCCGAGGCTGTGCAGATCTCCTCTTCCTTTTGTTCCCTTCATCCATCTTGGGGAAATTTGCCATATTCACATGCTTCTGGGGTACCACTAGTGATGGTACATTAACGTGTACTATAGTGCATACACCATTCCACAAAGGGGGCAGTGTGTGGTACGCCTTGTCTCCACAGGCCCAGTAATGGTCCATTACTACTGCTGTTCCTGCTCCCCCCTCAGATAACTCCATCACGCTTTCACAGTTGGTGTTGTATCCTACATCCACCTCTCCTTTATGTTGGTAGCATACCTTAGGCGCAGTTAGCGGCAGTATTGTTATTGGGTCTTCATCCTTCTCCATCCACGTGAGCATGGGTACGTACTTGATCCAAGTCATCCAACATCTATGGTTATGTCCATCAATAGTTGAAATATTTTCTCTTGTTACCATGTTGCTGCCAACCACTCCTATGTCCCATTTGTTGTCGATGTACACCTTCCCTGTTATTATCATCAGTGGTCTTTCCCAACATCCGTTTTTTACCAGGGACTTCAGCGGCGTACCAATCACATGGTAGGTACTGTAGTGTTACTTTCTTTGTTTCTCCTTTTTCAGGACCACTTGTTATGTATCTGAATCCTTCAGCATGTAAACTGCTCTTGTGGTAACTCAAATAAGTCTTAAAGAAGTTGTTTTCATATGGATATGTATCTCGTGTTTTCCACACCAGATGCACCACTATCCCTTGAAATCTTCCTTTCGTCTGGAACAGTGCCAGGTATATTATACATCGTGCAATTTTTCCATCTATCTCCGTGGCAACAAATGTTCGAGAAGCGCTCATGGCGTATGGGATCAATGAGCAAACGTAGCAGCTGTCTTCTGTTGTCTGCTTGCCTATTTTGGTCATGTGTTGGTACCACATGTTGTTAGAGACGTGTGCTGAATCTTGTACATAGTTGTCAATGCCTTTATTATCTGAGTATGTGCTGCGTTTAACTCTATTTTCCTGGTGTGGGGTTTTACTAATACCACCTGACGTAACACCTGTTGCAGCTTGGGGTGGGGGTATATTAGGTTTGGGTACAGCAATAATATCAATAGCATAGCTGTACTGCCATACAGAGGCAGCCAAGAACCCGGTGATCATTAAAATCCCTATCAATTTTATTACAAATGCTAATTTCACCAGCATTTTGCTCTTACCTTGCTATAGTCCGGCAGCTTATTCTTGCGACGTTACAGTTGCCCGCCTGAAAATTCTTAATATGCTCGTTATTAAGGTTAGTTATTGTTATTAAGCTCTCCCTATCAAGTAGTCATTCAGTGCCCAGGCGAAGAGCTGTTCCCACGCCAATCTAAGCGATCTATCTCTTAGGGCAGGCAAGTATGGTTGGAGGGGGGGCATTGAATGTTCTATGGCCAAGAGGAATGCTGTGTAGTAGACACGTACCCTCCTTCTTTTCAGGTACGTTGGCCGTTTTATTTCATATACAAATTGGTGTGACAATTCTTCCAGGTAATTATCGTCTGAGGGTACCATCTACTCCTGGGCAGTGAATTGGTTAGTTATCTACTTTCTTAACAGTACAATAATACGCTTTACCTGCATGTGCGAGAGAAAAGAAAGAGAACATTCAGGTGTTTACATGTGTATATGTGCAAAACAATGTCCTTCAGTTCAGTTATTACTACAGTGGGTAGGGGGTCAATGGGCAGAGGGTTTGGGGCTCAACTGGTGGAAGTCTCTTTACCCTTTCATCGTGTAACCATGGGGTGGGTGGTATGGGGATCACCCCTTTCTTTTCTAATAGTTGTCTCTGGGGAATCTGGGGGGTGGCAGGGTATGGGGACACTTAGGCCGTTAGTTGCGGTAGAAGTCTCTTCCTCCGTTGGTGACGCTGCTGTTGATCTTTCAGTGGCCCTGTCGGTGGTGCTGGGGCGGGTCTGGAGTTTGTAGATCTTTACGTCGTGTAGGTGGTTCCAGGCACATTTGTCCTGTAGCTTTACTGCTCTTGTTGATACCTCCTCTACCAGATGGGGGCCAGTGAATCGTGGACTGTTCCACTTTCTGTTGAAATTGCGAAGTAGTATTTGGTCACCTTTAGCAACTTTGCACAGTCTTTCCTTTTCCAATTCTTTATCCACGTCTTCTTGTTGATCGCTGTTAGACCCGCCCCGCGTGCGCTCGAGCTGTTGAGACACAAACGCTACACTAGTAATCAAAGAAGACACATATTGGTACATTTCATCACCAAGGACACTTGCAGTACTCTCGTGGTCGGTAAATGCTCTTGATGTTGGCGTTAGGGGAAGGCGCATTTGACGTCCGGTAACCACCTCGTGAGGGGTGAGGTGGTGGTCGGAACCTGGTCTATTCCTTAGCTCAAATAGGGCTAGTGGAAGGCAATACAACCAACTCTTCTTTGTTGTTTGCTGCATTTTTGCAATTGCCTCCTTTAATAGGCCATTCAGGCGTTCACATATACCGTTGGCCTGTGGGTGGTATGCACATGCAAATTTATGCTTGATGTTCAGTAAGGATGTGATGTGCTGGAACATTTCGTTTGCGAAATGTGGGCCATTGTCTGACCTCAGTACCTCGCACACTCCCCACCTGGGGAAGACCTCCCTCACTAGGAATTTAGCTGCTCTAAATGCATCTGGGTGTGAACAGGGCCCTGCTTCAATCCACCTCGAGAATGGGCATACTACTACAATCATATACCTATTTCCTTGACATACGTTGATCATATCAACATAGTCAATATGGAGATGTCGGAAAGGTCCCTCTGGCCGGGGTATAGTACCTCTTATCACCTTCCGAGTGTGATCGGCCGTAAACTGTTGACATGTGAGACAATTGCTGATAAAATTTGACACATGAGAATTTCACTCGGGGCAGAACCAGTCTTCCCTAATTCGGGCTGCAATTACTTCCTTGCCTGTGTGGGCTGGGTGATGTAGTTGGCTCAGGGCGGTGTTCAATAGTGCCAGTGGTATTACAATCTTTCCAGTGTCACCCTGGCGCCATAGTGCGTCGGTTGGTGACATTGTGCATCCTCTTTTTACCCATATTTCTTTTTCGGCCATTGGTGCAGCCGCTTGTAGCTCCATAATCTGTGTGGCTGGGAGATGGGTGTACCCTTCTCTTATCAACATCTCCTTAGCCATTCCCCTCCCTCTCCCTCTCTGTGACTCTGGGGAGTTCCATATCACACCAAAGTATGCAGCATACTTCGCATGTGCGTCTGCTGCTGCATTCCCTTTTGAGATGTGGTCTTCACCATTGGTGTGTGCGGTGCATTTGACCAAAGCTAATTCTTGGGGGTCATTTATTGCTTCAAGTAGTTCAGCCAATAGGAGGGCGTGTTGCACTGGAGTGCCATCAGCTCTCCTAAACCCTCTTCTTCTCCATTTCGACAGCCCTGAGTGGACAGTGGACGTAACATATGCGCTGTCGGAATATATGGTCACTCGTTTGTCAAAGCTTTCCCTCAACGCCAAGATCAGTGCAATCAATTCTGCTGCTTGAGCAGAATAATGAAATGGTAATTGTACACATTTCATTGCCACACACACCGGTACCTCCATCATTTTTACCACTGCTGCCCCAGTCCTCCTTATACCATCCCTTTGGTCGATAGTTGATGACCCATCAATGAACAAGAGCTCACCTCCCTCTATTGCGTTTTCTTCAATCTTTCTAGTACATGAGTACATTTCAGTTATTTGCGTACAATCGTGGGCATAATCTCCTTCCTCAAGTACTTCTGCTAGGAACCTTTCAGGGTTGACCGTGCTACATCTAACAATTGATAGTTCAACTCTGGATAAGATGATCTCATAACCTGATGCCCTCTGCGTGGTTAGGGTGGACTTAGGTTTATTCAATATTGCAAATAGTGCATGTTCCACAAACAGTGTAGTTGGGCACCCCATGGTTATTGCTGATGCTTTTTCTACCGCAAAAGCAGCTGCGGCGAGACCTTGTTCGCAATGGAAATGACCTAACATCACAGGATCTAAGTGGCCACTGTAAAATGCTACTGGTTTGTAGCCCATGCTTGTTTTTTGAGCCAACACTGCTTTCATTACTGCTGAGTCGCAATGTGAAAATATAAAGAATTGACGCTCATAGTCTGGGGTTGCCAGTACCGGAGCAGTTGATATCGCATCTTTCAGTTCATCAAAAGCCTCTCTCATTTCCATTGTCCACCCCAACTTTTTCTCCCCTTTATTAGCTTCCTTTAACCCCTCAAGCAGGGGTCCTATGTATGAGCTGTAATCAAATACCCATGCTCTACAGTAGTTGCACAGACCCAGGAACTGCTGCAGTTCCCTCAATGTTTGTGGGATTGGCGTTTTTGAAATGGCCTGTGCCCTTTGTGTTGCAATCTTTCTTCCATGTTGGGATATGAGCTGACCAATGTAAAGTACCTGTTCTTGACAGTAATGTAACTTTTCCATATCTACCTTATAATCTTTTTCAGCCAATATTGTCAGCATCTTTAATGAGTCCTCTCTGCATGTTCTTTCGTTTGTACTGCAAATGATTATGTCGTCGACATACTGCAACACTGTGCTTTCCACTTCAATGTAACCCAAATCCATCTGTATTACTCTGTTGAATATTGAGGGTGATTCGCAGTACCCTTTTGGTAATCTGGTGTGTTTCCACTTTGTGTTTCTGTAAGTGAAGCTTGTCAGATCTTGTGAGTCTGGGTGCAATGGTATTGAGAAAAAAGCATTTTTAAGGTCGATCACCGTAAATCGTGATGCTTCCGCTGGAATGCCACACAATATTGTGGCCGGGTTTGCGGCTATGGGGTATTCTGCTTCTACTATGTTGTTCAAGGGCCTGAGATCCTGTATGAAGCGCCAAGACCCCCCTTTAGCCTTGCGCACTGGGTATACAGCCGTGTTACATGGTGATTCTGAGGGGACCAATATGCCATTATCTAAAAGGGCCGTTATGGTTTCATATATGCCCTCATCTGCCTCTTTTGATAGTGGGTACTGTTTCACTCTGGGGAGTATTGCACCTTTTTTCAATTTTATCCTTACTCCCCCTATACTTTTTATGCACCCCACGTCATAGGGGCTAGTAGTCCACAATGATGTGGGTACCTTTGTCATATCCTCCTTAAAGAAGGGAACTGGGGTGGATGTGGGTGCCTCAAGTGCCATTGCAATTTTTTGTGCTACTTGTTTTTACGCCACTCTTAGCCATATTTCCACACTCATCATAAACCCCATTTCACCTTCCTCCTTTTCTTCTGAGAACAGCTCCTCATCTGACACCTGGGTGAGCCTACATCCTTCTGCTAGTGCTATCACTGCCCTCCATGCTCTTCCTTCTCTGTCTTGGGCATGTACAGCAATGTAATCAGCTGTTGCTATAATGCTCTCAATGTCCACTGGAACCACCTTTCCTTCTGGTTCATTGACTGGTGTTTCTGGTCTGAACAAATAGGCTGCTGGCCTCCTCCAGATCTTTCCCTCTATCCCTGGCATCCATGCAAATGCCATGTCTGTCCCGTACTGGAAGAGTTCGCCATCTACTGGCTCCGCCCTAATCGCTGTCTGTCCGCAGTATGCTTGCATAATCTGTCGTGCTGTGAGCATGTTAATCCCTGGAGTAGAGCAAATTATGCCGTCCTCAGTAAAGGAGATCGTCATATTCAACCTGTTCATTATGTCTCTCCCCAGTATATTTACTGGTGAGGCACTATAATATAAAAATGGAACTGACATGTCATAATCTCCCATAGATAAGGGAATGTTATCAGTAAAAGGAACCAACCCTCTAGCCCCAGAGAATCCTTGGGTGTTCATGGCTTCACCTGACATCTTAAATTTACCTTCCCTTATGCAAGACCGGGTCGCCCCGGTGTCAACAAGGAATGATAATTTTTTGTCACCTATCGTTACCTCTTTGCGTGGTTCCTCTGCACTATTAGGTGTTACTGACAGGATGGGACACACCAAGGCCGTCTGTGGGCTGTCCTATTGAGGGTACAACGATTGACCATTTCCTGTGTAAGGGTTGTGTCCCAGGACCGTCACCCTACCCAGTTGTGTTTGTTGTGTTTGGGGTTGTTGTGTTATCGCTACCTGTTGTTGTGGCAGTGAATATGTTTGTGGCTGTTGTTGTGTTATTAGTTGTTGCTGTTCATTTCCCTGTTGCAACGTCTGCTGTTGCTGTATGCCCTGCTGTTCCTGTGTGGGCCTTGGTTGTCCCTGTTCACTCCATGATGGTGTTCCTGGTCTTACTCTACACGTGCGTGACATGTGCCCTAATAATCCACAACTCCAACACACCGGTGGTTTCCTACTCTGCCATGGAAAGCTCCCTGTGTTGTCCTGGTATACTGGTTGCCCTGTGTGGTAGGAATTTCTAAGTCCTCCCACCTGCTGTTGTGTGTTATATCCGTATCCTCTCCCTCTCATAATTCCTCCTCTTCCCCTGTTGTAATTATAATACCCAGCTCCTGGCATTGAGTATCCTCCTCCCATGTTGGTCGTGTATGGTTGGAGTGGCGGCACCTGTTGTGTTATAGTCTGTGAGGGTGGTATTTGGGAGGGATCTTGTGCGGCCACTACTTCGGTGGGGCTTTGGGTCATTGTTGTAGGCGTAGTTATTAGTGCCCCTTCCATTGTGTATTTAGTAAGTTTTTTCTGTACTAGTTTAGCCTCTTCCGTTTTCCTGTCCTCTTCCTTTTGTTTCATTTTTCCTTGCCATGTCCTGCAATGGTGCACTATTGTCAGTTGTATTTCTGGACATGCTTTTGCTTCCATTCCCACTACTTTCTTCAGTTGTTTCTGAACTCCTTCTGGGAGCCCTTGTACTAGTATATGATAAAATATTGCTGGTGTTTTGTCCCATTGTTCTCTAGTTTCCATGTGCCACTTCTCTTGGATTTCCTGGATATAATCAACAGGATCTTCGTTCTCACGCATCTTGCGTGAGGTAATTGCTCCTATGTCTGATGTGTCTGGGTACTGTACCCTCAGTGCCTGCCATAGTGCATGTCTGCAGTTTGCGAATGGTGCCCCATCATGCGATGTGTTTGTTATTGTTACCCCAGGGAATCACGCTCTCTTCAAAATGTCATCCGCTGCATCCCCTAATATCGATATTAGAAGGCCCTTTACATCTCCCACTGCCAGTTTCTGTCCTGCGGTGTGTTTTTCCATTTCATATATCCATGTACCCGCACCTCCACTTAGTGATGGGAGCCTGCACTTTATATTCTCTTTGTCTGTATGCTCCCAAGGGACGTACTGTGGTCTAACTCCTCCCCTCTCCAGAAGTGGCATTAAGTTATGTCTCTTTTTACCCTTTGTGTTCCATAAAATCGAGTCCTCACACCCTTCCTCTTCTTCCCTCTCTTCTACATCGTCAATTTCGTCCGTATTTCCCCTGCTCGTAACTCTTTCTTCTCCATCCTGTCCCCTTCTTCCATCATTTCCTGTATTTAATGTGGGCGTGTGTATTCGTCCTTCCTGCCTGCGTCTAGGGAGGTCTCTAAGCCGATATGCATAGGGTGTCAGTTCGTCTGTGAAGGGCGCAAGTTTTATTGTACATAATGAGCGTGAGGTGGTTGAGCATGTAGGGTGGGGTGGGAGAGGGCGTGATGTGGACGGTGAGGCCTCATGTGTCTCTCTTTCCGCTATTCCTTGCTCTTCCTCCTCACTTCTCTCCAGTTCATCCTTTCTCCTACGGATCCATGGTGAGTCTGTGTTGGTCCGGGTGATGTATAGTTTATCTAGGCTTTCCCTTTCACTGTTTCTTCCTTCCTTCTCCACTCCTTCTTCTTCCTCACTACAAAAGTCATTCATAAACGGCAGCCCCCACTCTGTCTTTTTTCCCTTGATTGTTACTGTTTTTAAGTCTATCAGGTCCGGTTCTCCCTTTTCTCCTTTACCAACCGCTCCCCTTTGCGCTGATGCTACTTCTGTGTCTCTATATACATCCCCCCTTACTTCACTCTCCCTTCTCCTATCTTCTCTTTCTTCTTCATTTCTCTCCTCCATCTCCCTACCATTTTCCTCCCTTTTCCTTTTTAATTCCTCCATTACTTCACTACTCATCTTTTCCAATATCCTTTCATCCTCTTTCTTCCTTTCCCATCTCACCCTCTCCCTTTCTAATATACTCTCTATCACCCTCCCTTCTTCGTATTTCTTAGTCGTTTCTGATAGTAATCTCTTCTTCCACATTGCCATTTCTCTTTCTTTCTCTTCTTCTTACCTTTTCCTCTCTCGCAGCACTGCTCTTGATACCCTTTCTGCTGCTGCTTTTACCCTTTCAGCTTCTCTCCTTTGCTCCTCAGTTCGTTCCCTTATTTTTTCCAATTCGCTCTTACCTTCTTTCCTTTCCCTCGCTCTCCCTCTTTCCTCCCTCTTGAGCTGTTTGATCAGTTCATTCAACTCTGCTAGTCGTTCCTCCAAAATCTCTTCCTTTTGTTGTTACAGCTCTTCCCCTCTCATTCCACTCTCCCTGGTATTATCCTCATCTGTTTTCCTTACTACCTCCTTCTCTTCTCCTGTTAATGAACCTCGTAATTTTAATAGTATCTGTGCAGCTACCCACTCATCATGTCCTATTTCCACAGTTTGTTCTTCTCCAGTCCTCCCCTCCCCTGCTGGCATCTTCCTATGAGCCACATATGGTGGAGGGCTGTATGCCGGGTTCGAGTACCCCTCAGCCGCCCTTAACTGTCCTCTTCCTATCTCTCCTAATTCTCTTAAAGGGTACAACCCCTCTCCCTCTGTTTTCACTACCTTTACGAGGGGTATATCGTTGCTCGGTTCCTTTTTTATTTCATTTGATTTATTATTCTTTTCTCCTCCCTCTTGTCCGTTCCCCGTGTTCTTTGGGTCTTCACTCCCCTTTTTCCCATCCTCTCCTTCCTCCTTGATCTCTTTTTCTTCTGATATTTCCCCCACAGTGAACATTCCATTTGGTCCTGGTCGGGACCCCTGGAACATCCTCCATAAGTTAAACACCTCCACGTGGTTTGCCAACTTCTTCCCTTTGTATGTATTATGCAAATGGTTTAATAGTGAATGTTGGGTATCTGGATCGAAGCTACCATTAGGCGGCCATGGTGTTATCATTTTGTTGTCCGTCCCCTGTGTCCATTCTATGCTATACTTGATCAGTTTCTCTCTATGGGGTGACAGTGTGGTACATATGTGTTGTAGTGGGGTAGTGAGGGTGTTCCCCCACCCTCCCGATCCTGTCCCGTGTGACATTTGGTAGCGGTTATCTCACTAGCAGTTTACAATATACACCCTTATATCGTTACCTGGCCCCGTAAGTTTGGGGACTTGCGATAGTCCGCTAAGGAAAATTATAAAAATATAGTATTTACATTTGTATATTTTCTTCTGTCTTTCTTCCTTTACACGACACCCTTACGGCCCCCTGCGGCCGAGGCGCACGTAGCCCCCTGCGGCTGCGTACCCCTTATGACGTTCTTATACAGTCGTCCTATTTTCACTTGCTCCTCCTCCTTCTTCTACACTTGCCGTGGCCGGCGTTCTCCGTGCGCAGCCACGTCCCCCGTTTCGCCTTTCCCCGATCAACTCATTTACCGTTTATCTCCGTTTCCACTCCCTTACCACAGTTCTCTTCCCCACCACTCTCAGAAAGAAAGATGCCTTGTGCTCGGGATATCCTATGAAAGCCCTACTGGTGACGTCACCGATCTCTTCGAGCTACTGGTAAGTTCTTCATATATTCTTTAAGTTCAAAATACACTTGCAATCTACCCCCGTTAACCTCACAGCTGTCTTCCTGTCACTCATGGAACAAGGTAATCAATAATATAATCGGACTGCGCACGCTGCGTCGCCTCGCGTGTGATACGCCCCTCGACAGGAGGGCTTAACCAGCCAATTATCTTCCGTATTGGGCAACTAACTAGCTACCGCCTACAGGGAAACGTCATCTACCTATCGAGTTTCTTGCTCGAACAATAGGGATCCTCATCTACTCATTGATCAATAAATGCCAAATCGTAGGAAACAACACACACACACCCTTACACGTAGTCGCGACCTAGGCCAATCAGTGTCTACGAGCGGCCGCACGTGATGTTTTCGTGCTCCACCCCCCTCTCTCGCGCAACATAGCCGACTGCTCTCGCACTCGTTCAGCTACCACTCATTTCATTGCCAACACTAAATTGTCAAACCTTCGCCGCGCACCTGTGCAACACCTCCCACCTCCCGTATTTAATTCCTCCCCCTCCCTCACAATTTCACATTGCTTGTTGTGCGTGGCATGCTCACCAAGTTCTCTTGATGCGGGCCGCTCGACTGCGTGCACCCCTCCAAGCGGCTCGCCACCTCGCCTCGTCTGGACCACGTCTGGACACTCGCCAACCACGGGCGGGATACTTCTCAACCGGCTCCCGAAGGCCAATATCCGGATTGCGCTGTCCGGTCTTCTCGCAGCTAAGCGATGGTCCTGTAGTCCTCAGAAGGGGACAACGGCAGAGGGGGCCGAGCTGCCGGGCTTCCTCGCAACAGGATTACCTGGAAAAAGTAAAAATAAAAAAGCAGATCTTAAACAGATCTCAGCAGTGCCTCCAACTTGTCGGGGGGAAATTCTGCCGGGGTCTGCCGGGCCGTCCGCCGACCTCCGGGCAGGGAGGCCCCAACTCCTCCCGTATATCCCAAAAGAGATAGAGTATGAGACACACGCAAGAAGCAAGGTGACTCTGCTGTTTATTAGACAAAACGGCAGGGATGGGTCAAGGAGCGTACGCGTCCGTCCTGACACACACACAATCGTGGGGCTCGCAGGCCCTTTTTACCTTAGTATGACGCGCTACTTGCGTCACCTTACAAAGTTTAGCAAAAAACCTATCTCCACTCTGGATTGGTTACTCGAGTGGTAGGGTTAGTATAGCATACATATAGAGAACGGTATTAGTGGTTGAGGGTTAGTCAGGTGGTATACCTGGGCTGTCCCTTCAATTTGATACATGAAAATTGTTACATGAAGACCTCTGAGGATTGGTCAATGTTAATGGCGTCAGTGATAGGAGCCCCATGTTCTGATTGGTCCGCTCGCGAGCCTCCCAGTCTGGGACTATCGCTGTTCCCAGCTCGCGGTGCACCTGTAATTTGCAACAATGTTTTAATATGGGTAGGTGTAAACAATGTGAGGATTTATTCATATGTTGGGAGGTCGACTACTCCCACTGCTGCAGATGTCCAATGAGTCTTTTAATTGTATCTGCCTGTGTCTTGAAACGTGGGATTCAGGCGTCTCCTTCCTCCGGGGCTTGGCATCTTGTCAGGTTTGGCTTTGTCACGTGAGGTGGGACCGTGTTTGAGGCAAAATTCAACAAAATTAATATTGTTTTTCCTACTGTGTGCCTGGTTTATCTTGCAGGTGCGACCTTGGCGTTGGCTTGCAGTGTGCAAGATTGCAACATCGTGCCCTTGGCGGTGTGCTTTCGCCGGGCTCATTCTGCAGGGTCAGCAACCCAGTTCTTGCTCATTCAATGTTCATGGAAGCTTTTGCTTGCGGCCTACTTGGGCCTGGTGCATAGGTGGAACCGCTTGATGCAGAGCGCTTTAGGTTACGGTATCATATTGCTCTATCCTCAGTATCGTGTCTCCGTTATATTCTTCATTATGGTACATGGTTCTTAGAAGAAGCGTGAGCAAGCCTTTTTAGATAAGTTCATGATGCGTCTTGCGTTTCTGCATTTTGAGAGCCTATGTTGAAAATAATAAAGATGCACGTCCGTGAGTATGTCTGTCGCCTACGTCATAGCACTGAGTATATTCTTCGTGTGGATTGGTGTGGGAGTGTCCGGTGTGCATGTTTGCACAGGTGTGCTGACCGTTGGCTAGGTCGTCATGGCATCTCTAACGACGTGTAGGTTTAGTCGAGTTGATCCGTGCTGCAGGTGTCGGCATGGACAGGGCGGGCTGCTGGGCAGGTAGATGGGCACATCCGTATGTTCCTGTACCAGGGTATTTGGTCGTCTGATAGATAGGCAAACTCCTCTCGTGGCGGGTGTCTAGGCCGTGATCCTCTAGGCCAAGCGCGAGAGGGGAAGGGCGGGAGCCTGTTCTTCCATTCTCCCACTTCAACACTAAATCAAAAGGTGAGCCACGCCTAAAGCAAGGGAATACACTGCACTAGGGACACCGGGAGGGCAGAGGGAAGGTTGTAATACCTTATTACAGAAAACCTTCTAAACACCCATTCTCTTTGCAGGTCATCTTCCCAGCCCAGGGGTAATGAGAGGAAGAGACCAGAGGAATCCATTGCTCCCGCAGAGACTCAGGTGAGCGTGACAGAGCACGAAGCCTACTGTAAACCACTCTGCCTGAGCAATGGAAGCTTCAGAAGTAGATCAGTTGTCCCAGCTTCTGGGAGAGTTGCGGGCGGATGTGCATGCAGCCCACGCCGAGACAAACGCTCTGAGGCGCGAGTTGGTTGTCAATAGAGATAAAACTGATGAGATAGCCCGGCAGCTACTCCAAACCCAGGCAGGTCAGTCACCACTGCCGGGGGGGTGCTACTGCAGCCTCAATACCCCAGTCTCAATCCGTAACCCCCGTAAAGGTAGTACTCCCAGGTAATATCCCACTAGCACCACCAGAGAGATTTGTGGAAGACCCGAAGAAATTTGGAACCTTTATGAACCAATGCCATTTACATTTTTTGTGTAAACAAGGATTGTTCCCTACCAACCAGTTTAAGGTGGCCTCTGTGCTATCATATCTAGGGGGCCTTGCAGCGGACTGGTCTGTCCCGTTAGTAAATAGGGATGACCCTTTACTACGCGATTTTGCCGGTTTCCATCATGAGTTAGAGAAGCTCTTTGTTCGTCGCACACAAGTACAGGCCTTGGATGATGAGCTGTTATCTCTCCGACAGGGCATTCAGGACCTCCTGGCATATGTGTCCACGTTTAATCAGCTTGTGGCTGAGGCAAATTGTCCGGAAGAAAAGCGAGTTTCCTTGTTTTACAGAGGCTTACGCGTAGAACTAAAAGCTCTGTTTGCACAAGTAGTGAACCCTCCAGGTGGTTGTTCTGAGTACATTGACCTAGCACTCCAGCTCGATCATCGGTTAGAAAACCATAAAACGGATCGTGCCGTTCTGAAGGCAGAACATTCTATGTACGGCCCAAAGAGTCAGCCCACCCCTCAGCGCTTAGGTGTAGTACAAGGTCCTCTCACTAAGTCGGAGCGAGACAGGAGGCGGCAAGAACAGCTATGCCTGTATTGTGGCCAATCAGGTCATTTCCTTCGCAATTGCCGAGCAAAACCTCCTCGGAAGACAGTAGGGGCAATGGATGGGAACAAAAGTACAGATGAGACAGAAAACTCCAACGCCCGACAGACATAGAAGTCAGTTTGTCGAGCATGATGAAGACCCCACAGACCTCCCACTTTGTTATTCCGGTCATCATCATAAATCCACAACACTCGTCCAAGATGCATGCCATGGAGACTTTTATAGACAGCAGGCTGTTGGTAATTACATGGACCTAGAAACTGCTGGCCAGATAGCGTTACCGGTTTGCCCAAAGACAATAGCCAACAATGTGACTGCGGTAGATGGTTCCCAACTACCTTCCAGCCCTGTTACTCACTGTACTGCTGATGTCACACTTCTCTGCCAAGACGGTCATGAAGAAGAAATCTCGTTTTATCTTATCGCAGCCCCACAATTTCAGGTGATTCTCGGCATGCCCTGGCTAGCGGCTCATAACCCTCAAATAGACTGGCAATCTAGAACACTAGTCTTCTCAAAGGACTGCAAACGCTGTTACGAGAAGCATCGTTCCTCTGTACACCTGCTACTCGTGTCCCCCAAGTTGGTGCCGGTGCTAGCAATAATAGGAGTCCTGCCCACCGAATACTAGGAATATTGCAAAAGAACAAGCTAATGCTCTTCCCCCTCAACGTTCTTACGACTGCCAAATTGATTTACTACCCAGGGCCCAAGTACCATGCAGTCGAATCTATGCTTTGACAGAAGGAGAGAACACCCACTTAAGGAAGTATCTGGACCAATACCTAGCTAATGGCTTCATCTGTCCCTCAAAATCACCTGCATCTTCCCCCCTATTCTTTGTTCCCAAGAAGGAGGGTGATCTCCGAACAGGTATTGACTACCGGGCACTGAATCAGGTCACCATAAAAAAATAGGTACCCGCTGCCGTTAATTCCAGTTCTGTTAGACCAAGTACAACAAGCGTAAGTCTTCACAAAACTAGATCTTCGAGGAGCCTATTACCTGGTGCGGGTAAAAAAGGGTGACGAATGGAAGACCGAGTTTTGCATCAGGTACGGCTTATATGAGTACCAAGTGATGCTGTTCGGGCTCTGTAATGCCCCGGCGGCATTTCAACACTTCATGAATGATGTTCTACGGAGTTACTCGATGTGTGTGCGGTAGTGTACATAGGCGATATCCTCATCTACTCGTCTAACCTGCAAGAACATATTACACATGTGCGAGCTGTACTCCGCAAGCTACGCGAAAACCATCTATACGCCAAGCTTGAAAAGTGCTCATTCCACGTCACAGAGGTGGAGTTTTTGGGGTTTGTGCTGCCTCCGCAAGGCATCAGGATGGACAACAGAAAGGTAGAAGCCAAACTCATTTGTCCTTCACTCAGATCCCTAAAAGGTGTACAAAGCTTTTTAGGCTTTTCAAATTTTTAGTGACGCTTCATACCCTGCTTTTCACACCTGGTGCACCCAATTACCTCACTCCTCCGTAAACATCGAAAGTTCGAATGGGCGCCTGCTGCAGAAGAAGCCTTCCGTGCAATCAAAGATAGGTTCACGTCAGCCCCGTATTACAGCATCCACAACCCAAACTCCCTTACATCATGGAGACCGATGCTTCTAGTGTAGCCATGGGGGCCGTCCTATCCCAGCGGAATCCTGAAATTGGCCACTTACATCCTGTGGCGTTCTGGTCAAGGACATTTTCTCTAGCAGAATTAAACTATGCAATAACCAATAAAAAGCTCCTTGGAATCAAAAAAGCTCTTAAAGAGTGGAGACACTATTTACTCTGCACCAAGCACACCATCACGATCATAACCAACCTTCGGAATTTACAATACCTACGATCAGCCAAGGCCCAATCATCGCAACAGCTTCACTGGACGTTGTTCTTAACTGAGTACGACTTTGTAATCACTTATCGGCCTGGAGTCAAAAACGGCAAGGCAGACGCGTTATCTCGCATCGGCAAAGGAGAAGAGGCCTACAACAATCCAGATCCAGTAGACATAATCCCTAGCAATAAAATCCTAGGCATTTGCGACAGTACTTTCTCACTGCTGGATACGCTCAAAGAAGAAGTAAAGAGCAGCATTCCTGCAGAAGAGTTGATGACTTGGAACCAGAAAGAAGCTCACTTTTCTGTATGAGACGACCTCCCCTATTTCCAGGAATGCCTGTACCTACCCACGTGTGCTCTTAGGGAGGAGGTTCTAACCAGTTATCACAGATCACCCCTCGAAGGTCACCCAGGAGGGGCGAAAACGCTTGCCAAAGTTAAGAGATACTATTGGTGGCCAACCTGGCGGAGTGATACTATTCATTTTGTAAACTTGTGTGGGATTTGCACTCAGAACAAGGAACCAAGACAAAGACCAGCCAGTCTGCTACAACCCCTGACCATACCTCCCGCTCCCTGGCACACCGTGTCGATGGATTTTGTCACAGACCTGCCCCCCTGTTCCGGGTATATCACCATCTTGGTGGTGGTTGACCTTTTTTCTAAAATGGCCCACTTGATACCATTGAAGGGAATACCAACGGCTCAGATTTTAGCCCAGAACTTCCTAGACCGCATAGTGAAATTACACGGGTTTCAATCTCTAGTAATATCTGACAGAGGGAGTCAGTTTGTATCGCAGTTCTGGAAATAATGCTGTGTTCTAGCAAGAGTAGAAGTTTGTTTGTCCACCAGCCACCATCCGCAAACCAATGGGCAGACTGAATGCACAAACCAAACTCTGGAGCAATATCTTCGCTGTCTGCCGCACCAAAAAAACCATGCTTGGGTGGAAATCTTGTGGATGGCAGAATATGCATATAACAACTCAACATATGCTTCTACTGAACTGACTCCGTACTATACCTTATATGGGCGGAACCCACGGACTTCCAAATATGACCCACCGGAAGCAATTGAGATGCCCGTAGTCAAGACCTTGCATGAACGTATCACCCGGGCAGCCAAGGAGGCAGTGACACATTTACAAGTCGCTAAATAAACACAGAAAAAGTACATCAACCAACACCGAAAGAAGGCCCTAAACTATCAGACTGGGGACTCTGTGTGGCTGGCATCAAAATATATAGCGCTTAGGACCAAGGAAATTTCCACCTAAATACTTAGGCCCATTAACAATCGAAGCTGTAATCTCTCCAGTAGCCATGAAACTAGCCTTACCACCTCGCATGTACATACATACGGTGTTCCACGTTCCACTATTAAAACCCGTGCACCCTGGGACACAAATATCAATACCCCCAGCTCTAATAGTGGTAGAGGGTGACGAGCCAGAATACAAAGTTAAGAGTATTCTAGACTCTAAGATAACAAGAAAAACCCTATACTATCAGATAGACTGGAAAGGATATGGCACAAGAAGGGGTTTGCCCTGACGTCTTTGATAATTGGGGTCTACTTATTAATTCTAGTAGGCCTAGAGTTATTCTGTCATGTCACAAACTTGCAGAGACATTCTAGTTGTATTGGTGCTCATTAGGTTTGAAAGGTACAGACAAACAATAGATATGAAAAGTACAGTTTTTAAATTATTTATTTTGCTGTAAATGCATTTCAAAGTTATGCATTTGTTCTTTTTTTTAGGGGGGGTTCAGTACATTTAATTCACAAAAACCTTAGTGTAACTGAGTAAACAATTCAATTGCATTCATCCAAAGCTAAAAGCAATCCCATGCTTTGGGAATCAATGAGTAACCACCACCTATTGTGACAAGTGATAATACAGGTAGTGCAGGTACTTAATACAAATTCCAACTGAATGTACAACAATAGATGAAGTCTCAGTTGGTTATGTGTAGCCAGGCTGAAGGGTGACCTAACACGGATATGGGCCACAAGATAGGTCATGGGAACCGAGCGAGAACATCCACGACCCCCAGTTACTATGTAAATTTCATCAGGATAATCCCACCAAACTGGACCCGAAAGAACACCATTGGGTGGGGCCTTGAGGGGGAGGAATGTCATGGGCACTAGCATAGGGACCCACACCTCATTAGCACAAACACATGGGGGAAGGCTGAAAACACAAATAGGGGCTAAATGGGTAAAGGCCTGACATCTAGGAACTGTGTGGAACTGTGTAGCACACTCTAGTGTCTGGGCGTGGCTGCCTATATAAGCCATGCCCAAGAACTAGCCGGTGATTTGTGTGCATTCTGTAGCCTTGAGCAGACGTTCACCTCATTCCGGACCTCTAATGGATCCTTATCTGTTTCCGCTCCACCACAGCCCGGATATCCAGTGGATCCTTACCTGTTTCCTCTGCATCGCAGCCCAGACACCCAGTGGATCCTTACCTGTTCCATTTCATCGCAGCCTGGACATCCAGTGGAACTCTCACCTGTTTTTCTTCGTGATCGAGGCAAGTTTCTTCTCTGCTCTTCACTCCAGCGCTCCGGACCTGATATACAAAAGAAGAGAAAACAAGTTAGAATTAGTAAGTGCGCGTATGCAATTAATGCCTCAGTCTCCCACGCGACCACCATTTAACTTACCTCCGTATGCGAGCCTAGTGAAATATTCCTCTCCGCGGCTGCATCCAGCTATCAGCTCCATTTCTGAGACCTGCAATGACAAAGAACTCTAATTAACACTCAGCATATTCACAATCAACAACTCACCTTTTTCTTTGCAACACACAGGCATAGCCAGTGGAGTAACTGGCCCTCAATTAACTTACCCTCCGCTCGCTGTTGAACTTACCTGGAACTTCTGCTTTGTGGGCTCCCGGAATCAAGCCCGTGAATAGAATTTACAAACAATTCCCAGTGCTGTAACTGGGCAAATACCACAGAGTGCGTGTTTCATCAGAAGGACATTATCTACCTGAACCTAGTGAAGCAACTAGTCCCGGACCCTCAGACTACTGCGCCCCTGCAGATGCAGAATGGATAGCGCACCACACTAAACCAAAAGGTGAGTCACACCCAAAGCAAGGGAATATACTGCACTAGGGACACCGGCAGGGCGGAGGGAGGGTTGGAATACCTTATTATAGAAAACATTCTCTTGGCAGGTCAGCTTCCCAGCCCAGGGGTAACGAGAGCAAGAGACCGGAGGAATCCATTGCTCCCGCAGAGACCCAGGTGAGTGTGACAGGTCCAGACCAAGAAGCTCGCCGGCTGACAGCAACTCAGTAAACTAAGGTGATATCAAGTGTCCATGATTGGTGGAGATACCTGAAACAACAAACATTTGAGTGGCAAAGAGCATAGGTCCGAGACTGTTTCCAATGCCCCTCCTCTGCTACCCTGTACCCATCACAGAACTTCCCTAATCTTCTTTCTGTTTACCCTAACTCCCCCTACCCATCCATTTCCTCTCCCCCAGGCCCTTTCTCTAGTGGCGTTTCATGGGGCGCTCTGCTTACAGCCTTCTGGGGCCAGAGGGCCAGAAGGGCCTGGTAAAGATTGGTAATGGCATTGTGCACCCATGGAAAGACGAGAACTGACAGAGGTCTTTGCCAGAGGTGCGGGAAGCGGTAGATAGGTAGTACAAAGACGACTTGACCATCGTGAAATTGACAGGATGAATGGAAATGAATAGCAGCCAATTATATCATTGTTGTTCTTAAAGGAATAGGACCGGGAAGGATTTGTTACGAAGTAGCAGCCAATCATTACCATTGTCTATTGTCTTGAGTCCAGCCAATGACAACCATAGCCATCCACCTAAAGCCAATTCTCATCATTCTAAAGCCCCATTAAATACTTATATATGTAACATGTTCATATGGTGATGTAGTTCAGTATTACCCAAATTGACCTTTTGCAATTGACCTTTTGTCCTAATTGACATAATTATAGTGGTCCTAATTGACCTTCTGCACAATTGACCTTGATGATAGTTTAGTTATTTTATATATGTATTAGGTTGCTTTTGGATCATAAATAATATAAGGGGTTTGGGTGGGGTGTTTTGGATTGGGTGAGGGGTTGCGGGCGTTTTCCCCCCGCATATATGTCCTAATTGACCTTTTAAATTAGACCAATTCTCCCGAGGTTAATTGTGAAAAGGACAATTAGTATACAACCATGTAGTTCAGCTGTTTTCTCAATGGGGGAAAAGAGCCTTCCACAAGTTGAGGCCCTAGACCCTAAAGGTTTAACCCTCAAAATGTTGTTTGAACTTCAGTTGGCAGACACTTTGCAACCTTTTCCATAGAGGATGGGGATGGGGAGTCTTTTTCCGGAAGTAACGTATGGAGGGTGGATACGAGACATGGATATGAGGGTGGATACTTTGGACACCAGCCAACAGCCTTCCCTGTTGAACATAGAGGGTCCTAGATTATCGGGCCACTCCATGCTTAGGAGGGCACGCCTGCCAGCTGTTATCCAAAACCGAAATATCACTGTAGGCCTGGGCAAGGCTGCAAAATGTTTAATGAATCCTATGAATGTGCCCTTGGTGCAGGCCTCTTTACCCTCTTAAAAGCATGCCGCACCGTCTCCTGAGTTGTAACCCATCCGTGTAAGTTGCCCTGCCTTTCTTTCGAAGAACACTTGGCCCTTTTGGTCAAGCCCTATTAAATGTTGAGAATTCTGCTCACCACTGTGCGCGAGATGCACAGGTAACTTTAAGGCTCACAGCGTGGTCCAAAGGGGTTCCATGATGGCTTATGGCTTGGCGGCCATACTTAAAAAAATAGCATTTTTTATGGCCTCACTGCCATTACATCCTCAAACCACAAGGGTAGAGCATCAACAATATTGGTAGTTTGGTAGCTACATTAGAGGAAATTCTAAGTGGAGGTTGGGCACTGTAGGACTCTTGGCTTGCCTGTAGTCCTACTTATTGGCCTAGGATGGACTCCAGCGATGAGACAATGCTGCGTGCCATTGCATAGGGAGATTAAGCCCTTTCCCTTACATCTGATTTTATATGTGGAATGCTGCCACAGAATGTTCTGAGGGCTAACCGTGGCCATAGTCTTCTGTTAATTAAACTAAAGAGGCATGGTGACCACAGGGTTGGCGTTCAATGAAGATTGCGGCCCGCGTCATTCCGCTCAATCATGTTTTGCAGAATGGCCATTGTATCCTTTATGGGAAGGTATTTTCTGTAATGATACCAGGCCCTCCTAGAGGGTGTTCCGTCTCTGCAGCGCTGTCATTTGCAGGATATGCCAGAGGGAAGTGTCAAGTGCCGCTTGCTCAGGGAACATAAAGACAGTCCTTTTTTGCCAGCCTGTGGTCTCTGGTGATGTTATTCACAGCTACCTCTGCGCTTCTTTTATTCTGCTCAAAGGAAATCGCTTGCAGATTCAATAGCAAAATGACATCTTTCCAGGGTAGAGAGCAGTTCAGGTTTTTGCTGTAGGGTTATTAGTCAAAAGCCTTTCAATAGTGACCTTTTTTGGATAAAAGAACTGATGATTTAGCTCCCCAGGACCCTTACACCTGGTGAAGTCTAGAATCATGAGAAAGCGACATCTGCCACAAATGCTGACTCCTACATTGCAGCGGGGGCGGCGCGGGGCAGCAGAGCGGCATAACTAACGACATCATTTGGAGACAACTGCTCTGTATCAAGTGGGGATATGGCTTGCTAATGAGCCTTCGATAAGCTATTGGGGAGCACATTTCAACATAAGCTGCCATCGCAAGCAAATAGACACTGAGAAGAGACACGGTAAAAGGAGGGCTTGAATTAGAATCAGGCAGGATGGGTCAAAGTATCCAGCAATTGAAACTTATGCTGCGTTTGCAAGCCCTTAATTCAGAACGTATGAATAGAACAGAATATTTCATATCCTTAAGTATCTGAACAAAATGTACTCGGTACAGGATGCAAAGCTGGTGTGCATGCATGTGTGTGTGTGTGTTTGTGTGTGTGTGTGTGCGTGCATGCGTGTGTGTGTGTGTGTGCATGCGTGTGTGTGCATGCGATTGTGCGTTTATGTGTGTGGGTGTATTTGTGTGGTATGTGAGTGATCCTGAATTTTGCTTTATTTCGGCTTCAGTTTTTTATGCCAAATTTCGCTGGCTAGTATGTCGGTTCTATGTGAATAGACCTCTTTTTTAAGGTCTCAAGAGAAAAAGAGTGATTTATAATGCCCGGTTTTCTTTTGATCGTAAAAACAGCATTGTAAAGGTTTTTTTCTCTCGGGACCTTTAAAATGTGTTTTTAAAGGTTACAGAGTGGTCACTGAGCGGTCTTTCTAAATCGATCTTTTAGTGAAAAGATTTTTTAAAGTTTTACTTAGAACGAGTATGTCATCTACCAGCTTAATTTTCAAAGCTTGTTGAATTAACTTTACCTATGAGCACAAACTGGACACTTGCTCACAAGTTTAGAAAATGTAGTAAAGACCTTTGATTTCATCACAGAATTTGAGATCGATGCGTCACTTTGGCCAATAAAAGTTTTACATTTGTTTTTGTGCCCAGTGCAATTGTAACACCTTTGATGACCAGGTCATGGAAATGTAAAGGATGCACTGGAAAAATAACTCGTTGACATTCTAGCTCTGTCGAGCCTAGAGTGGGGGTATTGTTAGTTGGGTAACCTCTTTATATTCATCTCAATGGAGGAGGAAGCAGGGATTGTTTTGTTATGTTTCAGGGCCTCAGGATTTACATGCATTCTTTTAATCTTCTCCTTGCTCAGGATTAGACACGTGGGCTTTGGAAGCAAGGATTCCCGAGACTTTACACGGATACGGGTAATCGGAAAGGCTAGGGATCGAAAGCCCAATTGGCTGATGCAATCTCTTGAGATCTTTCTGTAGCCCCTGCATAAGCAGTTCCAACCCGATAAGACAGATACATATTGCATGCCCACCTGACCTGAGCCAGACGGCCGAAGTCATGGGGCTCTTTAGGACCCCTGTACTCAGTGGCCCGACTTGCAGCCCACCATAGCGTTGGCCATTCTGCTGATGCCCACCAAAAGAGAGATGGTGCTAGCAGCCCAGCATTGAGCCTCTGGTAGTGAACATGCATTGGGAGGAACAAGGAGACAGGTGAGAGAGGACCTTTACGGCTTAGGACATGAACCTGTGCCATCCTCGGATACAGGGCTGCAACAGGCTTAGTTCGGGCTAGGGATTGTCATGGGCTTGAGATGCAGTTCCTCTGCAAATGGGATTTCGTAGCGTGTATCAGTTAAGACATAACACCATGACTTGGATATATCTGCACCACAGTACAGGACAAGACGTGCCAATTTGGACTTAGGTGCTACCTAGGACAGCATTACTGGGAAGCATAAGTATCCAATCAGAATCACAGCACAGTGGGTCTTCTGGGGAAATGCAAGCTGCGTGAGCAAAGATATATTGAGCAACTGTTTCTGTATTTACTGTAACATTTGTGGTACACTGTTAAATTTAGATCTGTTAAACTAACCTCAAAATTCTGAGAAATGGCAGCAAATAAAGTAAAATGTTCCATTTCATCACTGATTAGACAGCCTGATTTTTTTAATTTGTGAAAAAGCATAATATACTCTCTGACCAGGATTTCCCATGTCTTCCAGGGGAAAAGCTAAGCATGGGTGAAGGTTTTGGGACAGTGTTATTTCCAATCATATTCATGGACCCTTGTGTGGTGGTGGAAACTGGAAAGGGCGGCATAAGCAAAGTGATCCAACCACTATGGCATAGCCCCATTTTTGCTTACGCAATTTAGCGCACCAATCACGGTTAGTGGGTGGAACTTGCCCTATGAGGTAATGTTTTCTTTGCTATTGATTCCTCATATGGGCTTCCCAGCCGTAGTCCTATCAATTGGCTGGCTGAGCAGACTGATGGGGTCAGAACCAGAAGTGTCTGCCCCCAACTGAGCACAGGTGCCTGTGAGTTGGGGTCAGTCTGGGGGATCATGAGGCACATCTACTCTCTATAGAACTGTGAATGGGAGATGAAGAAAGTGAGGGTTGCACAATGATTTATTTAGAAGTAATACACTGTAAGATTTTTAAATGTGCCATATAATGTTGCCCTGAAGAAGCTATTTATGAGTGAAACACGTGTCAGCATAAGACACAGGGATTTATTGAGAGAATTAGGAAGTACAATGTGTTACTTAGATCAGGTTAAAAAAAACTAGATGAATTTTGATATAAATAAATGTTATTATTTTTTTCCATCATTACTTTAAGAAATTCCTTTTGACCACTGCTTGTTTGAGAGATAAGCCAATTTCGCCAGTGTGAGGAGCATTTGGGTATTACTCTGAGGCAACGATTTGGAGGAAAAGGATTGCATTCAGTAAATCTATAATGTGGAACACACATTTCTTAATAGAGGGTGCAAGAGGAAGACTTTTGCAAATGCTTAGAACGGGCCTGTACCAATATGAGTGACTGTTTTTTAACTCCAAGGGTAAAAAATCCCCACAAGCCTCACAGACTGTAAAGTTTATCACAACCTCTTGCAAACAAAGTAGCAAATGAACTGTATATTGCAATGCCACTGGACCATTTTGGAAACAGATGCACATTTGCGCAATAAATCATCCTCAGGTTTCAAACAAAAAAAAGCATCAACAATAAGGCAATTAATCAATCTAGGTAACCTTAGAAAAGGGTTCATACCACAGAGATGTAACAAGGGTTTGCAACACCCTCTACGCATTTCTTAACATGCAGAAAATGCACCACATGCAGTTATGGTAATAATATAATTTTAAAATTCAGCTAGACTAGTTTGAGGACCAACAATGTCAACATTTCTAATCCGCTGTGAAAAACAGTAGACTGTGTACCTTAATGAATGTTCTCATGGAAAGAGTTATCAAAAACTTAATTCGGATCACCAGGTACATATAAGAACACAGCAGAAAAACTGCCATTTTAAAATAGTCCTTTGAACATCATTACCTGAAATAATTTTCAAAATATCATAGATCCCTCAGGTTTTATCACTATACAGTTTACAGATAAATGAAGCTTCACAGTTGAGTAAAAATACTTACAATTCATATCTGTTTAAAACCTGGCCAAGAAATAATTAGAAAGCAAGAGACAAGTAAAGTTGTCTGATTTTCCAATTTTCTTCTATATACCTGGAAGGTGCAAATATGAAATCAGTCAATTAAGCAAACTTACTAATATGTAAAGCAGATCTTGTTTTACCAACATTAAAGGACCTTAGTACAGGTCTATGTCAAAGTTCCTGAGGTTTGTGTATACAAGGCACAGAAGAATAAAACAAAATGTCAGCCTCATTGCACGATACACAATATGATCATGTAGTTGAAGAACCAGCCTTATTGGTGTTTTGAAGTTTGCCAGAGGAAGATTACCCAGACCAAATGTTATTAATATAGTTTTTGAAAGAGATTCCTTGTGTATGCACAGGTACTTCGTACAGCCTACATAATCAGAGGGAAAAGGTAACAATTGTTTAACACTTCTCCAAGATACCAGTCCTTTTAGGTATTCATTAAGATTCCCCTACCAGGGTATATTAAAAACAGGGACCTGCCCCTAGGACCAGTAGATTCAAGGTCCTAATCATCGATTTCATGAATCAAGTCACATGATTCCATCTGCCCTGGGGTTGCTAAGACATTCTGCAAATCTTTGTGATAATTTGACGGCAGGTCTTCATGATGAATCACTATTTCTTCGCTATTCCCAATCTTAATGCAATATAGGAGGGGTTTAATTTTTATAGCATGGGATATGGGCCACACACTCAATTCAAGCTTACCTTCGACCACTGCAAGGCATCCCCAGGAGTTGTTTACATATTTTGTTTTCTTTACACTTGAGTGCAGTGACAGTACAGTGATCCCAGATCTCAGCTGCATAAGATGCAGCCAGTATTACTTGAATTTGATATACTTCAATAGGATACAATGACACCCTGCAACTGAAGGGCCTGGAGAAGTTAAGTACTGATTCATCTCTACACACTAGAGTAGCACTCCTGTATTTCTGATCCAACCAATGGATTGGTTTATGAAATTGTAACCCTATGTAGTCAAAACAATCCACAGTCTGCAGGTTTTCCCTTCGAAGGTGGATATTGGCTATTGCGATCGCTGGACCCTCGGCAGCTGGAAAATCAATATGTATGTCTTTTGTATAATTATTTTCAAACCTTTTTCTAAAGATGTTGCATGAAAAGTGTGCATTTGGCGTTGGAGACCACGTGGCATCTTGGAGATCAAAACAACATCACACCCGAAGATCATCAAAGGGCACAGCAAATTGATGACCTCCCAGTCATGGAGTCCCTGCCTTAAGTTTTGTCATAATACCACCAAAGTTGTTTATGTACAATGAAAACAACAAAGGAGCAAGAATGCACCCTTGCCTGACACATATACTGATGGAGAATGATTTAATGTATTCAACTGCTAGTTCCCCTTCTTATCACAGCAAAATTGTATGAGGAAAGAGATTTTATTTTAAATATCAGGAACAGTGGGATTTTAAGGTTTTCCAGTTTTGACTAAAGTTGTGAATGCAGGACCGCTTTAAAGGCTGTTTGAAAATCAATGAATGCAATTTAAATCTGCAGTTATTTCAAAAAGACACGTTTATGTCAAATCATTGAAAGCCTGAAGGACTGACCAATGGCCACAGTTCCTCTTTTCGAAAACCATCTTGGGCGGGGGAGGGGGGACAAAAGATTATTGTCCTCACCCCATAATTCCAAATGGCCAAGTATGTTTTTGGAAAATGTATTTGCAAGTGGGCCCAAAGGGGATATTGAGTGATCACCTTTTTTGTAGACTGGGACTATAAGAGAATTTGCTAGCAACAAGGTACCTCCTCTGTAAGGATAATCCTGTGCCAAAAATGTACTGAGAATGGGACATAGAATCTCAGGATTATGATTATAAGATCAACTGGAATAAACTAATGGCCTGGTGCAGTTTCAGTTCTCGAGAAGACAATGCTTCATAAACCTCATAAGCTGAAAGAACCGATGGATGTAGTGCACATAAAATAGTACCATTTTGTGACAGATTAATGGTTGAGACACCTGAAAAATGTACTGACACAGAAATATAATCACGATCCTACAAGGAATGAAAATGATTTAGCCGCCCATTCGCCAATATATTGACATCTGGTTGGTTTGTATTGGACACTTTATTCTTGGAGAAAGGAGACAACCTGTCAAAAATCCTGCCACTTGTCACCAAGGGATCCTTTTTAACGCATTGCACTGTTTATTATATAATTCTCTTCCTTTTTCTTTGCTAAACATTGTTTG
Organism: Ambystoma mexicanum; assembly: GCF_040938575.1. Lineage (NCBI taxonomy): Eukaryota > Metazoa > Chordata > Amphibia > Caudata > Ambystomatidae > Ambystoma > Ambystoma mexicanum. The sequence continues at coordinate 125,147,693 of NC_090940.1, read as the reverse complement.
ACAAATTTCGTCTTCTTTGCCACTTCAGATCTACCTTTTCCCTCCAGGTGTTTTTGTTGCAACTTGAGGTTCACCAGATGTTTTTAGCCTGGGTTTGGCCATCAGGTAGACCAATGTACTGTCTGTGGTTTGCCTTGTCGATGATGCTTACAGTTTTTAACCAGATCCTAGCTAGAATGGTGAGCCAGTGTGACTTGTGCAAGGTGGTAAAGTGGTCACATTTTGTAGAGCTGCTTTGACGGTGGCCAGCGGAGCAGCTGGGAGCCTTTTGAGGAAGGTGTTACCCCAGTTGATATGCAAGACAACTAGGGCCTGCACCTTAATTAGAAGTCCTGGCATAGGAGAAGTAGAGAGATCTGAACCCTTCGAAGCACATTTCATATAGCCACCATTAACTAGGTTCCTGCTTGGAGGTGGGGCAAGGAGTATGAATTCACTCTAAGTAGGATTACACTTTAAATAGGCCCTTGACATCGACCTTTGAATGGTTGCAAGGCATGAGCAAAGGCAAGCAATACCTTGTTACCCCATAACCTTTAGGAACAATTGTGTATCATCTGGGTACTAGTGTATCCCGATGTTGGGGTCATCGAGGAGTGAGCTCACTGGTTAGATATAGAGCAAAAAGGGACTGCACAGGTGGCAGAGTAGTGTTTGGAGTGGGGGAGCCCATTTGGACAGCCTGGTGTCTGACAAAGAGAGGTAGGATGTGAATCAATTCAGCACAGTGGGCCTCATTACCAGTTTGGCGGTAGCGCCACCCGCAAATGGGCCATTACCGGCCCATTACGAGTTGAATGGGCCGGTAATTGCCCATTCGTGGGTGCCAGTATGGCTGGGCTCCTGATCCCCATTCTGCCCGATTTGTCTGGGTGACAAATGGTTTTAACATAATAAGGTGGGTCTAAAAGTCAGTCTAAATTCATTAGATTTGAGGCATTACAAGGTAAAGCTTGTCACTGGCTATATGTGTCGCTTGTAGAAGTGTGGTCACCATCGTCAATACAACTCAAGAAGGAAGCGTTTAGTTTAAACCATTGGTGGATTTGAAGGGATATCCTGACGTAATTGTGTCATTGACACTGATGGAGGAAGGGTCCCAAATTGCATAGATAACCATCCTTCTGCCAAGTCCTTGGATGTTATCCTTATCATCATGTAATCCCACTTTGGCTGCCTTTCAACCTCTATTAAAGGCTAGTGAATTGAAGCGAGGTAAGCCTTACTATGCTGAAGCTAATGGATTCATTTATTCCCTTATCTCTCGCACCCCATGCAGGTTTTAGGACCTTTGGCTTACATACTGTTCCAGCCTGCAGTGGAGCGTAGGTTGCAGTTAAAGAATCGGGGGTGCATGGTCCGGCGTACAACAAGGTGGTTGAAGAACCTGCTTGGCTTGGCACTGTGTCTAAGTGAAGGGGAATGCACTTAATAGGTTAAAGCTGAATTTAGACTAGATGATGTCTTCAGGCAGAGAGTGGGGTGTAGATCTCTCTCCTCTGCAGGTGCCTCCCTCTGGAATGGCCTCCCTGCCCCTCTCAAACTTGAGCCGGACCACCTGAAGTTTCAAAAGCAGCTCAACACATTCCTCTTCTCTGCTTTCTCTCTCCCTCCCATGCTGACCTACCTGACCGAACCTGTTTGCTGCACCAACGGGTTGCTTGGCTACCCTCAGAGTCTCACTGGGTACCAGGCTCTCTCTTGATCGGTCACCCCTACACTGCCTCCGGGACTTCCACGCACTTAGTGGCTGACACTGTAACCTCTACAGTCCCTTGCCTCCTTTGAATTTACACAGAGGCGCATTGTCCTGTGCTGCACTTACTCAGGGCATTTATGCCCTGTTTTCCTGTCCCCCTCCCTGGCACTCCCCCCCTTTCCACTTGCACTTATCGTTCATGCACTTGCACAATCTGAATCACACAAGGCCTATTAAGATTGTTTGTCTTGTCCTCTTCTGTCTTCCCTCCCTTGTCTTGTCGCGCCTATAAACACTTGTGTACAGGAGCATTATAAATGACTTTTCATATCATATAGTTAATGATTTCTGGAGGAACAACTTTATTGCTATTTATATGCCTCTCCAGGTTTGCTTCCTGGGATACAGATTTACGAAGCAGAATACCTGGATTACAAAATGGGACTATTTGTAACCCTACATCACTCTTTGAATTATATAAACTAGTCATTAATGGGGATACTAGAGTTAAATTAATAGAAACAATTTGCACTTGCTATAAAGTATTGTTCATATTTTCAAAGCAGTGTTCTACTTTTTAAGGTCAACCAGTACGACCCTGACTTCAGATTTTACCAAAATAAAGTAATTCACAAGGTAATGCACACATCAATCAGTTTTTGCGTCAGAAGAACTAGTTACTAAATTAGAATAATTGCCTTCTTTAGTTTGAGAATTAGCACATGTCCCAAGAGCTTGTGCATTTGGATCAGTTACCACCTCACTTTGCACATGGGGTTCCAAAATGTCCCAGGGTAGAAGATGTCATCTCTGTGTCCATGAACTGCAGTAGTGAACTTCTAATTTTGCAAGAGATATCAGGATGTGTGCACTCAAATGTTTCAATTACCCCCTGGAAGTATCGACCATCTTCTTGGCCAAGATCACGTGGTATTTTGATCATGTCAGGAGGCAACAGTTCTTGTGAAACATGAGGTTTACAAGGTGTACACGGTGCAGTGCTAGCACAATATTGTACTACTGAGGACATGTATACTTTCTCCTCCTTCCCATCCTTATGTGCTCCAATCAGAGGTACACATTTGTTGGTACAAATGAAAGAGCTTTAGTGCATCAATTGATGATCTGCTGCAGCAGGTGCTTACATGGTGTAGTTTTCCTTTAGGTCTTTCAGCAGACCCTTTATTTCGTTAATCAGACTGATTTTCTTTTGAGGGGGACAGCAAAGGGGGCAGTATTAGCCTTGTGTTTCGGCATGATGGTCAGCCTGGATGACACTTTACATCTTACGCCTTTTACACCTGTGACAAAGTCATGATGCTGGATTTTTAGCGGTACCACTGTAATGCCACACTAGTGGATGATAAAACAATCACAGGGCACTTACACCGGGGAACACCTCATAAACTAAAAGGACTTACTGAGGTCCTTCCCCCCAACGAGCACCAGACCAATGGACATAGAAAGATATGAGGAAATCACCAGTTCAAAGATACAATTATGTATGATGCTGTCAACTAGTTACCAGGGCGTTCCACATGTAACTTTCAGGCGGGATATTAATTGAAGAAAGACATAAAGCAAGTCTTTCCGAGCCAACTGCAAACAAAGGGCTCAACATGTAAAATGTCTCTCAGTTTACTCGTTCACACAATGGGAGAAGATGCTGATAGCCACTCACCCGTGTTAAGAGCTTCCTCCTCGGGCTCTTCGCTCATCTGCTTCCAACTCCCTCTCGGTCAGTCGCTTCTCCAAGCAGCGAGTTGGCGGTAGATATCTTTCTTCAGCTGGGGCAAATCTCTAGAACAGCCTCCCTGCCTCTCTGAAACTTGAGGAGAACCATCTCCGGTTCCGGAAGCATCTCAAGACCTTCCTCTTTGCTTCTGCTTTCTCTCCTTCTCTCCCCAGCTGCACTGCCCTTCTGGCAATCCCTACACTCGGGGTCTGTTTCTGTATCCCAACAGCCCCTCCTAGCACCTGATGTCTGCACTTACCCTCGCACTTGCCACCAGCTGGTTGCACTTCTGTTTATTGTCTTATTTATTTACTGGTATCCTATGTACTGCACTTGTTCCTCCCCTTTCCCCCTGCACTTTTCCCTTCCACCCTCCCCTGCACTTGCACAATCTCAATGTCACCTGGCCTAGTAGGATCGTTGCCTCTGTCTTCCCTCTGTCCCCCTCCCTTGCCACGTCTTGAAACACTTGTGTATAGGCGCGTTATAAATGCCTTATCATATCATATCAATGCAGGCTGCAGGGTGACTGAAAGAGGTGGAACACATCTTAGATGCACTCATCCAGATACCCATTCCTCCCCGATGTGCATTTACGCAAATAACAGGGAATTTCTGGTCATTTAAAGCAAATCCCAAATGCACAAACAGTATGTTGTTTTTAATGGCCATAAATGAGGGTCATCCCCCTACGACTTTTGAAACAGGTGCGGGTGGGGGGGGGCGCAAATCATGACCGGGTCATTTCTGACCCTGTCAAAATTTTGTTCTTGCAGTGTGCCAGCCATGCGTTAAACTGTGCTGACACACTCAAATGTCCATTCCCCAAAAGTGGTGGAAGCAGGGGACCACACTATTTGCAACTCTCTCTTAATAAATATTCCCCCTACACACTCCTGCGCTCCTCTGGCACAAACTCTTTGTGTGTAAAGCATTTCGCTATACAGAGGGCAGGAGGTCGATCTCTTTCCTCAGCTGGCTCCCTTCTTTGGAACAGCCTTCCCTTCCCTCTGCGCCTTGAGCAGGGCTTTCTTAAATTCCGGAAGCTCTTTGAGACTTTCCTCTTTACCCTTTCCTTCCCCCCACTCTCCTCCGCTAATCACACAGTTGCTTGTTTGATGTGCAGGGCCCCTAGGCATCCTTGGGCCCTGACCTCCCACACCAAATTGCCCCCAGCTTCTGTCTTCCTCAGCACTTGCCTGAGCTCACCCTCCTCCAAGGAGTCTCGCACTTACCCTCCATTCCGCTTCACCTATTACTCACCCATGAGCACCACAGCACCTATCCCAATCCCCCTCCTTTCTGCACTTGTACATTCTGAACACTCCCAAGTCATAGTAGGTTTGCCCCCCATCCACTATATTTAATGTTTCTTTATGTATTTAATTGCATTAATTGTTTAATTGTCTCACATTCCCCTGTTCCCTCCCTGTTGCCCTGTGGGTGCTTTAAAACAGTATTTATTTCCTGTATATGTGCCTAACAAGCAAACAATTAATTAATAAATACATATATTTCACCTATGTGGGCCCTTTAACAGCCCATCTTGGTGAAATGTGCTTGTGGTTGCTGGGAGGCTGTTATACAGTAGTGTTGGAGTGTGCTCCTGACACTAATGTGTGCAATAGTGGATCTTTGTGTTACAGTCTTGCCCCCCCAGAAATGCTCTGGTCACCTTTGTGAATAAAATAACCTAAGCATTCCTGAAATAAAATGAGCGCATTCTCTGCACTCCTTTCATTTGCACTGCTGTTTGAGAATCTGGCCCAGTAGTCTAGGTCTCAACACAGTCACACAGATGCATGTCCTCAAAGGGGAAATATGTGTTGCTACACAAAGCTAAAGTTAAAGATTAAACAATGCATGATTGGTCCTATTTTATCCAATTGCTATATGTACATGTGGTGCCCAGTGAATGCCATTGTTTGTCATCATACACTTCCTATTCTTGCTTCAATGTAAATATGTGTTTTTTGTTGATTTTACATTCATTTTAATGGTTTGCCTTTTATTATTTTTCATTGCAGCACTGGGAAATCAATAATGAGAGCATGACTAAGTCTACATCTAAAGACAATGGCATGAAAATTACACTGTGAAACATCATAAAAAGCATTTTTTTTAAAATGTTTTTGGACGTGCCAATAAAGATAATCTATTTATATAACAGATATGGAAAATGGTTAAATAAACTAATACATGTAAGTAAACATTTGGGCAAAGATAGTCACAATTGGATATTTTTTCCCAAATTTTACAAATAAATATTGTATGTATTATTTAGCTTTTCGGTAAACTTACTAAAGGCTGATAACCTCTAACAATACTTCCTCTCCCACACGGTCAGAGGTAGACCAAATATATTTGTATACAAAGAGAAAGAGTACATCAACTCATTTCCAGGTTTTTCAAATTCGCTGATCTATACCCAAAACAGACAAGTGGTTGAAAGCCTCCCTATAATTATAGTCCAGAAAAAATAGACCAAGTATCAACAGAATGTACACAATACTAAAAATGTTTTAATAAAGGTTATGAATAAATAAAATACTCATAACATTTTTTTTAAAACCATGACCCAACATTCAGCACATGGTGAAAACAAAATAAACAACAATTAACCACACACACGTTTAAGCATGATAAACAAATTTGTACGACAAAAAATGACATTATACACTTAATACAAAATTTGAGTATGTAACTCAAATAGCATAAAATCCCGACATGTTTCAGTTCTTCAAAGCTGTCATTGCATGAACTTTCTTCAGGGGAGAAAAGCACACTATTTCTTGATTGTCACCATGCAATCCAGGGCCACATTTGTGTTTCCAAATTCGAATCAAGGATTTCTCCTAGAACAACAAACGAAGGGGGCCATCACTAAAACACCACTAATCAATTACTCGTATAGTCAGTACATGCTCCAAAAGTAGCTTTGCAATACTCTCCTGGAACCCCTATTAGTGGATTACAGGAAACGGGATCCAGAGGTTGTGATACAACCCTGCCCATCTCAAAAATCAAACAAAATACCTCTTAATAGGTGTTTGTAATGCTGATGTCTTCAGTACATCCACATTTCGCTCCAAACTTCCTCAGTCAAGTTCGTCATTATTCCGTGTAAGCTCTTCAATAGCTCAGAGGTTCAAATAGACCTGCAAACAAACACAGAACAACACACCAGGTTGTCTGTGGGGATGTGTGTGTGGATGTGTGACCGAACAAACGGTAAGAAGCCCCTTACCAACACCACTATTAGTGCCATGCTGCGCTCTACCATCACCAGTAAAGCCAAATAATACCACAAAGGGGGGTCTAATTGGTTACTCCTATGGTCCACCCAAAACAACCAAAATGTCAGAAGTATGGCTGACAACAAGTAACGGTACACACACCAATCACCAAACACTTGATAAAATATAACTCTCTACCATCACCAATGTTTACCCACAAGTACCAATGGATTACCTACTAAGAAGCTCCTAGTGTTCCAATGACTTAAACAGTGAACTCATGTCCGTCACAGTATGGTATACGTAGCATGTTCCCACTTCCACTGTGTTTTTAGGACTGGAAATGAAACACATGCACGTTTGTAAATCTCATATCTCCGGGTCGGCTGCAACACAAAATGTGTTGCCTCCTCGCGTGATAAATATCAATACAAATTCCCCTTTTCCACATACCTGTATGCGACTGGTAAGTCATACTATCAAAGCATGTAGGGCCGTGGTACATCTAACACCCACATCGCACTCCGGCTCTTCATCTTGCGTTTAACCTGGAAGTGATGGAGGACGGCTGTGGTATAATACGTATAGAAAGAGGACTGCACAGACCGCAAGGTGAGGAATATCCCATCTGGAATCTCACGGAGTAGCCAATGAAATGCCTACGAATACATGGCATCTAAATACACCAAATACATAATTCCAACAAATACATTTCTCAAATTTAATAACTCGTGCAGGGTGACCGTAGCAAGATCGACATAGAGGAAAGACTAACCCTATTTCGGGCTCCCTTCGGATGTTGTGGAAGGAATGAAAGATGCAACCGCAAAGGGTTTCAAAACAATTGAAACAGGTCCTAGATTGCATGTAGACACACATATAAATAAATACATTCTTTGTTGGTGACATTTAGAGTAGTCATGAGCCACTGATGTACACAGATGCTGTTGTTTTTGGCCACATGGACATCTATTATTTGTAACATATTTTTAGGTCTACACATTTCATTTAAAAAAAACTTGCAGGGAAACACATTGGTCAAAAAAAGTTAGCATAATTTCACCTTTTCATCAATAAGAGTCCCAATTCCGATGGATTATAGCAACAACATTTCATAGATGGTATACTTCAACGATGTGGATCTAGTACCACTGTTCTTAAAATGTCCACTATCAATACAATCACAGTGAATCTCCTTTCTCACACTCAGAGTGGTGAACATCTGTCTCCCAATATACAAATTTAGACATGTGTATATTGCCACTCAATTTCTTCATTTAAACCAAGGATGTGGCTCTGACATTTAAAGATCATTCTTTACTCAAATAGCACAAGTTTTCGATCAGTATCTATCTTGCCATTACCCCACACCTTTTTTAGAATGACCCATCTGAAATCTTCATGGGATTGTTTCATTTGTACAAAATGTTTAACTAAAGGGGCTGTCATTATTTGATTCTTAATACAGCTGCGATGCTCCACCATCCGAATGCAACACTTCCTGTTGGTTTTATCAGTATATTGTAGACCGCAGCGGCACGTGATTAAGTAGACCACATTTTCAGTGTTGCAATTTGTCATATCATTTAATACCCATGTTGTAGTCGTGTTAAGTTTGATTTGTTTAATCTCCGTGGTGGAGGCACACATAACACATTGTCCACAGGGGAAATGACCCTTGACAGCTGGAAGGCCCCAGGGCGTGGTTTGTCTGGGTTCTGCAGTACTTTTGATGGATATTTCATTTCTGATTAGCATCTCTCTGATGTTTTGACATTTTGAAAGCAACCAAAGGCAGTGGAACAGACTTGTCATTTTACACTTTTTTCCATGTCTTGCCAATGATGCCCTTGATTTTATAGGACAGATTAGAGAAGGTGTTCACGAATACAATCCGTTTTTCCTTGTCATCGCTTCTCTTTTTTTCTAACAGAGCATCATGACTATTATTGAAAGCTCTTTTGGAAGAGTGTTTGACAAGTTTAGTTGGATAACCTTTGCTCTGCAGTTTTTTAGACAGAATATTAGCGCTGTCACTGTAGTCTTGTTGTAAACTACTGTTTCTCCTAAGTCTAAGAAACTGACCGAAGGGCAAATTAATTTTTATGTGGTTGGCGTGATTACTTGAAAAATGTAAGAGAGAGTTCTTATCTGTTTTCTTGTGATAAGGTTTTTAGAGTACCCAAATGATGAAAAATGCTAATGTCTAAGAAATTGATCTCCTGTGAATTGATCTCCTTAGTGAATTTGAGAAACAAATTCTGAACATTCAACCACTTTACAAACAAATCCACCTCTTCTGCAGAGCCATCCCACAGTATAAAAATATCATCTATATATCTTAGCCATTCTAACAGTTTTTTCTTGAACGGGTTGGTGTCTAAATAGATGACAGACTTCTCAAAATACTCTACATACAAGTTGGCAAGGTTAGGGGCCATGGCGGCTCCCATGGCGGTACCTTCTATTTGTTCAAAAAATGCCCCCTGAAATTGAAAAATGTTTTGGTCAGGACAAACTCCATAAAATGAAGGCACTGCTTACTGGATGTCCATCCCCTCTATCTCTTACGATATCCTCAATTACTGCAAGGGTTGCTCTTTGAGGAATAACCGTGTATAATGATTGTATCTCAAGGCAGATCAATAACGACTTGGCTTGAGTGAATGGTACATTTTCAATTTTGTTGATGGCACCGGTTGTATCGCTCAAATAACTCCTCATTTTGAGGACAATGGTCTCAAGTAGAAATCCACAAACTTGGAAAGAGGTTCTAGTATGGAACTAACCCCAGAGACAATGGGTCTGCCTGGGGTGTTCACAAGGCTTTTATGAACTTTAGGTAAAATGTAGAAAACCGGAACTCGCCCTTGTTTCCTAGTAAGAGATTCGTATTCTTGCTTACTTATCATTTCAGCTTCGTAAGCTCTAGCCACTTTTTCTTCTATGATCTCCATCAGATGTGTAGAGGGATCCCTGTAATGGGATGGTAACTCCTAGTGTCATTAAGTAAACGCAAACACTCTTTAACATAGTCAGTGCGGTTGAGGAGCACAATCGCGCCCCCTTTGTCTGGCTGTCTTACTATAATGTCCTTAGCTTTGGCCAATTTGGAGATCAAAGTACGCTGGGCAGTTCCAAAGTTGGAATGATGGGGGATGCCATGATTCTCAAGTTTCTGTACTTCTCTAAGTACCAGTTTCTCAAATACCAGCGACTCTGAGGTGTGACTCTGGGAGGGAACATTGAAGGTGGATTGATTTCTCAACCCAGTGCGATTCGTGTTCTCATATGCCATGTCATTTTGAAAAAATTCATTGAGGTGAACCTTCCTCATGAAAGTCTGAAATTCAGATCGGAATTCAAACGGATCATGGTACTTTGTGGTAACAAAATTCAAACCTTTATTGAGAACTGACGCCTCATTCCTGCTCAATATGTAGTCAGACAAATTAATCACCACTGATTCCTCGCTCTGCTTCGGGTTTGTATCTGATTGCCCCAATCCCCTCGAGTGGGACCCTGTCCTAAAAAAGGACGTCCTTGTCTTTGTCGGTTCTGATAGCGTTGTCCTCGCCCCCTACCTGTACCTTGTTGGTTAGTTTGATCAACTGAGCCAGTACTCCCGTCATCACTAGAACTATATGAAGTGTTACGGAAATGTACCCTCTTTTTAGGTTGTGTTGGATTGGTACCCTGATATATATTTCCAAACTTATAGCCATCAGCGATATACAGAAATATCTTTTCATGAGTGAAATTCAACAAATCTTTCTTCATCCTTTTGACACGATCTAAAGTCGTACCATTCTTGAAGTCTACTAGTTCTTTCAAATGTAGATCTAATTTAGTTTTAAACGTTACCAGATCTAGATCTTTCTTAAGTTCCTCTTGAAGTTTAGTGGAGTCAATTTCAATCTGTTTAGATACCTCCGTTGCTGTGTCTATTATTAGTACCAACCAATCACGGCACACATTTGATGGATATAGAGCTCCATTTGATTTTAAATTCTGAATTATCCAAAAACAACCGGTGTTCATTTCTGACTATAAGGCCCTGTGGTAGCGCCTGATTTTTCAAATATTGTAGCATGATGGCACCATGTAATTCTGTGCGAATTAACCGCTTTCTAAGATGTGCTAATTCGTCCCATTGGTCTCTACTTTTGCTCATGATGCCATCATTGGTGTTGGACAACACTGACAAAGAGTCTAACACATTTTTAATATATTCTTCGCTGTACGCCAGGCATTTATCTGAGGCAGTTGCCATGATAATGCCTTGTAAACACACCCTATAAGTGAAATGTTTGCTTTCTAAATGAGACCTCTAAAATTTCTATAGATGCCTTCGAGACCACACAGAGCCTCCTAAACAGTAAACTTACTAAAGGCTGATAACCTCTAACAATACTTGCTTTGTGTTGCAGCCGACCCGGAGATATGAGATTTACAAACGTGCATGTATTTCATTTCCAGTCCTAAAAACACTGCGGAAGTGGGAGCATGCTACGTATACCGTACTGTGACGGACATGAGATCTCTGTTTAAGCCATTGGAACACTAGGAGCTTCTTATGAGGTAATCCATTGGTACTTGTGGGTAAACATTGGTGATGGTAGAGAGTTAAATTTTATCACAAGTGTTTGGTGATTGGTGTGTGTACCGTTACCTGTTGTCAGCCATACTTCCGACATTTTGGTTGTTTGGGTGGACCATAGGAGTAACCAATTAGACCCCCCTTTGTGGTAGTATTTGGCTTTACTGGTGATGGTAGAGCGCAGCATGGCACTAATAGTGGTATTGGTAATGGGCTTCTTACCGTTTGTTCAGTCACATATCCCCACAGACACCCTGGTGTGTTGTTCTGTGTTTGTTTCAGGTCTATTTGAACCTCTAAGCTACTCAAGAGCTTACACAGAATTATTACGAACTTGACTGAGGAAGTTTGGAGCTAATTGTGGATGTACTGAAGACATCAGCATTACAAACACCTATTAAGAGGTATTTTGTTTGATTTTTGAGATGCGCAGGATTGTATCACAACCTCTGGACCCCGTTTCCTGTACTCCACTAATAGGGGTTACGGGAGAGTATTGCAAAGCTACTTTTGGAGCATGTAGTGACTATACAAGTAATTGATTAGTGGTGTTTTAGTGATGGCCCCCTTCGTTTGCTGTTCTAGGAGAAATCCTTGATTCGAATTTGGAAACACACATGTAGCCCTGGATTGCATGGTGACAATCAAGAAATCGTGTGCTTTTCTCCCCTGAAGAAAGTTCATGCAATGACAGCTTTAAAGAACTGAAACATGTCGGGATTTTATGCTATTTGAGTTACATACTCAAATTTTGTATTAAGTGTATAATGTCATTTTTTGTCGTACAAATTTCTTTATCATGGTTAAATGTTTGTGTGGTTAATTGTTGTTTATTATGTTTTCACCATGTGCTGAATGTTGGGTCTTGTTTTTTAAAAACATTTTTATGAGTATTTTATTTATTCATAACCTTTATTAAAACATGTTTAGTATTGTGTACATACTGTTGATACTTGGTCTATTTTTTCTGGACTATAAGTATAGGGAGGCTTTCAACCACTTGCCTGTTTTGGGTATAGATCAGCGAATTAAAAAAACCTCGAAATTAGTTGATGTTCTCTTTCTCTTTACTTAGCTTTTCTTCATTTTTTAGAATCTTAAAATGTATATTGTATAATTTAATGCGATTCAACTATATGAGAAGCAAAATAATGCCTTAAATCAAAATAAATAGTATCACCTCCATCACACCCATTGTATTAAAGGATCCACCTTTGATGTTATTGTTTAGGTATTGTCTAGGTATTAATCCCATTTATTTTCTTTTTTGTATTTTATTTTTCAATTCAGTTTTTAAATTGACTCCTTTTATTCCTTGATATTATAAGGTACTTTTTTGACCATTTATTTAAAATTTTATACTTTTTTTTCAAAATTACTGTAAGACATTGCTCTTGATGTTTTGCAATTTTTCTGTCAAACCTAAAGCTGTGCTTGGAAATACAGTCTTGATTACTCGATTTGAGCTAATCGTTAATTTATACGAAGTTGAAATGATATTACACATAATTAATCTATGGTGAAACAATATCACTAATCTCAAATATTATGATATTATTTTAACAGTGCAAGTCTATTATCACTCCCAAAGAAGGAATGAAATTCCTGAAACACTTTGAGCTAAGTTTTGATTAGACATGATGGAATTTACAAAGATAAATGTTTCTGAGTGATACTTATTGCACATAATGACTTTGAGAATATTTGTATCTTAATGCAGTTTCTCCTTATATATAGTAAAAACACTACCTGAAAGACTGTTAAGCTTATCTTATTTTGCTGCCCGATTTCAGGATTTTTGGTGTGCATGGGACTGGAGTATCTGAAGTTCTGTATACTATGTTTGCCTTTAATCATACCCAGCAACTGTAAGATAGTGGGCACCACACAGGATGAGAACATACATTTAAAATCCAGTCTTTGAACATGAGCAGGAAATATAACATGGACATCAAATTTGCAGAAATGTAACACATTGGGCCTCATTCCGACCCTGCCGATAGCCTTGTCGGTAATTACCGGCATGACTGCCGCCAGAGTCATGAAATTACAGGCAACACGCAATGGGCAATTACCGGTGCATTCCAGCCCCAACAGACCCGGTAATTGCCAATTGACGGGTGCCAGTCATTATTAGTCCCCATTCCCATTTGAGTCCCATAGGACTCTATGAGAATGGGGAGGCCAGATGCACCGGCACCGTTAATAACGATGCCGGTGCATCCGTCAAGGTCTGCTCGTGGGTGCAGGTCCACCCGCCAGGTACCCGCGAGCAGAACTCATAGTTTGCCGGTCCGGTAACAACGGTGCTGTTAGCTTACCGGCACCATTGTTATCGCACCAGCAAACTTGTAGTAATGCCCATAGTGTGGAAACCGTATAGATAGGCTGATATTTGTCTTAGAACAGGGAATGTAAAATGGGCATGATTTTGTCTCTGCTCCAGTGTAAATGAGCAGTTTTGTGTTGTTGAAATAACCAATTCCCTTAGCGTTTTTTTTCTTATTTATCACCTCACAGCTTGCTTAGCTTAAAACGAATATGAACATTGGCATCAAACTGATATTAATTTGGAAAACAACATGAAAATAAAGCAAGGATTATCTATATAAACTATATTATACTGTTGCTTTTTTTCAACAGCGTCCCCAGTCCATGTATCTATTCTCATTACCCCTTCAACAAGTGGACTTCAACCTACTCACTAGCTAGCCACTATTGTTTTCTCATGAAAGTCATTTCTCTTAGTAATATCCTTTCACCAATAAATACAGGTCTCACCTGTTTGCCTGTCTACCTGGCCCACACATGATGGCTGATCTTATCCTTCCCAGGAACTAGGTGCTTACCAAGCATGGTTAACTCCTTGTGATCTGGTATCCTTAACTGTTACTGTCAGGGGTGAGAGGAGGACTGGCACCCCAAGCTGAATAGGGAATGAAATCAAACAAACGGTAAGGAAGAGAGCCCTGCACACACATGAGGGTACGCTGTAAGTACAGGCTATTCACAAAAGCAGTGACTAGAATGAGGGCAGGGAATACAAGTAAGATAAACATGTTGGTTGCCACTGGGGGTGAACACAGAATGGTTGCAGGTGTTCCCACAATCAGGAGATGCTCTAGCCTTCTGAGCAAGTTACAATTACAGTGCCTCTCTGATTTCTCAAGGAAAGGAGCAACAGCAGCGGGCTTCTGTGCCTGGACCCTAAGGCACGAACAAGGACACAGTACTCAAGAGGCAGTAGCCTGTGTGGTTCAAAAGGGAACAGAACAGTGACTGCCACCTGAAACAGGAAAAAGAACACTGAGAACCGAATGGCACAATGGACAAGACTTAGACGCCACAAGGGAAAGGGACAGAGATGACTTGCTGGGAAACCCAGCAGCCAAACTCTGAAGGAAGGAATTACATAAACACAAGTGAGGGAAAGAACAATAACACAAACGTCCATAGAAATATCAAGAACAGGATAATAAGAGTCAAGACTGAACATGGGGAGCAATAGCAAGAGTAGATCAGAATAGGACCAAGGATACTACAGACTTCAACTGCAGAATAAAAACTACTAGCTGGGGTACCCGGCATTGCCTGTGTCCTGATTGAGTGGTGTCTCGTGTGCCCCTGTGGATGTTGCTCTTGTCCTCATGTCAGCAAGTCTTGCTTCAGTTTGCTCTGGGATCTAATTTGCCCTCGAAGAAGTTGCTCTTGTCCTCTGGTCGGCAAGTCTTGCAGCTGTTTGTTGTGTTTCAGAAGCTCTTGATATTGATTTTCGCTTCGCATCAGATGGAGCTTTTCTAAGTGATGTTCGTTTTTTGTGTGCCACGTTTCAGTCACTCAATGGCTTCAGCACATTTGAGAAAATGTCCAAGAAAGATTGATTGATTGTGCTCTCTTCTCGTGAATGATCTTAAGTAAACGGTAACCTTTCCATTCCTCATATTGGAGTGATGTGATAAAAAAGTATTAAAATCTTTTTTTTTATTTCCCTTTAAAATGCTGTAATAAACACTTTTGAACTGTATACAGTAGTAATACATTTCAAAGGAATAACAAACACATCAAACATTTTGCTTCAGACAGTTGTCCAAATTTTACCTTCTTCTAGTACCTACTGTAGTGAATCGGGGTGAGCATCAGTAAATGAGGGTGTCTACGGAGTGTTTTTTTTAAAATCCAAACTTAGACTACAATCTTGCCCCAGACAAAAGAAGGATCCGGGCAAACTTTGGTAGATGTGGGTTCAACGGTGTGGGTTTATATAGCCGGACAAACATACACACATACATACATTCAGCTGTATATAATAGATTGACTGGAATTTCAGACTGAACTAAAGACTGGTAACCAGGACACTATGGACAGAAACTCTGGTCTAGAATCCTGGGACTATGGCCAGAAACCCCTTGACTGAGAACAAGGCAACTGCAAACCGAAACTCTACAGTGGAAACAAGGAAATTGCAGACAGAGCGCAAGGGGCTGCAGGCATAGAACAAGCAAACTGTGGACAGAGAGCAAACATCTATAGACCAAAAACAAATGGCTGAAGGCAGAGAAGTAGCACAAGCTGCAGGAAGGGGAGCAGTGTGAACAGCAGGCAGAGAGTGGAGGGATGCAGGGCAGAGAGAAAAGGCACTGGAACAAGAGCAGGTCGTGGCAACATCAAGCAACAGGACCCAAGTCGCGGTTCAAAGCAAGAGGGTCAGGCAATGTGCTCAATGCATGCAAGAACAAATTGATTCTCAAGGCAGCTGCTTAAACAGTGAAACATCCTGAGCTGTAGCAGGCTCATTAGCCTGAATCACCACACCTGAAAGCAATCAGCCTCCTTACTCTCTGGACCTGGTAAAGTAAAGTGAAAGTAAAAAGTCCTATGCAGCTTCTGGGGATTGTAGTTCTCAGACATTACATAGGATTGGCCATGTTCTCTAAACTACCAAAATATGCATTATGTGATTAAGTAGTTTGTGCAGTGTAATTGGGAAGATCCAATGCCTTTCAAACGGACTATGAAATTAAATCCTGACCCTGTATCGTGCATTGTGGTTGTTTGTGTCCCTCTAATTTGCATTTTGGTCATGTGTGTCCATGTATCCTACATGCTAGTTGCTAGCAGCACTATACCTTGAATTGTAGTTTTTAGGTAAAATATGTGCAGCGTGTTGGTCACTGGTTGCTACTGTTTCTGCATCCTGCATTTTGGTTGATAGTGGCAGCGTATCTGACATTTTAGTCAGGCACCGGGGTCACCATGCCCTACCCAGGAGAGCCACATCATTGGTTTTCCCCCCTACCCCCACCAGGAAAGAATGTGTGCTTTTGGAGGGGAGGTGATTCCTGGTTACCATAAACAGACTACAGCTACCAGAATTCCTTGAGACCAATTGAGACTAATCTGTAACACCTGAAAAGACAGCCTCCCTGAAGATTGTTAGAGACATGAAAGCGCTTGGAGGAGAACAGAAATTTGAAATGCAGCAGGTATTCAACTCTGGGAACTAGAGTGCGTGCCTCACCCTCCCTCTGTTTCTCTACACGCTAGTTGCCTTATATCTTGAGTGTTGGTTGCTTGCCGACATCTATCGTGATTGTGCCACTAGTAGCCCGGTTTCTTCATTTTTTTTGGCATTCTATCCTGCGTTTTAGTCACTAATGGCCTTGTATCTTGCATTTTGGTTGCTAGTAGACCTGTAGCATGAATTCTCTTTGCAAGTGGCCTTGGAACTGCACCTCTTCCTGACCACTTCCTCTCACAACATCATTTGCCTACTCACAGACTTTTCCTTTCCCTTTTCCCAGAGGCCCCAAGGGCCACCCTGACCCAACTCCTCTTTCCTATTACCACCACCTCACCTAACATCTACCCCACCCTTGTCCATTGCATTACCCACACTTGCATCCGAGATGTCAAATGTGCTCTGACTGCATCTATCCATATCTCCTTCCCTCCAAACCCTCTTACTCTCTCCCCCCTCCCATACCATTGGGTTATGGAATGCCCAATCACTTTGCAAGAAAACATCATTCCTCTCTGACCTCTTCAACTACAACAGCCACGAGATTATAGCCATGGACATCACAGAAAACTGGACTGCCAACAAGACACTGCCACATTTGCTGCATTACAAACAAATGTTGCTATCTTTGTTCACTCCCCAGGTGTCCACAAGAGGTTGAAAGGTTGGCTTAAAGAACAACGAGGCTGACCCCTTTACCCCTGACATTCGGTCACTCTAATTCAAGCACACTGTCATCCAACAGCTGTTGCCTACCCCCTGACTACCTTCAGAATCTACAGGCCTGCTACCCCTTAAATATGTCTTCCCTGGCCTGGACCTCCTTCTTGTCTCTCTTCCTATTAACACCCCTCTTGCTCTAATGGGAAACATCAGTCTCCCAATAATCTCATGCACTCCCCAATTCATATTTGACACTCTTCTCTCGGACCACTCTCTGATGTTGCGCTACAACCTACTCACACTGAAGGCAACTCTCTTTCAACTTCATCTTTCTGTCATCCTCAGCCAGCCTCACCACTGATCGTTCCTCACCTGACCACTCTAGTCTTCACTTCACTTCCTCCTCTCTTCTTTCCTCCCACCACTTCTATTTCAAAATGCAAGTGTATACCTCACACTCTCGGCCCCTGCCTAACCAATGTCAGATTCCCCCCCACACCCCCAGCTATAACTCCTCCTCAGGCCTCCTCAGCTAAATAGGCCTACAATGACTTTAACTTGGCTCTCAGTACCTCATTGCAGCAGCATTATCCTGCAAGCACTGCTACTACCTCTATCCCTCCACCCTTATCCGTACATCACCACTTCAATTCACCAGCTTAAGTTAAGACCAGTGCACACCTACAACTATGCTGCTTGCTGAGATCCTTAGCCCCTTTATTCGTGCTCATCTACAAGAATACTTTCCTACCCCTAACTATGTCCCTGGATACCGCCAAGTCATGTTACTTTACCAGCCTCATCTCTCTCCACTCTCACCCTACAAAGTCTCCTCGACCCTTCAATCCACGCTGGACCCCTCACATGGTTTTAATTACATCTGTCTATGAGAGCATGTTTTTTTCCCTCTATTTGTCATACAAGAGCCCCAAGATCGGCAACACTTTACTCTCCCGGCTCTCCCTGGTTTGTCCTCCTATCCCTCACCCCCTATTGCCCTATTGACTTTTCTCCGAACTCTCCTACTTTGATGACTTGCATTCTTCTGAAAACCAGTCTGTGTGCACATCAGTGGAGCACTTTGCTCTGCAATCTATCAAATAAATATCACCTATAACCTGTTCTTAATTCTGCTCCATTTTAGATATCTCCCTCACTAATGGGATCTTCCTCTTGCTTCACCGTAGCTAGTGTGTTACCTATCCTTAAGAAGCCGTCTGTGGATGTGCACAGTTCTACCAACAAATGACTTGACTCACTTCACCCACATTACTTTGAATTGCTGTTGCATGGGGTATTCTGCAGGGTCACTGGTTAGCTGGAAATCAATAAACTCTGCAACCAATAATGCAGCCATCCCCCAACCTCTCAGAAACAGTCCTGACCTGCGTCTTGAACATTCTAACCACAGTCTATCACCTCAACCTCTCTTCCATCTTCATCCTCCTCAACCTCTCCACAGTCTTTCACCCTTCTTTCCTTTTGATCCTCTCCAAACTCAGAATTCAGGACAGTGCAGTTTCTTGGAATCCATCCTAACACTCGTATTAATCATGTTCCATTGACAGGAACAGAGCTGAGGCTTGTCCTCTCCTGATGTGTGTCTGTCAAGACTCTGTCATCGGCCAATTACTCTTTACCCTCTACACCTCCTCCCTCAGCAGAGTAATATTCTCCTTTGGGGGTTCCTACCAGCTCTTTGCTGATAACACTCAAATTTTACTCTCCTTTCCTTCCGTCACCCTGGACCTCCCTTCTAGAATCTCACACCATCTCTTGACCTCCTTCTATTGCGTGACACTTTTCTGTCTATACTGAACTCATCTACGAGCACAGCTATCTTTATATCTGCCCAGAACACCCTACTCTACCTCCTCTTGCCAATATCCTTTCCCTGTAACCTCTTCACCCACAAGGATTGCAATCTTAGGGTCCCCTTTGACCGCAATCTGGTGTTCCAACATTTCAAGACATTTGCTGCCACTTCTGCTAGAATCAAGCTATTGAACATCGGGTAAATTTGCCATCATCTCACCTGAGACACCACAAAATGTCTTATCTTCTCTCTTATATTTAGTTGACTTCACTACTGCTAGAGCCTCATCTTGGACATTCCCCTCTATTTCTGTGCTCTTTCAACAAAATCCTTGACTTTTAAACTTGCACCGTTTTTGAGCTCCTCTGCTCTTCGCCACCTGTCCCAACCGCATCCACACGAATTGACTCTCTATGCACAACCAGACCCTCTGCAAACTTCTGTCAATGGTCTTCATATCTACTCATGGGCTACACACTCCCCCTACCTGCTCTTGTAGCTGCTTCCATCTCCCCGCTCCTCCCAAACTCGTACTCCCTAGTTACGGTGTCGCCTCATGTCTCAGATATTTCCCTACCATCACCATCTGAGAATTCTGAGAAGGAACTAAGCGATCGGCCCAATGACATCATGGTATATTATACACACACGATTCCATAGAACCTTTGAGGATAAGGTCGTCCTGTTGATCTTTGACTGTTGAGGCAGTTACAACTGTCCAGGCTAAAGGGTTATTCACTCTGTGGCTCGCGGGGCTTTTTGTGTGTTACTTCACCTTCATGAAGGCCATCATTCTTCCACTGCAGTCCACAGCAAACTTCATTGGCTCAACCGCGGACATGAGAGACACCACATCCCTCACCTCCTCAATCTCACCTCCCCTTCCCCAACTGGTGCATCTTTCCATTTCCGCTACTTCTCCCTTCTCGCCCCTATCACTAACACTCCCTTCTTTCTGAAATAAAAGCATCACCAAAATGTGTGCTTTGTTCGACCTTAAACCTTGTTCTCCTCTTCTAGTAAGGAACGCTAATACTCCTTCGGTGAAGGAGTTCTAATACTCCCTCTGCAAATTACCCCCCATCAACCCGCTTGCATGATCATGAATGTATCAATATCACTCTGAATATACTCCTCTCTGATATCCTTTACAAATGCATTCTCACCGCTTCTGCAAACATATACTGCAGATGGAAACTCTATACCATATAGTGATGGAGTGTGAAGCCCTGATGGACATAAGAAGAAAATATAGCGAGCGGCTACCAGCGACATCTTCCCGGTTAACACGAGAGGAAAGATGGAACTCTCTCATTTTGGGAGAAGAAAAAAACGTGATATTTGCTGTTCTACAATTTCGGATCGAAATCGCCTCTACCAAAGACTTCTAGAGACTATCCCATATATATTTAGTTTCTCCTGGAGATGACAGCTTTGAAGCCACCCATGGAATAGTTTAGTAATCTTATTTTTGGAAGAGCCTTCTGACTGATTTTTTCCTTTCATTTAGTTGTTACATGCCTTGCTTTGCTATGTTGTTTATCTTTTCTTTTCTAAACAGATCTCACATAATGAAAAAAGTTTGTAACAAACTTACTCATTTAATAAACAAAAAAAAGAATTCTCCTCACTGAATGTCCAACCTCACGCCTAACATCTTCTGCTTCAGTGTCCATGCGGTAACACCCTGACCACTGTACGTAGCAACGTACGCGTTCCTTGTCGAAACACCATGTCCTACATAAATAACAAAGTTTCAAAATACAAAATTAAGAAAATGAAGCATGCCTGCAGCAATTAATGCTTCTAATCAGAAAGAACAAACATTACACCGTTTTCCTTGAAAAAAACATTATTTCTTTAGTCCGTAGACACTGCGTCGCGAGGAATTCACATCGTTGTTGCCTTGGGTCGGAAACATCAACAGAGACAGTTAAATTGGATAATATGAGTATATGCCAAGAGTCTCTTTCATTGAATTATACAAGATATTGTGTCTCTACACTTAACAATGCTGCAGCCAGCACTCACCAGTATAACAAAGATTCTAAATGCCTCAAAGGCGGGAAGCGGGCCTGTCTGCTGCCTGCGTTCATCACTCACACACAGATTGAAATGCAGTTTACCGGCTGGAGGCATCACAACAAAATGTCTGCGCAGTCACCTGGCTGGTTGTGGAGACAAAAGAATTTTGCATATGGCATCTTCTGCAGATACCAGAACACACAAGGCAATGTTGATGCACTAAGCTGGACGACAAAGGATATTCATTCTTGTATAACCCAGGTCTGTTTCCCGGGGCATCGATTGGGAAATCCCGGTCTGGCAAATGACTTTGCTCTATAGAAAATTACACACTTGATCCAATGACTTGTGTCCAATCAGTGGTATCAGGTAATAAAATCGTGGCAAAAATGTCGGCGGTAAAAAAAATCACGGAAAAAATGCTGTGGTTTGAACCTGGTAAAAGTATACCCCATTATACCACTTAAGGGGAGCGGGGGTTGCGGGGGTGTCCATCGCTCCACTTAAATGTTATAATGGGTCCGGGGGTTGCAGGGGTGTCCCCCGCATCCTTTACATGATTGTGGCGGCAAAACCACTGCATTTTTGCCGCAATCTTTTGTATTCACGGCCATTTGTGCCACGATTTGAAGACATGGAACCCAATCAGTGGCGGCATTGGGACATACTGGTTTATCATCTCCTTTCTCCCAAATTGGACTTTGTAGTAGTGCATGTCTGGTAAATACAGTGGATGCAGCATTTAGTAATTACAGATTGCATTTGAACACAGAATGATAGTACAGATCTTGCCACAAGCAGCATGCCTTTTCTCATCTTTCACTCATGCTGAGCCCTGTCCTGCATCCTTTGGGTGTTGATCCCCTCTACCTGCCTCCCAGTAACTCTGGCCTTGGCTGCACCTAGGTCTCCATCATACCTAGACCCTTGCCAAGCTTCCTAGTCCAGGAATATCTCAGACCATGTGTTGGGTCCTATGTTGACTATGGCCCTGCCCTGGGTCTACATGTGAACCTCTCCATGGAGCCATACCGAACCATGTTATACATTCCGAAAGGTACTCAGACCCTCTTCTGAGGTCTACCTCTAGTTTCAGTCCCTATCCATCAGCATCCTAAGATACCCATCGCTTTGGTTTTTCCAGACCCCAGATCACCTCCAAAGGTTCAATGCTAGGCTACTTGCACCATCTGTATCTAAACAGGGTTTGTCAGGATTGCAAAAGTCTGGCAAGACTACTGCAATGTATGAAGTAATTTGGTGGGTCAAGCAACAGAGTACAGGAGGTGGGTCCTGGATGAGCTCAGAACTTGGATCCCCCATCTAAGTTCATGTGGGCAGGGAACTCTCACCGCATACAGGTCTCTGATGTTGTGCGTCACCATCTGGTCCTCAGCACTCTCAGCTCTCCAGGTTCATTCAGCTGCACACTGCTGGCTGGCAGAGCACAACCACTCTTCTTCATGGTTCTATGTCCATTTAAGTTATGTCTCTGTGACGCTGCTGTGTGGTGGTGTGCCTTGTTTCTTCTGGCCTCCCATGTTGTGCACCTTCCTTTTTTCCTGTAAGGTAAACAATATGTAGCAAACTGGGTTGGTGGCACCTGGCTTGCTAACTGCCCTGCAAAGATGTCTGAAGATTGCATCAGCTAGTGCAATTCCTCATTACTACACCTATCTATGTGATGTGTCAGTGCTAAGTGTATGGTGCAGCCTGCCTTGCCCAGACCAGTGTTCTGGTCCTGAACAAAGAGGAAATAATTATTCACAAAACAGACTTTTTAATATTCACAATTCCTGCAAAAAAGACATGCTAAGAAAGTTATTTAGGTTCACATAAGATTTGTACAGGGGCCTGAGACCTTTGGTTTGACAGGTGTTTTGGAATACAGCTGACATTACCCCTAATCAGCACACTCCATCGTAAGGGATCATGGGGCTCTGTAAAGTCTGTAAAGTCAAATGTAGGAATCTCCCACTCTGGTATAAAACAACACACTGACTGTGCCATCCTCTTGTTAAGAGTAATGTTGCAATAAAATAATGTATAAGAATAGTAACGTCACCTTTCAGGTGCATTCAGTGTGGCAGTCATGTCCACAAGAAGTAGAAAGTATTAATTCCTCATTGCTGCTCACTGTGCTCAGAGAGGCACAGCTCCACCTCACTGATGAGGCCCAACAAGGCTGAAACACGTGTATGGGGTTGCTGTTGGTACTCTTGTTCAGAGAGGAATTGCCATAGCATTTCGGTGCTGGCCTGCCCATGTGGGCGGGACACAGACTGATATGCAAATGGTTATTTCCCATTTTCAAACTGGCCTGCCGCCTACTCCAACAGCAATACCGTCTCTCTGTATATACCAAGAAGCGAGTCCACATTCAAGCCCATATCTCTGCGGCATCTAACAACTCGGCCGAACTCTTTAAAATCTGCAAGGAGCTGGCCAACCCTGCCGCAGTATCCACCCATCCTCTCGCCTCAAAGGCTCTTTGCAATGACCTTGCCTCACACTTTATCTCTAAAACCCAGGACATCTTGTCCTCACTCTCCTCCTCCACCGCTCCTCTCCCCTCTCCCTCTCTGCTTGTTGACCCACCTTCAGCTACCCCTCCTCCCTCTTTCTCTGCCTTTCCTCTTTTCGCCCCCGATGAGGTCGCTAGACAAGTCCAATCTATGAAAGCCTCCTCAAGACAGGTCCATCCCTGCTCCTCCAAAACTATTAAGGACCACATTGATACCCTTGCTCCGGCCCTTGCCAACTCCTGCAACCTCTACTTTGCCTCTGGATCTTTCCCCTCCCCTCTGAAGCACTCCCTTGTGCATCCTCTCCTCAAGAAACCCACAGCGGATCCCTTTTGTCCGGCTAACTATCGCCCAATTTCCATTACTCCCTTTTTGGGTAAGCTCCTGGAAAAACTTGCCATCTCTCAGCTTCACCTTCACTCTGACTCAGTTGGCTCTCTCCATGACCACCAATCTGGCTTCAGAGCTGCTAGAAGTACGGAAACTGCTCTCCTGAACATCTGTGAAGTCCTGCTCTCCTACCTTGACTCTAACATTCCCTCTGTACTCATCCTACTTGATCTCTCCTCTGCCTTTGACTTGGTCAACCATACCACCCTTCTAAATCGTCTCCGTGACAACCTGGGTATCACTGATCAGGCTCTGGCCTGGCTGACCTCTTTTCTGTCTGATCGACCCTCTCAGGTACAACTTGGGTCCTTCCTATCCTCTATCTCCCTCTCTACCTGCGGTGTTCCCCAGGGGTCTAAACTCTCATCCTGGCTTTTCAATCAAAATCTGGCAACTGTCGCCTACTGCATTTCCATTTTCTGCTCAAATTTCCAGTGCTATGCTGATGACACCCAACTCATTTTCAGGCTTCCCTCGGCCACCTCCTCTCCTTCCCTCATCTCTGACTGCCTAATCGCCATTCAAAATTGGTGTGCTGCAAATGATCTTTGTTTAAACACCAACAAGACTGAGATCCTCCTCATTGGTACACCGCCTCCATCCTTTCCCCTCACTCTCTGCCCCTACCAGCGAAGCTAAGAACCTTTGGGTCATCTTTGACTCCACATTTTCCTTCTCCGCACACATCTCTGATGTCTCCAATTAGTCTAACTTCTCACTGCACCTCCTTAAAGGCACTCTTCCTTTCCTCTCCTTCCCTCAGAAGCTCCTTGTCTCCCAAGCTCTGATTCTCTCTAGGTTGGACCACTGTAACAGCCTCTTTCTAAATCTACCTGCCTCCACTCTCCGCCCTTTACAACTAATCCAGAACAGGACTGCGAGATTGTCCTTGGCCTCAAGCTCTGGGATCGTATCTCTCCAGCTCTGAAATCCCTTCATTGGCTCCCTGTGGTTGCAAGGATTAAATTTAAAACCCTTTGCATTATCCACAAGGCTTTCTGGGGCCTAGGTCCAAATTACCTTCAACTATCCCTCCGTAAATACCTCCCCTCTAGAGACCATCGCTCCTCTACCTCCAACTCCCTCAGGGTCAATCGTTTCTCAAAGAAACAAGCTGGTGGTAGATCTTTGTCTTCTGCGGGGGCCTCCCTCTGGAACTGCCTACCTGCTACCTTGAAACTTGAGGAGAACCACCTACGGTTCCGGAAGCTCCTCAAGACCTTCCTCTTCGCCTCTGCCTTTCCCCCTCTTCTCCCCTGCTGATCTGCTTTCTCTGTCAGCAATTGTGGCACCTGGCCACTGTCTGGCCTTCGGGCCCAGGTACCTGCTCACCCTGTCGATTTCCTGCACTGCCCCCTGGCCACCCTTTGCACTGGGGCCTGCATCTGTACCCATACAGGCCCCACCCCACTCTTTGTCTGCACTGATCAGATACTCCCTATCTGACTAACCTTGCACTTGGCCCGCACGGGCTGCACTACCACTGTTTCTGATCACCGTATTTATTTATTTATTTCACTTATAATTTATCTTGTCCTCTCTTATGCTCTGCACTTTCACATTTCTCCCCCTCCCAGGCACTTTCCCCCTTTTTACTTCCCCATGCACTTGCGCGTTGTCAATGTCACTGCGCCTAGTAAGATCATTGTGTTTGTTCTCTCCACTGTTCCCCTCCCTTTGCCTGGTCGCGCTCTGAAACACCTGTGTATGAGAGCGATATAAATAAAATATCATATCATATCTGTGAAAGGTACAGTGTGCAAAAAGTGTGTGCTGCAAATTCTCATCTCAGAACAGGTTGTCATGCCATGTTCTTTCTGGAGTGGAGCGTCTGCTACCTTTTCTTAAATTAATTTCTCATCAGCAATGATGGTCTAACTCAAGAAATAAGTGATCATGTACAGGGCCCCGTCTACGCAACTTAGATCTGTGATTCAATGCCTTCGTTTTAATCTGTATTTAACACGAGAAGTTCTTGTTAGAACGAAACTCATTGATCCAAAACAGAACTATTGCAGATTTTGTGGTGATGCAGATGTAAACAAAACGTTGAAACACATTATTGTGGATTGTCCTGCTCACACAGATTTGCGAATAAGATCTTTTAACCGGCATCTGATTTATTTTGGGCGAATGTCTCCTGAAGATCGATGGTCAACAATATTGGAAACCAACGTAATGAGTATCCGAAAAGCCGCTTTTAATTTTTGAATGCATTGAATTTGGACAGGTTCAATGATATGGAGCTTAAAGAATGATTTAAAGTAATGTGTTTTTTTTGTAGTATGTTGCATCACATATACATTATATGTTAGAAGGAGGGTTTATTGCTTCTTTTGGCTGAATAAATTATATTAATTCACCTCAGTCCAATGGTGACACTTGCCCCTGTTTTATTAGGATTTATTTATTTGTTCTTATGTTTTACTAACTAAAATGTTGTTTGTTTTCTGAAACAAAAGATTTATTGTTCATAAGTGTTATTGTTCATGTGTTTCGCAACATAACTATTCCTTTTCACAAATTATTTTATGTATCTTTGACTCTTTCATTTGTAAATTCCTAAGTATGTAAATTTAAAATTGTTTTTGAAAACGTTGAGTTTTCTCAGCTGAATTCAAATAAAAATAAAAAAGTGATCTTACTCATCACTGAAGTCATAGGTGCCACAGAGGGTCTGCTGCAGGTTTGATGAAGAAATGATGAAGCATCAAGATATGATGAGATGATATTGTAAAAAAAATCATGTACAATTATTTTGTGAATTTGATATCGCTCTTGCCCGCTACCAAGGAACTGTGAAGTTCTCAGCAGAGAACATTTATTGAGCAAAAAGATCTGAATAATGAGATGCTAACCATAGAAAAGTAAGAGGTGTGCTTGAGACCGATTGCTGAAACTGAGACGTAATGGGGGAGTAGGAAACATGTAACTTGGGTAGCACTAGATAGCACAGTGCGCACTAGGTTTAGACACATATTTTCAATTTGTGTCTTCACGCGGTAAAATGAGTTACCGAAGGAGGCTCTTGCTTTTGGGAAAGCATTGAACAAGAATGCGTACCTTGACTGTTAAGTGAGAAATCTAAGAAAATGTGGAAACCTTGATAACCCGAAGTCAAGGTATAGGGTAAGCCATGGCACAAATCACCACTCATTGTTGTGGAGACCTTGATAATTCACCAAAGTATTTTCTATCTAAAAAGACTGATAGTGAAAGTGTACAGATATTCGTAGAGAATGTAGTAAGTCGGTGGGTGGTCCCCAAACTAGGTTTGGGGATTAGGTAGTCAAATGAAACTGTATGAAATGTGTGACGGCACGGTCAAGTTACTTATTCATGCCAAGTGACTGAGCTCTGCACTTGACTCTGGCCTAGATTGTTATATGCAAGGTTTGCTAAAAATATTTAAATACATTCTTTTGCCACGTAGGAACATTTGCCACATCTTGCCAGCGGGAGACTTCCTAGTGAGTCAGGGAGCACGTACACATAGCACAAGCTGCTGAAAGAATGTCTCTAGGCCTTGTTCTTGACAAGAAGTAGTCATGGCAAAAATAGACTCTTGAGGCCATGTTTGAGGTAGGATTCAGAATGGAAGCAGTTCACACAATGAGGTACGGTGACTCATGAAGCCTGGAGACTGTTGCCACTGTCAGAGAACAGTCCATGACAAGAATGCTTAGCAGGTTGATTCGCTGATCCCAAGTGTGAGGGAGATGGTCTGATACTTAGGGCCTGGTTCATGGAATGTTTTCCTAAGGGATTGCGCCATTATAAATCACTTCCATGATTCAGGCCCTTTATGTGTTTGGTGTTTAAATGAATTTGGGCAATTGGGTAATAGAATTTAAAGGCCAGGGAGATTGACGTCCACAATACTGTAGTGGCTACTGTGCACCAGTGCATTCTACTTTTGGTCTCAGATTCTTTATGTACTGAACTTAAACACAGATTGAAATATTCAAATAAACATATCAAGCAGAGTAATAATACAAGTATTAAATAACAATAAAACCACTCTCATAAATACTTTAAGATAGGATTATTAAGATAAAGTTGTAAACAAAAAGCCCATTAAATTCTGTCAGAATTCCTTAAAATAAAATAGAGTCAATTTACAGGCATTGCCCCAGCAATTCTTTGTAACAATGTCTATTGTATTTTCAAAAACCATAAAGAACATACAACACATTGAGGATCCAATATGTTCGGAAAGGATGATAACAGATACACGTCTATATACTGGCAACTATGTATAGAAATGACTCAGAAGGACCAGCAAATAAGACTTCTATATGTATTTACCAAAGTCTCATTACACTGATACCCAAACCAATACAAGCCAGTACAAGGGTGTAGGTTGCAGTTCTAATAATTACTCAAAAGATAAACCAGACCAGACATCCGTATCTGCGGGTGCAGCCCGGCCCATGAGGTAGCGCTCTCCTCAGAGGATACTGATCTGCCCCCTCTACCATGTGGTCAGGAAAAGGAGGCACCAGGCCATGATGCAATATATGATGGGTGCCCCGTTCACAGCCCTCAAAATTCAGGAGATGTAAACTATATCCCCAAAGCACAGTAATAGGGGCTAAGTCATAGTTTCTGATTTGAATCAAGAAACACATGTTTTTCGCCATCTAGGAGTACAACCTATTAAACAAGGCCTAATGCATGACACTCTTTCAATGTACAGAAATGAACAACCACTTTAGTAGTCAGTAAACAAAATGCAACACAATTACAGAGATTGTAAAACATGAAATTCGGACTGTTACACAATGTTCTCAATCTCGTCCCTAATAGGGTATATATAACGACCTATGCCCCGCCTTATGCTTCATGCAGGTTGGTAATACCCAAAATACAAACGAGAACATTGGGCCTCATTACACGGACAGCGGTAAGGGTTAATTGTCACCGTTAATGGCAACGGTGACCGTTAACCCTTACCGCCGTACTACGAGGTCCCTTTGCGGGTTGGAGGATTTAACGCCTGCTTCTTGCAGGCGTTAAAATCCAACCCGCTAAGGGACCTCAGAGCTAATTACGGCACCGCAAAATTGCGGTGCCGTAATTAGCGCCTTCCCCATTTCCATAGAGCCCTATGGGGCAGAAATGGGAATGGGGAAGGGCAATGGCGGAAACGGGATTTACCGCCCCTCCAACCTTGGAATGGGGCGGTAAATCCCCTTTCCGCCAAGGCGGTGCCGGTATTTTACCGGCATGAGCCATGGCGCTAATAGCGCCATGGCTCACCGCCTACCGTGTAATGAGGCCCATTGTGTTTCAGCCGGTACAGATATTACCTTTGTCTAATTATTGCCCTTTGCGGGGTAAGAAAGAGGACCTTTGGAGTCCAATTTATGAGGCATGATAATCCTGGCTGTTTCTATACTACATCCTGATTGGTCGAGCATATTAGGTTAGAAATAAGGACAACAACTCGCCATCTATTTTAAACTTTTGAAAGTTACCTGCACACATTATTGCAGGAATAATACTGTTCGGTTTTATCTTGCCTTGATGTTTTTAGAAACAGCAGAGGCACAGAATACACTCGCCCTTGGTCTCCTATAATAACAATACTAATTTGCATTTATATAGCTGCTAGGAAACCTCAGGCATCTGAGCGCTGTTTATTATTACCTCGGAAGGACGAAAGGCTGTGTTGGGCGCTGCCGGGATTTGAACCCGTGTCAGCCGATTCTGCACAGATGTCAAAGTAAGCGCTCTACACGCTGTGCTATCTATATCCGACTGGCTGAATGAAGAACACACATGCACAGCAACAATGCTATTATTGGTGCTAACTTGATTGTCACAGCTACCATCAATTGGATATTGCAATTCATTGAAGAGTTTACATACCTCAATTAGAGTACCTCTTGCTTATAGTAATGTCTCAAATTATTTGGTATAATTTAAATGGCTGTGATTGTATCTGCAAGGAAATCAAATACAATGGGCCTCATTACGAGTCCGCCGGTAACCTGCCCGTTTTTCCGGCTCGGTTACCGCTGGACGCGTATTACCTTTCTGCCTCCGTGATTCACGGAATTACTGGGGCATTACAACCCCGGTGACCCGGGAATTCCGGAGGCGGAATTCGGTAAATCCCCATTCCCATTGAGTGCTATAGGACTCAATGGGAATTTATTTATTTTATTTTATTTTTTTACATTTGTATAGCGCGCAGGCAGCCCAAGGGCATTGTGGCGCTGTTACTTGCAGAAAAACGTAGTTATATTATGCATAAGTTACAGCATTGGGCACATAGGTGTACCACATATTATGCATGGAGGCGAACACAGGTCAGATATACATATGGCGGGTGTACATGAGAAACGGTAGAGAATCAAGCAAACAGGGTGGTTTTCAAGGTTTTGCGGAAGGTGGTCAGAGAAGGTTCAGCTCGCAGGGCAGTGGGGAGGGCATTCCAGTGTAGAGCCGCAAGGTAGGGGAAGCTGGTACCCCCTGCTCTTGCTTTTTTCACCATGGGTACAGAGAGTAGGTTGCTATAGGGGGTCCTGGTTGGTCTTGAGGACATGGCCGGGTGGATCCTTTGTGGCAGGTAGGCTGGTGCTGGAGAGTGGATGCATTTGTGGGTGAGGGTCAAGGTTTTGAAGATGATCCTCTCTTTTATAGGTAGCCAGTGGGAGGGGGACCATGGAAACACCGGCACCATCTCGTGATGGTGCCGGTGTTTCCACGTCCGCCTGCAGATGGGCGGTGTTAAACCCGCCAGGTCAGACCTGGCAGGAATTACACCTCCGCCTGCAGGACTCGAGATGACCCGGTATGGAAACAAAGGTGGCGGCGGGTTTAACGCTGACTCCCCCATCTCCCTGCAACGCCGGTTCCCGTCACTTCCGTGTTTAGGAACTGGCACCGCAGGGACCTCTTTTTTTTGGTTACACCGTTATCGTACATGAAGCTGGGGACAGCCCTGCAGCCCCCGGTACCATTGTAGCAAAGAAGGAAGTGGGGGACACCCCCGCAACCCCTGATGCCCTTGTTCACTACTATGGTACCTTGTGGTACAATTGTTCGAAATATTCAGCTGTACGAAATTTTCATACAGCTGATAATCAATCATATCTACCATACGATTCGTTTTTTTCAAGGTTTTTGGGCAATACCATTTCACAGACTCCATATTTCATGTCTGTAGAGTTTGGTAAAGTACATTATGTTTTGGTGCAGTAGAGAACCACAATTTCTTCTCATGGTTGGAGAATAAATATAAAATAAATGCAGCAAGCCGCCATTTCAGACTTTTGCACTCTGATGCTGCCAATCTCAAATTTCCTTTAACTGTTTCCCGGAAGCAATTGGTGGCTGCTGTGATAATCAGTTCAGCACTAATATAATAACTTAGTGCATGGCTTGCCCCCTCTCATAAGAACAATCAGGATAGCATGACGAGGACTAAGCACATCCATGGGTTTATGTTGGCAACCCTCTCTCTGCTATCAAATTAGCTCCCGGATTATTTGTTGATATTTCTGAGTCATCCTGAGTGGCACCTGGACCTGGCATGTCTTGTATTCTGCCTATTGTATTTATCACTCTTCTTTCATGTATTTGGTACATGGCAGGGCCTTCTTAGGTATCAGAGAAACCAACACCCAATTAATTAATCAGATACTGCAAGGTGAACTTTTATGACCAATATTTTCTCTTTAAAAAATGCATACATTTTAGCTGAGACAAACCATAAGAATTGCATAGAGAAGTGGTTATAAGTGTGGTGCATACTCACAATTGAAGGCGTCTTAAAAGCTGCAAGGCATTTAACGTTACATTGGATATGGCCAATATGATAGCATTGTAGTTAGGTTAACCTCTAACAGAGATCTGTCTGCATGCTATCAGTTCACAATCTGGCAGTGCTTTTTCTCCTTGTAAAGTTTATAAAATGGCATGATTAGGTGATTAGTGTGGCTCTCTGTTTTTATTTTTGCTTTACACCTTTTCAGGCGCCATACCTGTAGCAGAATGCACTAGTCAAGAGCGCCTATAAATCTCTCCTTAAATTGTAGGCACGGTATCATCTGCCTGGGCACTAGTTGTACGAGCCCAGGAAAGTGAAATTTCTGAACATCACTCTATTTTATCACTCAAAATGGCCATCTCATCCACACCTCTTTACTCTGTTTTGGCTCCAAATGTTCTCTGAAGCATGGCCGATGCAACCAAGCAAAAACACATATGGGCCTCATTATGACCTTGCCGGTGCGGTCGTAACGCGCCGGTCATTCCATTTACTGGCACGTTACTGTACCGGCAACGTACAAGTTTACTGGTAGGGCGGCTGGAATTACCTCCAGCTAAAAGCTGGCGGTAATTCCAGCCACCCTACCAGCAAAAAATAGCTGGTATTACCGTTGCCGGAAATACCGGCCATCCCCCCTTGGGGTCCTATCGCACTCCATGGAATGCGGATTTACCACCCTTACCGGCACTCATAATCCGGCAGTAATTCCGTCGGACTGAGTGCCAGTAAGTGTATTACAGGTTGCCGGTATCCTGGCGGTAATACCCGGAGGATACCGGCAACCTCGTAATGAGTAAACAATGTCTTTTATCTATTGTCTTCCATATGAAAGCCTATCTTTGTCCTTCATCAGGAGTCAAAGTGCCTGCCACTCCATACAATGTTCACAACGCCCATGGGCGTCCCTTTCTCAAGCCTAGGCAGGGCATTGGCACACAACATGTTCAATCCCAGACCCCGGGGGGAGCAAGAAGCGCAAAGTGCTGAACTTGAGCCTTTGTCACTGGTGTGCTCCTTTTTTATATTTCATTCATTTAAGAAAGGCACCCATTAAAGGCATCCACCATTACGTCATGCGGCGTGAGCCAGTTAGCCGATTAAGCTTTTCGAAGATAAAGTTAGCCGTCGCTGCTGCTCTCCTTTTATTTGCCCATTTCCTTTGCTTTTGTGCAGCTCTGCCTCTCGTTCATAATAAATAATATTAATTATTTCTGGAAGGGCCGTATCAATTTTACTGAGAACTTTAGGGAATGGCCACCCTGGAGGCTGCCTTTCTCAGTGAAGCACCCCTCAGCCTCCCACTGCTGGTGCTGTACAGAAGGCAGCTGAAGCTTCCTTGAAATAACTGCCCAGCATAAGCTCCCCCTTCATTCCAGAAGGACAGCCCAGAGTGACAGAATTCAGGCACTTAAGAGCACTAAGTGTTGCGTTGCATCCCAAGTAGGATCAACGCGTTCCCTATAGAGCGTGAATCAATTCCATAAGGGCCGGCCCCAGCAGAGTGTTGGGGAGAAGCTGGATCCCCCCCCCAGGGCAGTGGGGGGCCAGCAGCCATACCCTCACCAGCTATGGGAGGCCCCAACACCTCCCATATGGCCCCCAGAAATGCAACATAGTCCCAAGCAGGCAGCAGCATGTTTCAAACTGCATTTATTTATAGGCAAAGAAAAAAGAAAAAAAGCAAAAGAAAAGCACAGAGCATCGTGCATCGCGAGTTCAGGCGCCGTCTCCCCCGGGGCTGGCTTGCAAGCCAGCTTTATAATCACACTGCAAGCTGACCTCACAGAATTGGATCAGCTCCCAGAAACCTATCTCCTCCTGCTATTGGCTGCAAAGTGGTAGGTTACCTATGTAGCCCTTATAGAGAGCCTGATAATTGGATATTAACCTCTTGCGTCAGTGGGTTGATTTAGCTGTGCCAGCCCCCATTACCTAATTCTAACTTGTTGCAATGTGACTTTGTTCCCATAACTTTTTAGCTGAACAAGCAGTTCGCACCTGGGCTCTGGGCGCAGATTGGCTGGGCTGCGCCATTCTTGTTACAAGTTATGTTTTACATGTTGTGCGAGTCCTTGAGAAAATGTCTTTCTTTCCCGGAAAGAAAAAAAAGCACACTGGGTTGCCGTGATTTATTCGCATTTGTGGATAATTAAAAAATGTCTGTCTGTAGAAAGCAATTTTATCTGAAATTTGCGGCCTTGGCAGGTCGGATGTTTTGCTAGGAACATTGATGAAGGCTCCCGCAGCCAGTGTTCAGTGAGTGAAATGAACTGTCTGTGCATTTAGACAATGTTAATTCATATAGGCATTTGCAAGCCTTTAAACAGGGATTTTTGTGTTTGTAGATTCTGATATTGCAGCATTGATTCTAATGTAGCATGGAAGTTGCACTGTTGGTGAAGTGGGTGTGTTTCAGCATATTTGTCACCCATGGGTGCGCTGGGGCCTGGTTCAAATGATAAGTGCGCTCCTTGTTCTTCCTGCTGTTCTTCTATATATGCGCTTGGAGTGAGGGGGCATGGGTTTGGTCTCGATTTTCCCTCTTCAGTCCCCCCTCTGGTCGACTTTGTCGACCACACCACCAAGCAACAATCACCTCCTTCCGCTCTGCATATCTTTGTCAATTCCTTGAAGTGTCCATAATTTTCTGCATTGTTGTTGATGAACAGTACATATAGGAGTGTTCTCCTTCTGTGTTCCACCACACTCACTTCCCTTCGTACTTCCTCTGATCACAGGGAGTGGCTACCTTTATTACTGCTGGAACCATGTTGCACACCGCTATCTTCTCCCTTAGTCCGGCTCTTCCTTTCACCATGTCTCTTATTTGCATTCCGATAACTTCTTCTGTTGTTCTCTTGCAATGTATCTCTATCTTGTACAATGGTGCTGTGCTCGGTACTCGTCCTTCCGTTATCACCTTCAATCAACCAGGCAGTCATGATGTCATCCATTACCATGCAAGCACTAGCTAGTTCTTTGCTTTCTCTTTTCAGATGCTGATCATTCTTTGGTATGCTGGTACTTCACCCAATCATTCTCCTGTCTCGCTCGAGAAGTAATTCCCCCCTCTTTTTACTCCTCTGTCTGTTTCTCTTCTTCCGTTGTTTTCCATCTTTGTTAATGTGTCACTCTTCACATCTTCCTTGGTCATCACCAACAAGGGCATGCTGATGCGCACCAATGAACACTCTCCTCCCCAATTCAGTGGTAGTTTCTTTTGATCTTTAGATGCATGTGCTCAATAGTAGTCCATAAGCAGTGATGTTCCTGCTCTCATCTCGCAACTTCTCTCAACCTTCTCGCATCCATAATGATTGTCCACTTCTTGTCACTGTTGTGCTGGTAACATAACGTTGGTACCTTAACATTATACGTCCTTCTTCAGTGACCATCTTTGCTCCTTTCTCTCACTCCGTTAGGCACTTATCATATTTTTGTCTCTTTTATTTTATTTTTTCTTCTCTCTTTTTGTTTTTCTTTCTTCTTTTATTATTTATTTATTTATTTATTTATTTATTTATTTTTTTTCAATCTCAATGTTGCTGTCTTCCCTTGCAATCTTCTTCGCACCTTGTCATACATGGGCGTCGTGCTCTGCTGTAGTAATTTCTGTTGTAATCAATTCTCTTCCGGCATATGTTAAAGAACAGTCAGGACAGCTCTCTCCAGTGGTGTCCCTACCAATTTTGTACATGTGTGCATGTTGTTGGTCACTTCTGATATGTGTGTTATGTGTATGTTTTACTCCCTTTGTGTCTGCCTTTAACTCTCCTTACTTTAGCAGCAGCTTTTCCTCACCCACTGACGCCGTAACTCTTCCTGCTTAGGTTAGGGAATGTTAGCAGGGGATACAGCGGTAATGCTCACTATTACATATAATTTTCAAAGTACCACCCCCATTATTTCGTTCATCATTAATAGTCCCATCGTGAAGGTAAAAGTCCTTATTTGCGTGCCCATAACCACTTACGCTGCTGGGTCCTTGCAGCTGATGAGATGATAAAGTTGCCCGCTTGAAAATCGCAAGAAAGGCGTTAATACGTTAGTACTTGTTAGTAACCTCAAGCTCCGCGAACTAAACAATCACTAAGGGCAAAAATCAAACCTCCCCCTGGACATTTCGTGTTTTCAAAATTTCTCAATATGGGTAGGGAAAATCTTGGGCTGTTTATTCAATGGAAGCAAGGAAATATACTTCATGGAAACATGCTCTAAGGGGTCTGAGGTTCTTGATAGGGTGGGCAATTGAGTGGGGAATGCTACACAATGTTTTAATCAGTAGGCCTCACAGTTTCTAATGGAAGATAACATTAAGGAAATTTCCTACACATTTCTAACAGCATACATACGCAACAACCTGCATGTGCGGGGAAAAGAGAAGAAACAAAACAGTGTTACAGCTGTAGGTGCAAAAAATGTAATATGAAACTCAATTAAACTTTGGAAATGCGTGTGTCAGTCCCTATTCTAGTTGCTAGTGTGCGTTGGACCATAGGATGGCCATGTTTCCCTAACTCGGGAGAGTTCGTGCTATTTTGCAGTTCATGAAAATCTCTTGCGTTGGCCCTGTTGATCGTTGCTCCCTCGTTGCCAGGGTGGCCACCGCTTTGTAGGGCTTGACGCCTTACACTTCTGACAAAGTCTGTCAGGAGGGGAAAATGTCCCACTGTAGTCCATAGCCATTGGGTGTTGGTTGTCCGTTGTCTTCAGGCCTGCCCTGGGTCCTTTGTATCTGGCGAGAAATGAAATGGAAGCGCTTGAGATCTGAGAATTTACATATTCTTCAATTTCTTGACCTAACCTCTCTTCACTACTCTCACACTATTCAGTGTCCTAGTGGGAGGAGCCAATGGTACACCTATGCACCATCCTGTCACCACCTGGTGGCGTTCAATGGCGGTCTGACTGTAAATTGTTACACAATTCGAAATGTACTCAGAAAATGGGTAGGCACTTAATTTATGTGAAGATACTCATTACACACTTTAATCATATATATGCAATTTGGGTGCTAGTGTACAAATGGGCCTTTGGATCTTTATATTTACTGTGCTTTTGTTATAAGTTATTTATAGTGCGTGCCTTTGTCCCGTGGGGCATCAGGCACTGACAAGCTAAATAGGGAAACATCAGGGTGGTAAATTTGTCATATAGGGTGGCTGTGTTTCTAAATTAAGTGCACCATGTTACTTAGTTAAGATAATCGCAGGGTTTTTAAATCCTTTTTTTTTCTATGGCTCCTCTCACACTTCTCAGGGCGTGCCTCGCAGTGAACTGCAGGCACTTTAATCTGGTACTAATGAAATCCGCTACCAATTTACTCCCACTCTCTCTATCCCACCCCATGTCCACTTTTTAAACCCTACCTACTCTGTTAATTACTCATTTAGTCTAGTATTTTATTACTCCACTACTGTAATTACTGTTACATTTAAACAATATATATTTCTCCCCCCAATATCTGCTCTCAAATTTTAATACAACCATCATTCTCCAGTTCGTGCAGCAATGACCTCTTTCCCTATGTGTGTTGGCTAATGCATTTGTGCCAGTGCTATTTTCAAAAGCGCTAGTGGCATTACCACTTGCACTGTCATTTTGTCGCCAAATTAATTCTGTTGGGAACATGGATCATCCACCCTTTACCCCTATTTCTCTCCTCCTGTGGTGAACTGTCAATGAAATGTAGGCCTCCCCCTCAAGTGCACCTTCTTCCACCTTGTGTGTCTCATTTAATTGTTCTGTGTTAATCGTGTATTCATGAGCCCAGTCTCCTCACTGAAAGATGTGTGCTCAAAATGTAGCTAAATGTACTCTCTTGTGATGCGCTATCATTATGCACCCCCCTCTGTACCGTGCACCCCCATTATGCTTAAACAATCTTCCTTACTTTCAACATGTGTATGTCTGGGGTTTAACAAGTTATGGATTTCTCTGTTAATAAGGTGGTCATATCCATATTGCTCATGATGTCACAAATCTCTCTTCCCTAATGCATGGCCTAGTCGCCCCACTGTCACCCAGAAAAGAAAATGTTTTGATACCTATCACCACCCCTATGCAATTGTCCTCTGCATTATTAAGTGTGCGTGAGTGTGTGTGTCGGCGCGTGTCTTGCCCGCTCTGTCGGGGAGGTGGAGCATGAGTGTGTGTGGCAGAGTGAGTCAAATCAAGGTTGTCTTGGGCTGTCCTATTAGCGGTATAATGTCAATCTATGTCCTTTGAAAAGTTTGTTCCCCATCAGGAAGACCCCTCCCAGTCATGCAACCGGTACCATTGCTATTGTGTCAGTGTTCTGTATGGGTGCTGGCTGCTGTGCAGTGCCCCTGTGTTGTTATTCTAGTCAATCCTGGGGTAGTGGTGCTGTCATTTGTTGTGTCTGTAAATGTAGTGGTGACAGTACCTGCGTTGGTGCTTGTGGTGTCTGCTGAAATGATCCCATCCTGCCCCATGTATCCTCCCCACGTGGGCGGTGCATATTGTGGTGATTGTTGACACTGCTATTGTCATTCTTGTGCGTGTGTGTTGAAGCTGTTTTTAACTGCCCCTCCCATTGCATACTTTAATGATTTATTTTGTGCCTACTTGTCCTCATCTCCCTTTCTCTGCCCCTGTGTCATCAAATATTACACTCCCGGAGGTTCAGAAGGGTGAGTCCCCTCTTCCCTCTGCTCGTGTTTGTTCAACATCAGCTGACCCCTCTCATCTTCCCTTTCCTTCGTGCACACAGTTCAACTGTAGCCATGTGCTTTTAAAGCTATTCCCCTGTAAGTGCTGTGTATGTGTGTCCTTAGCGATTGCTGCACGCTTCTGGAGAAGCCGCCTATGAGCAGCCATGGTCTTTTTAATTTACCTTCAGTACTTTTGAATCTTTGCACACTATGTTTTACTGACTTATTTCGGCATGGAAGCTTTGTGCTACACAACAGGTGAAGGAGAGTCATTTCTGTATTGTGTGATACATTTTACCTCTATTCAATTCGAAAATTTCGATAGTCTGCTGTTCAGGGAGCAAAAGTTAGAAGATAATTGAACATTTTTCAACTTCTGTGAGCCTTCTTGGCTCCGCACCTTAGCCAGTGCACTCCACGTGCAGCCCATCTTCACCAAACCATTGCCTTCTCCGGCAAACCCCCACAATCTTGCGCATGTGTCTTCCACACACCGCCTCTGGGTCACCTATTCTCCAAATCCAAAACCACACCACTATCTCCTCACCATCAAAACTTTGTGTCCTTATGCATCAATCTGAAGGTGACGTCACCAAACTAAAAACACAGTGCAAATGAACAGACAAATGTGCATACACAGAACAATAACCCATTTCTCCCAACCCCACAAAAATCCCAAAATAAAACCCCACAATCCCCACAGCTGTCTTCCTGTCTCAACTGGAACAAGGTAAACCACAAAAACTCTTATAATTGGACTGCACACGCTGCTTCGCCTCACGTGTGATACGCTCCTCACCAGGGGACCTTAACCAGCCAACTATCTTCCGCACTCGGGAACAATCTAGCTACCTCCTGCGGGAAAACATCATCCACTCACTGAACTAAAACGCTCAATTAGCAGGGAACCTCATCTACTCATTGATCTATAACGTCAATTCATAGGAAATCCAGACCCCCGTACATGAAATCACCATCCAGACCAATCAGCGCGGCACTCCTGTTCTATATGTAGGGAGTCACTACCCCACCCAATAGGCTCAAAAACACAAGAAGGGACCACTGCCACCGCCCCAGTCCCAACTACAATTCACGTGCCGATCACCACCAATGCGCTGAATTTTGCGACAATGTACAATCACCCACCACCCAATTTACAATCCCTCCCTCAGTTTCTACCCAAACAAAAGAACTTAACATTTCTGCAACATACTGATCAACAATGCATCATAATACTTTAAACATTTCCCCCCCTCAAAGCCCATGTTGCTGGTTGACTTACATTTTCCTATGCTGCACTGGCAGTTGCACCGCTGCTGGACACCCCCTCAATGCGCTTCACCAGACCCCTTCTCCTGCAGGGCTCTCACCTGCCCTCAAGCGGGGTATTTCCAAGTGGCCCCCGAAGCCTTTAGCCGGTTACGCGTTTTCCGGTGGTCTTCAGGTGCAGGCGAGGGTCCCACAGCTTCCTTGAGTCGGCGGCAGGGAGCTCAGTCTACCGCAGGGCTTGCGCAGGCAGTGCTCATTCACCCATGTCACAATGAGCAATGAGCCTCACAGAGGGCACCAACTTGTTGGGGAGAAGCTGGATCCCGCCCCCCCAGGGCAGTGGGGGGCCAGCAGCCATACCCTCACCAGCTATGGGAGGCCCCAACACCTCCCATATGGCCCCCAGAAATGCAACAGAGTCCCAAGCAGGCAGCAGCATGTTTCAAACTGCATTTATTTCTAGGCAAAGAAAAAAGAAAAAAAGCAAAAGAAAAGCACAGAGCATCGTGCATC
Source organism: Ambystoma mexicanum (assembly GCF_040938575.1). Classification (NCBI taxonomy): domain Eukaryota; kingdom Metazoa; phylum Chordata; class Amphibia; order Caudata; family Ambystomatidae; genus Ambystoma; species Ambystoma mexicanum. The sequence continues at coordinate 125,107,247 of NC_090940.1, read as the reverse complement.
GCGAGTTCAGGCGCCGTCTCCCCCGGGGCTGGCTTGCAAGCCAGCTTTATAATCACACTGCAGGCTGACCTCACAGAATTGGATCAGCTCCCAGAAACCTATCTCCTCCTGCTATTGGCTGCAAAGTGGTAGGTTACCTATGTAGCCCTTATAGAGAGCCTGATAATTGGATATTAACCTCTTGCGTCAGTGGGTTGATTTAGCTGTGCCAGCCCCCATTACCTAATTATAACTTGTTGCAATGTGACTTTGTTCCCATAACTTTTTAGCTGAACAAGCAGTTCGCACCTGGGCTCTGGGCGCAGATTGGCTGGGCTGCGCCATTCTTGTTACAAGTTATGTTTTACATGTTGTACGAGTCCTTGAGAAAATGTCTTTCTTTCCCGGAAAGAAAAAAAAGCACACTGGGTTGCCGTGATTTATTCGCATTTGTGGATAATTAAAAAATGTCTGTCTGCAGAAAGCAATTTTATCTTGAATTTGCGGCCTTGGCAGGTCGGATGTTTTTGCGAGGAATGTTTGTCTGCAGAAAGCAACTTTATCTTGAATTTGCGGCCTCGGCAGGTCGGATGTTTTGCTAGGAACATTGATGAAGGCTCCCGCAGCCAGTGTTCAGTGAGTGAAATGAACTGTCTGTGCATTTAGACAATGTTAATTCATATAGGCATTTGCAAGCCTTTAAACAGGGATTTTTGTGTTTGTAGATTCTGATATTGCAGCATTGATTCTAATGAAGCATGGAAGTTGCACTGTTGGTGAATTGGGTGTGTTTCAGCATATTTGTCAGCCATGGGTGCGCTGGGGCCTGGTTCAAATGATAAGTGCGCTCCTTGTTCTTCCTGCTGTTCTTCCATATATGCGCTTGGGGTGAGGGGGCATGGGTTTGGTCTCGATTTTCCCTCTTCAAGAGGCATAGACAGGGTAGTGCCTGTGCGGGCTAGGCCCACCCAAAGTATGTAAATTCCCACTCAGCAGCGCTGTGTGGGCATTTACAGATGTTAATGTCACTGCGGTGGGCCTAACTACATTAGTTTCAGGCCCCACTTGTTAGACAATCCTGGCTACGCCTATGGGCCCCAGTAGCATTATCGGGCCATATCTCGTCCAAAGGACACAGGCAAAAATCTAAACAAAAACAGAAAGTCAGAAAAAAAGCATAGACAATGACAAAGAAGTGAGCTCGGGTAGTAATAATTCATGGGCGTGACTGTAAGAACGGTGCCCTTGGCAGGTACCCAGGTGATTGAGATTAGAATTGGTAGTGGCCTCTGGTCATGAGGTCCTTTTCGAATGGACCCCTTAATTGAAATTGGTTTCTCCCTCCAACCACCCTCTGTTTAGATCTACAATATGGAGAATGTTTGGAGGAAGTCCTGTTGGACAGATATCTAAGTGTCCAACGGGCCATCCTCCAAATATTTCCAACAACAATCTAAATATGGTGTTGAAACCTAGCCACATGACTATGTGTGATCTCTGGTAGTCACACGTGACAGCTGCGATAGCATGGGAACACTTCAAACAGAAAAAGGTAAGGCTTTTGCACGAAACAATGTCTACTGATATGACAATGGTCCTCGTATCCCTTTAAACTACTGAGGGAAGGATTCCAAGCTCCAACATTACTGACGGTCCATGTCTGCCCACAGTATTTAGTCAAAAAACAAATTTATCACATGGGTAACCCATAATAAACAAACAGTACAAGGTGCTTCAATGCACAGTCATAAAACAGTGTGAAAATTGGACACTTAAAGTCATATAGTCAACACGACTGTGTTTCGGCCTTGTACCGTTTGTTTATTATGTGTTACCCATGTAGGGTCTGAGGGTATGTACGTTTTTTTGAATCACAATCCGAGGTATTAACTCTGGATGAGCACTAATTGTACCACATGTTGATGTTGTCTGTAAAATATTGAGCTTCCTGTGATACTCTTTGGGGTCGCATATTACGTTGTGATATATATGGAAATTGTCGAATAATCAGCAACTGTTGTGGAAATGTGGTAATCCATCACAGGAGTGGGTTTATTGGGTTCTGTGACCCTGTTCATTTGTTTTTTGACTTAATGTTGACCTGCCTGGGTAGAACAGGGCCATAACCAGGAGCCCTATATAACTGGCCACAGTATTTGCCAAGAGTCCATTTTTTTGTTTTTTTGTTTGCTATTCGAGTCACTTTTGCCGTTCTCTGAACGGAGACCAATACGTTTAATAAAAGCTGGACCATGCCTTGCAAACAGCCTTAGTTTTTTTTTTTTGGGCCAGGAGGTACCGGTCGTTAAAAGCAAAAGGCCCCAGAAGAAGAATGTCTCTCCCAAGGCCCAAAAAAATGTTTCTGCACTTCTACAAAAGAACAAAGGGGCTCATTGTGAGTATGGTGGTGCGGGAAAACAGTGTTGGTAACGGAATTACTGCCGCTCTTCCTGCTACCCCATACTTCTAGTTGGCCCTGGGGACTAACACTGCCACCAGCACTTGCAACCTGACGGTAAATCTGCCGGACCAAATAGTGATAACGTTAATGGGTGGTATTTCAGTGGATTTCCACCGGTATACCATCCAACTTGTTATGAGTCCCAAGAACTTCTACGTCACAGAGGATAAGTTACTGGTCTGTATGTTGTGTCTCTTTTCTGTCTATTTACCACCTGCATACTAGTAGTAAAAGGCATGGCAAAAGTTTCAAATGGGGACACAATACTGTGTTGTGTTGTTCCCATTTGCAAGGGTGTCTTTGATTTTCTATTGGCCTTGTAATAGATTGATATGGAGTTACATTACTGTGTGTTGTGTTCTCTGCTGTTTTCTTTTTATTTATCATCACCACCTCAGCTGCCCCTACATTTGGTGGACCTCAACCTGGAGGAGGCATTGGCATTAGGTGAAACCAACACATGGAGGAAGGGGAATGGGCCAGAAGAACCTGCCTACGGTCCTGGTGTTGGCCCTGAGATGCAGGAAGCTCAACATTGCTCAATACGCCAGTGGGAACCCCCATCTATTGGGAAAAGTAGCAGGGCCCAGATCCTTTACCCTATGGCCTGAGTGATGGAGCACAGGTGCTGGAAATACATGAAGCTGCACCAATTGAGTGGGAGGGCACTTCAAGTGAGAAGAATGACTTGTTTGGCTACAACATGGCCCAGCATGTACAGGGCTGCAGCCATCCCCACGCTCTGGAACGAAGAGGATTTACAATGAACTGTGCAGTCAGGAACAGTGTCTGTGCTTCCAGATCAACACTGCACGAAGGGGACACTGGGAGCTTATTTCAGTTCAAGTGGCAGGGACAAACACAGGGGGCATTTGGTAGGGGGTCGCCTCTTTAAATATACAGTGCATCATTGCGAAAGAGTCCCAAAAAGAAGGAGCCAGACTTCCTTCCATGCCTTCCAGCTGGGCACCCTCAAATATCACTGCCAGCTTGCCTGAGTCTGTCTTTACCTCCACACCTTGAGCCTTCCTCACAGTGCCTACCCCTCGCCCAGACACCCTCAAAACCGGCTTGACTGGTGAATCCCCCATGATACTTTTCCTCTTGAGAGCATCACTCATGACAGCCTCATCCACCACAGCTGTGTAATAGCCAAGGGCACAGCGGTAACCCTGACCCCGCCGCACCGCCAACTCTCCTACATTCTCCCATATGTGTTGCTCCTGCCCCATGGTCCAAGGAAGAGGGGTGCAGTTGCTCCGCTTCACCGACCTCCCGTTGAGGGTCTTCACTGTGTGGGATGAGTATATGCAAGCACTCACTGAGGGAGATGTTTTGCGTTCTGTTCAAAGATTTGGCCTGTCTTGAACAGAATCAGCAATGGTTTAAGATATGATTTTTTAACTTCAATGGGTCGGACAAAGAGGAAACCCTCCCTGTAAAGGTACACACTTCTGTGCTTTGTCCACTCAAGCACGTCCACAATCCAAATGTCGCATGACCTAGTATGAAATTTATTTGTTTTGTTTTCCTCCTCTCTGTTCCCCTCTTTTTTTGTCTTGATTTGCCTTGAAACACAATGTGATGTATAGGCGCATTATAAATGCCCATTACATGAAATAAATAAATAAGCTTTGTAAGGGATCACGCCTTGCGCAAACACAAGGTACATTAATACTTGAGGATGGTGCAAAGGCAGGCCCAGCAACGAATGTGCACCCTCTTTGCCAACACCAACACCCCGCCCCCACACCGTAGTCAGCAAAGGCTCTGCTCCATTCACCAAACCAATATACACTTCTCAACCCGTCAACCGTTGCTGTTGCTAGGCCTGGAAAATATCCGGGGCTACACTAATGTCGGGACTGTCGGGACTCGGGGCTAGCTAGCCTTTTGGATGTAGCCATTGAGCTTCTATCCGAGACCCGGGGCTATAGCACCCCCCCCCCCCCCCCCCCCCAGCCCCAGATACCTCTAGCGATGCCTCTGCCGTCAACAGCTCTTCCCAAACAGCACTGCAAAAAAGCACCACTTGATTGAACACCCTGTGATCAATCTGTACTCACTCATTTCTTGATGCACCTAAGTATGCGTTCATAACAAAATTACTCACATTGAGCCAATGCCTGTGTCTTTCAGTCTGTCAGAATGAGATCTGATGGGGTCAGATGTGTGGGAAATAAAAAAAGGGCCGGCCCCTGACATTACTAAACATCCCAGGGGCCAGATTACAGAAACTTTGCACCAGTGCAAGTGAAAAGTTTGCACGGTATTAGCACTCGGACAAAGTTTGCACTATTTTTGAAAACACTTAGAGATATTAAAAACCACTGCACCTCGACAAGTGCAGTTTGGCATATTAAAAGCACCAGGGAAAAATGTCCCTAGTGCAAAAAAGATGCATTTTCACTACATTTTTGCACCAGGGTAAAGTTTGCCCTAGTGCTAACACGGAATGAAATTAGCACTAGAGCAAACTTTGCCCTGTTGCTAAAATGCAACAAAAATGTATATTTTTAGCACTAGGTCAATTTTAGCCCTGGTGCTTTTAATATAGCAAACTGCACTTATCGAGGTGCAATATTTTTTTCATTTGTCCAGTTGTTTTTAAAAATAGGGCAAACTTTGCCCTAGTGCTAATACCGTGCAATCTTTGCACTTGCACCAGTGCAAACTTTTGTAACCTGGCTCCAGGAAGGCAATTTACAGCTCCCAGGTGCTTGGGCCATCTCCATAAGCCCCAGCCTTTGATCGAGTGAAACATTGCATGGCTATTGCCCAATCCTATTGCACCATTAGGTGACACTAATGAATGCCAGGGGCCTGGCCATCAAATCTTTGAGCTGCTGTCCAGCCCCCCCCCTGAAATGTGCAGACCACCCACCAGTATAAGATGCCCCGAGGAGGTGTGCAATGAGCTCAATAAAAAAAAAAAGCGCATCCTCTGCGCTTTTTTCATTTGCGCTCATTTTTGAGGCTCAGAACTTCTAAATGGCAGAGCGCAGCGGCACTGAAACAAAGGGTAAAGCGGGCAGGCAAAAGACAGGCTCTAAAGAATAGATTAGTACCTTTAAAAAGTAACATCATACCCCGATAGGTTTTTCCGAGGATGTGAAATTGAAAACCCTGAGCCATGTTCCCAGAGATTTTCACAGGAGCGGATCAGGTGATGCCAGTGAGAACATTCTATTTGCACCTGCTCTCTCTTGCATCTAACACTAGAGCAGATATGGAAATGCCAGGAGCACCTCTGAGACGCCCATGACTACAGCTTTGTGAATCGCCTTTGCACATGAGCATATCACAGATGCCCCAGGCATCTCCAGATGTGCTGCAGCTGGAAATCAGGCCCACTTCTGAGATACTCACTGGCTTGATTTAATTTGCTCTGGTAGAAATATTTGTGATTCAGGCCCATTGCATCTGACATCATTATGTCAGTTCAAAGCACCGGAGCAGATTTTGAACATAACGAGCATCCTGAAATGCTCGCATTCTTTTCTGATGCGCGTAGACATCAACTCCCAGGATCCAATTAGGCTCTATCTAATTGGGCTGGATTTGAACCGGTTTGAATTCATTTTTACCACATTATTAACCCAACTGTGTCCCGCTAAAATCGAGGGCGACCCCCTGCATCCCTCCTCCTGCACCCCCTTTCTATATGCCTGATCCGATCCCACCACTTATGTTAAAGGTTCTTATACCGTGCAGTGTCACGACCTGCGTGGTTTCTTGGCACTCTGGCCGATCTGTAAAGCAAAATGGAGGGGACGGGTTGGTTAGTATGAGTGAGCGGGAGAAAAGAGCAAGAGAGCTGTGATGTACTGTTGGCAGCCTCAGTTCAGTTGACACCGTTCGCTGAGCGCAGTTGTGTTTTTTGGTTGGTATCCGCTATGTACTGTAGGGCAAGGCTGTTTGTGGTTTGTTTTGTTATTGTGGTGTTGTGAAGTGCATGCGGTTTGTTGTGCTGTAGAGGTCCGGCTGTGCTCAGTTCAGGGTTTGAGAGGTGTATCCGGAAAGATGAGTTTTTAGAAGGGATGGTTACTGGAATTGTCCTATGCTGCCCCCTCTTTTTCATGGACTGTGACCCATAGCCCTCCCCTTTGCACATTCCGGTGTGTTACAATTACCGCTCCTATGTTCTGTGCAGAGGTGTGGGTCCTCCATAGAGGTATTCAGGGGTAGCACCTTGCTACCCGCAGTGTTAAGACTTGGTGCTTCCTACATCCCTTCACTGTGCTATAATATGGTGTGTAGCAGTTACCATACATTTCTACAGGGGTATTGCCCCACACGTATCTGGTATTTACCCCTCCTAATAAGTGGGGATATAATCTAATTCTTTTACAAACAAAGGAGGAGTCTAATCCCTAATAAACATTAACAATGTCCAAAATGCAGACAAAGGTAATACCATGACATCACCTTGTGCATTCGTCAATCATACGTATATGTCCTCAAAAGATGTTCCAAATCACATATTTTAATATTCAAAAAAGAACTCAAAAACACAAGACCCTAACAAAGAAATCTAAAACATTTAAAAAGCATATGCACATGTTACAATACAATATATACAAAGCAAAAAGACACATTTTAAACAATTAAAAAGCACAGGAAACACAAAGTTGGAACCTGAAAACTGAGAACAGTGCCAAATTAATTGTTATTATTCCACACTGTGCTCGTCATAGCCCGACTTATATAAGTTTCTGTCCTTAGTGTTGTGTGTTAACTGGACATTCCTCAGGGGCAATCATATCTCTTGTGCTCTAAAATGGCAGTCCTTTTCCGCTCAAAATTCTATTCTTGGTTTTCAAAAAAGATATTCCAAAATCTGTGGGTGCAACAAAGACAATATAAACATATCAATATGTGGGCGTCACAGGTTTGCATTACTACACCTAGCCCTAGCCCTCAATACCAAAAGGGGAAGAAAAAGGTAGGAAAATGTGACTATATCTCTACCTGAAAACTGGCGTCCCAAGAGAATAATTTTCTTAGGCCAAAATAAGGTTACAACTCCTTAATTCTGTAGACACTGGTCGTCTAGTCCAACAACAGACCCCACGGTTAAACTGTACCAAAACAAAAACAAAATCACGGGGTGCAAAGACCCCAGAACAGACTGTTAGCAAGCATCTACACAAATCTGTTATACAGATACACACAACATCTCAAAGCAATCTAATGGGACACTCCGTATCTCCAACACCTCTGGTCCCTCACCTTCATAGAGCCGTGGAGAAACATGACATTTCCGATGGATACAAGTGTCTCAAAAGGCTTCAAACGTCCTCCAATTGTTCAGGTAACAACCTGATGTTGAGCCTCCAAAGTAGGTCCTAAACACAAAATAGGCACGTATCTATTACAGCCCAATATAACCAGGCAAAGCCTTGTTCAAAAAAATAAAAATAGGCTCCACTATGGGGTATTGCTAACCTACCTCAACACGCGCTCGTAGTGTGTCTCAGTATCCACTCCCTTCACTGTGGGGAGCAAGCGACTTCGTTGACTCGCATCGTAAGGAACACAAGTTCGAGTGCAGGTACGTCCCGTAAATATGACGTCTACTAGTCTTGCGGCCGTCGGTTGCCAAGCAACCCTACGTATCGCGATCACGTGATATTATCACGTGATGGCTTGTAAACAAACAGACAAAGCCTTAATTCGCTGCAGTTCAAGGTAATTAAAGCCCCTGCTGTCCGAACCTGAAAGCTTCTCGCAAAAGAGTCGCTAAACAGCCACCAGTACCCATTTATTTCCAATCACGTGAACCCGTCACGTCTCGAAAAAACCGTATCATAGCCATCCCAACCTGGGTAAAGGCTGCTCCCTGTCTACTCCAGTGTACATGTCCAGCCAAAGGGACCCAACTCCTTCACAACTACTGATCCACCTAACTACATATGGATCAGAAACGGGGATTGCAAAATCTCACTGAGGTACGGACTGTATCAAGGAAAACAATAAGCCCCTTGATCAGACCGGGAGCCAGGACATATGAATAAACCCCATCCTTGGAATGGACAAAATGGTCATCAATATGAATGCACACAATACATGTATCAGAAAAAAGTCCCCAGAAATGACACACATATGACATTATGCCTGTCCCAAAATCAGGGTCAAAGAGGGCATGAAATATAGCCACCAGGAAAATACTTCCCGGAATACTTAGCTAGGGAGTCAGCCAGAATCCCGGTCTTCTATATACTCCCCAAGATCCACAAGAGTTTAGAGAAACCTCCAGGCAGACCTATTGTCTCGGGGGTTAACTCTCTTTTGGAACCCCTGTCCAAATTTGTGGATGTGTACTTAAGATCTTTTGTAATGAAAATGCGCAGCTATGTACAAGATACCCGAGATGCGATTTCCAAAATAGAAGGTTTACCATTCAATCCCTCCACAGATGTGTTAATATGTTTGGATATTCAATCGCTTTATACTAATATTCCCCAGCGAGCCACCCTAGAAGTGATTGAGGAAACATTGCTATTGAGGGAAGATAACCATCCTGTGAGAAATTTGTTCATATTGTGGTGTGCTGAGACTGCCTTGATTAACAACTTTTTTCAATTTGATGGACAATATTATGTACAAGTAGAAGGTACAGCGATGGGGGTTGCCATGGCCCCTAATTTAGCTAATTTGTAGGTAGACATGGTTGAACAGACAGTAGTGTACTCAGAATTGAATCCTTTCAAAAATCAGATAATTACGTGGCTGAGGTACATTGATGATGTTTTTGTGGTATGGCATGGTTCTGTAGAGGAGGCTAAAGAATTCATGACATGGTTGAACACCCAAAATAGATACCTAAAATTCACGGCTACGTTCAGTACTAAGGAAGTTAACTACTTGGACCTCACAGTTTATCACAACAATTTGGAATTATGTGTGAAACCCTATGTTAAGCTAACAGATAAAAATGCACTTCTCCATTACAAGAGTCACCATGCTAAGCATGTCCGCGATAACTTACCTTTCGGGCAATTCCTGCGTATCAAAAGAAATAGCAGTACCAAAGTGAACTATGAAGAAGGGGCAAATGTACTAATTGAGAAATTGAACAATAGGGGTTATCCTCCGAGAGTGGTGAAACAAGCAGCAAAACAAGCCTTTAATAATGATCGTGGCTCTCTGTTTGAGAAAAAGATCAAAGACACATTTAACCCTCCTTTGGTTTTGGTTAGCACTTTCAGTAACCTGTCATATAAAATCAAGGGTATTATTTGCAAAAACTGGAAAAAATGTCTGACTTTTCCTACCCCTATTGTGGCTTTTAAGAAAAGTACTAACATTAAGAACCTTGTAATGAAAAATGATGTTCAGCGTACTACAGTCTATCCACGCACACAAGGCACTCTTTGGAATCTTCCACAAGTGTTGGGCCACTATCCATGTGGGAATTGTGTAATGTGTCCCTTGACTAAGAAAGTTTTGGAAGTCAATTTGGGTCTTAAACATGAATGGGTATTAAAAGAACATACGAATCGCAATATCAACAATGTAATTTATATGATTAAGTGTCCGTGTTCTTTGATATACATTGGGAAGACCAACAGGAAATGCAAAACACGGATGATTGAACACAGGAGCTGCATTAGGAACAATATTGATACTGCACCTTTGGTGTCCCATTTTAGAAGGTTGGGTCACTCAGAAAATGATTTTGAACGGTGTATTTTGCAGAAAGTAACAGGGAAATGTCAAGATTTGATTAACAGGAAATTGGTCAATTTAGAGCAGAAACTGATTTTTATGACCAAAAGTCATCTGGTGGGACTTAATGAAAGTATTGAATGGCATAATGTGAAATTAATATTTCCCTAGCCTAATCCTACCCTGGTTCTGTGTATTTTCCTGGTGGCTATATTTCATGCCCTCTTTGACCCTGATTTTGGGACAGGCATAATGTCATATGTGTGTCATTTCTGGGGACTTTTTTCTGATACATGTATTGTGTGCATTCATATTGATGACCATTTTGTCCATTGCAAGGTTGGGGTTTATTCATATGTCTGGCTCCCGGTCTGATCAAGGGGCTCACTTTCCAATTGTTTTCCTTGATACAGTCCGTACCTCAGTGAGATTTTGCAATCCCCGTTTCTGATCCATATGTAGTTAGGTGGATCAGTAGTTGTGAAGGTGTTGGGTCCCTTTGGCTGGACATGTACACTGGAGTAGACAGGGAGCAGCCTTTACCCAGGTTGGGATGGCTATGATACATTTTTTTCGAGACGTGACGGGTTCACGTGATTGGAAATAAATGGGTAGTGGTGGCTGTTTAGCGACTCTTGTGCGAGAAGCTTTCAGGTTCGGACAGCAGGGGCTTTAATTACCTTGAACTGCAGCGAATTAAGGCTTTGTCTGTTTGTTTACAAGCCATCACGTGATAATATCACGTGATTGCGATACGTAGGGTTGCTTGGCAACCGACGGCCGCAAGACTAGTAGACGTCATATTTACGGGACGTACCTGCACTCGAACTTGTGTTCCTTACGATGCGAGTCAACGAAGTCGCTTGCTCCCCACAGTGAAGGGAGTGGATACTGAGACACACTACGAGCGCATGTTGAGGTAGCTTAGCAATACCCCATAGTGGAGCCTATTTTTATTTTTTTGAACAAGGCTTTGCCTGGTTATATTGGGCTGTAATAGATACGTCCCTATTTTGTGTTTAGGACCTACTTTGGAGGCTCAACATCAGGTTGTTACCTGAACAATTGGAGGACGTTTGAAGCCTTTTGAAACACTTGTATCCATCGGAAATGTCACGTTTCTCCAAGGCTCTATGAAGGTGAGGGACCAGAGGTGTTGGAGACACGGAGTGTCCCATTAGATTGCTTTGAGATGTTGTGTGTATCTGTATAACAGATCTGTGTAGATGCTTGCTAACAGTCTGTTCTGGGGGCTTTGCACCCCGTGATTTTGTTTTTGTTTTGGTACAGTTTAACCGTGGGGTCTGTTGTTGGACTAGACGACCAGTGTCTACAGAATTAAGGAATTGTAACCTTATTTTGGCCTAAGAAAATTATTCCCTTGGGACGCCAGTTTTCAGGTAGAGATATAGTCACATTTTCCTACCTTTTTTTCCCCTTTTTGGTATTGAGGGCTAGGGCTAGGTGTAGTAATGCAAACCTGTGACGCCCACATATTGATATGTTTATATTGTCTTTGTTGCACCCACAGATTTTGGAATATCTTTTTTGAAAACCAAGAATAGAATTTTGAGCGGAAAAGGACTGCCATTTTAGAGCACAAGAGATATGATTGCCCCTGAGGAATGTCCAGTTAACACACAACACTAAGGACAGAAACTTATATAAGTCGGGCTATGACGAGCACAATGTGGAATAATAACAATTAATTTGGCACTGTTCTCAGTTTTCAGGTTCCAACTTTGTGTTTCCTGTGCTTTTTAATTGTTTAAAATGTGTCTTTTTGCTTTGTATATATTGTATTGTAATATGTGCATATGCTTTTTAAATGTTTTAGATTTCTTTGTTAGGGTCTTGTGTTTTTGAGTTCTTTTTTGAATATTAAAATATGTGATTTGGAACATCTTTTGAGGACATATATGTATGATTGACGAATGCACAAGGTGATGTCATGGTATTACCATTGTGTGCATTTTGGACATTGTTAATGTTTATTAGGGATTAGACTCCTCCTTTGTTTGTAAAAGAAAAAGTGTAGCAGTTACCCCCACCCATGGGCGCTCCAGGGGTGAGGTGTTCCCCTTAGTGCTCCGTGGTCCATCATTTCGAGTTCAGAACGTCTCTCTCTCTACCCTTCTCCTCTAATACTCTCTACCAGAGGACCAATAAAGTCGGACCCCTCTCTCTTGCCTTGCTATAAAATCTAGAGGTTATGAAACCCTTATGATAGATGCAACTAGATAGAAACGAGGCCCAGATTATTTAAAGTTTGGATTGTAGCCTGGTTGCAAAATGTACCTGGATGTAATTGTGCCCCCATTCAAAATAAATCTCTCTATATGAGCTTTAGGCTGGGTATATTCCCAGTCGCCTCTTTTACTTAATCATGGAGGGATTTGGAGACGACTCGATGCCCACTGTGTGGGACAGTCAAAGAAACTATGTTGCACTTCCTGTTGATTTGTAACACAACTATTGGATTGAGACGTATATACCTTAGACCAATTTTGAAGGAGATAGGGATCCGTCTCTATCCACGGTACAAGGCTTTTGGGCCAATGTATGCTGCCGCATGTTGTCGACGCAACAACCTGCTAAATCCATAGGGGGTGGCTATAAAGATCTAAGGTCCTGAAGCAAATAGGTTGTGACCATGGACCTTGATGAAAACTAAGCAAGGCTGCAAGCTTTGATCTCTTTCTTTTTAATGGTTTTTAACGATTTTAGAGTGAATATTTTCTTCTGACGGATCCAAGTTATGGAGAACACCTATTCTGCACTGTCTTGACTTGAATTGTTTTATAGGGTTTTTATGATGTAATGTGTGTTTTTTTATCCCAATTTATTTTATAACAGTTTGTTAATTGAAATCTGATTTTGCACATTTGACTTGAAGGTTTAAACCGAATAAAAGTCTGTAAACAAACAAGAATCTTTTTGATTGTGTGTAGAAGGAAGAAGCATTTCTTACTTAACATGTTTACTTGCGGTTCGAGACTTAGCTTGTTGTCCAATAGGATTTCAAGGTTTTTTACTACTTTCTATGGCATGGGTGCTGTTGCCAGTTCTGTGGGCCATGGGATGTACTGGTTGCTTCCTTGGATATTGGATGTAATCATGATTTCTATCTTGTCCGGGTTGATTTTGAGGTTGTTAATGTTCATCCATTGGTCGAGTTCTCTGAGACAGGCTGTTAGCGTTGTGTTCTCCTATTGTTCATCGTCAAATTTGTAAACAATTTGGGTATCATCTGCATAGTTGTAGCAAGTGAAGCTATGCCTTTTGATGAGGTTGATTAGTGGTGTCATATAGGTGTTGACGAAGCGTGGCAATAACAAGGATCTTTGTGGTACTCCACAGGCGATGTCTCACAGTGTGAATTTGAAAGGCTTTATCCATCCTGTTTCTGTTTTTCAGAGGAGATGGTGAGAAGTATCAGTGCTGAGTTTGTGCTGGAGTCTGCATTGGTCTTTAGGTCATCCCATATAGAGAGAAGTGCCATCTCTGTCCTTCTCATGGGTCTGAAGCCCTCTTGTGCCTTGTCCAACTGTTGGTGTTTTTCTGAATGTTCGAGTGTTTGTTTGCATGCACAGGTCTCTAATAGTTTTGCTGGGTAGGGAATATTTGAGATCGGTCTGTAGTTTGAGAGATCTTCCACGTTGCCCATTGCGTCCTTGAGGAGAGGTTTGATGTATGCAGAATTGAATGATCTCTGTACTTTCCCTGCAGAGAGTGACAGGCTGAAGAGGTTAAGGTAGCATGCTGATGGTGTGCCCTGTGTAACCATTGCTTTATAGGTGTCTGGTGGGCAGGAACCCATTGGTGAGCCTGCCTTGTTGCTTTTTTTCACCAGGCTGTGCAGTATTTCTCTTGACATTTGGGTGAGGCTGTTCAGCTTGTTGTGTGTTCCCACGATGGGTATGGGGCGGTGCATGGTCTAATTGATTGGTCTATTTTGAATGATTCAGTATATGATGCTAATTTTATTTTGAAAATGATCTGCAAGATCATCGCATCATTTTTGAGAAGGCACCAGTGTGTTACTGCATTCAGGCAGGTTTCACATATCGTTTACAATGTTCAATAGTTCTTTCTGAGTGTTGGTGGCTTTTATGATCTGGTCATCGTAGTATTCATTTTTGGCTTTTAGTGATTACTTTTTGTATGCTTGGTTTGTTTCTGAAAAATTATTCTTTTGGCTTGGTCGTAGTTTTTCCTCCATTCTTGTTCCAGTTTCCATTTTTTATTTTTCATTGTATTGAGGTGCGGTATGACCCATCCTGTCACAGCTTTCTTTCTTGATGGGATGAGGGGCTTTTCTGTGGACATGCTGTCAGTTGTTTTGGTGATCCATTTCTGGATTATGTCTGCCTTTCCGTCTAGGTCTGCTGCATCCATTGTTGCCATTGGTGGTTTTGATGAATGTAGTTGTTCTTCTAAGTTACTGGCTTTGATGGTATTCCAGTTTCTTGTACAGATCGGAGGAGGGTCGCGGGGGGTACTTTTGGGGCTGTTTTTGTGTTTTTACTGGCAATTGGATCATGAATGGTATAATGAGGTGGTTGCTCCATAGTATTTGTATTGGTGGGGCTGTTGAGATTAGTTTTTTGCTGGCAAAGCTTGCAACAAGAGTGTGTCCTGCCATGTGTGTTGCTCTTTTCACCATCTGTTGTAGTCTCATTGTCTCAAGCTGCTTGGTTAGTGATCTCTTTGAATTTGCCTTCTCTTCTTCGAACCATATGTTTAAGTCTCTGAGGATGATAAGGTGATCTTGTTTGATGGCCAGGTTCGTGACAGCTTCTATGAAGGTGTCTATGAAGGTTGCGTTGTAGGTCGGTGGTCTATAGATGAGTATGAACGTGATTTTTTTTTGTGGGTCCGATGTCAGGTGAAGGATGAGGGATTAACAGTTAGTGATGTTCAGTGGGTCAGCTGTTTATATTTTTAGGCGTTCTTTGTAGGCTACTGCAAGTCCTCCCCCTCTTTTTCTTTTTTCCTTTATGCATTTGAAGGTGTTGGGCAGGCAGCTGTGTAGTGTGACTTTGCAGATGTCATCTAGCCAGGTACCTCTGATGAATAGGATGTCAATGTGCCCATTGTAGAGGAGCTCGTAGATCTCTGTTGTGAGTTTGGACATTGATCTTGCATTTATTAGATTGTAGTGTATCTTTTTCTTAATGGTGTCCTGATTTTTCCTTGCTTTTGTCCTTGTGTGGTCTTGTTGGTGATTTTCCTCATTATCCCCAGGATGTAGGTGAATCTCTGTTAGACCGGTTTCCTCATTGGGTCCAGGACCTTTTCTCTGTCCTCTTCTGTGTCTAGTTGCTGTCTCTGTGGGTCCCCTTGGATTTTGGTGATGTATGGAGTGGAGGTGTTGTTTCCCTTCTGTCTCCTTTCACATGTTTCTGCCCTTTTCTTGTGGGTTCCGGCATCCTGTCAGTGTGTCCAACATTTCTGGTGTTTGTATGTTGCTCTGGCGAGTGGCCCATAGTGAGGTACGGTGTTAGGTATAATGTTTTTGTTTAGTTTTGAAGTTTGTTCTTGTTTCTGCCATGCTAATGACACCGTTGCTGTGTTGGTATTTCATGACGTGGTGGCCTGAAGTGGTTCCAATTAGTTCAACCTTTTTCTAATTTTTCTCTCATGTCGTCCTGCTCTCTGGTGAGGCATATTCTGTTCTCTTGAGTCTTTTTGTTTTTCCTGATTTGATTTTTGTGTTGTTTTGCTTGGGTCACAGGGGCTGTAGCCCACATCCAATGCTTTCTCAGAGTTTTTGATGGTCTTCTTTGTGTCTTTTTGTTTGTTTAGTTTTTAGTTTTATGGTTCCCTTTTAGTAGAGGTTTTCTTAGTGGCTTCTGTTATCTGTAGTTATTTTCGGGTGGCAGGGTGAATGTGTCTCACTCGGGGGGCGTTGGCTTGCAGGGGGTTTCTTGGAGTCTAGGGGGCACTATGGATAGTGATACTACCCATGGGGGAAGTAAAGTCCTAGATAGGACAGGACTGGACAGTGGTTCCTGAATGCATGCTTTTGCTGCCCTTACCCTTTGGCTGTCAGCTGAGTCTGCCCCCCTTGGAATGTAAGTCAGCTGGCACTCTTCGGCTACCTTTCAATCTTTCTGCTAGATTCCACTAGAAACTTCATATTATGAAGCAGATTAGTGGTGGTGGGGCAAATAACTGGGACCCAGCTATAGTGCGAAACCTTAGTTCTTAAACACTTTGACTTGGAGCAAGTAGAAGCAGTGAAATTTGGTGAAAAAGTGCCAACATTCCAGACACCCCAGTAATCAGAAGAACACCTGGCAAGTGGGAAAAGGTGCCCACATTCAGGGACACTCCAGTAACTAGAGAATGGCCAGATATTGGATACCTGGTAAGTGGTAGAAAACACCCACATTTGGGACACACCTAGTCAAATTTGAGATTCCTGGCAAGTGAGAGTAAGAGCCTAAATTTGGGATATAGCCGTGATTAGAAAAGCATCTGATTAGGGATACCTGGCAAGTGTGTGAAAAAGCCAAAATTAGGGGTACACCAGTGATTAGAAAACAATCAGATTTGGGACACGTGGCAAGTGTGAAAAGAAATGCACAAATTCGGGACACACCAGTCATCAGATAATCAAAGAGACAGTCATTTGGGATGCCTGGCAAGTGGGAAAATAACACCCAAATTCGGACACACCAGTAATCAGAGAGACAGTTAGATTTGAGGTACCTGTCAAGTTGGAAAAACAACAATATTCGGGACACACAAGCAATCAGAGAAATAGTCAGATTTGCAACATCTGGCAAGTGGTAAAAACACCCACATTTGGGAAACACTAGTAATCAGAGATGCAGTTAGATATGGGATACCTGGCAAGTGGGAGAAAACACCTAAATCCGGGACACACAAGTAATCCGAGAAACAGTTAGATTTGGGACCCACTGGGATTTGGGATATCTGGCAAGTGGTAGAAAACACCCACTTTTGGGACCCACCTAGTCAAATTTGGGATTCCTGCCAAGTGAGAGTAAGAGTCTAAATTTGGGATATACCACTGATTAGAAATCAGTCTTATTATTGATACCTGGCAACGGGGAGAAAAAGCCAAAATTAGGGGCACACCAGTGATTAGAAAACAGTCAGATTTGGGACACGTGGCAAGTGTATAAAGAAATTCCCAATTTTGGGACACACCAGTAATCAGATAATCAGAGAGACAGTTAGATTTGGGATACCTGGCAAGTGGGGAAAAAAACAATTTTGGGACACACCAGTAATTAGAGAACAGCCAGATTTGAGATACCTGGCGAGTGGAAGAAAAATCCTAAATTCGGGACACACCAATAATTAGAGAACAGTCAGATTTGGGATACCTATCAAGTGGGAAAAAACAACCAAATTTGGGATACACCAATAATCAGAGAGACAGTTAGATTTGAGGTACCTGCCAAGTGGGAAAAAACGCCTATATTCGGGACAACCAGTAATCAGAGAAACAGTTAGATCTGAAACATCTGGCAAGTGGTAAAAAACACTCACATTCAGGAAACACTAGTAATCAGAGATACAGTTAGATTTGGGATACCTGGCAAGTGGGAGAAAATGTCTAAATTCGGGACATACCGGCAATCAAAGAAACAGTTACATTTTGGGGTATCTGGCAAGTGGGAGAAAATACCTAAATTCGGAATACACCAGTAATGGGGGTCTGAAACCCTTGCAGGTAGTACACAGGGCCTCCGGGCCAATCGGATGATGGTGGGCGTAAAGGAAGGGAGGCAGGTGGAGTCGGAGTGAGGGAAGGGGATTAAAGACAAAAAAAATTTAAAAAAACAAAAACACGGAAGCAGGCCTGGGGGAGGGTCGGGGTCACACACAGGCACCGGATGGGGGGATTAACACTCATTTTTGGTGCTCTTAAATGAGCTGGGAGCACAGTGGAGCACATACCCTTGCTTGGGACCACACAGAAGTGATTATCAGCAATGATGGGGGTCTGGGACTCTCACAGGTAGTACACAGGGCCTACAGGTCAATCGGATGGTGGTGGGTGGTAAGAAAGATGGGTGAAGAGGGAGGGATGGAAGGGGATAAAGGAAAAAAGAAAGAAAAAAAAGACAAACACAGAAGCGGTCCAGGGGAGGGTGATGGTCGACACGGGCACTGGATGGGGTATGTGCACTAATGTGGTGCTCTTAAATGAATGGAACACAGCAGAGCACTTACCCTTGCTTGGGACCATGCAGAAGTGGTGCTGGGCAATATACCTATATGCAGTAAAAAAAAGGGTAAACAAAAGTGCGGAGAAAGGACTTCAAATAGTTGCCATTCGATCGAATACACATAACCCTCTAATTTCAACTGAATTTTTCTCTGAACGTACAAAAGGAAAGCGCAGAGGTGACTGCATTTCTCCATTGCCCACCTGCAGTTGTTATTGCTGAAGCATATCTTGGTAGTACAGGTTGGTAATCTGACCTTTACAATTATATTTAGAGAAGCTCCCAACTGCCGGTCATCCGGAAGAGGAAGCAGGACTATTAGTCAAGAAGAAAGACATATCTGCACCTCTCCAATATTTCCATTAAATGTTGATATGAAGGGAAGAGCTGGCGGAAGTAGTTTCACTGATGAGAGGTCAAATTGACATGCATGCCAGCAATGTTCATGTCCGCGACTCATCGCTGACGTGTTCATGGTTACCAAATGTATTAGCTCCTGCTTTCAAACATTGCCCATGAGAAGGCTTCAGAGCACATGAAGTGTTTTGATGCCCTTTCCTTTGACTGAGGAGAACATCTCTCTTCTAATGTCTATGCTGAACTCGAATATTACTGATACTGCCAGCCGTAGCGCATTATGTGTACGTACGCGCATTAAAGGACCTGTATTTTCCAACAATCCCTTCATAATCTTCCAACATACTACATAGAATGCATCCATGGACTAACCCCGTGTATCTGTTGCTTCAATCCTGTAAACATGCTCTATTAACAAAGTTAGAAGAACACTTGCATGGGCGATAATTGATACATAATCACAAACTCCATTGTTTTCAGGAAACATTGTGAACAGGGATTTGAAAACATTTAACATTTACAGATGATATTACATTATCAATGATAAAATGGCTATTAGCTTACCTACTCTAATACTTTAGAGGGTGCACATAAGGTGGGTGGTTGGTGACTGTGACATGAGTAGGGTTTCTGGTTTTCAGTGTTTATGTTTTGTCAATTACAGTGGTGTTTTTCCAGTGTTTTCACAACATGTATAAATCTGTGTTTATAATTTTTGATGAAAATAATAAAGCACACCAGTGTTTTTCCAGTGTACATGAAAAAAAAAATACATATGAGGGAGGGCAAAAAAAGAGGGACTGGGTGTGCAAATAAAGACACTGAAAAACCCATGTATGTTAAACCTTTTTTTGTAAATACAAACATGTTGCAGTGTTCGAGGGCTAATCGGAGGAATTTTGGCAAATCTTGAGAATTTAATCAGCAGCCACAAACATATTTTTGAATAAGGTTAGGGGACCGGAGTGTAAGCAGTGGGAGAAAGCATGCAGGCATTCTGGGGAGTGCGGGGGCATGGAGAAGGGCCCTTGGATGGTATGCTGAGACCCCTCTCCAACCAACTCTTCATCCCCTGCAAACATCCTCCCATCCTTGATCACACAAAGGCACCCCTGGGAGGGAAATAAAACCATGTTTTCTGGTTTAAATTGAGGAGGCACTTTTTTACCCGGTGGTGTTTTTCCTGAGTTTATCTGATTCAACAGAAAATCGGCAAGCCTAGGCATGAGATATAGCCTCAGAAAATAATTTCAGTGTAATCTTTCTCTTTCCCCAAAATATTCATTACTGTGCAGCAATACTAAATATGCATTAATTAACCTTTAATTGTAGCCCAACACTCATGGTAATTAAAGTCTCTTGCAAAGTTACTCTGCTAGTCTTTGTCTAATTTCCCTTTGACTTCTTCATGATAACAGCATACTTTAATGGAAAAGAAAAAAGGATTATGCTGATTCTAATGTTTCTGCTGGTACTAAGGATTTTGCTGGGCCTAAGGATTCTGCTGGCCCTAAGGATTCTCCAGGTCCTAAGGATGATGCTGGTCCTAAGGATTCTGCAGGTCCTAAGGATTCTGCTCGGCCTAAGTATTCTGCAGGTCCTAAGGATTCTGCTGGTCCTAAGGATTCTGCTGGTCCTAAGGATTCTGCAGGTCCTAAGGATGATGCTGGTCCTAAGGATTCTGCTGTTCCTAAGGATTCTGCAGGTCCTAAGGATTCTGCTCGGCCTAAGGATTCTGCAGGTCCTAAGGATTCTGCTCTTCCTAAGGATTCTGCAGGTCCTAAGGATTCTGCTGTTCCTAAGGATTCTGCTGGTCCTAAGGATTCCGCTGGGCCTAAGGATTTTGCTGTATCTATAACTCAGGTCTGGGGCATAAGACTTAATTCCCTCCAAATGTCCAAGACAAATGACCCAACCCTGTGTAAGGTGAGTGTGCACTAACCAGCATGCACAGCCAACCGTGATTCAATGTACATCTCATGTTAATTGTTTAGAAAAACTCTGCATAGCAATCCTACTCAGAAAATTCATTCAATACGTTAATACAGTAATCAATAAGACTTTTGGCTCATGCTTAAATGTCTTTTAATTGAGGCAACACGTTTTTCTCTAATAAGAGTTTCTTCAGGTCAGACATAAAGCTGAGAATGAATTCTGAGTAGTGCAAAAATGTTACATCTCCAATATTAACACATATAAGTGCACCAAGGGCCACAACTAATCGAAACCATGAAAAGAAAGGTCTGTTTGATAACAAACACAGAAATAAAAAAATGAGACAGAGCACATAAACAGCACTTTATTTTACTGTTACCAGCATACCTGCATGCAGGCACTTATCTCATCTATGGTCTTGATTATGAGTATGGCAGTGTGGTAAAAATTGATGTAAAGTGGCCGTAATTCCGTTACTCTTGCTTTACTGCCGCATTACCGCACCAGCACAATACAGGTTTGGTGGTGTAGCAGAGGATGTACCAGCACTACTTTCTGGAACTATATCCTCCACTTTACCCCAAAATCTTGACATATTTACAGCTTGGTATTACGGATTTCAGTAAATCCATTGAAAATCCCCATGGAGACCTACGGACTCCAGAAATGGGGATTTCCCTTGCCATGCCGCCACTTGTTATCCCATGGTGATGTCACAGGACCCACTGGCAGTAAAGGTTAATACGTTTGGTGGTAATCCATGGATTTACTGCCAGATTACTGCCAAACCTGTGATGAAGCCCCCCATTCAGAGTTAGGTTGGGTTAGGATGTCAAGTTATCTTCTGTAATTTATTATTTATTTATTTATTTATTCGCATTTGTTGAGCGCACAGGCAGCCCAGAGGGCATTGTGGCGCTTGTTACAGATATGAAAATGACTTGTTGTACATACAGTGAAGTCATGCAGGAGACCTCCGAGGCAAAGGCCAATCACAGTGGATTAATGGGCATCTTCTTTCTGCATTTGCTCATGAATGTACAATCGAACCAAATTTTATAAACATAAAGCAGCTCCATAAACCAAGCATGATTTTAAAGCAACCTGGACACTTATTCACTTCAATAAAACTAACGTTACGCGTGAGAGTAAAGCGCGACAACCTGATTATGAGTTTGGCCGTACTACTACTAGTAGTTTGTCATTCATATAGCAACTTTATCCCATTAGCATAGCCCTCAACGTACTTGTGGGTGAACGCCCTCGAGGACCAGAATCCAGGTATGTAGAGTGTTGGACTGAATAAAATGCGGGTGCGCATTAGGCCGGGATAGGGGTTAGGTGGCCTGTCCATGCTCCATTAAACAACCCAAGATATTCAGGCAAGTGGATGGGTGCTCAGAGAGGTCAGGAGATTTAGGGCGTGCAGGAGAAATTCACTATGTGACCAGCTTGACTGAAATGTGTCCTAGGTCGGAGCTGTGTTCTAGCGCCCGAGATTCTACCGCTGGTACTACCATGAAACCCCTTTTTAGTTACTGCACACAGTAAATACTTGGGGCCGGCAAGGGTCTGCATGATTCCAAGTCATGCAGAGCTTTCTGTTATGCCCCATTTTGTGGTGTCATAGGACTCTATGGGGTTTGGTTTTTACTGCACGTTGTAATTAATGCAGCATGTGGAAATTACCACATGCAGTAATGTTTTTTCTCTTGAGGTTATCACCTCCACACAAAAGGTGGCAGTAACGAAACTCAGAACTTGTCTGTGTGGTAAAACATCCATTAGTGGTAATTATTGGATGTTTTATCACTAACACCAAACACGTGATGACCCCCTAAGTCTCATTGCATGTCTGGTGGATCCTGCCAGTAAATCCAGTGGGATACCACCACAAGGTAATACCGTTACCACCACTTGATCTGCCAAAATTATTGGCAGATTACCAGTGGCAGTAAGTGCTGGAATTTCCCATTCCATGGAGTCTGATGGGGAATTGCCAGTATTACCCACACCGGTAATTACCGGTGCCATAAAACCAGCTTTTTTTACTGGTGGGGTGTCGGAATTACTGACAGCTCGGAGCTACAGGTGAATCTGGCCAACTCACCAGCAAACTTATAGTGTGCCGGTCCAGAAACATACAGGTAAGTGGAATTACCGGCACATTAATTCCAGGCTGGCAAATTTAGAACAAGGCCCCTTCTCTACTTCACAGCGTCGAATACATATGTTCATTGAGAATTCAGTGGGTAAGGCAATCCTTCAGAAAATGTAGGTTTGGCCATGCCGATGTATTTCAGGTCATTGGGCCTTGGTCTACAAGTTTCTCGGGTTTAACGGTCCAGACGATGGACATTTTACGCATGCTGTAAAACATATAAAAAATATCCTTGAAGCTATAATTTCAGAAAAGGGGCAGTTGCGTCATGAAAGCGGCCTATTCGCTAAGCCTAAAGGGTAATACGAATCACATTTATTCCAAAGTCTGCAGATACTGAAAGGCCATATATCATACGACCGGGCTCAGGCTGAAAGTTACTAATATTATTAAACTTTTTAAAATGTGAAAGTTTTATTTTAACGGTACGGTTTGGAACAAAATTGTGTCATTAGAGTGTTTATATTATTTTTTAATACATTTTTCCTTTTTTCTAGATGTGAGTTATGGTTTGGAAAATAATATATTAATACATCTAAACTGAAAGCAATAAACAGCACAGTGGAGTGTAGCACTCTAGACCAGCAGCTTCTCTCCCCTTCATGCACCACTAGAAGTGCCATGGCATTGATTAATGGCCCCGCAAATTCCATTAATGCCAGCTGTGGGCTGGTCAGTGATACATAGGGCCTCATTACACGTATGGCGGAGAACCATGGCGCTATTAGCGCCATGGTTCATGCCGGTAAAATACCGGCACCGCCTTGGCGGAAAGGGGAATTACTGCCCCATTCCAAGGTTGGCGGGGCGGTAATTCCCCCTTCCACCATTGCCCTTTCCCCATTCCCATTTTTGCCCCATAGGGCTTAATGGAAATGGGCAAGGCGCTAATTACGGTACCGCAAATTGCGGTACCGTAATTAGCTCCCTGGGTCCCTTTGCGGGCTGGTTTTTAACGCCTGCAAAAAGCAGGCGTTAATTCCCCCAACCCGCAAAGGGACCTCGTACTAAGGCGGTAAGGATTTACCGGTACCGGTATTTTACCGGTACCGGTAAATCCTTACCGCCATCCGTGTAATGAGGCCCATAGTCCTGAATACAGAAGAAAATGCGCAATACTCAAAGCAGAGAGGCGAATTTGCAAGGACTCCTATGTTTCAGCTCGGAGTGCACTCTTTCAAGGTAAAAAGCAAAACTATGGGCCTCATTACACGGATGGCGCTAAGGTATTACCGGCACCGGTAAGGGCACCGGTGCCGGTAATCCCTTAGCGCCATACTCCAAGTTCCCTCAGCGGATCCCGTCCTTAACGTGTGGCCAGACCACCCGTTAAGGAAGGGACCCGCTGAGGGACTTCAGGGCAAATAACGGTACCGCTAATAGCGGTACCGTTATTTGCTCCTTCCCCATTCCCATTGAGCCCTATGGGGGCTCAAATGGTAATGGGGAAGGGCCTTGGTAAATGGGGAATTGCCACCCCGGCAACCTTGGAATGGGGCGGTAATTCCCCCATTCACCAAGGTGGAATCGGTAAAATACCAGCGGCAACCTGAGTTTCCATGAGGAAGTCGATGTTTGGCTTCACCCTGCACTTTACATTGTTACTAGGAAAAGATGCTGCACTGCATTGGACGAATTCCTTTCATCAGCCTTAGCCAGCATGGTGAGTGGTGAGGAATCACCGGCGTGACTGGGCACTGCCGCGAAGGCAGTCTCAAAGTCCTTGGTAGTTTGGCTCAAGTTTTTTGGCACACAAGGATTTGCATAATGTAGTTAGTGACAGGCTCGTACTGCCTATAGGGCTAGAGAGCAATGCCCGAACCAAAAATGCAAAATGTTAGCGTGGGCAGTTTTTTCATTCAAAGTGGGCCACTTTTTTGGGCAAATGTGGTCCAGTTTGATGAGTTGCTTCACTATGCAGCTAGTCATTTTGACAATTTTTGCTGAATAAATATTCTTTTAATTGCAGAATTTGCATTACACAAAAGGAAAGAATTTGCAACTGTGGGCCACTTTTTCATTGATGCCCGACACTATGTTATGCCCCAGTTCGGCCCCTGGTTATTGATCATGAGGAACATCATTTTAATCACAAATTATGTGTGTGAAAACAGTAACATAGGTTGCAGCACTGCCAATTAAGGGATCTGCACAAAAAGGGCACATGGTTGATTAGGCAGCAATGGTTATTTGATGGAGGTGTAATCATGTTGCAAAAAATGAAAGAGGGTGCACAAAGAAACATGAGTTCCTTTCTGCATATGTACAGGAGTCAAGTATGATAAAATATAACATACATCAGAACCTGATGACGGTGATGAAGGAAGGTCAAAATCTACCCCTGCTTCCCCTCCAACCAGACACACGATCCGGAAGAAGAACAAAAGGAACCATGATCGATCGTACAATTTCAGACTGATTCCCACTGCCCCATCATAGACAAGTATGTCAAAAGATATCCACTCAGTCAACGCTATAGCACAGGAGCAGTGAAAACATTGGCCAAGTGGGTGAAGAGCCAGTAGACTTTACTAAGGACACCTCCATCGACAGTCTCGACTAAAGCACCAAGAAGCTGTACTACAACATTGTTAGAGACATCATGACATAGCAGCATTAGACATGAAGCACACGTGCCATCCAAACATTGGGAAACACTCACGCACCCAAATACACAAAAAACACATGCGTACAGCTCTATAAGCTACAGGACAAATACACATACATACTGTCCGCATGTTTATTATTTTGTCATTAGCTTGAACGCAGCAATGCAGAAACTGCAAGAAGCAACAGATCCTGAGCAGGCTTGCAGATGCTTACATGCAAATTAACCTATGGAGAGGCAGGAGCACCTGAGGGACCTGACAGAACCATGAACTAACCTATGGACACTATAGAATAGCACAATGCAGAAGACATGGTATGGCTTACGGAAATTACAGAAGGCCACATCCATCTCAGTAAAGGCTCAGCTGAGCTGAACTCCAAGATCACAGTTCCTCCCCCGCACCTTTAAACTTCTCCTTTAATTCTTAAGCCATTTTAGTATTTAAACATTACTCATTCGGAGTGCACCACTATCTCTTTCACCTGAACTCAGCACGAACAGGAGAGCAACTGTGTGGGACAGGGCACGCTGCCAAGGCCACCGAAAAGCGAGTGATATTCCTTTCCCTGAACTAAAGTAACACGGGCACAATAAATGCAAATAAATCCTCATATTTCAGACTAATTCAGAGCTGCGGAGCTCCAAGCACAATTGCTGGACACTTGACCGGCCGAGCTGATGATGAACCGAAACTAGCAGCTGAGAAAGAAGGACAGTCCCACAAGCCAGACAGAAGTTGCAACAAAGTCGTTACATGAGATGCCGAGTGTCGCATGATGAGAACGAGTGCTCTCACAGGCATTGGTGGTGCACACACATTACAATGCAGACACATAGGGCCTCATTACACGGACAACAGTAACCATGGCGCTATCAGCGCCATGGTTGCCGCTGGTATTTTACCGATTCCACCTTGGTGAATGGGGGAATTACCGCCCCATTCCAAGGTTGCCGGGGTGGCAATTCCCCATTTACCAAGGCCCTTCCCCATTACCATTTGAGCCCCCATAGGGCTCAATGGGAATGGGGAAGGAGCAAATAACGGTACCGCTATTAGCGGTACCGTTATTTGCCCTGAAGTCCCTCAGCGGGTCCCTTCCTTAACGGGTGGTCTGGCCACACGTTAAGGACGGGATCCGCTGAGGGAACTTGGAGTATGGCGCTAAGGGATTACCGGCACCGGTGCCCTTACCGGTGCCGGTAATACCTTAGCGCCATCCGTGTAATGAGGCCCATAGTTTTGCTTTTTACCTTGAAAGAGTGCACTCCGAGCTGAGAACTGACTTGCGTCCCAGACCTGGGGGCAACAGCTGTAGCCAACCACTGTTCAAGACCCTAGGGGTGGGTAGCGATGGGCAAGAACCAATTGGCAGACCCTCACACTGCAACATTGTTTAGTATCAGCAATTTTGGGATGGGCCAAGTCTGATAACTGACATGGCAGAGCCAGTTAACTAACGCATTTAGGGGTTGCTATAGGGGAACTACCACTCGACGTCCAATCATTTGGCCCGATAGGTTTGCTGGAGAAGGGCCCAGATTGTGATGTCATGATGATGCCGTAGCACTACAAAACTGGCCTGTGAGCCAGAAATCACTGAGACGAACTGGGAGATTTTCCTTGCTTTGATCCCTGTTGGTTTTGGCTGTAATAAACCACGGTTTGAGCTTGTTGTCTGTCTGGGCCTGCGTTCCTTTTGGAATGGGAAGGAGTTAGGCCATCCATGAGGTCTGTGTCCGCAAACTCCTAGTAGCCCAACTGCCTACCTGGGAGTTTCCTCCTAACAAGCGGTATCCAGCCAATCAGCTCCCTGCAGTGCCGGGTGTGCATGGGCAGTGAAAGCTTCAGCTCAGTTTGAGCTGCTAGTTCTCCTGCTCTGTGGACACTGAAAGCTGGCATTCCCCACAATTATAGTAAAAGAACCAAATAAGAGACACACTAATGGACACACCCCCATGTGCTATAGGGGATACATTCAGTGGTATTCATTGGATGAAGGGGACTGGGCAATATGTAGCGCATGTAGATGGTGTTTCGTGATTGGTTGGTCCCAAGTTGCAATTTTGTGGATCACGTGGGTCAGCTGGGCTCATCTGGGAGGGGTGCGGGGTCGGGCAATGTCCAAGTTGCAGTGATGTAGACTTACCGACATTTGCCATTTTCGACCACACATACCGACATTTGCCCTTTTCGCCACACATACCTTGAACATAATTTATACATTTCAACATGCAATAACTATATTACTAGTCGTTTGACCTGGACAATAAAAGTGAGGGTACATGGGTCCAGGTGCCTAATCTATCCCAATATTTCAATGACACAGTCATCAGATATCCCCTTGGATCAACTGAGTGGATGGTTTATTGTTTGTTAGTACGAGGAGAATATATTGCCACACATGGGATTAGTGCGAGGGGGTGAACTGGGGTAGCACACTGTCGAGGGGTATGTAATTGTTATATCAAAATGCATTGGGGTGATGGGGCTTGTGGTCTATATTTCTTTAAAGTGGGTCTGTTGGTGCAGAGGCAGGTTTGTGGAGTCAAATGTCCTTTTCCAGGACCAGGTTCCGGCCCGGTCATTCACAGGGCAGTGATGTAAAAGGGAAGGCGAGAGATACAGTGTTTAGTTTGATACTTCTCACGCCCAGACTTCCGTGAGAACAGGACAGCTGCGGAGAAGGTAGAGGAGGGTAGGGGGGGGTTGGTTTGCTGACTGTGCATGGACACTGAAGGGGAGAGGTGAAGGCTGGCTTCTAACGTTTAAGTGTGGTCTAATAGAAAATGGAGTCAGTAACTAAACAAAATGGAGTCTCGTGGCTTGCATGCCATGCACAGTTATGAGTCATTTACTGGGTACCACACACCTTGGCCAGAGGCGTGTTGTCAACCACGGAATGAGCATATCATGCGCATTCAATAGGAATGAAGGGGGGGCGAGGGAGACCCTTCCTCCCTTACATTCCCCCCTTTCATTACTTAAGTAACAAACACTGTAATTCTCCCAAATGTTTCCGTTCGGCTTCCTCAGCTACTGCCTCATCCTAAGCCAGAGCTCCCTTTCTTGGCATCCAGGCCTGACACATCGCCCTCAGGCTCTCCCCTGCTTGTGCATATTCATCTGGGGTGCAGGTCATGTAAATAAAACCCCTATCTCCCATTAGGTCTACCCATAACTCGTCATACCATTCTAATTCACAGGGCTCCTTAAGTATGCCAAAATTAATCTACAATGTAACCAGTATTGTATATTGCGGTCATTCTGTATTTTGGTTTTGAATCTTCCCCTGTCTGGACCTGAGCCTCATGTGTCATCTGTACTATTCCTGCTGCGCTACCCATTGTCAGCGTCATCATTGCACTGTTAGGTATGCTTTATGCACAGGACTTGAGGCCCAGTTGGCACACACAAAAAATCAGGAGAAAAAAGACAATGATAGGTATAAGTACTTTCACGGTCATTCCAAGCCATGACGGGACCCATTTGAAAAGGTTGTTGAACAACATGCTGGGCTGCACTCCTTCTTTCTTCATCCTTTTGCCAAGGCTATGCACCGCTGCTATCACATGCGAAAGTGTCCCATTGTCCGCGTCGGCAGAGGGCACGAAAGTGCAACATGTGCTCCTGATTTTTTGGCAAACACTGCCATTCATTGCAGTTAGTAAGTCTAGGATGTAGCGGTTCTGCATGGTCATCAGCATCAGAGCTCTTAGTTCCACCTTGATGACATTGAATCGTTCTTCTGTGTCGTTAGCCAGTTGGATGAGTTCCCAGTGGGTGATTTGAAGGCATTTTGCATTTGCTCGAGCTTGAATACTTGTGACGAGGGATGCAAAGAAAGTTTCTTCTGACGTGAAGAGCTTGAATTTATCAAGGATCTCTGCCAAAAGTTCAGAAGATGCAGCGAAAATGTAGTCTGATGACCTCTGCTTCCGGGATACTGCATTTTGCAGCTGCTCTTTGGATAGAACGTCATGCGCAGGGGGTTCTTCGGTTTTTGATGGGGTGCCTTGGACATCTTTGCTGGCACCCTCTCCCCTTGGATGTGGCTTTCTCGTATCACCATCAGTGCTGAGTGCAGCATTGCCAAAGCGCAGGTACCCCTCCAGGACTGTGGAAGGTGCAAATACTGTGGTTTGCTGCATAACCATAAGTGTCCATTGGGGCTGCTGTTCCTTTTTTCATGTCCGGAATGATGACAGTTTTGCTGCAGTTCTTGTTTGGCATTTTTCCTTCTCCATGGAAGCACAGTTCATATGGTATTTCTCGCTGCACCTTGATCGGTTCTCGAGAGATGTAACCCACGTTAGTTTGACGATGTGCTGAGACCAGATCAGGGTGCATATATTCTTTATCCATTGCAGCTTCTCGTCTGACAGTCCTCCTAGATCCTCTGCCTTGCAAATTACTTGTTTTTCCTGCCACTTGTTGTCAGAAAACAGTGTCCTTTGTATTACAAAAAATGGTTCTTTGAGGCAGATAACTCCTTGTGGCTTTGAGTAACAGGTTTTTTCGTTTTGCAGCATTTGCAGTGAAATAGTGTGTGCTTGATGGGTGCTCTTTATTCTGCACAGTGCAAGATGAACCAGACATTGGGCTTCAGCAATAGGTGCCTCTTGGGGTAACAACACTTTAGGTGTTCCCGAGGCATGGGGGATCAAAGAGCACACATAGCAGCTTTCATTGGTAGTCTGCTTTGCCATTGTGCTCATGTCTGTGTACCATTTGTTAGATTTATGTCAGAGTCATGGATCTTCTATTGTGTCTAACCCTAAGCCGTGATATTCCTCATACCTTTTCCATCCTGCCCCCCTTTCCCCCCTCCTCCTCCCTCCTGGACCATTATGGATTTCTACTAATTCTTGGTACTCAATTGGGAATATTCCATTTATTAGCTCTGCCCGCTACCCACCATTCTGCTGCCCCTCCCAATTTATCATGAGCCAAGGAGGGGAACTGGTATTCATCATTTACATAATCGCTGTCTGAGGTAGTTTGTGTGTTTGCATAGAGATCATCATATGGCAATGTGAAGGCAGAATGTTTGGGGTCATTCATGTCATATACATTGAAATCATTTTCATAGTCAGCAATGGAATAGTTCATCAGCACGGCTCTGACAGTCCTATTCTTGTGCAGGGTGGTGAGGTTTGTAGCAACACTGTGGGCCCATATTAGCTTGAAACCGTCCCACACTAAGTGGGCCCCTTCCCGTATCAAGTTTACTCCTCCTCCCCCTCTTTCATATCTTTAGATATGAAAGATATTGCCCAATACAATGCCAAACCAAACAGTGCAAAAAATAAAATTGTGCAGAAGCATATCCCACATTCATAGCTATACATTCTAGTAGCACTAATACTTCTAGTATTTCTCCTATTGCTGTCGATTGTAGAATCGCTGGCATTGAGGGGCCTCGTTTCTGCCATTTCTGTACCTACAGTGTGAGATACAAGTGGGTTAAGAACACACTACACATTTACTTTCTATATTCAATTTTTGGTATTATAAACACATTGGATAAATATTAATTTCTTCAAATTAAAATACTAGAGTAAGCACAATGAAATTAGAGTAGGGGCCCCATTACGAGTGCGGCGGTAAGGGGTTAATGGCGCTGGTAAGGATGCCAGTGCCGTTAACTCCTTACCGCCGCATTCCAAGGTCCATTAGCGGGTCCCACTAAGGACGGCTGGTTTTACCAGCCGCCCTTAGCGGGAGCCACTAAAGGACCAGGGAGCTAATAACGGGCCCATTATTAACGGGCCCGTTATTAGCTCCCTACCCATTGAGCCCTATGGGGGCTCGAATGGGAATGGGTATTTTGAATGGGGAGTTAGCGGGTCCTCCAAGGTTGGAATGACCCGGCAAGTCCCCATTCAAAGAACCCGGACACAAGTTTGGAGGAAGCCATGGCGCTAATAGCACCATGGCTACCTCCAAACTCATAATGACTCCCTAAGAGAGAGAGAGAGAGAGAGAGAGAGAGAGCAAATTAAAGGCAGGCAAACCAAATAAATCTTGCAATTCTTATATATTTTCTTGTCACTCATCTTCAAATTTTTACATACACGTTTTTTCCTCTCTTTTTTTCCAGTTCACCTTTTTATGTTTTCCCTGGTTGTTGTAGACATTTTTGCTGTATGAGCACCTGTCATTCATATTACTACTATATGTGAGTTGTTCTTTCTTCAAAATGTTCTCCCTCCTCAGCTGTGACACTATTATGTGCTTTACGCACATCCGATAGATGAATCCAATATTTCAGCCCCTTTACTTTCACCGCAGTGGGTGTACAGAATATAATCTTGTAGGGGCCGTGAAATCTTGGAGCATTCCATTGCCTTACAAAGCTGAGTACATATACCTCTCCCCAGGCATTAGTTGGACATTTGAGATATCACTTGCCGGAGTTACTGTGTCACTTTCATTTTCTTGAGTGAATGGTGGGGCTATTTGTTTTACAAATATTCTGGCTGCTTTGGTCAGTTTTCTTAGGTACTATTGAAACTCCTCACCCAGTACTGTGGCTGTTCTGTGTGCATCTGACATTCTTCTTAGTGGTGACAGCGGGGTATGCATTCGCTTCTATGTCACTATTTCGTAAGGTGACAAGTGGTGGTCTTTGATAGGCTGATTTCTCAATTCAAATAGTGCCAACGGCAAGCAGTACACCCAGTTCTTCTTTAGGGTGTGACACAATTTTGATAATCTGCTCTTAGGGAGGCTGTTGATTTTTTCCACAAAACCGTTTGCTTGTGGGTCGTAAATCGAACACAATCTGTGTGTAATCCCCAGAATCGCAGGTACTGCTTTAAACAGGTCGTTCACGAAATGCGTCCTGTTGTCGGACCGCATGACGCCACAGATCCCCCATCGGGGGAACATCTCTCCCACTAAAAATGTCCCAGAGCATTTCTCATCGGGTGAACGCAGGGTCCTGCTTCCATGCAATGTGAAAAGGGGTAGACCACCACAATCAGATATCATGCTCCATTACACCACTCTCCCATGTCTGCATAGTCAATATGCAGTTAATAGAATGGTCCAATGGGGCAGGGCAGTGTTCCTCTCAGTGTTCTCAAAGTCATTCCTGAGTTATATGTTTGACATGTTGTACATTCTATCACTAGCTTTGCCACGTGTTCCTGCAAGCCTGGCACAAACCAATTTTCTTGGATGTCTGCTGCTATGTGTTGTTTTGCTGTATGTGCAAGGAAGTGCAATTGTTGGAATGCTACCTGTAATAATTCCACTGGCATCTCTACTTTCACTGTACAATTTAATCGCCAGAGGAGGCCAGTGGATGATTGTGTGCACCCTCTTTTTGGCCATAATTCTTGTTCTTCCACTGGTGCCCTTTTTTGTGAATCGATGATTTGTGACACTGACATTGAGTTGTACCCTTCACCCCTTTCTTCCTCTATATTTCCTTTTATTTTGAATTCTCCTTGCACTCCTCTTCCTAGGAAGGATGCCTCTTTGGCAGCAGAGTCTGATGCCACGTTGCCCAAAGAGATGACGTCATCATTGTTCATGTGGGCTTGGCACTTGACCAGGGCCACTATTGTTGGCTCTGTCAGTGCTTCTATAAGTTCTTTCAAAAGCTCAGCATGCTGCACTGGGGTCCCACCTGCTCTCCTGAACCCTCTCCTCCCCCAGCGTGACAATCCTCTGTGCACGGTTGTGGTCATGTAAGCTTAATCTGTGTAAATGTTAACTGTGCATCCTTTTGCTGTGTGTAATTCCTCAATTAGTGCTACCATCTCTGCTGCTTGTGCCAAAAAGTGTGGTGGTAATCTCTTCTGTACTATCGTCTCATATTCCCCATCTTCCATTCTCGTTGGCTTTGGGCATGTCATCACACTCCCTTTTGTATGTGGCGCAATCATGGCTTTGCATATCTTCTACAGTGCAGTCTTCAGTAAGGAAAGTGGCTAGGTTTACTGTCTTACACCTTACTATGTGTATGTTTGCACTGGACAGAATGATCTCATAGGCTGTGGCTCTCTGTGTTTTCAGTGTGGATTTTGCTCTTTCAAATATGGCATACAGTGAGTGCTCAACGAAAAGGGTCACTAAGCATCCCATTACAATTGTGGCGCTTTTCTCAATTGCAAACCCGGCAGCTGCGAGAGCCTGTTCAAATGCAAAGTATCCTTGCATTACAGCATCAATTGTTCCACTGTAGTATGCTAGAAGCTTGTGCTCTAGTGACTTTTTTTGTGTCAGCACTGCCGTCATCAGTAGTCCATTACAGTGTGAGAACAGGTAGAATTCACGGTCATAATCAGGGGTCATTAAAACAGGTGCTGTGGAAATTAACTATTTGAGTGTGTCAAAAGCTGTGCTCATTTCTGGGGTCCACATTAATGCTGTGTTTTCTCTTTGTGCCTCTTTCAGTGCGTGCAATAAGGGTTTTGTGTATGCTGCGTAGTCTAATATCCAGGCGCCACAGAAATTGCACATGCCCAAAAACATTTGCATTTCCTTGACTGTGTTTGGTTTGCTTACTGCGCGCACCGCTGCTGCTCTGTCTGGTATTATTCGCTTACCATCTTTTGATATGAATTGTCACAAATACAATACTTCAGTTAGGCAGCACTGCAATTTTTGTTTATCTACTTTGTACTTTTTGTGGGCTAATAGTGTGAGCAATGTTATTGAATCAAGTCTGCACTCTTCCTCATTCTCTCCACAAATTAGTAAATCATCTACATATTGAATTATGGTAGTCTTTGTGTCAATGTTTCCGAGGTCTTCATGCAGTATCCTGTTGAAAATACTTGGGATTTTGCAATATCCCTGGGGCAGTCTGCAATGCTCGTACATCTTTCCCCCCAGGGTGAATGCTGTTAAATATTGTGACTCTGGGTCTAGTGGTACCGAGAAAAATGCATTTTCAAGTACACCACTGTGAAGCATGTCACTCTCTTTGGGATGCTACACAAAATTGACGCAGGGTTTGGGACAAGAGGAAATTCATTTGTATGACATCATTAAGAGGCCTTAATCCTGTGTCATCCTCCAAGCCCTACCCTTTGCTTTTTTGATCGGATAAATGCAAGTGTTACATGGTGAATTTGATGGTACAATAATACCTTGCTCTAAAAGGGCTTGTATCATTTCTTTTATACCCTGCTCTGACTCTCTAGATAATGGGTAATGCTTTACACAGGGTAGTATTGCACCGGGTTTAAGCTTGATCTTAACAGGGGTCACTTCCTGCAATAGGCCCACGTCATGGGGTCCTGTGGTCCACAAGATGGACGGTACCTGTTGCATGTCTTTGTCCAAAAAATGCTGGCGGTGCACTGACAATAGCAATGAGGGGTGTTGTCACTTTTCTATGTTGGGTCATTATTTCACATGGGATGTAAATCTCCATGATTATTTCTCCATCAGTGTCATTGTCAGTGAACAGCTCATTGTCTGATATTTCACGCAGCGCTACATCGGGGTCTATACACAGCACTGTCTGCCACTCACACCCATGCATGTCCATTCGTATTACTGCTATCCTTCGCGCAGATACTTGCACACTGTGCAGATTTATGGATACAATTGACCCTGGCACCACCTCTGGGGTGGCCACGGTGCGAAATAGAAATTCTGATGGTACTTGCGTGTTATTTCTGGCACTACTCTCGCCAACACCTGTATCCCTTGCACAAACATGTCTAGGTCACTGGTTTCCCATTGTTGTTAGTTCATTGGCTTGTGTGTGTATGAGCAACATGGCCCTCATGGTACATATCCCTGGTGTTGAACCCACTATACCTCTTTCTGTAAAGGATATTGGGGGTCATTATGAGTTGGTCGGTAAGGGGTTAATGGCACCGTTAAAGGTGCACAGCCATCAACCCCTTACCGCCCCATTACGAGTCTGCTTGTGGGAACCTGCTAAGGATGCCTGGTTTTACAAGGCACCCTTAGCGGGTCCCGCGAGCAGACCAGGGTGCTAACAACGGGCCCGTTATTAACGGGCCCGTTGTTAGCACCCTCCCCATTCCCATTGAGTTCTATGGGGGCTCGAATGGGAATGGCGATGTTCAGGGTCTGGGTTCCTTGAATGAGGAGTTACCGGGCCCTCCAAGGTCAGAATGGCCCGGTAATTCCTCATTTAAGGAACCCGGACCCGGTACCCGGTAAGGGGAGAGCCATGCCCCTAATAGCAGCATGGTTACCTCCTACCTCGTAATGACCCCCATTGTCATGTTAAGTTTGCTGAGGAGGTCCCTCCCCAACAGGTTTATGGGTGAATCTTCATAGTACAGCAGGGGTGCCCGCACTGTTTTTCCCCTCACCGTTACATCCAAATCTTCAGTATATGGAACCTCGACCACCACCCCAGAAAATCCCTGCGTTTCCATCTTTCGATTCGAAAGCGGAAACCGGCCTTCTTTTAGACATGATTTTTCTGCTCCCGAGTCCACCATAAAGATGAACTGTTTGTTTCCTATCTCTGCCACCACCAGTGGTTCCGCATCTGTGCGAAGGGTCGTTGACAGTACTGGACACACAAGTGTTTTCTGTGGGCTGTCCTATGGCGGGGGTCTCACTGTTTCATGGTTGTTGAAAACATTATCTCCCACTACTGCTGTCCCTCTGAATGGTGCTGGCGCTCTGTTCGCTGTGGTGGCAAATGTGTTGCAGCGTGCCTGTGTCATATTATTCTGCGTTTGGGGGTGTTGCTGTGCACTTTGCAGGGGTGCTCTTTGTTTGTATGTGTACCAGGGATCTGCTTGCTCTTTGAGTCTAAATCCACCCATAGGTAACCCGTATGGGCTACCAGGGTGGGGGTGGACATACTGAAATTAATTTTGGTAAGGTACCATAGGACAACTGCGACACTCTCTTGAAAAGTGACCCCACCTCCCACAGTTCCAACATGTTCCTTGCCCTCCTCTTCTAGGCACTTGTCCTCCATATCCCCCTCTCGACCCCCTGTACCCACCTCTTCCTCCTCTTCTGCCTCTTCCTTGCCATTGTGGCCCTCCATACTGCTCCTCGCCGGCCCATTGCTCTTGTCCATTTGCTGCCCAATTTGCTGCCATTCTTGCCTGTACTGCTATTGGCCCCCCTCCCCATCTACCAGCCGCTCAGCAGGGAGGGCGGCAGCTACTGCTGCCATCTTCACCAATTTCTTTTGTACTAATTTGACTTCGCCTGCCAACCTTTTCTAAACTAACTCCTTTTCCCTCTCTTTGTCCTCCTACAGTAGTGTACTATGATGCTCTGTATTTTGGGCCAGCCCTTGGCGTCTATCCGGGCAATTGTATCAAGTGCCTTCTGTACTTCCTTTGGGAGGCCTTGCTTGTTTAGGAAGTAGAAAAGAGAGGTAAATTGGTCCCAAGCCATGCCTGTCTCTGCTCTTCACATGTCCTGCACCCAAAGAATGTAAGCTGAAGCATCCTCCCCCTCCCCCACAGTGCACTGCATAACTGACTGTAAATCGGGGGTGTCAGGGAATTTGTCCCTCAGTGCGTTCCACACTCGGGCCCTCACAATGTTGAATGACGGCCCATCATGGCGGTCACAGTCTAGCGTGACCCCAGGGAATCCCGCCTTCGCCCATACCCTATTCGCTTGGTCACCCACTGCAGAAACCAATAAACTCTTAACATCACCAATGGCTAAGGAAACCCCGGTGGTGTTTTTCTCAAATGCATATATCCACTTGCGGTAATGTCTTCAATAAGTTTGCCTTGTCCATCTGCCACCACAGGACATAATACGGCCTTCCCGCCCCCTTGTGTATCAATGGCATCTGTAACTTGCTCCGCCCTCTTCCCATACTCATCTTTACTCCTTTTTTCCATGTTACTGGCCCCTTTCCAATCCTATTTCTTAATCTCCCTTGCCACCCCTCCTCATTTCCTTCTTCCCCAGGTGATGAGGCCATGAGCAGGGATGCTCCACCCGACACCCCGCCTACTGCCCCGTAGGCTTTGTTTCTTTCCTCATCTTCATCTATGTCACCACAATATTCATTCTCTCTTTCAGTTAACGCACCCTCCGGCTCTGTACTCACCTCTAATTCTTCTTAATCTACATGTATGATACTAGTGGGGGTGTTATTAATTTGGAATTGAATCTCTCCCTTTTTCCACTTTTCCCCCATTACAGTTGCTGATGTGTCGAGTGTTAGGGGGGACGGTGTTCGCTCATCCCCTTGTGTTCGTGCATTTTGTTCACATACACCTCTAAGTCGTGTTAACTCTGTGTCATACTTAATCGTGTTTCCGAATCTTGTGTTAGCTGTCCTATATCTGTCAGATGGGTACACATCTGTCCAAATGAGCCTTTTGGGTCATACAGGGTGGGGCTGGGGCTGTTGATTTCGTCACAGGGGGTGTAGTTGGTTTTGATACACCCTTTCTACATGTCGGAGCAGGAGCTCCTGAGCATCGTCGCGTGGGCTGCAGGAGCAGGACCCTCCACTCGAGAAGTGCCGTGCTACGGAGGTAAGGCCAAGGCATATTAAGCATTGTGCCTGAAGCCCATCAAATCTGTGCCAAAACCGCTGCATAATTCAGAGCGCACCCGCCGAAATACTATATTCTACCTCGATTTCCTGATTGCATGCACTTTGAGATATAGTTACACATCTCATGTGCAATGCTACACTAGGAGAACCTTCCAAAGATAGCCACCACCACATTGTCTTCCTGCCTTGCCTGATCCCTGCATTTGCTTGTGCCTGACTCTATGAAGCTCTGATTGGCTGGCAAGTTCGTTTTTGTTTCTGACCAATAGCCGGCAGGCTATCAGCCGGCCTACGAAGTAAGGCATTAGAAAGAAGGCCTACTGCTGACCAAGCTGACCTAGCGCTACTGGTGCCAGGCGAGGACTCTACGCCCTTCTTCCCTGCCGTCCCTATCTGAACTCTTGAACTTCTCTGCAAGGATCTTCATACCTATCTCACAACTCATCCCCAACTTCCTTAAATGACCATACCACCCCAGGTGTACCACCTTTCCTCACTCAGCATCACCAATGATTATGATCGTGACTCTGCTGCCTACCTATCTGCTGTCTAGCTATACTACTGCACTTTATTCTCTCAGTATGCCCATATGTGCCTTCATTTATGTTTAACTCACGGGATTTGCCCTACATAATGCATATCTGTTAGCTACCTGAGTTCCATCTCTATACTCTATATACCGCCACATGTACCCAATGTACTTACCTAGTATGTGGAAGCACACCGTTTACTGTTTTTTCTCACCGCTTAATTTAAGCAGAACGCAGATTACCACCACTGCCCCTATCTTAGTACAGGCTAACCTATATTTGCTCTACTGCTAATTATCGCCTGGTTCTATTAGGCTGATGTCTAACCTTGATTGTTCAATATACTACATCTACTGGCTCAAACTTTTGCCTTGCATAGTAAGTCGTATTACCTGCCTAAACCTGTTCTGCCGCTGTGATGGCCTTATGTAAAATCAGCCATATGTCTAGCCACTGCATTGTTATATTTGCCTAGCCTCACAGCACTCACCCCTCCTATTCTTAATCAAGGACCTTTTTTACTAACATTATTAGCAATATATACCTACCAGCCATTTAGACAATCCTACTGATGATAATTCTCCACCTACTCCAACTTACCAGACTTACTGGCCTCGCTCGCACGCCTAGCATAATGTCGCTCAAAGGATTACCCAATACCTTGACACCTCCGCATAACATAGTGCTAAACCAGCCCATCACGACCAACCCTGGCACCCCACCATCAGAAATCCTGGACTACGCGCCAGACTCCCTAAGATATACAAACCACTCACCCGCTCCCTGAGAGAACCTAACCCCAGAACTAGCAAACTCCCCACGCCTGCCATGAGACACACTAAGACTCCTGACCATGCTTGCATGAACAACCTGCACACAACGCCCCCCAATCATTCCCAAATACACCCTTCCACCACCACAGCTCCTAAAGCCGCCACAACTCATATCAGAGGCACCCTTATCAATGCCCGATCTGTTGTAACCCATGCCACTGAGATAGCAGAACTCATCCACTCTGAATAACTGGACTTCCTGGCCATTACGGAATCCTGGCTCCAAACAGCCGCAGGCCCCGCCCTCACATTAGCTGTCCCAGATGACTTTACCATCCTCAGAGCGGATAGAACTGAGTCACGTGGCGGTGGCCTTGCCATCATTGCCAAAACCCATCTTCTCTTAAGACTCATTCCATCCGAGAAACAAAACTCCTGTGAATCTCTTACAGCTAAAATGCCCATCGCGAATGACCAAACCCTCACCATCCACCTACACTATAGACCTCCGTGCCCCCTGGGATCCTTCGAAGGAGACCTCACAACTATCCTCACCGATAAGATAAAAAACACTACCCAAAGTATCCTCTTAGGTGACCTTAACCTGGGGTTCAAAGACCCTAAAGATCAACATGCCACAATCATAGCTGACACCTTGGCTGAACTAGGGTTCAACCAAAAAATCACCCTCCCAACACATAGTAAAGGCAGAACCCTCGACTGGGTGGCAGACTACAACTGCCCTGTTACCATCACCAACAATTCACCTCAAACTTGGTCAGACCATCACCTCATCACCTTCATCATGGATGCCCATACACCCACCTCCCACAACAACCCACAAGCCCCCGCCATACCCACCAGAAACAACAAAACAAAATCACAGCTGACAAGCTAGTACCACTCATCCTCCAAGCCCTCAAATCTCTTGCTGACCCTGGGAACCCTGGTGACCCCTTCACCCTAGTCAACGAATACAACAACATAATGACCTCAGCACTTGACACTATTGCACCCCTGAAACTTAGGAAAAGTAAACCTAAAAAACACCTGAACACTTGGTTCTCGCCACACCTCAAATCACTCTGACTCGAGAAATGCAAGAGTGAACAAATTTGGAAACACTCACCCACAGAGTCCAACAAAATAAACCTCACTAAAATATCCTTTATTTATAAGAAAGAAATAATTCAGGCCAAACAAGACTCATGCAACCAAAGAATAGCCAATTCGAACTCCAACATAAAAGAACTATTCACTATACTTAAAGAATTGGAAACACCCGTCCCTATCCCTGACACCTGCGTCAAGGACAAACCCTGGTGCACCAGTGTACAACATGCACTCTCTAACAAGGTGGCCACCGTACAAGACAAGATTGCTAACAAAAAAGGAAACTTACCCACCATTACCAACTCCACCGTCATACCTAAGGCCACTCCCAAACCTCCCCACCGCTTCAGCTTCTCTAAATTTACCACACTTGAGGTCAAAAAAAGTTATTCACACCCTGAAACCATCCAACTGCCAGGGATATCCCTGTCCCTCACAAATTATAAAAGACACAGCCAGAGATCTCTCACCCTTCATTACCAAACTCATTAACTCCTCCTTCTCCAAAAGCCTCATTCCTAACAACCTCAAAGAGTCCTGGGTTCTCCCACTACTGAAAAAACTAACCCTAGATCCCTCCATAGCCACTAATTACAGACCCATCCCCACCGTCCCATTCCTGCTAGAAATTTTAGACAAGGTAGCCTACCTTCAAATACAGCAATAGCTGGAACAAAACCACCTCCTGGGAGTCCGTCAGTCCGGCTTCAGACCGCAACATGGAACCGAGACAGCCCTGATCGATCTGAAGGCACAAATTGATACCCTCATAGACAATAGCCAGACAGCC
This sequence comes from Ambystoma mexicanum, assembly GCF_040938575.1. Classification (NCBI taxonomy): domain Eukaryota; kingdom Metazoa; phylum Chordata; class Amphibia; order Caudata; family Ambystomatidae; genus Ambystoma; species Ambystoma mexicanum. Next base: position 125,066,162 of record NC_090940.1, on the reverse strand, counting down.
CTACTCCTCCTTATGGACTTATCAGCTGTGTTTGATTTAGTCGATCATACCATTCTCTGTACTCACTGTAACACTGCAGCCCACTTTTCTCAGGAAGCTATAGGCTGGATTCAATCATTCCTCAGTAACAGGACTATGCGCATTTTTTCCACATCCGCAGCGGCCGATCGCAACTCAATCACCTGCGGCGAGCCCCAGGGATTCTGTGTCTCACCCACCCTTTACAATATTTTCACAAAGCCCCTTTTCGATGATCTTAATGATCTCGGTGTCACCTACACTAATTATGCAGATGACACCCAGATCCTCATACCACTGACGGGAGATTATGATAAGGATTTGGCCTTGGTGAACAGGGTGTACCTCATCATTCAGGCATGGATGGCCTCACATGGCCTATGCCTGAATGATGACAAGGCTGAGCTCATCATCCTAGGCACAACCCCCAACATCAACAAATTAGTTCACAACTACTCAAGTTCACCATCAACGGAAACACTATCAAAGTAGCCAAGGAAGTAAAACCGCTAGGTTTTTACCTAGATTCCACCCTGTCCTTTAAAAAACAGGTCAGCTCCATGGCCTCCTCCACAGCCTACACATGCAAACTCCTCAGAGCATCCAAACCTTTCCTCTTCCCTCACAGTTGCACGACCCTGGAAGAGCCCTTATTCTATCAAAGTTAGTTTACTGCAACACCCTCTACATAGGAGCCAATAAATACATCACAAATAAAATCCAAATCCTTCAAAACAATGCTCTCAGAGCGGCATTGAGCATCCCCAAAAAAGAGCACATCTCAGACATCAGAAGAGATCACAATTGGCTCTCGACCAAAGACAAAATTGCCCTAAAAATAGCATCACTTACTCACAAATGCCTTAATAACGATGCTCCATGATACCTCACCCGCAGATTCACCAGATACTCTCCCAACCGCCCCACCAGAACATCCAATTCCAATGCCCTCATTGTGCCTAGATACAAACGCTCCAAAACCAGAGGCACCAGCTTTCAGGTTAAGGCAGGACTACATTGGAACTCCCTCCCTCCAGCCCTAAGAGGTACCCAAACTTATCCACACTTCAGGCGCAACTACATCCTGTGGATCAAAGAAAATGACCTCTAACTCACCCTTTACATTGCACCGATCCCCACATGCACCTCACCCATCTGATTACACCCCACTACCGATGACACACGACACACCCACTCCATGAGTATATATGTATATATTCCCTGCATCAGCCATTAAATATAATTTGCTTTATTTGTAGATATAATTTGTATCCTTTATATAGTTGTCCCTCTATTTTGTATATTCTTTTGTATATTACTGTACAGCAATGTAACGAAGCTGAAAATATCCTTATTGCCCTTCTGCGCCCTGATACCCTCGGGTCCGGCAAGCAAAACAAATATTAAAACAAACAAACAAAACAAACATAGGGTCATTATATCCCTCTGCAGGTTTCGTTAGCATTGGGTATAGTCGCACATGTTCTATTTGTTTTTCCTTACCCTCCCCCTCCCCTTCGCTTTTAGTTGTGGCCTGGGTAGACGTACCTGAACCCTTACTCTTACTTAGGGGTACTTCTTCAAATAATCTCCCCAAGTCCAATACTTCCCTTCTGTTTTGGAGCTGTTTACCTTTATACTTAATGATCAGATATGTTGCTACCATGTCTTTATTTATTTATCAAACGACCCACCTTCAGGCCATATCTGGGGCATACCTTCCCCTTTCATTTCTGTGCGCCACTCATCGTGGTACTTTCTAATTTTCTCACTGTACCCTGGTAAAAGTTTACAGATATGCATAAGTGGCGTTTCTGCCGCCACCGTGCCTCTATGATACCCTATGGGGCGTGTGCACAAATACGAGCAGTCTAATAACAATTCCAACCAGTCTCTCAGAGACAATAACCGTTTTCCACCAAAATTATTGCAATGTTGTTCATACAAATACTCTTTATTAGGCTTTCAATTGCCACCTTTTTGTCATCACTGAACCAAAATTAAAAAGGACATTGGCCACATGATATATATATATATATCGTTCAATTGGACAGATGCAACATAAATCATGCAACATTTAAACAGAACAATATGGACAACATTAAAGTATGGACCCTGCCTGCCTGCTGTCCCCTATTCTTTCCCCTACCTTCGTTACACCCAGAGCCTCGCCTCTATCCTGGCCCCTTCTGGACCACCCTCTCAAGAGACAAGAAAGGAAAAAAGAGAAAAGAAAAGCGTTGCTAAAAAACAAGTCCAAGTCTTTTCATTACACAAGAGTTCTACTTTGTTTACTTTGTCACCATTTTAATCCCTGTACTAGTCGAGAAAGTAGTACGCGGTGCCGCCTTCTACCCCCTCGTGGAGCTAGGTTCCCGTATCACTGTTCACCTTTTTAACCTCTTCATAAATGTCACGACCCACTTCCTGAAACCCCCCCGGCAGGCCCATGGGCCAGGAGGGGTCTCGGCTCGTGCCCCCAACAAGCTTAGGCATCCTTTGCCTAGGCCTTCTTGGGGCCAGTCCAGGCGCCTTTGGCGCAAGGCTCATACTTAATGAAGACTTGTGCTAGGGAACTACTTTGTTTCAATGCCAGTCAACATGGAGGCATCCACATAGCTTGGCTCCTTGGAACCAAGCTATGCGGTATAGTGTTTTGGGTGTGGTAGCCTAGGGACTATTTTACCTGGACTACTTTCTTGATGCTATTTAAACCACACCCAACTTGGAGAACACGCTTCCCGTTACTTTTCAATCCTGCAACGTGAGGCTCATCGTGTTCAGCAGCATCTGCGAACCTCGGAAGAACAGCACCTGAAAAACAAAAGGGACATTGTTATTAGCAGCAGCTTACCTGTGATTCCACTGCTAGCTGCCCTCTGCTCCTGCAAACAGCATACAAGGAACAGCGGGCCTCCCGGACCGTCGGATCTGCAAAAGGAGAGAAACAAGACATTAGACATTTACAATTGTGCCGGCAGCTTACCTCTCAAGTCGCCCATCGACCAGCACCGCCTTGGGACTTCTTGCTCCGGGTGAGCACCGCAACCTACGGGAACAAAAGACAACAGGTTAGCAAAGGCAAGGCATCATAGCGCTGCGCATAGCACCTACTTACCGCATCAAGGCGCTCTTGAAACACCATCACCTGCCAGTGAGTCCAGTGAGTCCAAATTCAGCCAACGTTCCACAGCGAACTTCCGCGCACCTAAGGAGAGAGAAAAGACATTATTGAACCCAAGAAAGGCTTAACAGTATAACAGTAATAAGACCTACCTGAAAGACTCTAAAGGGCAGCATCAGTGAAGTAACTAGATCACACTCGCTCACAAAGGACAACACGCCCCTGCCAAGAAGGCAGGACGGAGATCATGCCAAAACCCATAACAAGGTGAGGAAAGGTCCGGGGAGGGGCTGCGGGCATACGGGGTGTTGGGAGGCTCTTACCCCAGTTGCCCAGTCCTGAACATTGCCCACCTGTTTTCCAGGCAGAACTTCCCCGCTGATTATACCAGGGAGCGCTGAGAAGGGCACGTCCCCGCAGCTGGGTGGCGTCCCCGTGGATACCAGGTGAGCGTAACAGAACACAAAGCCTGCCAAACCAATCCACCTGGGCGCTATGGAAACATCAGAATTAGACCAATTGGCCCAATTGTTGGGAGAACTTCGTGCCGAGGTTCACTCAGCCAGACAGGAGACTAACGCTCTCCGGAGAGACTTATTAAAGAGCGTACCGAGGATATCAGCAGGCAAGTCTTGCAATCACAAGCAGGTCAGCTGCCTCTACCTGGGAACAACCCACCGATGCAAAATCCAAGCATTTCATCCACTGTCTCTACTCCGGTACAAGTTGTGTTACCAGGTACAGTTCCTTTGGCACCACCGGAGAGGTTTGCTGGTGATCCACAAAAATTGTCAGCTTTCATGAATCAGTGTCGCCTTCATTTTCTTTGCAGACCGGAAGAATTCCCAAATGACCAAGCCCGGGAAGCCTTTGTTTTATCATCCCTAAGTGGCAGCGCCGCAGATTGGTCGGTACAATTGGTGTCCCATGATGACCCTTTATTACAGGGAAATGGAAAAATTATTTGCTCGCCATACCCGAGAACAAGCTGTGGACAATGAACTCCTTTCCCTCCGACAGGGGAATCAGGATTTGTTAACATACATCGTTACTTTCAACCAATTGGTTGCTGAAGCTAGGTGGCCTGAAAACAAAAGAACCACGTTGTTTCATCGGGGCTTACAAGGAGAATTAAAAGACGTTCTAGCTCAAGTGGTTAATCCTCCCAGAGATTGTTCTGAATTCATAGACTTGGTTGTGCAAATGGACCACCAGTTGCAAGACCGAAAAGCAGACCGTTCTAAAATGGACCCTCGGCCAGTGTACGTTTGGCCTAGAGACAATGTAACTTGAGTGCAAGAAAATACTGTGGAGCCCATGCAAATCGGAGTGAGATAAAAGGAGACAACAACAACCGTGTCTGTACTGTGGAAAGTCAGGGCATTTCCTGAAGGACTGCCCAGAGAAACCTCTGAGGCAGATTGTTGGAGCCACGGAAAAAGATGAAGAGAAGGAGTGTCAGTCAGGAAACCGCCCGGCTCGGCAAACCTAGAGGTCAGTTTGTCGAGTGAGGGAAAAGAGCCACCGACCTCACACTTTGCAATTCCGGTGATTTAAATTAATAACCAACGGTCATCAAGAATGCATGCCATTGAAGCATACATCGACAGCGGAGCAGTTGGGAATTATATAGATCAGGACCTAGCTGCAGAGATGGGGCTTCCCCTGTGTTCCAATCCGACTACAGACAAGGTAACCACGGTGGATGAGACAGAAATCGCTTCCGGACCCGTAACCCAGCGCACAGCCAAGATAACCTTGCTGTGCCAGGACGGACATCGGGTACGTATTTCGTTCGATCTCATCAAGGCACCTCAATTCTGGCTCATACTAGGGATGCTATGGTTAGTTGCTCACAACCCTTTGATTGACTGGCGGGCAAGAAAATTAACCTTTCCCAGCGACCGCTCTCCAGCCTGTTATTACCAAGAACATAAACCTGCTTTCAGTAGCTCTACGACTCCTGAAGTGGCAACTTTGGGAGTGACTAGTACCTTGCTTGAGGATTACCAAGATTTCCAGGATGTATTCCAGAAGGACCAAGCAAACATGCTGCCGCCGCACAGGCCCTATGACTGCCAGATCGACCTTGTTCCCGGTGCTCAGGTTCCTTGCGGCAGAATCTATGCTCTCACGGAACCCGAAAACCTTCATCCCAAGGCTTATTTAGACCAGTACCTCACAAATGGATTCATCCGCCCATCCAAGTCCCCTGCAGCTAGTCCTTTGTTCTTCGTACCGAAAAAAGAAAGGGACCTAAGAACCTGTAATGACTACCGCGCATTAAACCAGATCACTGTAAAGAACCGTTACCCCTTGCCGCTCATCCCAGAAATGCTGGACCAGGTCAAAGATGCCCAAATTTACACCAAACTGGACCTTCGAGGAGCATACCACCTGGTGCGGGTCAGAAGCGGAGACGAATGGAAAACTGCTTTCCGCACCAAATATGGTTTTTTCGAATATCAAGTCATGCCCTTTGGGTTATGCAACGCTCCTGCAGCGTTTCAGTATTTTATGAATGACGTTTTGAGAGAGTTAATTGATGTCTGCACCCTAGTGTACATAGATGATATCTTAGTGTACTCAACTTCAAAACAGGATCACATCAAGCATGTCCGTTCAGTCCTCTCCAAGCTCCGGGAACATCGTTTATATGCAAAGCTGGAGAAGTGCTTTTTTCACGTCACCGAAGTTGAGTTTCTGGGTTTTATTCTTACTCCAGGAGGCATCAGAATGGACCTGCATAAAGAGGCCGCCATTTTTAAATGGCCATTACCAACGTCAGTAAAAGGGGTACAGAGCATGTTGGGCTTTGCGAACTTCTATTGCCGGTTCATACCAGACTTCTCACAGGTCGTACACACGATCACCATATTGCTAAGAAAAAATAACAAGAAATTTGCCTGGACTGAAGAAGCAGAGAAGGCTTTTCAGAAACTCGAGAAAAGGTTCACCTCCGCGCCAATCCTGCAACATCCTCGCCCCGATCTTCCTTATATTGTGGAAACAGACGCTTCCAGCATAGCGATGGGAGCTGTCCTCTCGCAAAGAGATCCAGTAACAGGCCAGCTACATCCAGTGGCCTTTTGGTCGAAGACATTTTCTCCCCCGGAGATGAATTATGCCATCACGGACAAAGAACTCTTGGCGATCAAATCCGCCTGTAAGGCCTGGCGGCACTACCTTCTGGGGGCCAGACACACCATTACAGTTATCAGAGACCACCGAAACCTGCAATACCTTAAGACAGCTAAAGCCCAGTCTCCACGCCAATTGCGGTGGGCCCTTTTCTTCGCTGAATACAACTATGTCATCACTTTTCGACCAGGGGTCAAGAATGGAAAAGCTGACGCACTCTCTCGTACAGGCACTGATGACTTGGTATATATGCCCCCAGATCCAGTCCCATCATACCGGAAGACAAGCTCTTGGGCCTCACTATGGCCTTAACCCAAGTTGAACTGAGAGATAAGATTCAACGAACCATGAACCCATATGCCTTTCTCGCATGGCAAGCGCAAGAAGAACAATATCCCATTAAAGATCACTTACCAAAGACTTACCCACCAAAGACTTACAACAACAAATTGTTGCTAGTTATCATGATTCCCTGATCGAAGGGCACCCAGGAATCACCAAGACTCTAGCCAAGGTAAAACATAACTTCTGGTGGCCTGCCTGGCGTAAGGATGTCATCCAATATGTTCAGTCCTGCGGAGTCTGTGCGCAAAACAAGTTGCAAAAACAAAAACCATTCGGTCTTCTGCAACCTTTAGACATTCCTCCCACTCCCTGGCACACTCTTTCCCTCCATTCCATCACTGACCTACCTCCCAGTCAAGGGTTTAACACCATCCTGGTAGTCGTGGACTTGTTCTCAAAGATGGCGCACTTTTTTCCACTCAAAGGCCTCCCTGACGCACCCACTCTAGCCAAAGTGTTCATGGATGGTATTGTAAAACTACATAGCTTCCCATCAGTCCTGATCACCGATCGAGGTAGCAAGTTCATCTCCAACTTCTGGAAAAAATGTTGTGCAATGGCACAAATTGACGTCAGGCTATCCACTAGCCATCACCCCCAAACGGATGGTCAGACCGAGAGGACTAACCAGACCGTCGAACAATACCTACGGTGCATGTTACTCCATGAACTAAGAGACTGGAAAGATTTGTTATGGATAGCCGAGTACGCATATAACAACTCCTTGCACTCCAGTACCGGACAAAAATCCTTTTATACCCTTTATGGTAGACACCCACGTATCTCAGAACTAGATGTCCCAACACATTTGGAAATGCCAGCAGTAAAAACTCTTCACACCAACATCACTCAGGCTTTCAAAAAGGCCAAAGAACATCTTATTTTCGCTAAAGAAAAACAAAAGCAATTTGCCGACCAACACCGGAAAAAGGCCCCAGACTATCAGGTAGGAGACAAGGTTTGGCTGGCTGCCAAGTTTGTACCCATCAAGGGAACCCGGACTTTTCAACCCAGGTACTTAGGACCTTACACCATCAAGGCAATTATCAATCCAGCGGCCGTCAAACTAGACTTACCACCTAACCTACAGATTCACCCAGTATTTCATGTGTCCCTTTAAAACCGATGCAGCCCGGTACACGGATTGGGACACCACCAAAAACAATACTTATTGACGGAGAACCAGAATTCGAAGTCAGAAGCATCCCAAGACAGGTCCTGGGAACCCTGTGAAAACATTCATGCACCACGTCTGATCAGAACATATCATCATATTTTCCAACTAAACCAGGGCCTGACAGAAGGAACACCTTGAAAGGGGCCTTGAGGTGGAGTGCTGTCACGAACCACTTCTTGAAACCCCCCCGGCAGGCCCATGGGCCAGGAGGGGTCTCGGCTCGGGCCCCCAACAAGCTTAGGCATCCTTTGACTAGGCCCTCTTGGGGCCAGACCTGGCGCCTTTGGCACCAGGCTCATACTTAATGAAGACTTGTGCTTGGAAACTACTTTATTTCAATGCCAGTCAACATGGAGGCCTCCACATAGCTTGGCTCCTTGGAACCAAGCTATGCGGTATAGTGTTTTGGGTGTGGTAGCCTAGGGACTATTTTACCTGGACTACTTTCTTGATGCTATTTAAACCACACCCGACTTGGAGAACACGCTTCGCGTTACTTTGCAATCCTGCAACGTGACGCTCATCGTGTTCAGCAGCATCTGCGAACCTCGGAAGAACAGCACCTGAAAAACAAAAGGGACATTGTTATCAGCAGCTTACCTGTGATTCCACCACTAGCTGCCCTCTGCTCCTGCAAACAGCATCCAAGGAAGAGCGAGCCTCCCGGACCGTCGGATCTGCAAAAGGAGAGAAACAAGACATTAGACATTTACAATTGTGCCGGCAGCTTACCTCTCAAGTCGCCCATCGACCAGCACCGCCTTGGGACTTCTTGCTCCGAGTGAGCACCGCAACCTACGGGAACAAAAGACAACAGGTTAGCAAAAGCAAGGCATCATAGCGCTGCGTATAGCGCCTACTTACCGCATCAAGGCGCTCTCGAAACACCATCACCTGCCGGTGAGTCCAAATTCAGCCAACGTTCCACAGCGAACTTCCGCGCACATAAGGAGAGAGAAAAGACATTATTGAACCCAAGAAAGGCTTACAGTATAACAGTAATAAGACCTACCTGAAAGACTATAAAGGGCAGCATCAGTGAAGTAACTAGATCGCACTCGCCCACAACACCCCAGTAGAGAATGAGACCAGGACCAAGTGCAGGTGAGGTAAAAGACAAGTCTTTATATAAAGTAAAATGGGGCACGCAGAGGACTCTGATTACTCCGAGAGCGCTCTGCCCAACCAACAGAAAATCCATGTTATATTACAAAAACACGTCATCTATGATGTGTGCTATAGGGGATACATTCAGTGGTATTCATTAGACAAAGGGGACTGGGCAATATGTAGTGCATATAGGTGGTGTTTCGTGATTGGTTGGTCCCAAGTTGCAACTTCGTGGATCACGTGGGTCAGCTGGGCTAATCTGTGAGGGGTGCGGGTCGATCGATGTCCAAGTTGCGGTGATGTAGACTATCTGACATTTGCCCTTTTGGCCACACATACCTTGGACATTATTTATACATATCAACATGCAATAACTATATTACTAGACGTTTGACCTGGACAATAATAGAGAGGGTACATGGGTCCAGGTGCCTAATCTATTACAATATTTCAATGACACAGTCATCAGATATCCCCTTGGATCTATTGAGAGGATGGTTTATTGTTTGTTAGTACGAGGAGAATATATTGCCACACATGGGATTAGTGCTAGAGGGGTGACCTGGGGTAGCACACAGGCAAGGGGCATGCAACTGTTACATCAAAAGGGATTGGGGTGAAGGGGCTTGTGGTCTATATTTCTTTAAAGGGGGTCTGATGGTGCAGAGGCAATTTTGTGGAGACAAATGTTTTTTTCCAGGACCAGGCTCCGGCCCGGTCATTCACAGGGCAGTGATGTGAAAGGGAAGGCGAGAGATAAAGTATTTAATTTGATACTTCTCGTGCCTAGGCTTCCGTGAGAACAGGACAGCCGCGGAGAAGGCAGAGGGGAGGAGGTGAGGGGTTGGCTTGCTGACTGTGCGTGGACACTGAAGGGGAGAGGTGCAGGCTGGCTTCTAACGTTTAGGTGTGGCCTAATAGAAAATGGAGTCAGTAAATAAATAAGTTATGAGTCATTTACTGGGTACCGCACACCTTGGCCAGAGGTGTGTTGTCAACCACGGAATGAGCATATTATGTGCATTCAATAGGAATGAAGGGGGCCAGGGAGACCCTTGCTCCATTACAGCACCATTGCCTGCCACGGCTCATAGTTCCATATTTCTCTACCCCTGCCTCAACATTCCCTCTAGCATTGCTCGCACCTCCCCTCCTGACCACATTGACCTGAGCCACCCTGCTGCCATCAACCCCATGACACTGGCCAATAAAACCCTGTGCTTTCCTCCTCCTGCATGCTGGCATCCATTTAACTGTTTGCACTTCTGGTTCAAAACATAATAGTTGTGTACCCCAGCCACATGTGGCATGGTACACTCTAAATATAAGCCATGTTTGTTTATGACATGGTGGCTACTAGGCTGAGACAATTCTAATGCCACACGTATTTGGATGTCATATTAGTCTCACTTTGGTGAGTTGACACATTCATAACATGGCAGGTGTACATTAGCTGTCTGCACTGGGCATACCCACAACAACCATGTGGCACACTACCCCGGAAGCTTCTCTTTTTATCCCCATGAGGAATGTTTACAGTTTCCTCCAGAAAACAGGCACTCTCCCCAGAAGGTAATCTGGTGCTGTTGCTTCAAAACTACTCCTGGCACGACAATACTGATTATTGGTGTCATTTTAAGAAGGCAGGCAGGCTAAGGGGAGTAGTTGGTCACTCAGAGGAGAGGTTTTGCCCAGGCAAGGGGTCCCATGATTCTGCTAGGGCTCCCTAAACCTCTTGGCCCCTCCCCACTTCTTGCAGAGACAAAGGCACTCTGGGTATAGCATCAGAAAGCAATGGACCTTCATTAAAGCAATCTGGATTGGTCCCCTGACAATGTGCTTGCTCTGGACCACGCTACTGTAGAAATGTGCATTCAAAAAGAGGAGAGCACCTCCACTCATTCATTTATCTTTGAATAAACACAAATAATTCTCCTGGAGCTCTGTTAGGAATACATTCCATTCCAAAGACCCCTACCAAAAAGGTGAAGACAGACCTTTCAAAGGAAGATGTAAGGTCTTTTTAATATGCACCTCAAGAGCACATTTGGGGTGACAATGCTGTGGATCAAAGCAGCGCTACTGTCTGTGCACCGGGACCAGGATCCTGCTCACTGGAGGTGAAGGTCAGCTGCAGGTGCCAAACAGTTTCCCTGGATTGAAAGTGCAGAACAAATAATTCACCTTACCCTTGGAGGGCCTGGATTGGGCACCCTAGCAACCTTGGGGCTCAGAAGCAGCTCAGAACTCTTTTTAGCATCTTGAGACATCATTGAGACAACTCACGTCAAGCCACTATAGAATCTGTGGTGCTGGTTATGGCAATTTAAGAACTTCGGATCACTTACCTGCTTCTTTCAGCTGTCTCGATGCTTCCTCGGCCCAAGGAAGTGCATCGCCACTGAAATTTGACCACCAGCTCACCACTGTGGAAGCACCAGACACACCATCCTGTGCACTGACTAGACACAACAGAATTATTGTCTTGATCTGACTGGAAAGCTCACTCGACCCACTGGAAGCCACTGACTTACACATCTTGAAGGCCACATCAATTCAGCAGATGCATCATCTCAAGCTTACTTGACAGACGATTTGACCTGTTGGGAGCCATTCACTCGAGTCATCTTGAACACGGAGAGTCACATCTTGAAGCTGCCTTGATGCCAACTCACCACTGGAACAACACAACTTGAGAAAATGTTTAGTCAAAGTCAACAAATCTTAAGGTTTTTTGATGAAAGATAGAGGGAACAATCATTGGCTGTTATGAAGTCGGAGAAAACGGATGGCAAGCTTAGTCAACATAGTGAGCTGAGTGTTGGAGAGTTTTCAAGGGTTAGAGGGACACAGGGAGATAAGGTTGGTGAAATAGGTAGACCTTTCTGCAAATTGGGCAGTGGACAGAGCAACCAGGTCAGATTTGCAGGCAGATAGAAGGGAGGGGTATTGCTTTTTTAACCAGCATCATAGATGGAGTTGCATGTTGATTTAAAGGTGAGACATGTCTTAGGTGATGGCAGTAGGTGTAGAGGCTTGCAATAAGTAGTGGTGCTCAAAAGGAAAGTACAGAATAATTTGAAGTCAAGTAAGACTTGATCAATCAAGCAGACTCGGGTGGAGGGAGTGTATTGAGTGAGGCCTTGATTTAAGCAAGATAAGGAGACAGGGTGTCTGGTGTGAACCTACAATTGGATCCTGGAGAGATGGGGATATGGATAGCAAGGTTGAACAGTATGACGGAGTCTCCAGAGGGATAAGGATAAAAAGAAAGTATACATGTGGTGAGGGAAGATGAAAGGAGGAGGAGGTGGAGGTCTATGGAGTTACCACATGAGTGGCTTGATGGTTTATGGAAGGTGGGCAGAGAATGTTCAGAGAGTAGAGAGTTGACCACTAGTTGGTTGGCAGAGAAACATTTGGGGGCAGGAAAGACCAGGGGGCAGGTAAATGAAGAGAGTCAACAAGAAGGCAAAGGTCAAGAAAGAAGGATATGATAGAGTCGGGAGGCCAACCTAACACTCCATGTAAGAGGGGCAACACACACTAAACATGTTGTGATAATGTCAAAATATTAGAACAGGGCCATGTAATGATTGCTCACAAACTCTCACAATTCAGCGTGAGAATCTACCCAGTGACAGCAGTGCTTTCAGAGTACTGGCAGGTGGCTTTGAATGTCATCAGTCCTCAACCACGCAGTTACAGGTATCAGACAATACCTTCAGCCATGCTGGCAGATGCACTGCAAATAGTATACACAAGTGCCTTTCAAGAAAAATGTAAATGGCACAAGTTTTATCCATCCGGATATGGGGAATCCCAGTACTGCCATAATAAGTGACATTTATTTTGTTGCTGCATTGATTTTAGTTATTTATTTATTTATACTTAGGAAGGAACAATGTTCTTTTGATCAGAAAAGAATGTACAATATATATGTAATGAATTCACAGAAAGCAGTGAGCTTTGTACAATAGGGTGAGGTTGAGTGACATTCTGACCAGGTTGTGGAGGGGAATAAATGAAACAGTTACCAAGGACAATACATCGATGGACGTACAAAGATTAAGGACAATCAACATTAGCCCTTTTTAAGAAGAATAGGCATACAGCCAGCTTTGTTGGGGACATTGATTTCACACATTGGTGTCACATAGTCAAGGTGTCCACTCCTGACCACAAAATAGTCTACTCAAGAAGTCTGGCGAAACATACATGTGGTGTGTAAAAAGCTGTGCCCCACTACTTCAGCTATGGACATGGTGGATGAGATAATCAGGGGCTTAAGGCATTGTTCATCCTTTGAGCCATAACCACAGTACCTGTGCAGTACATGGGTTCATCCAGTTGGAGGAACAGGGACTCTCAAATTGGGACCAGCTGTTGGCCTGGGAGCCTTAAAAATACAGTGAACCCTAGATAAGGATGGTTGTTGATGTCACTCCCCTGTTCTGTAACTCACAGGTTGGGGCGGACCCAATGCTTTGCCGACGCAACTCATTTTTGAGTAGAGCCATAGCTAGGAGGCGGGGTCAAGGAGGATGACATGCTATGCTTCATGATAGGCCTTCCTTGGCTGTGGACTCATATCACACCTTCAAGCAGTCTAGGAGGGCATAACATGTAGGGCTGCTCCTCCTTCTCTCTGATTTTGAGCTCCCTAATATGGATATGATGTAATCAGATTTTGTTGAATGTACTTTGAGATGATCCACACCCTCTTAAAAATACATTTATGGGGATTCCAAGATGGCCGCATTCTGGTGAGGTCGTCGCGTCCCGGACTCCCGACCTGCTAGCTCCAGACATACCGCCTGCACCAGCTTTAGCCCTCCCCGGCACCTGTAACAGGCTGAGTGGCTCCCTCGGAGTGGGGAGCAACACCCGGTCCCCAGCAGCTACCTCCTGGGAGCGGTTCAGCTGGGGACGATAGAGCTGCGCCGATTCTGCCACAGACTGGCGTGACCTCAGCCGTGCTTCACTGAGGCTGGGCATGGGGGGCATCCCCGGGATCGGCGCACAACTGTGTGGAACTCCTGCGCTGAGAATATACTTGGCAGGGTCCAGACCTGGCAAGACTCAATTGAGAGCGGGCCCCCCGCTGCCCGAAAGGGAGGGTGCGTGGTCTGAGCCCACCTGCCCTCAGAGTGGGGCAGCCATCTGACACTGCCCCGGCGGACACGAGAGCAGAGAAGGTATGGAGGAGACCCCATTAGGGGGCCGGGGGAGGCCTGCCGCACCAGACTTCCTTACCCGCCCGCCTGTCATGGTCTCCCCGGGCAGGAGGGGTCCCCGAGCCCTGGAACCACCTGAACGGCTGCCCTAGCGATGGCAGCGAAGATCGAGCGGCGCAATCCCCCGGGATGGAGAACTCAGCCCCTGGGCTGCGCGCCACTCCTGAGTGAACGGGGACGTGAGCTGAGGAGACTGGCCATCCACCCCAAGGAGGGAATCTGGATGGCCTGAGTGTCCATTTACTCCTGCACAGGGGTCCGGGGTACATCTGAGGTGACTGTGCGCCTTTAGACCCGGGCCTACCCAAAGAAGCAGTGTCAACGACCGCCGGGCCTTTAGGGGAGCGCCTGTCATGCTTCCGGAGGGCCTTGGGGGAGAAGGTGCCTCGGAGACTACTTTAAAGTAGAATTTGGCCCACAGTAAATTTGGGGGCCCACATGATCAAGGGCACCCATGGAGGGGCAGCAACCCGGCCCACGCACCAGAACCATCAGGGCGGGAAGTGGAGACCAACAAAACAGTGAGATAGCGGCCGGGTGCCCCGAATGGTATTCTGCCAATGCCCCTTGGCCCCTGGGGCCCCCCAACAACGGTGAGTCGGCTGCCTCTCCTCATCGGAAATTGCATCATCAGTCAAGTTGCCTCCCTACAACCCAACTATCACCACACATACGCATCCCACACTGAAATGTATAGAAATAGGGGAAAAGACATACCAGTTTCAGGGAAAGGCCCCAGAAAAGGGACGGACTGCCCCCTCACAAAATTTTGGGAAAAAGACACTGAGACGCCAGAGGGCCAAGAGATGGGTCACTGCTCAGAGGATAAAGAGGTACCTGTCTCCCAAGAGGAACACGATAGGCCAGTCTCCCAGGCAATGCTATCACAGTTCATGGGCGAGCTGGTGGAGAAGATCACAGCAGCGGGGCAGAAGCAGATGGACAAGTTGCGAGAAGATCTGGCGGAAGATCCTAAGAGAAATCAAAAGACATATTAACAAAGTGGAAGAGAGAGTAGACATTAATGAGCACTCCATCCAAGAAAAGACAGAGGATGCAAGGAATGTCGACAATCTGCTGGAAACCCTGGCTGCTGCTACACAAAACCTGGAGTTACAGGCTGAAGATTTGGAGAACAGGTCAAGAAGAGCGAATATTAGAGTTAAATCCCTGCCTGAGGACATTCCAGATCAGGAGCTGTCCCAAACACTTAGATCGATATTTGCGGATCTACTTAGCTCAGAGTCAGACCCAGAGATGCAATTCGACAGAGTCCACAGGGTGGGACCGCGAAGACTGGAGCCAGGATCAAGGCTGAGGGACGTGTTGGTGGCCTTCCACAACTACGCAGTAAAGGAGAACGTTCTAGAAAAGGCTAGAAGGGCCACACACATTACCTACAATGGCCACTAAATGTTTCTATACAAGGACCTGATGCAGATAACGCTAATTAAAAGCTGGCGGATGGGCCCAGTATTGTCCTACTTACGATCTCAGCAAATCTGCTACAGATGGTCCCACCCGTTCGATCTGACCTTTGTCTGGCAGGGCTCCCACCACAAGATCACAACCTGTGACTAGGGTCTGGCCCTGCTGGGTCTGGAGGAGCAGCCCTCAGGCCCCCGTGCGGTGGTGGTGGCTCAGCCCAACGGTCGCAAATCATGGGAATGGTCTACAGTCAGGCCCAAGCGAGTGAGGAAGGGCGATTTGGGCCATGCGCCCAGGAAATCTATCAACAAGGCAGATGCAGAATGCCCAGTGGCGGCAGGCGGGCCCCACAACGGATCTTAAGGAATTGAGAAGCTGCTTGTGGCCCAAAACTGACACCGGAGAGGGCGCTAGCCACTGATGAAGTGTGATTGGTTGCGGGTGGTTCATTAGAGGTTGTTATGTGCAGCAGGGAGGGGGCAGGGGCTGGGGTCTTGGAATGGGATTAGGAAATCCTGTGTGGGGTTGTTCTGGGTCAGTTATTGAGTCCGGCTCTCGTTTAGGTATTGCGAGGGGGGCTTCACACCAGACGGAATCGCCTGGAAGGGCGGGAAGGTGGGTCAAGGGGAAAGGGTGCTAAGGGGGAGGGGGGAGGGAAGATCCAAGGTCCAAGAGTTGGAGGCTCAGCCAGCGGGACACAGAATGGGATGCTACTTCCTACGGCAGATGACTTGGGGGGTATGGCACCTCATTGAAACAAAAGGGTGATTTACAAACTCTTCATATGGCTAACATGGATGCTTTGAAGTTACTCTCATTAAATGTAAATGGGCTCAACTCGCAGGTTAAAAGGAAGAAGTGGAGAGGTTCCTCAGAAGGGGACAACCCCATGTAGTAACTCTGCAGGAGACCTATGTGCATTCTAGGGACACACATAGGATAAAATTCCGGGGGTACTCGTGAGTGGTTCAGGCCACACAAGCAAGCAAAAAGGGGGGAGTTTTGATCGCCCTGAAGGACGGGCTTGACCTGGCCATTAAGGACATGCAGAAGCATAACCAGGGGAGGTACCTGGCAGTGATCCTTGCGGGGAAAGCTGAGACCTTCACGGTAGCAACCCTATATGCACCCAATCAGGCCCAGGATTCCTTTATCCAAAACATTCTCACCCGTCTAGGGAAATTTGCAAGGCTAATATTCTGCTAACAGGAGACTTTAATTTAGCTTGGGACCCCTCGAAGGACAGGAGTTCTACCTCATGGGCTGCGCAGGGGGGACCCTCCGGTGATCTGGTAAAGAAGACGCAGGATTTGGTTGATGCATGGCGGGAACTCCACGGCAATTTAGAGGGCTACACCTTCTATTCTCACGCACACAGGTCACACTCATTTATCGACTACGTGTGGCTTTCAAAACCACTGGTGGGAAGAGCCATAGCCTTGGATAGAGGGGCAATTACCCTTGCTGACCTAGCTCCACTTATCCTTTCGATAGCTAGACCAAAGGGACCCCCAGGTTTATGGAAGTGGAGATACCCGGCCTCGTTATTCAAAGATCCAACCCTTGTTAAGGAGATAGAGGGGGAGGTAGTAGAGTATACCAACCACAACAACTGGGAAGACACGGCCCGCAACTTTGGTGGGACGCCCTCAAGGCCACAATTAGAGGGAGGATCATAGCTATCAAGACCAGAAGAGAACAATAGTTGAGACTGGAGGAGCAACAACTAGAAGCCAGACTCAAAGGTATCATGGCTCGTATGGGCAGTTAACAGTCAGCAGCCACTGAAAGGGAATATAGGGCACTGAGAGGGCAGTTGAACCTTATACAAACAAGGGCGGCCGAGCGTAATCTCCTCTGGCTGCGCCAAAGGCACTATATTAAAGCTAATAAATCAGATCGCCTTCTGGCCAGAAGGCTACGGAAGGAGGCAGGTGACAAGAAAATCTTAAAAATAAAGGGAGAGGGAGGGGTTTTTTACACCAAGAATCCGGATATAGAAGGAGAATTTTGCGAATTTTACACTGACCTGTATAGCTCAGGTGACCCCACACTCTCAGAACAGCAGGCCTATCTAAATGAAACAGTCTGTCGACAGATCTCGCAGGACGAAAGGGAGGAACTGGAAGCTGGGATTACTTCAGACGAAGTTAGAAGGGTAATTAAAAACCTACCTTCCAACAAAGACCCAGGCCCAGATGGGTTTGTATCCAAATTTTACAAGATACATAAAGAAGTCTTAATCCCCATTCTTTCAAAATTGTTTAATTGTATAGGGTCCACCGGGGTCCTCCCCAACTCTATGAATGAAGCCAAAGTGATCCTGATTCACAAGAAGGGCAAAGACCCGACCGAGTGTGGGTCCTACCGTCCTACAGCTTTAATAAATGTGGATGCCAAAATTCATAGCCAATCGTCTCGGAGCAATCTTTCTCAAATTAATACATCACGACAGTCAGGTTTTATTAGTGGCAGGCAAACATCCGGCCCTTCTGTTGGCAATCGATGCCTCAAAGGCATTTGATCGGGTCGAGTGGGGATACCTTTTTACCGCTATGGGCAAGATGGGCTTTGGCCCAGGCTTCATCACCCTAGTTAGGGCTAATTACCAAAATCCAGTACTTCGACTAGCAATAAATGGGCAAATCTCAGCCCCTGTCCAGGTCGGAAAGGGTACAAAACAGGGATGTCCAATGTCACCCCTTCTCTATGCTCTTCACCTGGAACCATGCCTGGCAGCAGTAAGAGCCGCCAAAGATATAGAGGGGGTCCCATTCGGAGGCAATGTCCACAAGGTAGCAGCCTTCACCGATGACATGAATCTTGTCTTTGACTCACCCGGTCACCTACTTGCGGGCAGTGGCTAGGGAGTTGGATAGGTTTGCCCAAGTGGCGGGGTTAAAAATCAACATACATAAATCCGAAGTGCTCCCGCTCTCTTTGACATCCAGCACCGAGCTTGACCTCAGGAGGGCATATAAGTATAGATGGATCGACACTTCTTTAAAGTATCTGGGAATTCACCTGACCAAGACGCTGGGGGATCACTACAAGGCAAATTATCCTCCTCTCCTTCAGAAGCTTAAGTCTAAATTGGTGACTGGGGGCCCCTGGCGATTTCGTGGCTGGGTCGAATTAATGCAATCGTTTTGTCTGGAATTGGAAACGTCCAAGGGTAGCGGCCTCCCTCATGAAAGCTCTGCCAGCCCGGGGAGGTGTGGGGGAGCCGGACTTTAAGGTCTACTATTTGGCAGCTCAGATTCGTGTCATCAGGGATTGGCAAAGGAATGACAGAGGGAAGGTTTTGAGGTCGATGGATAGGGCGGTGGTGGGAGGGAACCTAGAGGGGGTTCTGTGGGTGCTGAGGCCTGATAGACCTACCCAAATGTGCTGCAGTGCAATAACAGCAACAACGGGGGAGGTTTGCGATCAAGCCGTTAAAAGGGCGCACATTACCTCTTTCCCTTCTCCGTACACACCCCTACATGGCAATCCACAATTTACTCCAGCACTTAGCAACCCGTCGGCTTTCGACCCTTGGTTCCATGGGGGCTGCCGGATGGTGCGGGATATGTTTGTCGGAGTTGAAGTTAAACAATTTGAGCAGTGCAAGAAAGACTTCGGAATAGGGGAGAAGCAGAGGTTTTCCTATCTCTAGATCAGGCACTGAGTTTTCCCAGTCGTTGGTTAGGCAGGCAGGGTCCCGTTCCCTCACCCCGTTCTAAAAGTACTTAGACACGGATGCGGGGGATGAGGGAGTACTGACGTCCATCTATAAATATATTAAACTGGAAGAAACCCTGTCGACTAGAAAATATATGGAGAAATGGGAGGGGGACGTGGGGACGGGCATAGAGGAGCCGGCATAGGGGAATATGTGGTCTCAGATCCCGAAACTCACAAGATCGATCCAGATCCGGGAGATGTGGCTGAAACTGATGCTACGGTGGCAACTAACTCCAGTCAGGCTAAATAAAATTTACCCTAATTCCTCACGGTTGTGGTGGAGGGAGTGTGGCGCAGTGGGCTCCTGGGCTCATATTTGGTGGGAGTGTCCAAAAATTGATCAGTTCTGGATCCCATTAATGACGGGCCCGTTGTTAGCATGCTTTTCCCCTTGCAGGACGCGCAAAGGACGTCTGGTAAAACCAAACATCCAGAGTGGGTCCCGCGAGGGGAACTCGTAATAGGGCGGTACAGGGTTAACGGCTCCGGCACCTTTACCGGCGCTGTTAACCCCTTAACGCCCTCCTCGTAATGAGACCCGAGTGTGTCCAGTGTGAAATAACAATGCAAAATTCTTCTCTTAATGTTTCAAATATGAGTATAAGCTAAAGATACCTATTCCCAAGGGCAATGCAGCAGCACTGATATTTTTGAAAACCTACCAATGGACCAATATATCAAACACGTGGTAGGGGCCAGCGGACAATTATTTTACCTCTGCATAAACACATATTCTAGAATTGAAGAGAGGGTCTGCCGGGTAGTGCAGAATCTCTTTCAGTAATGTGAGTGCCAGGGTCTAGACTTCTTTTGGTTGTTTTGCTGGTATGTTACTCTATAGTGCTCTTTTATCTATTTGCAGCATGTGAATCTTTGACAGAGCTAATGCTGGAGAAGATAAAGGTTACTTACCTGTAATAATATTTGTCCATCATGGGATTCATTCATACATTTACAAGTGATCTAGACTTCAACCACTTATGAGACTAAACAAACTATATGTCACTTTGTGCTTCTAGAATATTTAGGTGGCTTGGGGCCTATTCACAGTATTGACTGTAGGAGAATACAGCCAACATGAGATGGATTTCCAGTCTGATATCAGGGATTGTACAAAGCATGTGATTCTCTGAAAGATAACACTTGACAACAATGATTGCATGCAAGTATGCTTTTTTGAAGCCTCACTTGCGAAAGTGTGAGAAATCATTCTTTTTAATCTTTTCATAGGTGGAGCTTGTCACTATCCCTCTGTAGCTTTCTCAGTTCGATTAGGGATGAGATCGGAGGTGGTCTTGACAGTAAAAATCAGCAACTGGATTTGCTTTCTGGAGGGAGGCTTTTGCAATCTTGGCACTTGCCGATGCAGAACCCAGTCTCGACACGGTTGCCAGAAGCCCTCATTTCATCACAGACACATAGCTCCAGTATTGGTAGTCCCTTGTTGGATTCAGATGCATTCTATTTGTAGTAGTGTTGATGCACATAGATTGTATCGATTGAACTAAGCTACCAGATTACAATGGTTAGCTCAATAAAACATCAATACAGATGCATGGTGTTGCTCTGGACATATTTGTTTATTAACTCTAGTATGTATGTATATTCATTAATGCATGTAGGATATTCAAGGTATACTACATGTTGAGACTGATTCCCAAGTAACCAGAATTTTCTTCTGCGTTCTTGTTTTTGTGAACTTTGAAGAGATTCCTGTAAAGGAGTGTGGGCAGCCAGACCTGGCTGACTTCATGGGGTCCCTGCACCACTGGCGCTCTGGCAACCTATGAGAGGGACGAGGAGGATTTTGGCTGTTGTTGTGTATGAACGTTTATTTGAAGGAAGGTGGTTTTCTGAAGGGATCAGTTTACTTCACACAGAGCTTTATAAGCACAGTTGCATTCAATATTTTCACAGCTAGACAGAGAGGGGGAGAGAAAGGGGAGAGGGGGAGAGAAAGAATGAGAAGAATTATTAGAAAGGAGTTATATCTTTGGGGGAAAAGATGTATGTATGGTGATTTTTGACAGGGTTTTTCAGAGTAGAATTTCATTGTTATAGTTTAATGAATACATGGAAAATACTATTTAAAAGGAAATGCCAATTTTTCACAGAAAGGTGAGGTTGTGTTGCCTCTTTGACATTGTTTGAGACAGATTTAAATGGCCCTCATTAGGACTCTGGCGTTAAGGGGTTAACAGCGCCGTAAAAGGTGTTGGTGCCTTTAAACCCTTAACGCCTTACTACGAGGTCCCATTGCGGGACCCGACCTTAACGGCTGGTCTAGGCCAGCCGTTAAAGTAGGGCCGGCAAAGGAACTCTCGAGGTAAGTACGGTACCGCAATTTGCGGTACCGTACTTACCGCCTTCCCCATTCCCATTATGCCCTATGGGGCAAAAATGGGAATGGGGAAGGGCCATGGTGGCATGGGGAATTACCGCCCCACCAACCTTGGAATGGGGTGGTAATTCCCCATTCCGCCATGGCGGACTCCGGCATCGACCATGGTGCTAATAGCACCATGGTTTTCCGCTGGAGTCCTAATGAGGGCCAATGTCTTTGCCAGGAGAATTTAGACCCGGCACATGGTGAGTGTCTTGATTGTGCGTGACCTCTCACAGCATATAACCTATTGCTCCTCAGTTAATTTACAAGTTCTTTGGGAAGAGCATACGTTTGTAGGGGTGTCAACAGGGGCAAGGCAGGGATAAACAAAAAACTGCCTGTTTGAAAAGGCATTTTCAGCAGTTCTCTTGATTGAGTCCACACTCATTCCTTGTAATGTAAGGCACACTAGTTCACACACGTGCTCAAGGTGCATTGCCTTTATTACAGGAGAATAGATAATGGTTTGGAAGGTGGTGGTAGGTTGCTTTTCAATGGCCTTGATAGTGGCATGTTGATTGAGTGTGTGACGCAATAACCAACAGCTGCTTGAGGAGGTACATGCACTAGGCTCTTCGATTGAACACTCCCTCACATAAATAAATCACAGTTCACACTGGCCCATGCAATCGCTTGAGTTCAATTGCCATTACATTTGAACAAATCCTCTTCCATGTAGATGAAGGCATAGAAATGTTATTTATTCAATTGGTGGTGATGTTGGTGGTACAGCACAGATCAGGCCAGCAACCACAAACAGCACATTGACCATTGCGAAAACCACAAGCATTCAAACACTGGTGGCTGTGGTTACTCTGCTCATTACTGTCTTGGTTGTGTCTGACATGTCATTGCAGATAACCAAAGGATGCATGCCTTTAGGTGAGCCCGGCACCAGTTGGGATATTGTATCCAATTATGCAATGTTGCACATTGATTAGCCCATACAAGAACGTGAAATCAATTGCCACTAGCTTTGGAACACCAATGTACCCCATCTGTCTAGGCCACTTGATATAAATGTGGTATGGGTAGGCGTGAAAATGTTCCTGTTGAAATTGTTGGGGCTGTTCTATTTGTGTGTGGTACCACAGAGCTCAAGCCTGCAACCACAAGCACATTGACCATTGCTTAAATAACACCAAGCATTCAAACAATGGTAGTGTTGATTAGAATTACTAAGTCAGTCCCTATCTTGGCCGTCTCTGACACTACATCAGTGATCTTCAAACCTTTTTGGACTGTGGCCCCCCTGAGCAAAATCTGGGCAGGCCAGGCCCCCCCCCCAAACATGCCAAATGGACAGTAAGTCCAAATGGCTATGAACTATCGTGCACCGTCACCGCACCATACTCCCAGTATAGTCCCTGTGCTCCCCCACCTGCTCCCATCACAGTCTCTGGGCTTCCTCATCCCACTTTTAGCCCTGTCCCTGTGTTCTCCCCAACCTGCTCCCACCACTATCCCATGGCTCCCCACCATCCTCCTCCCAGCACAGATCCTGGGTTCCACCCACCGCCTCCCAGCACTGTCCCAGGGTCAGTAGAAGGGCATAAATATTTTCCCCAGATATTTTCCCCAGGTATGACCGAGCGTAGTAAATCCGCTTGGTGGTATTTCTGCAAATGTACTGCCGAAATACTGCCAAACCTATAATGAGGCCCACTGAGTATTTTTACCCCGTTCACAGAGAACAACAGAGGTCTTTGACACCAACACAACTAACAGTGAGTAGAGCCACGAGGACAGATGAAGGAACAAGCACACTTTGAATTGCAATCTACTTGTATAACCCTTCCACAGGTTAGAACCAGAAAGCCCTTGTCCTTTAGTATCCAGACAGCTACCTCATTGGACTAGTACAGCAGACGGCTACCCCTTAGGCAGCTGTGTGCCTTGCTGAGCACGAGGTTCACCCTCCCCCTTCCACTGTCCAAGAGCCAATGGCAGCCGCAGTACAGAAAGTATATCCTCTTTGTGGAATGTCTTTATGGATTGGCTGCCGTCACATCTTGTCACCTGAACGGTGTGTCACCAAATTATGCCTCATGGGAAACAGGGACCAGTCTGGGCCCCTGTTAGCCATTAGGCGCAGTTAATGCTGGGCAATTAATGATCATTAATGCCAGGACTTAGGACGCAGACTCATCCACAAGATTGGAACTAACATACACAGCAACCCCCAGGGACCACCGAACACTTAAAATCATCCTGGTTGCCAGGGACACTTCCGGCCTAACTCACTGCAGCCATTTCCGCATTTTTCATGGCATTTTTATGGGGGGGTGGGCTTGGATAGGGAATATTTATTTTAATATTTAAGGGTGGTTGGTGTTGTAGAGGGAGTGGGGGGTAGAAGGTGGGCTAGTGGGGTTCTACCTCCATTCAAATGCAGCAAACACATGCAGGGAAACGGCCGCAGTAAGGGGGACCACCACGAGCTGTACCAGATTCGTATGGGACCTGGGTGCGCGGCTACAGTTCCCTCCCCATGATTACTTCCTTGGTGGATGGGCGAAATAGGGCTGGCAGCGAGTAGGTGAACTACATTTCCCTGCAGGCATTGCGTGCATGTACGTGACGTTGCATGTGACATCATCAGGGTCTGACTGGGCCATCCCAGCAGGTCCATTCAGCCTGTCACTCCTCCCAGGTCGATAGCGCCAAGATGCCCCTCCTAGGGGTATTCACATTCCGCGAGTACACCTGTTATGTCATGCACCAGACCCATATCATTCTGGTTTCCATCACCCTTGCGTGATGCTGTCAGTTCACTGGGGCATGAAATTGTCTCGGGCACCAATGAAAAAGTGGCCCACAGTTGCAAAAGGCATTTGATTCCTTTTGTGTCAGACTGTTTGAATAAAATCTAACGCAAATGATGCAATTTGAAGAATATTTATCCAGCACCATTGGTCAAAACTACTAGCCTCATAGTGAAGTAACTCATCAAACTGGCCAACTTTGGCCATAAAAGTGGCCTACGTTGACCAAGAAAAGTGGCCCACGCTTAGCATTTTGCGTTTTTGGTTTGGGCATTGCCCAATTGTCCCATAGGCCAGTCTAAGCCTGCCTGTTTTTGTTCCTGGCCACGTGCTTTCATCTTATCCTTTCCCCCTGACCTGCCTTTCCTGAGGCATCTCTGCTTCATAGCCACTGAGTTCTCTGTGTCTTCTCTTGCTCCTCTTGATCTTCCCTTACGCTCTAAGGCATCCGTACCTATCCATATTTCGCTCGATTTCTTTTCTTTGTTGACATCCTCGGATTGTGTCTTGACCTCTTGTAGTCTCAGCTATTGTTGTTTTTGGTGGCACCTTGTGCCATGGTGCAAGCCCTCTGGTAATCTATAGGTTAAGAGCTGGACCTTGTTTCTCTCAAGATAACTGATTATTCAGTTTGAGGCATTTGCACAGAGCGTTTCTGTCACAATGAAGTTGGTCTTTACATCTTTGACCTGTATGCCAGAGTTGTTGTCAATATTGTATTTAATTGGCGCGGCAGGCTCTGAAAATGTTAATTGTACTATGTAATTTAAAAATTATTATTTAAATGTTTCCTGTGTCTGTTAAGTGAATTAACCCTACTGAAAAGCTTGTTACAATGTTCATGTCAAAGTAAAAACACATATTTGTTCTATGTTAAGTCATTAGCTGTCCATTATGAAATGACGACTTGTATAGAATTAGCAATAGAAAGAAATATTGAGGCGGGGTTGGGGGTTCTATTTATTTCATTAATTGGGTTTAAGGACACATTAGATTCTTGACCAATGGTTCTAATTAACTTTGAGTCTCTTCTCTCTTTTCATCACTTTAGGAAGAATCAGCCAGTCTTAGCTGCAGGATGGCTGCAGAAACGCACCCTGACAAATGATCAGTGATGTGTCTGAAACCCCCCCCCCCCCCAATGTTTGTGCACAACTCACTTCATGCACATGCCTACGGTCACCTGTTAACTTCATGTAATCAGGGACACAATGGTTACGTCCTTGACTTTCATTTAGCAACACTTAACAATCTGGGTGATGTTGTCATGCTTCAGAAAAGCTGAAAAAAGTAGACTGGAATACCAAATTAGAAATGTTTATCAAAGAAAATCACTACAGTGCTGGATTCATACTCTAATGCAGGGATCTGCAACTCGTGGCTCTCCATATATTTTGGACTACATCTCCCATGATCTCTCACCATTGAGTATGAAGGTAAGACCTGATGGTATTTGTAGCCCAAAACATCTAGCGAGCCAAAGGTTGCAGACCTCTGCTCTAATGACATGTAACCCTAAACTTGCAATTTGGGAAATTTGAGTTAATTGGTTAGAATCTTTGTGCATGAGCAAATATTTCCGATGTTCACTCAGAGTCTGCAATTCTTCTGAAAATGTATACCAAATATATTTAAGCAATAAGCCCTGAGCAGGGGGGGAATTACCACTTCAGGTAATGTCCCAGGGTCCATAGTTACAGGACCAAGCAAAGCAAGGGGATTATTACTATTAGTAACCCAGCCCGTAAGACCGGAGTACTAAAAGCATTTTTGTTTCTGTTCCTAAACCCTCTGGCGTTTCAGAATAGAACATTATTTTTTTTCAAATGGCCAACGGGGAAGGGAAAATGAAGTTTGTTTCCCCTTTCCATGGCAGCCATTGAAAAAAGGAAACAAAAACAATGTCTGCCATCGAAATGGGGGAAGGGACTACAGTCCCTTCTCTTTTTCTATGGCGCCCATTAAAAAAAGTAAACAAACAAAATGGCCACCATGGAAAGGCGAGAAGGGACTATGGGGGTCATTACGACGCAGGTTGTAAGTACGCCGACTTTACCACCATGGTGTAAACTACGTTTACACCATGGTGGATGGCGGATTTACCGCCCCATTCCAAGGTGAGTGGGGCGGTAAATCCCCATTTCCCATTTTACCCTTCCCCATTCCCATTTTTGCCCCATAGGGCATAATGGGAGTGGGGAAGGTGCTAATTACGCCACCGTAAATTACGGTGGCGTAATTAGCACCAAGGCGGTTTAGCACCATGGATTTTAACGGCTGCTAAAAGCAGCCGTTAAAATCGGAATCAGGCGTTAAGGGTTAACGACGACGTTAACCCTTAACGCCTGAGTTGTAATGAGGCCCTATGTGTAGTCCCTTTTTCCTTTGCATGATGGCCTGTCGCAGATCGGGAGTGGTCGCGCTGGGGACACAGGTGTTCCCAGTGCATCCGTTCCCGAAATGGACTTGAAAGAAGGGGATTGGCGTTGCGAGGGAATTCTGTGGATGGAGGAGATAGGTTGTGGGACCACACTTACCTCGTTCCCAGGCGGGGGAAGATGGCGGTCTCCAGCCATGTGGCGGCTTGGAGCGGGGAGGATTATCGCTGGTAATGCCCCATTTCGAGCCTTCTCATTGGCTGAGAGGCTGCCAGACCCCCCTGCTGGGTACTAATTAAGTAAAGATACCATGTTATCAGCTCTTTTCCTTACAGCTCCAAATGCAGCATTCCTTTATTTCTACCTTTTGGATTTTCCAGTAGCATTGTACATTTCCATTGTTATTAAAGGCTGCAAGGCCCTTCATGCAAATCTAGCATTATGATATGGGTCAATTTGGCACTGTGTGAAGTGGAAATAAAGTAGAGACCTCAAAGTATGCCAACGCTGAGAGGCTGGGGTAAACTTGATGAAAACAGCCTGTAAAGTTAAAAACTTTAAACGTAAAGAAAGACATTCAATGAGTCTAAAATTGGATGTAATTGAAAAAGTAAGGACACAATAATTATGGCATCTGAAAAGTTGAAAAATATCAACATTCCACACAATGCTGCAGTTTTAAAGTTCAAGGCTAGACCAATTATCTAATTTACTATTGAAGCATTTCTTTCTAGGACACCATGTAACGCAATTATATTCTCTCCTTTGTGATGCTGGGTCTGTAATATGTGTAGGCCAATTAAAAAGTATAAGTATAAAATATTTACAACCACACAGGATGGTCATTAAGGAAAGACAATGGCTAAAAGCTTATTAGTGCAGTCTCCAAGTGGGCGTGACATGGGAAATTGAATCCGGTGTATCAGCTGTGGAAAGGGTTTCTGCAAATGATCCTGAAATTTACAAAGATGCCACATTCACTCAGCAATTAGAGATCATCACAAATCAAGGAGCCGCTAGTGTCTCCGGACAAGACTGCAATAAAATAAAAACAAAGCACCTTCCCGCTTTGATCTCTTTGATCTGTTTCATCAGAACGGATCTGACCTCTGATTAAAGAGGTGCTTGTTTGCTGTTAACGCGTACTGAATAATTATTTCACCCACTTGCAAGTGATTCGCTCGATTTTTGCTCAGGGAGTGAGTTTCAATCCAGACAGATAAGTGATGTTGTTCAGCAAATTAAGATGTCATTGCTTGCAGGGTAAGCTCCACCAATGATTCATTCGATGGCCTAGTCAAGGAGGTGCTTTATTGACTGGTCATTCAAACATGGCCGCTCAGATATTTGAATTGGTGGCGTAAAATGGCGTTTAGTCAATGGGGCAGGTTCTCAAAAACAAGTGTCCATTTCATTGGGGCTGGACAGAATCGCAAAAGATACGCTGTTCAGCCCCCATGCATGCGTTAGTTCCCGAGCACAGTCCCAACAGTAATGTATGACAGGTTCCCAGCACCAACATGGCTTCTGGGAGAGCATGCAGAGAGATTGGTCCTAAAACAGCCCATCACTGCAAAATGAAAACAAAAATATTAATTTCTAGGCCTGTTTGAGAGGCGGAAATGCAAGCGCGACAGCAGCGTTCATACCGCTGATGTTCCACTAAAAATGAATGACAGGGTCAGGAATGGCTCTGTCATGCAATGAGCATCTCAAAGTGCATCCCATTTATGGATATTGTCTGCGCTTTAAAATGCACAGTAACACCCACTTAGTTGTGCCAATTTACCGAGGAAGAAAAGAGGGCATTTAAATGTACACGTCCATGATGTTTACATTGAAATGCCCTTTGTGCATATGCCACAAAGGTTATTGATGCATGTGATGAGATGCATGAGCGCATCTTATCACTTGCACAGTACAAGATTTGAGAATCTGCCCTAATGTAGCCGTTTCCACCCACAATGCCAGTGCATCTTCGTCTTTCTCAAATGGGCGACTCTTAGAGCCACAAAGGCCCACTAGCTAGGTTTTTTTAAATACATTTGTTTACTATTATTATTATTATTATTATTACAGTATTTATTGAGTTCAGAACTAGCTTTGCGAAGCAACAGAGAGCTTTACAATCACAGGAGAAACAACACAGTGAGGGAAGCAGAGAAAAAAGGAGCGGGGAGCTAACATGGGAGCATGATCCCCCTTACTGCAATTGGCAGCATGGGGGAAGACAGTGGGGAGCAGATCTGAGGTAGGGTGGGGATGGCAGGGTGGGTGGACCTAGGTGTGAAGGAGGAGACATTCCTTGAAGAGGAAGTTCTTGAGCTCTTTCCTGAACTGTGTAAGTGATGGAGCAAGTTTGATGTTCCTGGGGAGGTGGTTCCAGAGTATTGGAGCATAGAGAGAGAAGGCCTGTCTTCTGGTTCTTTCCTTCCTGCCCTCTCATGATTCAAGTCTGCACATTCCCTTACTTCTGGTGGATCGTAGGCCTCCGGAGATGCTGAGTTGCTCAGCGAGGTAGCTTGGGGACTTTAGGATGACAGCCTTGTAGATGATGCAATAGGATTTAAAGATAATGCCGGCTTGCAGTGGAAACCAGTGCAGTTCGATGAGGGTCAGGTGATGTGGTTGAAATTTGCAGAATCCTTTAATGAGTCTTTCTGTAGCATGTAGGACACATTTCAGGGATATCAGGTTAGTCACCAGAAGGTCTTCCAAATGGGCATTGCCACTATCCAGGTGCGAGAGGACCAAGGCTTGGACAGCGGATCTGAAGTTGTTTTCTGAGATGAAGAGCTTGATTTTCTGCAGTAGAGAAAGCGAGTACCAGACCTTTGTGTCTTCCTTGTTATATGCTGTTTGAATGTGAGGTGTCTGTCGTTGTTTAATCCAAGGGACTTGGCACAGAGGGCAAGCTGGGGTGTTAATCCCTCGAGGTTCATAGCAGAGAAAAAGGTCTGGATGTCAGGGTGTTTGGTGTTTTTGGTCAGCATTAGGAAATCAATCTTGAAGGCATTTAGCTTCAGGTAAGCACTGGACATCCAGAACTGGATCAACGTGAGGCAGGCCTTGAGCCTGTGGATGTGTACGATGGAGGATATTTTGAGGTAGATCTGCGTGTCATCTGCATATTGGTGATTGTGGATGTTGTATGGAAAGAGGAGACTTCCGAATGGTTCCATGTAAAGACTGAAGATCATGGGGGCCAGGAAGGATCCTGGCGGAACTCAACAGGTGATGGATGAGTTGGTGATCTGGAAGAATCCATTCATAAAAACTATTGGTGGTTGGCATGGTGGGATTTGAGCCATCTAAGGATGATCTTGCTGATCCCCATGCAGCAATGTAGATTGTCAGTGAGTGTCTGGTGGGCTACTGTGTCAAATGCTGCTGAGAGGTCAAAGGGAACTATGAGGCAAGGATAGTCATCATTAAGGATTTTAAGGGCATCAGCGATCACCTTGATGGTACCCGTTTCCGTGCTGCATCTTGGTCTGAAGCCAGATTGGTAGAACTTAAGGAGGATATTGGCTTTGATGTGTTGGAGGAGTTGTGTGGCTACTGCTTTCTGGTTTCGGCCAAAAAGACTGAGTTGAAAAGACCGCCCCAACCAAAAGTCCTAAAGAAGGTACTACCATGTGTTCTACCTTCTAAAAGGTCGACTTTTGGTTGGAAAGGTCTTTCAATTCGGTCTAGGGCTGCGGGGTGTTCCCCATGACTCCTGCTCACTATACTGTGAGCTGGAGTTTCAGGGGTGTCCCCCGCTGCTGTCCTGCAGTCCCCCAAACACAAAAAAAACAAAAAACAAAAAAAGGCTGTGGGGGCTACGCTGGTGTCCCCCGCAACTCCCACTCACTATACTATACAGTATTGTTA
The DNA here is from genome assembly GCF_040938575.1 of Ambystoma mexicanum. NCBI lineage: Eukaryota > Metazoa > Chordata > Amphibia > Caudata > Ambystomatidae > Ambystoma > Ambystoma mexicanum. Next base: position 125,035,451 of record NC_090940.1, on the reverse strand, counting down.
GTGGGGATTGCGGGGGACACTCTTGCAGCTGACCCGGCAACAAAAGAAAAAGGAAAGGAACTTGCGGCGCTGGTTCCTGATCACGGGAATGAAAGGGAACTAGGTGCTGCAGGGACAGAGCAAGACGGAATGCAAAGTAAGTGGGGTGTGGGGGTAGGGGTATGTTGGGGGTGTGGGTAGGGGTTTGGGTAAGTCGATAATGTTCAGGGGACAAAAGACCGAAGATTATTTCACAAAAATGATCTTCAATCATTTTTCCCTCGAACATTTCTGCTGCGATCATTCAACCCCAAATCCTGCTTTCCCAAGGATCTTACATAGAAAGGGAAGATGGGAAATGAGGCGGTAGTTTCTGAGATCGTCAGGGTGCAATGTTGGTTTCTTAAGAATCAGAAGGATTTGTCTGGTCTTGAGGGTCGAGGGGAAGGTACCTTGAGTTAGTGAGATGTTGATAATTGTTATGTAAGGGAGATGTGCCACTGTTGGAAGGGTCTTGAGTAACGAGGCACGGAGGATGTTACCCGCATACGATGTGGCCTTAAGTGAAGCTAAGGTGGCAAGGAGGTCTTCCATAGTTAGTGTCTTCAAAGTTGTCCCGGTAGTTGTGGTTTTGCGAGATGGGATATGTAGTGTGATGTAAGTTGTGGCATTGGTGTGTTGGCGGATCATGTTGATCTTGTTGATGAAGAAAGAGTTGATGGTAGTAGATTTCTTTATGGAGTGTTCTACGGGTGTGTCAGGAACAGGGTTGATGCAGTGCTTTGAAGAGGGCTCTGCTTTCATTGTTGGCCTTGGCTATGGTGTTTTGGTAGTAATTGGCCTTGGCAGTGTTGATGAATCGCCTGCGTGTAGCTCAGCGTTCCTTGAGCAGGGTGAGGTCAGTTGCACTGCAGGACATCCGCCAATTCTTTTCTCATTTTCTGATGGTTTGTTGAAGTTGAGTTCTTGAGTGTACCAGGGTGCTGAAGGTTTAGGCTTGAGGGTGCAAAGTTTCACAGGGGCCTAGTGGTTGTTGTTTGTGAGAGTGGTGTTAAGCTCTTGGAGAAGCAAGTTGCAGTCGTGGTTTGTCAGAGGTACATCAGCCCATATGAGGTGGAATTTGGTGAGGTCTTCTGTGCGAGCCTCCACTGGGAAGTTCTTGAAGGATATGAAGACTTAATTGCTTGGCTTTCAATGCGTTTGCTTGAGCAGTGTGGTGTGACTAATCTCAAAGGGGATTGCCAAATGGTCTGACCAGTCGAGCAGAACAGGAGAGCTTTGATGAAGGGTGAGTAGTGTGGTGATGATGAGGTTGAGGATATTACCTTTCCTGTGAGTTGGCTCTTTTGTGTGCTGTGTGAGGGTCAGTGTGTTGAGTAGGCAGTGGAGAGCTTTCTTCATTGATTTGGTTGCAGGGTTGCGAGGGAGGTTGAAGTTGTCATGGTCTGGTGTAAGCAGGGCTGCTCCTAGTCATGGGCCTTCTCTGCCATCGCCCAGGGCCTCAAGCTCATGGGGGAAATGCAGGCACCAGCTGAGACTTGTATATAAAGTCATACAGAGTCCACTGTACATACACATTCCCCAGAGCAACAGCTGAATGGCATGTCACACAGTGGCCTGCAAATAGTTTAGAACTTAATACTCTCATTGTTATAGCAACCATTCTTTTCGATGAGTGCGCCTTTAGGTGATAAGGACTGCAACAGACAAAACACCAGCTATCTATCCAGACCCATGCCTTCTTGCAAGACAATTAAGATATGTCAAATAGGCAACATTTTATACCTACCCCCTCTTTTAAACTATGTGTAATTGACATCAAAAACCATGTTTCTTTTGTAGAATGTCACATTTTCCTCACATCGTATACAAAGAATTATTTTGTCAACTTCTGAAATACAAATTTCAAAGTCCAAATCTTGACAGCACATTTACAAAACTCAGGAATTTGTTTTTAGTCCCACGCTGAATTGCATTCTGGTATTTGTGCACTTTCTCAAGATGGGGTGAAAAGCGCTGCAATCGTACTCTTTTCCTTAACATATTTCTTTAAAGGAATGGTTCGGTCAAAATTTTTATTGTCCCTACGCGTCGGCCATGTGTTTTTAAGCCTAAGTCACACGATTTTAGAAAAATTTCCTATGGACCATACCCGAGTTTTCGTCCATTAAACGCACGCGAAAACAGGCACCAGGGCGCTGCCATTTTGTGATAATCCTATCACTTGCCCCATCGCCCTGGCTGACCTGCTTTTGAAGCACTAAATCATTTCCCCCGCCTCTGAGCCTGTCATCAGCAGACGCGTACCGCCCATTTCACAACGCCAAAGCACGTCTCGTGTCAACAATCGCTGCGCTTCAGCTAATGACATGTCACCATGGAAACGGCAGGAAGCCTCTTTACTCAATAAGTATAAACAGACTGTTTCACAACACACAGCAGCAGATTTTCGATTCCATTCCTCTCTCTGTGTTACTTTGAGTATTCTGTGACTCGTTTCTGTGCTCTGGTCAGCTATCTTTGCCGCTTGTAGCCCGTGTGAACACCTGTACCATCGCTATAAATTATTTTAGTTTGTTTACCACACAATGGCTACAATAATGCCCTACATGTACAAGCCCAAGTATACCGAGGAGGAACTACTGGAAAGGGAAACACGTGAAAACGATGGGGCTTCAGACGGCAGTTGGCAGGACGAATCAACGGATGAAGACACTGGACCTAGTCGCATGGACGGTGTTTCCACCTGGTGCACATGCAATCGGTGCGAGCTAATGCCAACCGAGGAGGAGAACTGCTGCTGCTGTGAAAACTCGGGATGCGTGGCCTACATCTCGGAAGGCGAGCCACGACCGCAATGCATCACCGAGCTGCCAGACTTCAGGGTAGCCTACCTCACACGGTCCATGTTGAGGATAATGATTGTGCTTATGCACGAACTTCGCGCAACTGTTCGTCCTCGTAATCCGAGTAACAAGTAAGTATACTCTGCTTGTGATGACACTCCTATTTCATGGTCTTCTACTATATCCAAAATTAGATATACATATCATGTTAACGCATGAAAGTTGTTCAATAGTGTGCAGTCTCTAGATAGCATCTGTCCAAGCAGAATTCCATTAGTTACAAGAATTGTCATTGACAACAAACGCTTAATAAACTTATCTTGTTCATTTAAAAACAGTTTGTATCATTCTTTTTCACAGGTGGTACTGGCTGGTGGCCTATCGTTCCTTTACATGGTGGCTTCACGGGAGGCTTGGACACCGCGTTCGAAGAGTAATACCCGCCTGTGCCGTTCGTGCCATAAGAGAAACTTTCCCGAGTGACAGCGGTCAGAACAAGGGATTTTCCCTCGCTGTGCTGCAACCTGACCTGTACAATGTGTAAAGTCTTGTATTTTTGTGCCATCAAAATAAGATACAAAATAAAACACCACATATATTTCAACAACGGTTGTTTCGATTTTTTAAATGAATGAAGTGTGTCTCCATTCAAGGATGGACGTCAGACATCTGTGATCCGAATGGGTGAAGGTCAGGTCGCTGTGAAGCGGGGTGGTCACCATCTAAGCTAACATAATATATTCTCAATAATGCATGCACTAAATAACACTTGTTCAAAGTCTTTCAGTAGGTTATGTCTCTATAAAAGTCACACATATATCTATACTATCAATTAACACACTGGTTGAAGTGTGGGTCTGTGCTCACAAGAATCTCCGGTATGTGTCATTTGTTATTGATAGGCAACGATATACTGTGGTAGGGGTCTAATGTTAGTTGGGGATCTGCTAGGTCGGCATCATGGTGTGGTCAGTGGTCTGGCACATGAAGAGAATACCTTGCAGGGACACAGGGTCAGAATGGCAGTAAGTTTCCACTGGCGATGGTGCGTGGGCAACGACACGTTTGTGGAGATGAACAAGCTATGTGCTTAGTTCAGGCTGGTTCACATGCAGGACAGTGATCTCAGAGGAAGATTGAGGTGTTACATTTATTAGCTGTTGTAAATACCTCTGGAGTTTTCCAGTCATTGGGAACAAGGGTGGGGGCCATATGCTCTGTGCGCTGTACTATCGCAGTGAGGCCTGGTCATCAAGATGGAGTCAAAAGGGCGTACAAAAATGGATTCCCCGTGTCCTGCTCAGTGGTCCCATCTACACGAATTTCAACCAAAGTTAACATCACATAAGGGCAAGGGGCGAACCCACTACTGGAGGCACTTGGTCCGAGTTTCTACTGAGAAGTAAAGGATGAGAGGGGCCTGATGGCCCCTCGGTCCCACACACTTGCCTGCACGCCCACCGGCCTATCCATCCACCCCTCCTCCCCTATCAAAGGCATTTCGCACCCGTGGATGAGCGCTGCCATGGTGTGCTGTCAGGGGCGATAACGGCCAAGGTGCCAAACACCATGTACACTTCAAAAGGTATCCCACGCCAAAGGGGCAATCGCTCACATGGCCTCCTCAGTCCCCGTGTCTCCAAGCAGGCCTCCCCTGAGGCAGGCCGCCCCCTGCAATCCACATAAGTGTGTCTCCATTCAGCAATCTTCCTATGCCTTGTCTGCACGCCCACCGGCCCAACCATCCACCCCCCTCCCCTATCAAAGGCATTTCGCACCTGTGGATGAGCGCAGCCATGGTGTGCTGTCAGAGGCGATAACGGCCAAGGTGCCAAACACCACGTACACTTCAAAAGGTATCCCACGCCAAAGGGGCAATTGCTCACATGGCCTCCTCAGACCCTGTGTCTCCAGGCAGGCCTCCCCTGAGGCAGGCCACCCCCCTGCAATCCACATAAGTGTGTCTCCATTCAGCAGTCTTCCTGTGCCTTGTCTGCACGCCCACCGGCCCATCTCCCCTATCAAAGGCATTTTGCTCCCGTGGATGAGCACTGCCATGGTGTGCTGTCAGGGGCGATAATGGCCAAGGTGCCAAACACCATGTACACTTCAAAAGGTATCCCACGCCAAAAGGGCAATCGCTCACATGGCCTCCTCAGACCCCATGTCTCCAGGCAGGCCTCCCCTGACGCTGGCCGCCCAACCTGCAAACCACATAATACCACGACATACACACGTCATTCATTCACAAACACACCCCTGTTTCTAATACTTTATAAACCACTTGATATGTCTCATGAGAACATCTTTGTGCTTTGCAAGTCAACTCCTGAACGTTCTACCTGAGATGCAGTGAGATCTATGCTAAACTGCTCGTCGTCGTGCCATCTGTGACCGCTTCGAGCAAACTCGTCAGTGTGCTACCTGTGGTCATCTACCTGTTCTCCAGCAACATACTGCTCGGCCTGCTGAATCCAACTGTTTGTTGGTCAAGGTAAGGCCATGTATCCTAGTCATATTTCAGTCATTTTTAAATGTCTATCTATTTGCGATTAGAGTACCCAATAGTGGTATGTTCATTTGACTCATTGCTATTGACATGAGTTTCAATTTTTATGCTATCGATAGATCTATTTATTTTCATCTGTGCCAATTTCCATCGAATTGCATCCTTCGGGGGTCCAGTCTATAATGTAAGCATGTTTCCTTCTCGTGCAAGACAGAACATCCAAGGGACGAGTCACGTGTTCAGAGTTTAGTCACATCATTTACAAATTTCTGCAACTTATGCAAACTCTAAGCCGCACATGATGAACTGGTATAGTTCCGGCGAGTAAAACAAACGTTGCATTGAACATTGTATGGTTCATTTACTTTTGTATCACATTTTTATTCATCAAGATTGTTTAAAAATGTCGATATTTGCTTTTCAGAATTTTCAACAATGCCTGCCTGTTCGATTAGCGGTTGCCCTTCGAAGACCCATGCTAAATCTGAAGGCACTACAATGCATCTATTCCCGAAAACTGTTGATCGAATAAGAGAATGGGTCAGACATTGCGGATATCCACTGCATGAGCTTGAAAGTAGAGTCCAACAAGTCTTTGAGGACAAGAGGGGTGATCGATACCGCATCTGCAGCCGGCACTTTCCCTCGAACATGTACGCCACATCTTGGGTAACAAAGAAGAATAAACGGCGAACAACACGAAAAATTGCTCGCAAACGCTATTCCTACTCTATTCGTCCACATTCCGCCACTGCTAAGTCAAGTGTCCGTTTTTAGCTTTAGGCCTTGCGGTAGTGTGTAGGTAGCCGAATGGATTCATTGGTATTTTAGGTGTTGTTTCCAATTTGTTATACTTTCGACATTGATATGAGTGTATAGCTTTTTGAATAATGACATTTATCAATATATTATATGGGCACAGGGAACTGTGCTATATTGCGTATTTTCAAATGCATTACTCAAGTATTCTGTCTCCTTACATGGCAATTTTAAATATTGGCATTTCATTATCAAGCACTAATTTACCTTTCCAACTGCTTGACTATCCCTTGAATCTGAAGCAAGAACATTCTACTTCCGTGACGTGCTCACAGTTATCAACCACTTCTAGCGCGTATCAGGTAATCTTACTTGGCTATTCCGCTACAGACTTGTTTTATGCATGTCAAGCAATAGTTTTTATGTATTGTGTGATTATTTTACCAATTGTTTGGTTAGTGCTTTCCAATTGATATACACCTTGGTTGCCATCTCCTGGTGTTTGTTTTCAGTTATAATTAGTGTTATCCATACTAATGCAAGTACTGTCTTTCAGGGAGATGCTGAAGCGTCCACCACATTGACAACAGCCCTAGATGTTCTTCAGCAGCACGAGGTATGGATACTGACAGCTCCATCGACCGTGATCATCAGGACTGGAACACTTGTTGTTTGTTCTACACCATGTTTCATTCGTGGTTAGCCATTGATATGTACCTGTGCGGTCGACCCCAAGTGTGTGTTATGTTTTCAATATTGTAATCCTTACGAATGCAAATACTGTGTTTCAGGTAGTTGTTGAAGCGTCAACCCCCGCACTTGATGCAGAGCCTGACATTCAAGTAATTCCAGGGGAAGTGGAAGCGGGACCATGTGAATACGAATCGGCGCAACAGCTTTCGGAAGTGTGCACTACATTTACAACATCCCTAGATATTCTTCAGCAGCACGAGGTATGGATACTGACAGCTCCATCGAGCGTGATCATATAACGTGATTCCATTTGCTATACTTTCTTCCCTATTAACGCCAGTACTGTGTTTCAGGGAGACGATGGAGCTTCCACTACAATCACAACATCCCATTTAGATAATGCAGATGTAAAGAAATCGGAGAAATAAGTTGATTAAATCGGATCATATTTAAATATTCCTTGATTCTTTTAGAAAAGGCATAATTTGTGGTTATCTCTTTATATGTACCTGTGCCGTCAACCCCAAGTGTGTGTATGTTTACAATATTGAAAAACATACTAACGCAAGTACTGTGTTTCAGGGAGTTGCTGATGCATCCTCTCCAATACAATCATTCATGGCAGTCCATGCAGAGCCAGAGGTATGGATACTGACAGTTCCATCAAACTAGGTCATCAGAGCTCGAATACTTGTCGTTTGATTGTTCTACACAATGTTTAAATCGTGTTTAGCTATTGAGATGTACCTGTGTGTTCGTCCTCACGTGTGTTTTATGCTAACAATATTGTGATACATAGTAACGAAAGTACTGTGTTTCAGGGAGTCGATGGAGCCTCAATCCGTGCTGTCTATGCGGATACAGAAAATATAGTCGTTGCAGCGCAACAGGATGGGAAGAGATGCGGAAACAAATCGGAGCTGCAGCGTGCAGATGTTGAAGGTCGAGTCAAAAAAGTTGCAAAGAAAAGAAACAAAAATAAGGTTAGTTACAATCAGTTCATAACTTTAGAAAAATGTTTGTGCTGGGGACTATTTTATGTTTTTTTCCAGTCAATTGTACTATACTTTATCTTGTGTTTAAACTGAACATCCCTTTTCCAATCTGTCCTCTAGTTACCCGTGGGTGTACGAACTATACATACACAGACAGTGAAGCGAAAGAGAGATGTTGCTTGCCAAACCATTTACACTATGGAGAAACTATTAATTCAGACGCTGCGTGTTGAGACTAGAGATGCTCATGTCCAATGGCCAGAACATGAAAGGAATGTGTCCAGAGAATCCAGTAAAGTTGTAATGGACCATTGCTACAGTACGACCGCACCGCCGCAACATGATACTGGATGTATTGAAGATAGCTCTGAAGAAGTCGCAGATCAATTCACACAATCTACACCCGCCAAACAATTGCCACCAAAAAAGCTGTCGACATTGTTGTGTTCTCCCATCAATGTTGAGGTAGCAGATGTTGAAATGACAGAGAATGAACCAGCAGCAGCATTCACTGACGCATCAGAACTTGATAGCAGCGATATTTCTTTCAAATGTGGTGATATGTCCTCAACGTCACAGGCCGAAACAACTTTGACGCAGGATGACAGTCTAATGGAAGAGGGCAAATACATAGTATTAATCCCCAGCACAAACAAATTTCTAAAGTTATGAACTGTTTGTAACTAACCTTATTTTTGTTTCTTTTCTTTGCAACTTTTTTGACTCGACCTTCAACATCTGCACGCTGTTGCTCCGATAGGTATCCGCATATCTCCCCTTCCTCTTGCGTTGCAACGACTATATTTTCTGTATCCGCATAGACAGCACGCAATGAGGCTCCATCGACTCCCTGAAACATAGCATTTTCATTACTGTGTATCAAAATATTGTTAGCATAAAACGCACTTGAGGACGTACACTCATGTACATCTCAATAGCCAAACACGATTTAAACATTGTGTGGAACAATCAAACGACAAGTATTTGAGCTCTGATGACCTAGTTCGATGGAGCTGTCAGTATCCATACCTCTGGCTCTACATGGACTGCCACGAATGATTGTATTGAAGAGGAGGCATCAGCAACTCCCAGAAACACAGTACTTGCGTTAGTATGGTTTTCAATATCGTAAACATAACACACACTTGGGGTCGACGGCACAGGTACATATAAAGAGATAACCACAAATGTTGCATTGTCTAAAAGAATCAAGGAATATTTAAAAATAATCAGATTTAATCAAATTATTTCTCCGATTTCTTTACATCTGCATCATCTAAATGGGATCTTGTGATTGTAGTGGAAGCTCCATCATCTCCCTAAAACACAGTACTTGCGTTTAATAGGGAAGAAAGTATAGCAAATGGAATCACGTTATATGATCACGCTCGATGGAGCTGTCAGTATTCATACCTCATGCTGCTGAAGAATATCTACAGCTGTTGTCAATGTGGTGCGCACTTCCGAAAGCTGTTGCGCCGATTCGTATCCGCATGGTCCCGCTTCCACCGGAATAACTTGAATGTCAGGCTCCGCATCAAGTGCGTGGGTTGACGATTCAACAACTGCCTGAATCATAGTATTTGCATTAGTAAGGATTACAATATTGAAAACACAACACACGCTTGGGGTCGACCGCACAGGTACATATCAACGGCTAACCACAAATGAAACATGGTGTAGAACAATCAAACGACAAGTGTTGCAGTCAGTCCTGATGATCACGGTCAGTTGAGCTGTCAGTATCCATACCTCGGGCTGCTGAAGAACATCTAGGGCTGTTGTCAATGTGGTGGACGCTTCAGCATCTCCCTGAAAGACAGTACTTGCATTAGTATGGATAACACTAATTATAACTGAAAACAAACACCAGGGGACGACAACTAAGGTGTATATCAATTGGAAAGCACTAACCAAACAATTGGTAAAATAATCACACGATACATACAAACTATTACTTGACATGCATAAAACAAGTCTGTAGCGGAATAGCCAAGTATGATTACCTGATACGCACTAGAAGTGGTTGATAACTGCGAGCACGTGACGGAAGTAGAATGTTCTTGCTTCAGATTCAAGGGATAGTCAAGAAGTTATAAAGGTAAATTATTGTTTGATAATGAAATGCCAATATTTAAAATTGCCATGTAAGGAGACAGAATACTTGAGTAATGCGCAATATAGCACAGTTCCCTGTGCCCATATATAGATTTCGTTTGTGGGTTATGAAATCTAAAGATAATATATTGATAAATGTCATTATTCAAAAAGCTATACACTCATATCAATGTCGAAAGTATTACAAATTGGAAACAACACCTAAAATATCAATGAATCCATTCGGCTACCAACACACTACCGCAAGGCCTAAAGCTAAAAACGGACACTTGACTCACCAGTCGCGGATTGTGGACGAATAGAGTGGGAATAGCATTTGCGAGCAATTTTCGTGTCGATCGCCGTTTATTCTTCTTTGTTACCCAAGATGTGGCATACATGTTCGAGGGAAAGTGCCGGCTGCAGATGCGGTATCGATCACCCCTCTTGTCCTCAAAGACTTGTTGGACTCTACTTTCCAGCTCAACCAGTGGATATCCACAATGTCTGACCCATTCTCTTATTCGATGAACAGTTTTCGGGAATACATGCATTGTAGTGCCTTCAGATTTAGCATGGGTCTTCGAAGGACAACCGCTAATCAAACAGGCAGGCATTGTTGAAAATTCTGAAAAGTAAATATCAAGATTATTATAAAACCTTGATAAAAAAGTAAATGAACCATACCATGCTCAATGCAAGGTTTGTTTTGGTCGCCGGAACTATACCAGTTCATCATGTGCGGCTTAGTATTTGCATAAGTTACAGACATTTTTTAAATTATGTGACTAAACTCTGAACATGTGACTCGTCCCTTGGATGTTCTGTCTTGCACGAAAAGGAACCATGCTTACATTATAGACTGGACCCCCGAAGGATGCAATTCGATGACATTTGACACAAATCAAGTCGATAGCAATGAGACCAATAACCATAGCTCTATTGGGTACTGTAATAGCAAATAGATTGAAATGTAAAAATGACCGAAATATGTCTAGGATACATGGCCTTACCTTGACCAACAAACCGTTGGATTCAGCAGGCCGAGCAGTATGTTGCAGGAGAACAGGTAGATGGCCACAGGTAGCACACTGACGAGTTTGCTCGAAGCGGTCACAGATAGCACGGCGACAAGCAGATTAGCATAGATCTCAGTGCTTCTCAGGTAGAACATTCAGGAGTTGACTTGCAAAGCACAAATATGTTCTCATGAGACATATCAAGTGGTTTATAAAGTATTAGAAACAGGGGTGTGTTTGTGAATGAATGACGTGTGTATGCCGTGGTATTATGTTTATTGCAGGGGGCGGCCTGCCTCAGGGGAGGCCTGCCTGGAGACACAGGGTCTGAGGAGGCCATGTGAGCGATGGTCCCTGGTCGTGGGATACCTTTTGAAGTGTACATGCTGTTTGGCACCTTGGCCGTTTGCGCCCGTCCCTTGCCCTTATGTGATGTTAAAATGGGAACACTGAGCAGGACACGGGCATCCATTTTTGTATCCCCTTTCCACTCCATTTTGGTGACCACGCCTCACTGCGATAGTACAGCGCGCAGAGCACATGGCCCACAGCCCCGTTCCCACTCTGACTGGAAAACTCCAGAGGTATTTGCAACAGCTAATAAAGGTAACACATCACTCTCTGAGATCACGGTCCTGCATGTGAACCGGCCTGAACCAAGCACATGGCTCGTTCATCTCCACAAACGTGTCCTTGCCCACGCACCCTCTCCAGTGGAAAGTTACTGCCATTCTGACCCTGTGCCCCGCAAGGTATTCTCTTCATGTGCCAGACCACTGACCACGCCATGATGCCCACCTAGCAGATCCCCAACTAACATTAGACCCCTACTGCAGTATATCGTTGCCTATCAATAACAAATGCCACATATCGGAGATTCTTGTGAGCACAGACCCACACTTCAAACAGTGTATTATAGTGGTCAAGATCCTTGACCTAAGGCCTGTATAATCCAATGTTAATTGATAGTATTGATATATGTGTGACTTTTATAGAGACATAACCGACTGAACAAGTGTTATTTAGTGCATGCATTATTGATAATATATTATGTTAGCTTAGATAGTGACCACCCCGCTTCACAGCGACCTGAACTTCGCCCATTCCAAGCACAGGTGTCTGACGTCCATCCTTGAATGAGACACACTTGATTGATTTAAAAAATCGAAACAACCGTTGTTAAAATATATGTGGTGTTTTATGTTGTAGCTTATTTTGATGACACAAAAATACAAAACTTTACACATTGTACAGTTCAGGTTGCAGCACAGCGAGAGAAAATCCCCTGTACTGACCGCTGTCACTCGGGAACGTTTCTCTTATGGCACGAACGGCACAGGCGGGTATCACTCTACGAACGCTGTGTCCAAGCCTCCCGTGAAGCCGCCATGTAAAGGAACAATAGGCCACCAGCCTGTACCACCTGTGAAAAGGAATGAAACAAACTGTTTTTAAATGACCAAGATAAGTTTAATAAACGTTTGTTGTCAATGACAATTCTTGTAACTAATGGCATTCTGCTCGGACAAATGCTATCTAGACACTGCACACTATTGAAATACTTTTGTGTGTTACAATGATATGTATATGTAATTTTGGATATAGTAGAAGACCATGAAATAGGAGTGGCATGACAAGCAGAGTATACTTACTCGTTACTCGGATTACGAGGACGAACAGTTGCGCGAAGTTCGTGCATAAGCACCATCATTATTCTCAACACGGACCGTGTGCCCTGAAGTCTGGCAGCTCGGTGATGCATTGCAGTCGTGGGTCGCCTTCCGAAATGTAGACCACGCATCCCGAGTTTTCACAGCAGCAGCAGTTCTCGTCCTTGGTTGGCATTAGCTCGCACCGATTGCATGTGCACCACGTGGAAACACCGTTCATGCGACTAGGTCCAGGCTCTTCAGCTGTTGAATCGTCCTCCCAACTGCCGTCCGAAGACCCATCGTTTTCGCGTGTTTCCCTTTCCAGTAGGTCCTCCTCGGTATACTCAGGCTCGTACATGTAGGGCATTGTTGTATCTATTGTGTGTTGCACAAACTAAAATAATTGATAGCGGTGGTACTGGCATCTGTTCACACGGGCTACAAGCAACGAAGGTAGCTGACCAGAGCACAGAAACGAGTCACAGAATACTCAAAGTAGCACAGAGAGAGGAATGGAATCGGAAATCTGCTGCTGTGTGTTGGGAAACGGTCTGTTTATACTTATTGAGGAACGAGGCGTCCTGCCTTTTCCATGGCGACACGTCATTAGCTGAAGCGCAGCGAATTTTGACACGAGACGTGCTTTGGCGTTGTGAAAAGGGCGGTACGCGTCTGCTGATGACAGGCTCAGGGGCGGGGGATATGATTTAGTGCCGCAAAAGCAGGTCAGCCAGGGCGATGGGGGAAAATGATAGGATTATCACAAAATGGCAGCTCCCTGGTGCCTGTTTTCGCATGCGTTTAATGGAGGAAAACTCGGGTAAGGTCCATAGGAAATTTTTCTAAAATCGAGCGATTTAGGCTTAAAAACACATGGCCGACCCGTAGGGGCAATAAAAAATTTTGACCGAACCATTCCTTTAAGAGGTGGGAACAGTGACTGCAGGGATGCAAAGGCCCTTACAATCTGCAGTGCAGGTTTTCTGAATTAGGTCCTATAGAATGATCCTAAATATAATGCTTTTCTCAGTGTTAAGGAGTAGCAAATAGCACACTGAACATAGCTTAAACTTGCATAGAGTACATACTATTCACAAAGTAAGTTACACTTGATTCACAGAACAAGGTCCTTCTGAGAAGTGTGTGTATGCCTTTGTGAAAACAATTAAAATGTTACATTTTATGCTTGCATTACTTTCTATTAAATATTAAAAAGTGGGTGGGTGTTGTGGTGAGGATAGTGAACCCCCCCATCTTTCTATGAAAGAGTGGCAAGCCGCTAGGGACTGGGTTTATTCGTCAGCTACATGATTTGCCCCCAACTAGGTGGAAGGAGTGGGATCCCGCAGGCTCACCATCTCTCCCGAGGCACAGCATCCTACCACAACAGAAAAGGGCATCCAGGACACCAGCATCAGGGTGAGTTCACCTCTTTAAAACCCCATTGCCCGTGACCATGAAAACCACATCCTCACAGGTCTGAAAAAATATATACCACCAAAACTCTCTATTCATCATATAGCATGGACATGGAGAATAAAATATTTAACCATAGTCTTCTTTTTTTATTGTTATAGCTGAAAAATAACAACTTTACAACAGTCTTTAACCATATTCTTCAGAGGAAACCCTATCCATGCTTCGAGTCACTAAAGCGACTGTGCTTTACACCAGAACAGCCAACTTCAGAGAGGAAAAAGCTAAAAGTTCCCAAGCTTACTTGGCTTCTCAGCAAGGGAAGTGAGTGACCAAGCGGTCAGAAACAGACACAGCAGAAAGCGTGGAACACCACTGAAAGGGACAGACCTTCTCAGAAGAACTTCCAAGATGGCAGCAACCTTGCATACTGTCTATGAAGCCACAGATCAAACAGATGAGAGCAACTTAACAATTGAAAACTGCTGAATCTGTTAGGGAACATCTAATCCTGAACCAAGTAGCAAACCTCCAGCAAGCCCTACCACTCAAAAGCTCAGACACAAAGAAAGCAAACTGATAAAACATACAAAGGGCTGAAAAAGTCCATTCATGGTGGAATCTAGAGTAGTATCCAAAGTGAAGAGGAAACAGCACAAGGTGTTTTTTAGTGCTTCCTGCAAGAGCAGGGAGAGCGCCCCTTGTAGTTAGTGACACTGCTGGAGGAATGGCTGACTACCCAAACTCTGTGTAAAGCCTACCAGAAGTCTGGGGGGTGACTTCTCCAAGTAGTAGCAGACCCCGCAGGTAGTGGTGAGGTCTCGCCAAGTGCTGCTGAAATCCCAGATTGTGGGGAGAAATTGCTAAGTGATGTTGAAACCCCAGGTCATGGTGAGACCTGACCAAGTGTTGCTGAAACCTCAGATCATGGTGAGATCTACCCAAATTCCACAGAATCCCCAGACTGTCTTAAGACCTGACCAAATAAGTGCTGACACTGTAGGCCAGGGCAAGGCCTATCCAAGTGCTTCTGGGAATTTAGATTCTGATTGGAGCTGCATCGTTGTTGTTGAGAATACAGGCAATCCTGAGACCTACTAAAGGGAATTCCGATACCGAGGCTCCTGGTCATGCAGAGAACTGGACCTTTGAAAACCTGAGGCCTGCGAAGAAATGATAAGTGTGGAATATAGAAGTCTGGAAGAGTTCTGTCTGGTCAAGTGAAAGACTAGAGGGTGTAGATAGATGTAATAATACAAAAAGAGATGCTGACCCTTCAAGCTAAGGTGACTCAGTGCCCAAGGTGGAAGTGGCACATGAAGCAGAATCTCAGAAGCCATGGATGTGGGACATGTCTGAATGATTAGAGTGAAAGCAGGAAGACCAATGAGGCTCCAGACTGCGAGTAAATCTTAGAAGAGCCTTCCCGAAGAAGCTTCATTCTTTTGTTTATAAAACTAGGAATGAACTTTGGATAGTAGGATTGTGAACTCTTTTGTTGGCCAAGACTTGGAACACAAGGCTACTGACTCATTAAGTATAGGTGTGGACATTTATGTTGATCGCATCCTTTGGACATTGTGTTGTAGCTAAGGGACACCCTGGAGGGGCATGGACTTATCAGAATAAGTGAAACTATTGATTTGGGCTGTATGTAGTGGACACTGAAAGAATATCCCAGTTATCATTACCACTTGCCTGACACTGTTTAGATGTAGATGCCCCTGTTTCAGTGGTAGAGACTCCCTAAGCTCTCATAGACATTTGGCCCAACCCTACCAGGCAAATCATAAAAATAACATTTTGCTGGAATCACAATCTTTTGTGTCACATGTGTTGTTGCGCTACCTCCCCACAGAGTTTAAAATAGCCTCACCACAAGTTGGGCGGTATACCCCAGCGGTATTACCGTTGGGGCTATTTGTGTTACTGCCAAACCCCCTGGCGCTATAAGCGCTGGATCACGGGTTTGGCGGAATGGTAATTCCCCATTCCCCATTGGGCCCATTCGGGAATTCCCCATTCCCCATTGGTCCCAATGGGGAATTTTCTGCGCTACTACTGTCGGCGGTATTACTGCGTGGTAATAGCACCAAAAATCGGCAAATTCATGGTGGATTTACCCCTAGCTCAAATCCAGCCAAACCCGCAATTTGGTGGACCCTTAAATGCGGCAGTAATAGCGTTACCGCCGCATTTAAGGGTTACCGCCAAACTCGTGATGAGGCAGCTTGTCAGGGAAAGGATATGCAAATGTTGGTGAAAACCTGCAAAGTTGTCATTTAGATTGCAACTTACTGGTTTGGTTGCTTTTGTAGCATTAAGGAATGCCATGCAATGCTCAATTACAAAGAATTCTTCCGTTAGCAGTACCTGATGTCTTTTTTAATCTGAGTAGTTGCTGCCAGATGTATGCTATGTTGCGAGGGCTGTGTGTTTGGTTTGCCACACTGGGTTACAGCTAGCTGGGCGTTTGCATGGTGCCGCGCTTACGAGTGTGTGTGGTTGGTTATAAGGGACAGTGTGTAAGGCAAGCACACTCAAATGAATCAATATAGGGCACGGCCTTTGGCGCCATTATACAAGTTACTGATTTACAATGCATGAAAATGTATTTTCCACACTTGTGTGAGCAACAGTCATGCAGATACAGCCAATAGAAAAAAGGAACGCAAAAGAAGGGTTTTAAAAACGTCTTTTCTATACTTTCGCAATTTGTTTTTGTGTTAAGTGCATATTCTGTACATCACACACACAACACCCTCACAAACACATGCAAACACACACACATCATATGCCCACAATTAGTCGTCTGTGCATTTCCATTGCGTGAGGCGAAGCAGAAGGAGTCGGACCAAAATAACAGAGGTAAACATTCTGAGGACGAAAAGGCTTAATGCTGAAGGCTGCATTTCACTGCATATATATGTGGGGTGGTGGTTAAGGGTAATAAGAAATGTGGCGTTGGGTGTGGGGGAGGGGCTGCGGGAGGTCTTCTCCCGCATATATATGCAGCGAAATGCATTTTAAAAATAGATACATCGATATTTTCGTCCTCAGAATTTCTTTTTTGTGGTGATCACATAGATCTGATGTGACATGTTGAAGGTTGTTTATTTAAATAATCATAAAAACGCCTATTTTGCCTTATCGCTGTGAGGGTAATTCCCTACCTGACAAATTAAAAGTAAGGGTGCTCGTTAAACGTCCAAATGAAATAGTCCTTAGTCCAAACCCTATTAGCTATCAGGCCCTACCACTTAGAAAAATGTAACCAAAAAAAGCTGGAGCAGTAGCCCCTTGGGTTTTGCTGGGCCCAATTACTTGAATCTTTTTTCACAATACAGTCCCAGCCTCTTTGTAGATTCTGTATGTCAAATCATATGTCTTTACATATATTTCATAAGTTCCCCTCCTTACAGGAAAAAGGGTGTTTAACACAGTTCGACCATTGCTGACTTGGTGCTTGATAATGTTTTTGTTTTGGGTTTGAGCACTGCAACCCTCAATGTTCTCTGCCTTGCTCACTATCTTTTGTGTTTTCCAGGGCTGCACAAAGTCCTCTGACTCTCTGATAGGCTTGCTTTAGCAGGGCCTAGGTTGGGCGTCTGTCCTTTTGGATTTTTCTGGCTCTGGTAACCCTTCTGCCTTTCCCAGCCTTGAATATAATGTCTCACAGTTTTTCAGGGCTCCCCAAAGCCCTCTGGCCCTCTGATAGGCATCCTTTGGCAGGGCCTTAGTAGGGTGTCTACCTGATTGGGATTTTCTGGCTCCTGTAATCTTTTTGGCATCCCCAGTCTTGGTTATAACTGTTTGCCGCTCTCAATGGCATTACCTGTTCTGGAGTATTTGCTTTCCTTCCTTAGCGGCTCGGCTGCTGATGCTCTTCTCATGAGGATACTGGATATTTGATCTCTCCCCTGCGGTCTGGTCTTGGCATCGGTTAACGGGTACCAGGGACACCACAGCTTCCATGTCGTCGTGCCACCAGGCGAAATAGTCACTTTACCGTCTCCATCTCTCTCGACTTCGGCTTCATTGCTGTTCAGGACACTAGCCTTCTGGCATCTTGCTAGTGATCAACTTGCTCTCCATGTTACCGCCGTCTCTGCCCCTGCAGGACATCCTCCCATTAGAGGATCTCTTCTGCCTAGGATTATCTCTCTTCCATTCTAGGTTCCTCGTCGTTTTATGTATGTCATCACAACCAAACGGGGTGCGTCGTTCCTCTTTAACTGTGTAGTTCAGGCAAGATCCAGCATTAACTGACACCAAAGAATTTGTGAATTATCTGGTGAATTCAAAATGATAGTCTTTCATATTCCTATGCAGGGAGACAATGGGCCTCATTAGGACCCTGGCGGTAGCCGTGCCCTTATCAAGGGCACGGCTGCCACTGGTAATACATTTTTACCGGGTCCATGGAATGGGCAATTACCGGGTCATGCCGACCTTGGCGGACCCAGTAATTGCCCATTCCATGGACCCAGTAAAAATGTATCCCCATTCCCATTTCAGCCCCATAGGGCTCAATGGGGATGATGCTAACAATGGGCCCGTTAACAACGGGCCCGTTAACAACGGGCCCGTTGTTAGCATGCTTGTCCCCTCGCGGGACCCACAAGGACGTCTGGTTTTACCAGACGTCTAGAGCGGGTCCTGCTAGGGGGCCTTGTAATAGGGCGGTACGGGGCTAATGGCACCGGCACTTTACTGGCGCCGTTAACCCCTTACCGCCCTCCTCGTAATGAGGCCCAATGTATTTTGGACAGGGAGTTCCTTAGAGGGATGGGTGTCATTGTCCCCAAGAGAGGAGTCACTCGCAGTGAGGTCCCACTTTCCCAGACCCCTAGGGTGAGTCTTGTTTAGTGGGCTCACCTCCCTAGACCTAAAGTGGCGGCTGCTCTCTCGGAAGAAGGAACACATAGGGCCTCATTACACGGATGGCGGAGAACCATGGCGCTATTAGCGCCATGGTTCATGCCGGTAAAATACCGGCACCGCCTTGGCGGAAAGGGGAATTACCGCCCCATTCCAAGGTTGGCGGGGCGGTAATTCCCCCTTCCACCATTGCCCTTCCCCATTCCCATTTTTGCCCCATAGGGCATAATGGGAATGGGAAGGCGCTAATTACGGTACCGCAAATTGCGGTACCGTAATTAGCTCCGTGGGTCCCTTTGCGGGTTGGTTTTTAACGCCTGCTTTTTGCAGGCGTTAAATCACCCAACCCACAAAGGGACCTCGTAGTAAGGCGGTAAGGATTTACCGTTACCGGTATTTTACCGGTACTGGTAAATCCTTACCGCCATCCGTGTAATGAGGCCCATAGTCCAGATTCGTCACAGCAGACTCAATCAATTTCAAACTTGATAAATAAGTTACACATATATTGGTTATGGTTCATCTTGAATCGTCTGTTCTCTCACAAGTTAAAAACACACATATATGTAGCTTACAGGTGCAATTGCTGACTTTTGTGAATTGGTCATTGAATGCTTCACAGAGGACTATAGCATGGAGTCATGGAATTTGGAACTGAAATTTTAATTTCCAGCATCAGTCCTTGAGAAATGTACTCGCAGCCACGTGATCATGCAATAAAAGGACCTACTGGAATTTTGTTTTCACTCCTCCGGAGTAGGGAGTAATTACCTGTGCCCGTCCCTTTGAACTGAGGATAGTTCTGTTGACTTTGTGCCTCAAGAGAAGACTGACTTTGACCTATACTTGCCACCCTCTGTACATTTACACAAAAATATTGTATTCTAATCGGGAACCTGATCAGGCAGCTCTGAGAAACTTAACATTGTTCCGGAAACTGCCTGTATGCCAGCGTAAAAAAACGACAGGCCTTCTTACGAGTTCAGTGGTGCAGTCCTTTTCTGTTAGTGCCAATATTTTTGGGGACTCTCAGATTGCAACTGGCAGATCTATCATCAGCATTTAGCTAGAGGTTATTCCACCACTTGAGCTCTAAATAATCGTCACTTTTACTGCGGGCGGTGACATTTCTGCATGTGGGAAATCCACAAAAGTCCAACTGATGGACTCAAGAAATGGGGATTAACACTGCCATGTGACCACTCGTAATCCAGTTGTACATCTTCTGGACTGAGTGGCAACAATTCCATGAAAATTTGCCGAATTACCACGCAACTTGTAATCACTTCGAATTATTCTTGCTTCACTCTATTTATGCCGTGGTCCAGATTACAGAAATGTTGCACTGGTGCAAGTGTGTTGCTGTGTTGTTTTTTTCACTAGAATTCAGTAACTTTTCCATGGTGAAATATGTATGGAAAACTGCATTGCGGCAATGCACCTTTTCGGCAATAAGGGCCACTACGATTTACTTTGACACACATTTTCTGACACATGATGTGAATAGCAGAGATTGGCCAATGTATGCCTTTCCAAGACAGCAAGAGCGTTTGCAGTTTTAGTCACATGTCAAGCTGGTGAGGGCTACAATCCTAGTATTGAAGTAGCACAGAAAGCCACCTCAAAAGGCTTGTTGGGATTGGTCACCTTTCATCACATACCATGGCAGTGATTCAAAGGCAGGCTGGGCTGGAGCACAGTAAGTCACACACTGTTTATTTTGTTTGGCTGGTACCCACGTGTGACTTACTATCCTAACCTTACTGCTTTACATGTGAAAGGCGTGCAGTTCTTAAAAAAAAAGAATAGCCATGTTAATTAACTGCATAAAATGGCTTTGTACTCCTCAAACAGGTGGTACTGGACACTCAAGGGCCTATGGGCTTTACCAATGCATTCACCCCATGGGTCCTGTGGACATTCTTTGATTTCTCATGCCCTGTGTATCCACAGTGAACAGATTAGCACAAGACCACATGTACTACCAATAGAGCAAAGGGGAAATGAGCAATAGTTCCAGAAACCTCAAAGATTAAAGTCAATGTCAATATGGCCCTTATAACAGGCCTCTGCAAATGGAAATAATGAATGGTTAAGTTCCATGGTAATTCACCCAAAAAATGACTACAGGTAATTTACTTTGAAGGCATTACTTCGAAAAGTTACTTCAATTCATTTTTTATTTTGGGTGGCATGCCCCCTCTTCCCCTTCACTACCGCCCCTACCCTAAACCCCTCCCACCCACTTTTGACCACTTAACCCACAACTAAATACATATAATTTGAAGTAATTTGAAATACTACCTTTGAAGTAAATTAATTTGAAGTAATGTTATGAGTTTAAACAACGGGATACCAAATTGCTTGACTATAATCAGCTTTTGTGTGGTTTTGGTGAAAGATATTTTTCAAGTCTATGAATTGTTCATACTTGGTGGTATCTACTGTGATATCCATTGCAGTGGTTATTGGGGTATCAGGGAGTGAATTCAAGTAGAAGAACAGTCTATAATAAAGATGATGCAGATACGGGAATTGTTAAAATCCATCCTGTTAGTAATCTTTACATTTGGTGTGACTCAATCCCCATATGTTCAAAGTGGGACTATGCAAATTAAGTAGATCAGGGCTGTTTTAGTTTCTGTTTTAGGAAGGCCACTCAAATATATCCATTAATAGATAAGCAAATCCAGGTGCCAATTGTGCACCCATTTCAGTACCCATAGTTTGTTAGAAATATCTGCCATTGAACGATATTTGTTGCATGCAATTATAAATCAGTTAAGGATAATTACATTTTATTCTGGAAAGTCCTTTTTGTGTGTACTTCTTTTTACAAAGCTTTGTCATTTCCGTTATGCCATTTTCGTGAAGGATATGTGGTAATATGGTGTTAAATTCCATTCTGGCAATAGGGAGATAGGCAAAGGTTATCCTATAGGTTGCAAATTCCAATCAAAGTCAGTGATGTCTTGGGGGAAGTTGTGTGCATCTGTTCCTAACTGATTTAAGTAAACATGAGCGTTTTTCGGTTAGCAGGGTGACCACAGAAATAATCGAGTGACCAGGGCTGTCAAGATTTTAGGTTTTAGAAAAACATGTACAATGTCCCTAGAATTTATCTTCCTGACTTGAACTTTATTGGATGCTGCTCAGCAGTTTGTTTGATGCTGACTGGCATGAATTTTATGTCTTTTTTGTTGCTTATTTTAATCTGTTTTGGGGTCCTCAGTGAGTTCCTGTAAATAATTTGTGTCCAATACTGCGTGTATGGTTTTTTGCTAAATAATCTGTCCTATCCACGGCCGCAAGTGCACCTTCCCTGTATATTTTTCTTTTTATTGTGATGTCTGAAATGACAAATCAGCCACTAACTTAATCATTTCCATGACAAAAGCATTGAATGGACAGATGCAAACAGACTAATATAATTTCTTTCAAAGCAGGCCTCCTATCTGGGACACCATCATTATGGCCTGAATCCTTGGTACCCAGCCCCGCCTGAGAATGAAAAGACTGTAACATGGGAATCATCTTAGATGCACAAGTCATCTGTGAAATGGCAATCAGATATTTAATCAAAAATGCTCACAGATCATTATGTCACATCATCAACCTATTTCCAACAAATCACACCACATGTCGGGGGTCATTACGAGTTGGACGGTAAGGGTTTACTGGCACCGGTAAGGATGCCGGTGCCGGTAAACCCTTACCGCCCTATTCCGAGGTCCCTTAGAGTGTCCCAGCAGGAACGGCTGATCTGACCAGCCGTTTTTTGCGGCCCCCGTTAAGGGACCTTGGAGCTAATAACGGGCCCTCAATTTGCGGGCCCGTTATTAGCACCTTCCCCATTCCCATTGAACCCTATGGGGGCTCAAATGGAAATGGGGAATGGTTTACTGAATGGGGACTTACCGGGTCCGCATAGGTCGGAATGTCCCGGTAAATCCCCATTCAGTGAGACCGGACCCGGACCCGGGTTTGGAGGCAGCCATGGCCATGGCTACCTCCAAACTCGTAATGATCTTCATTATTTCAACAGAATGTATCATGGCCTCCCAATTCCACACAGTCAAGTGTGTCCAGAATGCAGCTGTCCACTCTACTTCAAACAGTAATGCCAAGATAGAATCTCACCAGCAATTAGAAAACTCCATTGGTTTCCCACCTGGAAAGAACCAAATGCGAGGCCCTTTGCATCATTCATCATGCCTATTAGGGGATTTGGTTCTGACTTTTGTCACCAGAAATTCCAGAAATGCACAGCAAAAAGATCATTGAGTTAATGCAACACATGACTGCTATTTCTAACAAAGTAAATTTCTAACAAAGTCCATTGTATGAGTAAAGGTGGTAGCACGTTCCCAGTCCAACCAAGCAATCTTGTGAGCTCTTCCATGTGCACATCTGAAACTTAGACAACCACTTGGCCTTCAGGAAGGTGCTTAAAACCTGACTGGCCTGTCGTGCACCTCTAACACTTCCGCAGGGCGCATCTCATGCCTGTACCCCTGCACGGAAGTCTTGCAAAGGTGGCAATCTGATCCACATCACTACTCTTAGCTTCCTCCTCTGTCAAACACTCCTCTGACATCTGCCATCTCTTGGAAAAGCTTGATTTGGATGTACTCATTTTCACTGAGACTTTGTTCACAGCCAGCTTTGTCACAAACGTTGACAATCTCGTCCCTGCTGACTACAAGAATACCTGGTCTGCAGGTTCTCTATCTCTCTTGGCTTCTCTCTCACTGTGGCCACCATCTACAGGCTGCCTAGCCAAGTCGCCCTCTTCCTCTCTGAGTGGGCTGACCTGTCCTCATCCCTCCTTCCCTCTACCTCTCAACTTCTCCTCCTCTTAGACCTTAACATCCACTTGGATGCTACTAGCCCCTCCTCTGGTCTCTTTTGCGACCTCTGTGACTCTCTCTCTCTCAATTCTACCCTCTTGCCCGACTCACTCTGCAGGGAACACCCTGGATGGTCTGATCTCCTAAAACCTCCTCTTCTCCAACCATCACACCACTCTTCTCTCTCTTGGACTGGCCACTTTTTTCTCTACTCTCACCTGTCGCTGTCTGCCCCTCAGGTTAAGCTGACCCCATCACTGCCACCCACCTTCTTGGTCATCCAGCCCATGAAGCATGTGTCAGTGGAGGCTTTCACTGCTACTTTCTCTCCTCATACACCTTTGGATGACTCCTACTCTGACACAGCCATTTCTAACCTTCATCTCTCTATCTCTAACACGCTTGATGTCCTTGCCCCTGTCATGAGGATCCGTTGGAAGCCTGCATCCAAGTGCAACTCTTGGTACAATTCTGACCTTGCCACCCTTAAGCGCAAGTGAAGGGTGGCTGAAAGGAAGCCGAGTGCATCTAGCGCATCCTCTGACAAACTGGCCTGCCGCCTGCTCCAAACGCAATACAGACTCTCTGTCCTCTCTAAGAAGAAAGCCTACATCCAAGTCCGCATCTCGGCGGCCTCTAACAACTCAGCTAAACCTTTCAAAATCTGTAAGGAGCAGGACAATCCTGCTGCAGTCTCTACCTCTCCTGTTCCCTCCCAGGCCCTTTGCATGTCCTTGGCATCTAATTTCACCACTAAAACTCAGGACATCCTGTCCACTCTCTCTCTTCCTCTACCTCCTCTTCCTCTCCCTCTACCATTCCAGGCCTCTCTCTGGCCACTTCTCCTCTTCCTTTCTCCTCCTTCCCCTGTTCACTTCCGACAATGTTTCTAGACAAGTCTGATCTATGAAAGTCTTGTCAAAGCTGGTGCTCCCCTGCTCCTCCAGAACTATTAAGGACCACATCGACACCCATGGCCGATTTCTGCAATCACTCGTTTGCCACTGGAACCTTCCCCTCCTCCCTTAAGCATTCCCTTGTGCACCCACTTCTTAAGAAGCCCTCTGCCGATCCTTCCACTCTGGAAAACTATCACCTGATCTCCATCACTCCTTTCCTGGGAAAACTCCTGGAAAAGCTGGCCATCTCCCAGCTTAATCTACATACTAAATCTGTTGGTTGTCTCCATGACCACCAATCTGGCTTCAGAGAAGCCAGAAGCATGGAAACTGCTTTCCTGGATACCCGTGAACACTTGCTCTCCAATCCTGATTCTAACCATCCTTCTGTCCTCCTTCTCCTTGATCTATCCTCTGCTTTTGACATGGTCAACCATGCCATCCTGCTCAATCATCTCTTTAACACCTGGGTATCTTTGGTCAGGCCCTTGCCTGGTTGAATTCCTTTCTTACAGATCGACCCACGTCCAACTTGGGTCTTTCCTCTCTACTATCTCTCTCTCTACTTTTGGTGTTCCCCAGGGGTCTAACCTTTCTTCCTGGCTATTTAACCACTACATGGCACCTCTGTCCCACTGCATCTCTACCTTCCACTCCTGCTCCATATTTCAGTGTTATGCAGATGACACCCAGCTCTCCTTCAGGCTCCCGGCTGCTGCTCCTTCTCTCATACCTGACAGTCTGTCCGAATTCAGGAATGGTATGCCTCCAACGATTTCTGCCTTAATGCCAGTAAGACTGCGTACTCCTCATTGGGACACCTGCTCCTGCCTTCCCTCTCTCACTCTGGCTGCCCATCCTGGGCCCTCTACCTGCTCCTTCGTGTGAGGATAGGAACCTTGGGGTCATCTTTGACCCCACCCTCTCCTTCTCTCCTCACATCTCTGTCATCTCTAAGAAGTCATGCTATCAGCTGCACCTTCTCAGAGGTATTCTTCCTTTTCTCACTTTCCCCCAGAAGCTCACTGTGTCCAGAGCCCTTGTCCTTTCTAGGCTGGACTTCTACAACAGCCTCTTTCTAAATCTGCCTGCCTCTACACTTCAACCTTTACAACTTATCCAGAACAGGACTGCGAGACTTGTCCTGGGCCTCCAGCCCAGGGATTGTATCTTTCCAGCCCTGAAATCTCTCCATGGGCTCCCCATGGCTGCGAGGATTGAGTTTAAGACCCCCTGCATTGTCCACAAGGCTTTCTGGTGTCGGGGACCACACTACATCCAACTTTCTCTTTCTAAGCATCTTACTTCTCAAGCCCTTCGCTCATCCACCTCCAACTCTCTGAGGGTCAGACGCTTCTCCAGACAGAGACTGGGGGTTAGATCTCTGTCCTCGGCTGGGGCCTCCCTCTGGAACAGCCTCCCTGCCTCTCTCAAACATGAGCAGGACCACCTACGGTTCCGGAAGCAGCTCAAGACCTTCCTTTTCGCTTTTGCTTTTTCTCTCCCTCTCCCTTGCCGATGTCACTGTCTGCTGTGCATTCTGGTTACCTGGCCAACCACTGAACTTATGGGACCAGGCTCCTGCACGACTGGTTGCTCTTGCACTGCCTCTGGGCCTCCCAACCACTTAAGGGACTGTAACTGCAACCCTACATTCCCTTTACTCTCTGCACTTATGAGCCACCTCCCGGCAGCACTTATGAGTTACTTTGCACTCCCCCGTCACATATTGACCTCCCTCCGGCCTGCAGTTGCGCAATATGAATGACACAAGGCCTAGTAAGATCATTGTTTTGTCCTCCTTCAGTCCGCCCTTCATTGTCTTGTCGCACCTAGAAATACTTGTGTACAGGTGTGTCATAAATGACTTATCATATCATATCCATGGATCTATATTTGCCATATCTTCCTCTCTCTTGGTCTCCTCATCCCTGACCTTCACGAGTGCCAAGATTCCCTGCGGTGAACATTGTGCCCTAATAGAACTAAATAAATACAGCACATACGTTGAATTTTAAGTGCTCTTATGAATCTCCTTCTCTACTGTGGAGTTGTGTTTTAATATTGGTTGTTTGTAGACTGTCTAGGAGTATATTCCTTTTATCAGAGGTGATTGGGCTAATATCTAAAGCAGTATTGTCTCTGTGCTGGGTATTTTTGTATTGTTATGCTGTGTTGATTTCTCGATGTGAGGAAATGTATTATGAGGATGGGCGGCATAAAGAGGCTTGCATATGGATAGGTTCTAAAAAAGCAGGTTTATTTTGATCACCACAACAACAAAGAAATGTTAAAAATATATAATTGTCATAGACCATAACGAAAGCCTCTTAGAACAACCCAGCAAATTCTGATTGATAACCTTGGTCTTTATATTCATGCAATGATAAGCCATCTGTGATTGGTCCGCTAAGGGTTTGGACACTGGGTGAGTCTTCCCATGACTGATTTCACTCTTCCAAGTTCTAGGAGTTGGGCATGAAACACTCTTCATCAGTTGACCATCTCCCTTCTTTAGAGTCTGGGAAGCTGAGACGGCTCCTCATTGTCCCCCCTAGTATAAGGGTCCTTGTTGCAGTGAGACTGCAGCTTTCTGTAGCCAACACTACCTCATCTAGTTACCTCCCTGGACTGACCTGGTCCACTGGAACCTTTCTGTTCTCTCACTAGATGTGGTAACAGCTTACCTCCCACCACCTAAGATGTAGGTAGTGATATCTGCCCCTTACATTGTTCTCGCGACCACAAATGTTCAGGGCTTCCATCTCATTCACCTTCATGGACAGTGGGCCTCCTGATCTGGTAGTTTTTCTCTTCCAACCTCCCCACACTCTCTTTCTCTAGATGGTATCAATTATTCTGCAGCCTCCTCGCACATCTCTTTTTTCTCTGATGGTCCACCTTATCCGCGCCCCAACACCTCTCCTCCATTTAATGTCTCCTCTTCCTTCCTCCAGACTCTTCATCCAACAAGATAGTTCTCTACTACTGCTCTGCTCTTTGTACTCCTATCTTTGACCGCTCTCCACCAAACTCCTTCCTCCAACAGCTACTCAAACTCCCAACCAAGCCAGACTGATCCGGCTAATTTTAATATTAGGGATTTTCCTCCCCTCGGGTACTGTTCATTGATATTTAGGGGGCGTGGATACTGAGGGGTGTGTTCTTTTGTATTGAGACATGGGTTGGTCATATGGCTTGGCAGAGGGCTGGCCTGAAGCTACAAGAACGCCTGCCACCGCCTTAGATTACAGAAGGCCCCTGGACAGGTTTGGAGTCTCTCTCTATTTGAAAGCCCTGATGCTGTTGTCTGTTATAGTGTGGGGCCCTATGCCCTCCAATCTTGTGAAACCAGAGTTAGGAAATGTTATGGTAAGCACAAGAAGTGGTATGTTACATTGAAACTCCTTAGTCATAGGGCATTTGCAAGGTTTCTAATCCCTGCTGAAAAATGGGGTTTGTTTGTTTCCTTGCTTGCTCCTTTCAGACAAATCACTTCCCGACTGATCGAGTGCAACTTTGCAAATGGGGCTTCTGCAGGATGTGCGAGTATGAGTCACAATATGAAATGGTTCCTCTGGCATCCTTGCCAGAGGGAAAGTTGTATTTCCTTGATTGTTGGGCGAGGGAACTTGAATGGCTCTATAAATGTTTTCCTTATGGGAAGGAGACTTATGGGCAACCCTCTCTCTCTTTGTTGGTCACTGTTATGGTGAATATGTGAGGGTCCCTGTGACTAGGGGTAGGTAAAATAACCACCCATGAAATGGAATTGGTGATATTCGCCACAATTACATGCCGCCAACTACGCAGTTTTCTATCTTTTTCGTCACATTTATGGGGAATTTCTTTGTACAGCAATTTCGGTTTTCCCAAAAATGTTATGTTTTGTAGCCTGAAAATAAAAATGGAAACTTTGGTGAGAAAAATTAAATTTACGGGGGTAAAACACCCGAAATTTCATTTCTTTAAAATTACATTTTTTTAAATGCAATTTTGCTTGGAAAAAGGCTGCAAAAGGGTGAATTTTAGCTGTGACATGAAGACCAAAATTAAGCAAAACTCTTTTGCACTTATTAGTATCAACCATTGGAAAGGTTGAGTCGCCAGGAACGCAGGCTTTAGTGTACAGTGAAAGTCTGTGAAATGCTGCCATATGCTCCCCTGCTGGACCCATCTTTATCCACTTGATGACATTGACATAGAAGATTGACTGATTTTCTATGTCCCATCTTTGTAGTTTATTTAACGAATTTGGCAAACCAGGTGCATACAAAGACGATGTCCTTATAGGAAAAGGAAAAAGGAACTCTGCAAAAACCTTCACTATCCTCAGGCCTTTACCTTGGTCCCAGGGCAGTTACTGATGGGTACAGTTCCCCCCTTGCATCCAGGTTTATTGCTTATTTAATTTGTTCTCTCTATCATGGGCTCTGTGTTATGTTTTTGTTACATATTTTAGATGTTTAAACTTTTTCATCAGTGTCTCTATGTTCCTTTATATTGTACTATTATGATTCTCGTATCTGTTTTGCACTAGAAGAGGGGTCTGCAACCTATGGAACGCCAGATGTTTTAGACTTTGACCCTCATGATACCTCATCATTGATGCTCCTGACTAGGGGTAATTGAAATTGCTCAATTTCATTCTGCAGAAAAATTCCTGTATGTCAGGAAGAATTTGCTCAATCAAACATTTTCGTCTGCATAGCAAAATTGGAAGTTTGTGATCTTTTCTCATCTACAAATTCCAGGTGTTTTGCCCTCTTAAGGTTTCCCAAAATGTCATTTTCTGGTGTGTATTTTTGGGGAAAAATCACAATATGTGGCGAAAAAGGTAGAAAACGAATCAGCCTGTGGGATGGAATCGTTGGCTAATTTCCCCATTTCGGTTTCTCTGGCCGTATTTACGCCCAATCATACTCCTGATTAAAACTGATGGCAGGTGTAGTCCAAAACATATGGGGAGCCAAAGGTGCTTTTTTAACAACTGCTTTGTAGATAACAGTTTTAAATCCTAGATCAGTGTAGAAATACAGTGGTAGTGTAACGGCTCTTCTGGAACTCATAATATGAATAATGGGACATTGAACTACGCCACCGTGAATATCTTCACATCGTCACTTGTAGTCCTGAATCACCCGTTACAAATCCCTGGACTACAAGACCTAGAATGCAAGGAAAAAAGGAATGAGCTACCATTTCCCGAACGGAATGGGGCATCCATGCATTTCACAATTTCAAGAATTTCCCATGTGTGCCGAGTTTTATTAAGTTTTTAATGTCTTCACTTTTTCAGAAACTATTGCATCAACTTGATTTGATTTTTTCAATCAACAAACAATTTCTCACGTAATCAACTTGATTAATATAATCTTCAATTTCTCTAAACGTGTGGCCGAAAGCCCCAACTTCATTTGTTATCAATTCATTCATGGATAGCTTTTACAGAAGGCATAGCATTTACATGACTTTTAAATCATATCATAATTACAGTATGCCTTATTACCGAAATGCCATACACCCTGCAATCGGTTTTTGTATTTATACTGCTAGAGCAGCCTCCACATGATTGAAGTTTTAATATTTGTACTGCTAGAACAGCCATTTGAGTGATGTATTTTATATAATTAGACTCCTTAAACATTATATATTTATTATTAATTATGGATTTTCTTCATTACCTTGTAAGAGATTATCGGGGTAATTCATAGAATTGTGCACACAAGTGGCGCACGCGGCTGGCGCACAGTGTGCGCATGCGGCAGTCTGCACCAGCCGCGTGCGCCAAAAACCATTTCAGCGCACAGCGTATACATGGAATTTAACATCCAAAAACAGCCGTGGCGCAGAGTGGCGCAGCGACCCTGCAGCAGTGCCAGTTACGCCCCCAACCCTGCCCTGTGCGCCATGAACAGCGTCCAAATCCAGTACATGACGGAAAAGGTCAGAGGACCAGCATACAGCCCCCCAACCACGAAACGCGTGGCAAATTCCCTGAGCACCCCTCAGAATACACGTATTCCTCTTGCGCTAGCGAAAACGCGTGTAAAGCTCCACCCTGTGGTGTGGGCAGCCAGTGGGGCATGCACTGGGGTGATGGGCTGCCTGTGGGGAATGTTGAGGGTGGAAGGGCTGCATGCGCGTATTTCTGGGGGTGCGCGGGGAGTTCCACACGCGATTTTCGCTGGTCGAGCAGGGTACATGTATTCTGAGGGGTGCGCAGGGAATTAAACATGCAATTACGCTGGTCGAGCGGGGTACGTGTATTCTGAGGGGTGCGTGTGAATTACACACACAATTTCGCTGGTCGTGCAGGGTACGTGTATTCTGAGGGGTGCGCGGGGAATTACACACGCAATTTCTCTGGTCGAGCAGGGTACACAAATTGGCAGTGTGGGTCCTCCCAGGTGTGCTCTCTCCCCTCCCCGCACCCTGCAGGCATCCCACACCACAGGGGACTACCCTGCACCCCTGGCCATGCCCCGCAGGCATCCCATCCACCCTGGCCATGCCCTGCAGGTAATCCATCCACCCTGGGCATGCTCCCCAGCCAGCCCACATGTCACCATGCACCAATGTCCCCCTGCACCCCCACCCACCCAGCAGTGACGGGCACCTGCCAGCAGGCCCTGACTCATGTCCCCCTGCACCCCCACCCACCCAGCAGTGGCGGGCACCTGCCAGCAGGCCCCTACTCATGTCCCCCTGGACCCCCACCCACCCAGCAGTGACAGGCACCTGCTAGCAGGCCCCGACTCATGCCCCCCTCCAACACGTCATCATGATCCACAATCATGGGCCTTATGGCCACCCAAATCCCACCGCACGCCACCCCTGTCCAAAGACCCAAACAAGTATTCCATCCACCCCACATTGAAATGCCCATTACATGATACAACCCAAATGGCAAGTATGTACATCAACACATGTCCGTCACACACACACAAAGGGAACCAGTGAATGTGAAAACCCACATTGTGACATGCATGAAACCAATGAGAGAATACCACACATTGAAGTTCCACACGCGATTTTCACTGGTCGAGCAGGGTACATGTATTCTGAGGGGTGCGCAGGGAATTAAACATGCAATTTCGCTGGTCGAGCGGGGTACGTGTATTCTGAGGGGTGCGTGTGAATTACACACACAATTTCGCTGGTCGAGCAGGGTACGTGTATTCTGAGCGGTGCGCGGGGAATTACACACGCCATTTCTCTGGTCGAGCAGGGTACACGAATTGGCAGTGTGGGTCCTCCCAGGTGTGCCCTCTCCCCCTCCCCACACCCTGCAGGCATCCCACACCACAGGGGACTACCCTGCACCCCTGGCCATGCCCCGCAGGCATCCCATCCACCCTGGCCATGCCCTGCAGGTAATCCATCCACCCTGGGCATGCTCCCCAGCCAGCCCACATGTCACCATGCACCAATGTCCCCCAATACCACCACCCACCCAGCAGTGACGGGCACCTGCCAGCAGGCCCCGACTCATGTCCCCCTGCACCACCACCCACCCAGCAGTGACTGCCACCTGCCCGCATGCCCCGACTCATGTCCCCCTGCACCCCAACCCACCGAGCAGTGATGGGCGCCTGCCAGCAGGCCCTGACTCATGTCCCCCTGCACCCCCACCCACCCAGCAGTGACGGGCACCTGCCAGCAGGCCCCGACTCATGTCCCCCTGCACCCCCACCCACCCAGCAGTGGCGGGCACCTGCCAGCAGGCCCCGACTCATGTCCCCCTGGACCCCCACCCACCCAGCAGTGACAGGCACCTGCCAGCAGGCCCCGACTCATGCCCCCCTCCAACACGTCATCATGATCCACAATCATGGGCCTTATGGCCACCCAAATCCCACCGCATGCCACCCCTGTCCAAAGACCCAAACAAGTATTCCATCCACCCCACATTGAAATGCCCATTACATGATACAACCCAAATGGCAAGTATGTACATCAACACATGTCCGTCACACACACACAAAGGGAGCCAGTGAATGTGAAAACCCACATTGTGACATGCATGAAACCAATGAGAGAATACCACACTTTGAAGTTCCACACGCGATTTTCGTTGGTCGAGCAGGGTACGTGTATTCTGAGGGGTGCGCAGGGAATTAAACATGCAATTTCGCTGGTCGAGCGGGGTACGTGTATTCTGAGGGGTGCGTGTGAATTACACACACAATTTCTCTGGTCGAGCAGGGCACGTGTATTCCGAGGGGTGCGCAGGGAATTACACACGCAATTTCTCTGGTCGGGCAGGGTACACAAATTGGCAGTGTGGGTCCTCCCAGGTGTGCCCTCTCCCCCTCCCCACACCCTGCAGGCATCCCACACCACACGGGACTACCCTGCACCCCTGGCCATGCCCCGCAGGCATCCCATCCACCCTGGCCATGCCCTGCAGGTAATCCATCCACCCTGGGCATGCTCCCCAGCCAGCCCACATGTCACCATGCACCAATGTCCCCCTGCACCCCCACCCACCCAGCAGTGACGGGCACCTGCCAGCAGGCCCCGACTCATGTCCCCCTGCACCACCACCCACCCAGCAGTGACTGCCACCTGCCCGCATGCCCCGACTCATGTCCCCCTGCCCCCTAACCCACCGAGCAGTGATGGGCGCCTGCCAGCAGGCCCTGACTCATGTCCCCCTGCACCCCCACCCACCCAGCAGTGACGGGCACCTGCCAGCAGGCCCCGACTCATGTCCCCCTGCACCCCCACCCACCCAGCAGTGGCGGGCACCTGCCAGCAGGCCCCGACTCATGTCCCCCTGGACCCCCACCCACCCAGCAGTGACAGGCACATGCCAGCAGGCCCCGACTCATGCCCCCCTCCAACACGTCATCATGATCCACAATCATGGGCCTTATGGCCACCCAAATCCCACCGCACGCCACCCCTGTCCAAAGACCCAAACAAGTATTCCATCCACCCCACATTGAAATGCCCATTACATGATACAACCCAAATGGCAAGTATGTACATCAACACATGTCCGTCACACACACACAAAGGGAGCCAGTGAATGTGAAAACCCACATTGTGACATGCATGAAACCAATGAGAGAATACCACACATTGAAGTTCCACACGAGATTTTCGCTGGTCGAGCAGGGTACGTGTATTCTGAGGGGTGCGCAGGGAATTAAACATGCAATTTCGCTGGTCGAGCGGGGTACGTGTATTCTGAGGGGTGCGTGTGAATTACAAACACAATTTCGCTGGTCGAGCAGGGTATGTGTATTCTGAGCGGTGCGCGGGGAATTACACACGCAATTTCTCTGGTCGTGCAGGGTACATGAATTGGCAGTGTGGGTCCTCCCAGGTGTGCCCTCTCCCCCTCCCCACACCCTGCAGGCATCCCACACCACAGGGGACTACCCTGCACCCCTGGCCATGCCCCGCAGGCATCCCATCCACCCTGGCCATGCCCTGCAGGTAATCCATCCACCCTGGGCATGCTCCCCAGCCAGCCCACATGTCACCATGCACCAATGTCCCCCTGCACCCCCACCCACCCAGCAGTGACGGGCACCTGCCAGCAGGCCCCGACTCATGTCCCCCTGCACCACCACCCACCCAGCAGTGACTGCCACCTGCCCGCATGCCCCGACTCATGTCCCCCTGCACCCCAACCCACCCAGCAGTGATGGGCGCCTGCCAGCAGGCCCTGACTCATGTCCCCCTGCACCCCCACCCACCCAGCAGTGACGGGCACCTGCCAGCAGGCCCCGACTCATGTCCCCCTGCACCCTCACCCACCCAGCAGTGGCGGGCACCTGCCAGCAGGCCCCGACCCATGTCCCCCAGGACCCCCACCCACCCAGCAGTGACAGGCACCTGCCAGCAGGCCCCGACTCATGCCCCCCTCCAACACGTCATCATGATCCACAATCATGGGCCTTATGGTCACCCAAATCCCACCGCACGCCACCCCTGTCCAAAGACCCAAACAAGTATTCCATCCACCCCACATTGAAATGCCCATTACATGATACAACCCAAATGGCAAGTATGTACATCAACACATGTCCGTCACACACACACAAAGGGAGCCAGTGAATGTGAAAACCCACATTG
Organism: Ambystoma mexicanum; assembly: GCF_040938575.1. Classification (NCBI taxonomy): domain Eukaryota; kingdom Metazoa; phylum Chordata; class Amphibia; order Caudata; family Ambystomatidae; genus Ambystoma; species Ambystoma mexicanum. The sequence goes on along the minus strand of NC_090940.1, from coordinate 125,000,764 downwards.
TGACATGCATGAAACCAATGAGAGAATACCACACATTGAAGTATGAAACAGAAATGTATTGAACACAAAATGAAGGGAATTAAATGAAAACACACAATAATGGAAATAAGAAATAAAATGCAGCATGTCCCAAAATGAAAAAAAAATATATGAAATCAGAATCCAAATAAATCCAAATGAAAATGTGTCCAAAGTCTCCATCCAACAAAGCAAATCCAAAGGGAAAGAAATAAGTGAAATCCATTGTTCCATGGTGAAATAAAAAAAAATGATGATAAATCCACTGTTCAACTAAATACAAATAACAAATCCAGGGTGCATGAGCCCAACTATTGAAAGGAAACCTACAAAAAAGACTACCTAATAAAGAACTATCTACAAAAAGGTGGGGCATAGTCCAAGCGCCCCAAATGAAAGAAAAACATAAATTAAACCTAACACTAACTAACTATATACAATGGCGGCGGGCAATCCTACGGCTCACTTGCCGATTTCCTGGGCCAGGGCATCATCCAACTCCTGTTCTATGTCTTGGAGGCGGGCCTGTTCCATGGCCTGACGTTTCACAGGGATAACGCCATGTCCACCTCCAACTCCCTGCGAATTGCCTTGAGGCACTCGGCCCGCCTCAGCGCCCTGCCTCAGCGCCCTGCGCATGGAGTTCTCTGCACTCACCATAGTGAGCCGTGCCTCTTCCGCCTGCCGCCGATCCGCATCTATGAGCTGGCTCAACCGCTGCCACACGGAAGACACTCCCAATCCAGGGTCCTCCTGCCCTCCGGCCGATGCCTGCCCCTCTGTTGTTGATGGCCCCGAGCCATCATTGCTCCCACCTTGAGCCTGCTGCTGCTGTGCCTTTGCTCTGCCTCTTGATGCCTGCATGTCCTCCTCCTGCTGGGGAGCAGTTGTTGGTGTGGCCAACCCTGCTGGACCTCCGACTCCCGACTGTGGCAGGGATGTGTCCTCCACCAGCCTGGCCGCTGGGTCTGAGGCAGCTCCACAGGGTACCCAGGTGATACATGGGCCGGAAGATGGCACGGAGGACGACTGGCGCATAGGGGGTTCAGGTGAGGAGGGGGTCGGTACAAGGTCCAGCACACTGAGGAATCCAGCACTGGTGACCCATCCTCGTAGGTCGATGCGGTCAAAGAGGCATCCGAGATAAGGTGCAGTGTCTTCACGAAAACACTGCAGGTCATCTCACATGCCCCGTTGACGCAACGCCATCCCAGCCAGGACAGGCTCAACCCGGTCCTGGATTGCCACGTCCGCAGGGAGAGGAAGGCCAGTTGTTGTGCGCTCATCCTCTCCCTGAGAATGGGTCTGGACATAGGCATCCCTGCTCGTGCGGGATGATGCAGTCACAGGATCGGGGACAGGATTACACACAGGCACCTCCGCGGCGACCTGTGTCTCCTCCTGTCCCTGCCCCTGGACTGCACCACCAGCACCAGTGGAATCCCCCCCCTCCAGACCCCATGTGTGTCCCTTCCATGGCCTCCTCCTCAACCAAACCCCCCACCAACCTGGATGACTCCATGCCATCTTCCTCCATCAGACCCTGTGGGGTCTCAGCTGCCGCTTCTGCTGCTGAGGAGTCCACCTCCAACCTCCGCCTCTTGGGCCTACCCTCGGCAGCTGCGGCCACGGACGCGGCACCAGACTCTTCACTCCCCGACGAGATAACAACATGGGAGGAGTGCCGGGCCTTGCGTCTCTGGTTGGCGGTGCAATACCTGCCGCTTTGCTCCACAGCACCGTCTCCGCCCTCTTCATCAGTTGACGCTGCAGACAGGGAGAGATAGAACACAGGCATCAGGGCACTGTACAGTGGTCTGATACACACATGACAGTTGTACATGAGTGGCAGTGTCAAACTTTAAACATGGCATCACACTCCTCAACACACATTTCAACTCACACACATGAGCAAATAAACAGGAATGTTGCACCAGGCAGCACCATCCATACACAAACAAGAGCATGAGCATCCGAAGGTGAGCCTGACATCACATGCAACACGGGGAGTGCAGAACACATGCACACATGCCACCAGACAGACATGCATCTGTACATCTCCACCACCTGTTGCACTGATAACATCGCCATCCATGTCACATCTGGCAATCAGCCTCTAACATGTCAGTGTCACATGCATCCATGGTGTATCACAGTTGCACACTTGTCAAATACACACACATGCAAATGTACATAGTGCAGGTACATGCAGTTGGAAGCAGCATCCATGTGTGACACCACAGCCATGCCACAGTACATACACAGAAATTTAAAAATGTGTGCACCCACACCTGCATTTGGCCAGCATGCTTACCAACACATACACCATCTATGTGTCTCACACATGAGAGGACTCACATGCGGCATGCTCATGTCCCTGTACATACACATCCATACATGGCCCTACAAAGACATATGTGCTATCTGCACACTCCTGCCTCACCTCAACATGCACTGCGTCCAATCAGTACACATGTACACTTACTGCTCGACTCCAGACGGGTCTGCCTCTCAAGGACCTGGAGGTGGAGCGCTGGGCGTATACATTCCAGGACCCTCATCTGGTTGTTGGTTAGGCGGACCCGGCACCCCTTAGCATCCGCTGCCTTAGAGAGGAACCAGGCCTTGTTGAGGGTCCTGGACCTGAAGTCCTCCCAGCGCTTCCGGGGATGTTGAATGTCGCGGACTGCCACCCCCTCCACGTTGATGGCAGTCACAATGTCCATCCAGATCCTCTTCCGTCCTTCATTGTCGGCGCGCAAACTTCCAAAGAGGGCATCATACTGCCCCAGGAAATGCTCCACCAGGATACCAACTTCATTGGCACTGAAGCTGGTAGCCCTCTGCCTCTCTGCTGGGGGGTTGCCACTGGTGCCAGATGGTGTTGTGTCTGACATGGCAACCCCCGAGGCAGGTGTGGGTGGGCAACTGGGTCCTGGGGCTGGGCTATGGAGCGATGGTATCCCAGTCAGGAGTCTTCTGTTCCAGCAGGGGTGGTCACAGCAACTGCATCCCTGCAGATGGCTGACATGCAGGCACCAAACAGCAGGGCACGTGGCCAGCAGGCAGGCAGGCAGCAGCAGATGGCAGGTGGGAGCGTGCTTGGGGCTCTGGGGGGCAGGAAAATGGCCTTCTGGGCAGGAGCGTGGTCTTCCGTGTGTTGTTGCGTTGCCAGCTTGATACGGAGTGATTTGGCAGGTGAAAAAAGTGCACGTCAGCGTGTAATTCGAGGAAAGGCACTTAGCACGTAGGCGTGTCTGTGACATTACGTGCACGGGCATTTCCCTGTGACGGGTGCATAGTGATTCAGCACGTGAAAAAGCAGTACGTCCGTGTGTTGATGCGTGTAATTCGAGGAAAGGCCCTTGGTGCATAAGCGTGTCTGTGACGTTACGCGTCTGTGACATTTGCTCTATGCACGGGCTAAAGGTGAGTGCGGGCCAGCAAAACACTGTACGTGCTGTACGTGGAGAGCGACACGTGTGTTTACTCTGCTGGAATCACACGCGATTACTTCACAGCGTCTGAAGCCCGTACCTCTTCTTTGGGTAGGGTGTTGCCTATGCACACAAGCACTTGTGTTTTTTCTTCTTTTTTCTACGCAAAGCAGACGGTGAGCTGCATACGCTTTTTTCCCACTGTGGTACCCCCTGTGCATGCGTATCGTTTAGAGGTCATTGTAGCCTGCGTGTTCCACGCGCATGTGTTTTTTATGTTCCTGGGTGCCATACAGTACTGCTGGAGGTAATATTCACGCACGTAGGCTACCGGGGTCGCGTAAACACAATTTTTTTTTTTTTTTTTTAATTTGGTGAGCATAATCTCATCTTAACTTTTGATTTTTTTTTCTTTTTTTCTTTTTTTTCAGGGGGTGCCTAAGCGTTGCGTGACCCGTCATTTCTCCCCAGGGGTCACAAGCAGCCTTGCAGGGGCACTTGGGTACCCGTACCATGAAGTACCCTGCCACCTTCGAGTCAATTGCCCAGGACAATTGGTTGAACCTCCCATAGCCCATTTTCCATCGGTGCAATGGTTAGGAGGGGACAAAGTTGGCCGTCCTCCAAGGGCTGGACGTGATCGGGCACGTGGGCGTGGAGACCAGGGAGGATGGGGAGTCCAGGGTGGCCAGGTTGGCTACAGGGGTGGAAGAGGCACGGGTGCCCCTCTGGGACAGGATGCACAGCCATGTGCTAGTGCAGACATGCCACCACCCCCTGTGTTTCCCGGTGATGCAGCTGTTGCATCTCAACCTGGCACCCATATCACCCAACAGCAATCTACTTCTGCTGTCGCAGGCCCACCGGTGGTGGTAGCTGCAGGTGCAGCTGTGGACACCTCCACCCGGGCTCTGGGTCAGGCAGCGCATGTTTCGTTGTGCGAGGAGGACTCCCAGGACGATTTCCATCTTGTCCGGAAGGTGGGCTCATGTGCGTCCACTGTGGCTGTGACTGTGGCACACATATCTGGGGCAGTACTGACATCTGCTGCCCCAAGCAGCTGGGTGGTGGTACCTGCATGTGCAGATGCAGCCAACTCTACCCCGGCAGTGACTCAGACCCGAGCAAGACCTACTGCCCTCATACCAACACCCACTGCATTGGTCCAGTCCACCAGCGCCACTGCCCCCACTGAACAGGATCACATTGCCTCCTCAGGGTCAGTACCACCATCCAAAAGGAGGAAGCCTGCTCCTGCACAAGAGGCTGGGACCCCTGACACGGCCCGGCCTCTGGCACGTCAAGGAAGAAGCCTTTCTGCAATCAGGAACTGGACTTCCTTGTGGGCTACGTGTCAGAACACCAACGCGATATGCTTGTGGGCCCACAGTGCAATACAACACATCACCAGCGTTGGGTCCACTGGCAGCGTGTTGCGGATGGTGTGACATCCATGGGATTCCAGGTGCGTACAGCTCAGGACTGCTACAAGCGCTGGAATGACTTCAAACGCAGTGCTAAGCAAAAGCGTGCCTCCAATTACTCCATGTCTCTGCTGACTGGTGGTGGGCCTCCATCACAGGAGGACGAACTCACTCAGTATGAGGAGATCACTTCAGAGTTCATCCCGGAGGAACAAATCCCTGGAGTGGGAGAGAGGATTGACTGCGATGCATCATCTGGTGAGTATTGATGCGTGCAACTCAATGACAAGTGTGTTTGGCATGTGTGACCCGACCAGCTACAAGTTGCCTCTTACTATCCTCAATCTCCCTCTCCACCTGTGTTGTTCACCAGTGTTCTGAACTTTCGGCCTCAAATCACAAAGAGAACCTAGCAGCTCTTGACTACTGCATTCTCATTTTTTATACCAGTTCTGGTGCTATGCTGATGACTACCAACTCATTTACTGGCTGTCCTTGGTTACCTCTTGTCCCTCCCTTATTTCAGATAGCCTCATTGCCATTTGCATTTGGTGTACTACCAACGGTCTCTGTCTGATTGCCAGCAAGACTTATATCCTCCTCATTGATGCACCTTTTCCATCCTTTGCAATCAATCTCTGGCCAGCCCCACTTGGCCCCCCTCCTGCCTCCACCTGCAAGGCCATGCACCTCTGGGTCACCTTTGACTCAACACATCCCTTTTACACACACATTTGTGATGTATCTTGGAATGGATTAACTTATTGCTCCACCATCTCAAGGGTACAGTGCCCTCCCTAACATTGCACTAGAGCAGATGCCTCCTATGACACATGTAGTGTGCATAGTTGACTGTAGTGGAGTGCTACACATGAACATGCATGTTACATGTATCATGGTGTGTTCGGTTGCATTTCTAGCTGTGTCTCTCTGTGTGGTAACACATGCTTATGCTAGGTGCCAAATCTTTGTTACCATCTCTCATATTTGGATTGCATGTATGCCCTCTAGAAGTTGTGTGTGATGCTGGTGATGTGCAACATGCAATACATGTGTTGCATTCACATTTTGCACACATCCTTTACTGCTTTCGGAATGGCCCTGCTTTGCAATGCTACTGGAAGCATGTTGTGTTTTGTTTTGCCTGTGACATGGCTGTTTCATTATTTGTCTGTCAATGTTGTGAACTTTATGTGTGTGGTATGTGGTACTGACGTGCGTATTCTTGTTTTTCTATTTATGTTGCAGGTGATGACGCACTGGCGGCGGAGGATGAAGATGTCATACCAGACACGGTGGTCAGTTCACATGACCAACCATGCACCAGTGGTGGTCGTGGGGTGGCAGCCCACGAGAATCCACAGGTGCTCCAGGCCATCGTGTCCAGAGCTGACTCTGAGTCAGGCTCTGATGTATCCTCTGACCACTATTTTGAGACGGATCTTCATCATAACGTGTCATTGCCGATAGGTGATCCTGTGTCAGATGGTCTTCTGTCTGCGGCAACTGCAGTTGGGGGCCAAGAAGGGTTGGAATGTCCACCTGTGGTGGTTACGGATGCACGGTCACACTCGACACCAGTTGGCCATGTTCCTAGGGCATCAGGTCGAAGGAGGGATGCAGTCCTGCAGCCGCCGCCGGCTCCAACCCATCAAGTACCACATCTCTTTGGGCCCAGCAGGTGTGGTGTCCGGCAACGCGGTGGCCGTGTGGCACCTTGGTTGGTCAACTGAGTGGGAGCATTCCATGATTGCCATAGCACAGCAACAGGGGGGAGCAGTTGAGATGACTGCTCAAGGATTGGAAAGTGTGGCCCATTCCATCCTATCTTCTGTTAGGATGATTGCTCAAGGCATGGAAAGTGTGGCCCATTCCATCCTCCCTTCTGTTAGGCAAATGGTGCTCCATCAACGGGCTACACAGTCCACGTGGCGCTCACTCAGGCTGGGCATGACGGCGTATGACAGGGCATGGCAGGCTGAAATGGCAGCGCTGTGTGAAGCACTTGATGCTCAAGGAGAGGCACATCATGAGGCCCTGAGGGTGGAACCAAAAGCCCTCCGATCTACTCTAGCTGACCTCATGATGGATCAGAGTAGGCGGACAGAAGACAGGTTTGAACAGCTTGAAAGAACCATCTCAGCTGAACTCTGTGCAAGCCGGGAGACACTCCGTTTGTCATGTGAGGCCATGCAAGATGAACTCCGTCTCACACGTCAGTCCCTGCAGGAAGAAGCACTTGTGACACGTGAGGTGATGCAAGCTGGCCTCAGTCTCATTGCCCGCCAGGACCTGGCTTACCAGACCCGCATACTTGCTGCCGTTGAGGGGCAAGGCGTGGGTAGGCGTGGTGAATCAACTGCACTACTTCCGCCTTCTGAATCAGATCCAGAGGGTGACGATGACAACCTATCTCCCACATAGGTCAGGCCGTGCAGGCGCTGAGCCCAGTGAGTTTTTTTTTACCTCGACATCTACGCATGTGGGTTTCGAGGTGCACCCTGTACCTCCCCCCTCCTGCGTGCCCCCCACCTCCCAGGTCATATATGGCCATTTTTGATATTTTTTGTCTGCAATTTTTTATTTTTTTTCCAGCTTTTTTGAATCTGAATATATTTTTGATTTTTGATCAAAATTGTATGGTTTCTGCTAAGTATGTCATCTGATCATTTGGATTATTCATTTGAATTACAGTTTCAGTTATTTTTTTGTTATCTTTGGATTATTTGACTTACTTTAATTTATGTTATGTTTTTTTCATGTTTTCTTTTTTTTTTATTTTGCTTTTCTTTAATTTGTTACTCTTTTCATTTTATTTCTTTCAATACATTATTTGAATTAATTTGTGTTTTCTTTTAAATTCTATTTTTTTCTTTTTTCTTTTTTCTTTTGTCTATTGTGTGTACATGTGACAGTGTGGTGCTTTGTGGCATCAAAAAGCATCCACTGTATGTTCCTGCTGGGCCCATTCAGGCTTGTCTTGTGTATGTGTTTTGCTTGGGGTCCTGACACATATGCTACCCCTGCTTCCCTTTTCCATGGGCTCGCAAGGATTTCTCGGTGTAAGAGCATATCACACATGGGCATTGGGCTTCCGTCATATCTGTGGCCAACCTGCAGTTCTACTTGTGTGTACACCCCTAGTGAGTATTCCAGATGGGTTCTCCTATGCATGTCTGCAGTTCACTTTGGTGAGTATTAAGCTGACTGTACATTTCATCATGTTGCTTGAGATGTTTGTTATTTATTGAATGTGTATGTTGATGCACTTCCTGCTGTAGCTGGTACCATGCACCCTTTGTCTGCATACTACACACTGATGGTGGGAGGGGTCGATGTGCTGAGAATGTTGAATTGGGACAGTTTTCCCACAGTGATTTTGATATGCCACATGAAGGCTGCACGCTGAGTTACCCCTGTCCCCACGCATTTCCACAACCGCCCATTCCTTGCTACCACCACTTTGGCCATTTCCCAGCCCTGGCTGGTGTTTGGATGTGACATCTGAGTTATGATTACGTTGTTTGTCATTTTAATTATCAGTTTGTGTCCTGGATCCGATCCCCCCCCATCCCAATGTTTGCACTTGGCCCTTGTGACAATCCGGCCAATCAGGATGGTTGAGCCTGCCACCACTATCAAAAGGCCACTAAGGTGCCCCTGTCTAGACCTGTCCACATGCCTTCTCAGTCACTTGAAGACCGCCCTGTCTCCCCTGCCCCTGTCAGTGTCCCTCTGTCTCCCCCCCTTCATCATCACATCCCCTACTCTCCTTAACGGCAGGTTTCACTCTGCCCCCTATGAGTGCTTTCTTTCACCATCTACCCCATTGGTTATTTTGAGCTTGGCCCCCTCCTCCCTTCTCTCCTCCCTCTCCACCCCCCTTTGACCTCCTCCTTGTACTCTGGCTGTCATTTTCAACCACTAGCCCAATTGCCATTAACCATGGTGATACATAGGCGTTTGTTCTTTGCAGACATTTGCCCTTCTGCCTCAGTCCTTCCACGCCCCACCTTCACCATTTTCAGTATTATGTTGACAGCTTATTTGATCATTAGTCCCTCCACCAATGATTACAGGTCATCTCTTCCCCCTATGTTGAATCTTTGTAGACCTACCATAGTTTGTCACTTGTTTTGTTACTCTCCTCACCTCTTCCATCCTCTTCCGTCACTCCCCTCCTTATGTGACTCCTGCACTGCAACTGTTCCCATCAGGCATGGGAATGTTGATGCTAGTTATGTCATCCTACAATCCGTCCCTAGGCTCTCCCTTATTGGTCATGGCATTTATTATAAGTACTTTGCTTTTCCAGTTCATTCTCCCACTGTAGGAATATACTGTTCTTCTCCCTTATTCACACCCTCATTGATGCAATTTGATGAAGTTTGTGTGTTGTTCATTTCATCGATTTCAATGATTCAGTGATGGGTCACTGTCTGCCATTGCCGATGTGGTGTACTCTGTACATGATATGTTCTGCTGGTCAATGGCTTATGCAATGTGTTGATTTGTTTTGACGTGTTAGGGGATTGGTGCGGTTTGAGACACAGGGGGGTCTTTGGTGTTATGTTCATATGTGCTGTGTACGGGACACTGGCATTCACTTCATTTCACAATTATGTATTCTAGACAGGTCCATATGGACAAATACACTTAGGCAACACTGCACCCAGAGACATTGCACTCAGATTGCCTTCTCATGCATGCTGTGTCATGACAATCCATGTTCAATTCCAAGTCATTATTCGTGGACATGCATGGAAGGGTGATATTTGTTTGTATGCCTTTTTTGAACTGATGCAGAGGTGTTTTCACAAATGCAATGCACACTCACTATGCTGTGCTGTGTGCAGTGTTTGATATGGCCATTTGCTATTGTCCAGTGTGCATTGCAAAAGGTATTCAGACTTTTGTTGCTTAAATGACTGGTGGCATGCATTTGTGGCACCATTTTCTGGGTGTGAGATTTTGGTCACTGCTTTCTTCCGATTCGAGGTGAGGTATCATCGTCTGGTGACTGCTTACATTTCTCACATGGCACTTCATGACTATTGTGTCATGTGTGGTGCATATGTTTGGATGTTTTCACATTGCATGCCATGGTATGGTGTGGCAGTCAGTGTCGAGGAGTGTTGGGAGGGTTCGGGTGGCATGCCAGTCTTTTCATGCCCTGTTTAGCAAGGGGGGGACATGCCTTGAATGTGTTCCCTTTGGTCACATGGGATTGGTTGTGTTTAAGTATCTAGGGATGCACACAATGTAGCACTTCTGTGGACACATTCTCAGGGTGGTAAGGTTGTGACAGTTAACTGTCCCTTTCTCATCATCGATTGTGACCTGCTATGTGCCAGGCCTGTGTGCACTCCGCAGGGGTTAGAGTTTAGGTGAAAAATGTGGCCACAAGCTGGGTATGGGCTGCCTCGCCACAAGCCTTTTCCCCTCCCATGCGCAGAGGCCGTGCGTGTGGTTGGGGATGTGGGGGCACCACCATGTCCACCAGTACGCCATGCCGTGTTGCAACATTGTGCAGGGTACATGCTGCCACAATGATCCTGCACACTACTGGGGGTGCATAAAGTAGCTGGCCACCAGAGCGGTCAAGGGAGCGAAAGCGTGACTTCAGCACTCCGAATGTGCGCTCCACTATGGCCCGGGTTGCAATGTGGGATGCGTTGTATCTTACCTGGGGTGGTGTGGTGGGGTTCCGTATGGGCGTCATCATGTAGGTGCTCAGAGGGTAGGCACTGTCCCCTGGTATGGTGATAATAGTTGTCACTAGTGGGGCTTTGGTATTTGTCTGTGTGTGACAAGTATGCATGTGTACAGGCATTTGTACTCAACTAGGAGCCCTGTGTCGCCATGTTTCCCAGCTTCCAGGGCCCGGCTCAGGGCAGACATTCTGAATATGAAACTGTCATGGGTGGACCCAGGGAAGTTTGCATATACAGTGGTGATGATCCCCTTGGCATCGCAAACCACCTGCACATTGATGGAATGGCAGTGCTTGCGGTTTTGATAGATGTGCTCAGTGGTCCTAGGTGGACGTAGGGCCACGTGGGTGCAATCTATGGTACCAAGCACTTTGTGGAAGTGTGCCACCCTGTAAAAGTCCAGGACCACGGCCTGCCTTTCTGCGGGTGTTCTGGGCATGTATATGTACCTGCGGACTGAGGGGCACCCAGTGATGATTGCCAACACCTGGTGTAGGCAGCGTGACTGCGTGGCCTGTGAGACCCCCCCACTATGGCAGTTGTCCGCTGAAATGATCCAGTGGCCAAAAAATGCAGTACATTGAGCACCTTCTCCAAGGGGCTCAATGCTTGGGAGCACAGGGTGGGTGATGTGAGTTCATCCTCCCACTCCCTGACCAGCTCTAGGATGAAATGAGGTGGAAACCTATACCTACCACAGACCTGGTCGTCTGGCATCCCAAAAAGGCTGGTCCTGGGCAAGAAAATGCGGGACCTGGCTATTCTCCTCCTCCTGCGGTGTCCCACGATCACTGCTGCGAGGAATGGGACATTCATCGTTGCTGTATATGCTTGTTTGTTGTTTGCACGCACATTTATAATGCCGGAGGGCGCTTCCGCCTGCTTTTGTGTGGCGGACGTAATTGTGCATGTGCGTATGTTTTGACGTGCGTGGGTTTTCCCTATTTGATTCCACGAATACGTGTAGGTTGCATGCGTGTGGGCGTTCCGTTTATTTCCCAGCGGTACTTCCCCTGTTACGCCCTTATTTTCATGCGTTGTTCCCCATTCTGCATTTTCTGCCACTTTCTCCACCCCCTTTTTCATGTGTGCACTGACGTTGTGCGCTTTCACTGTGCGCATCGCGCACTGCGTTTGGGATGTGGAAATGACACGCACACCCCGGAAATTATACGCGCAGGTCCTTCCATGAATCGCACGCGTGCGATTCGCACGCATGCGCTGGCTTTTTCACACTTGCGCCTGCTTGTGCCACTGATTTCAGTGCACATTTATTCCATGAATTACCCACTATATATTTTCTTTGTTGTGTGTAGTGTGCCACATTTTGTACAAAAATTAGCAAAATCTCTCTTTTCTTTTCAACCAATTTGATATATATTCCTATGAAAATAAGCTAAACTGTCTTGTAAAATTATTATTTCAGGTAATCCTCATCAACAAATGTGAATTACGCTGATACAATTATTAATGAATCAATACCTTTTGATGTATTACTGAAGGTACGCTTCATCTCAATGTATTGTCCTTTGGTTCTCATCAGGTTTTTTTCACCACCTATCAAACAGAAAGCGTACATTGTTTATATGTGTTTTAGCATTTCTCTATCTTCTATTGGGTAACAAAATATATAAATCTGTGGGTAAGTTATGTGTACTAGGTTTTCTGAGTCTATGCATAACGCTAGATATACTTTCCACTTGTTTGAATCATTAATTCGTACCTTAGGTATGAAGTTGAAGATCACAGTTTGTTAACTGTATGTTGGAGCATTGTTGCATGTTTGGCAGACATTTATTAGGCTTCTTTTATAGTTTGTTTTTAGAAATAGAAGTAGGATTGTTCAAAGTCCAAAAAATCATTTCTATGTGTTTTACCATGTTGGAATGGTAAAAACCAACATTTTGTTACTGAGATTTCCTGTTTTATTGTGTTTGTTTTTATTTTTGATTGGTGCATTAGCATTAATTTATATTCCAAATTTTAAATATGTAACACTGTTTGCTGATGTATTTCAAATTTGTCTAAATGTCATGAGTTAATATCATTACATTTTTCTAAGTTACAGTATTCAATTTTGATATTTAATAACATTAGAAATTGTACCTGAAAAATGTCCTTACTATAGAATCATTTCTTAGTATGTACTGCATTTTTCTGCAAGTATGAAATCCTTTGTTGGTACAATTCCATGTTAGTTGCATCATTACTTGCTGTTATATCTTCCAGCGGATGTGTTATGTCAAACTTTACTATATCAGTGTATGTAGTATAAGTTTAAGTTTACTTGATCTTCCCATATCACTGTTCTTCATTCTTGTGTATTTAGCAGAATAAAAGCAATCACAATATTAAGTTTCCATTTGGTTGCCCTCCTGATGCCTCTAGTAATTCATTGGGCTTCCATTTGTACTGGTTTTTGATGTCAGCTAGAGAGTAAAACCTCAAAAAATGAATGTAATTCCTGATCAGAATTGAGTCCAATGATTGTACTCTAAAGAAAATATATATATGTTGCCTCTTGTTGTTGCAATACTCTTTCTTGATCACCTCCTGCTATTGGCTGTTTGATTTTACAAATCGACAAAAAATAATTGGTTCAATGCTTTCTTCTTTGTTCTACTGCCCAATGCTCTGCTTATGGTTGTCTTGTCTCTTGGATTCATATTGATCTTAGATGCTTGTAAATAAGCATTTTTAATGGTCCGATCATGCTTCCTTTATATACCTTTTACAGATACATGTAATGCCATACACAACAAATGTATTTTTACAGTTTATAAACTGTTCAATTTGTATACCTCTATTATCACAGTCAGACATATTGGTGAATTCTGGGTGAATTTACAAAAGTTGCAGGCTGTAGGGATATCTGGGTGCTAATTCATGCAAATAACAGCACATGTGCACAGCTGTGTTTCCAGGGGAAGTTACAAAATGGGTGTAAATGTGGATGATGACTTTAAAGGCAAAATGTTTTCAGTTTTTCTCTCAGTTTGCAGCCTGCAAAATAGGTATTTATTTTCAAAAGCACTCAACAATATGTGCAGTCATTTTAAAATGCAAGTGGGATAATCTAGGGGCACAGGTCAGCGGGTTAATGGGATTAGCCTGAAGGTAGAGAAGAGATGGGATGTTACATGAAGAGAAATGCCACATTAGGTTTACATAAAAAGACAGAATGCAGAAAAGACAGGTTTTCAATGTGCATATAAACAAATTAAGTATGTCTATCTGTGACAAACTGCATTGTGGAAATAACCAATATAACAGAATATATTAACCAAACGCCCATTAACCAACGAATTGTCCCAAATTAACATTGTAATGCAGTTGGTAAACACAGATGAAAATGCATTCGGTTTTAGTGCTCTTCTATGGAGAAGAGAAAATATGCACATTAGGAAACTAGAAGGGTAACCGTTTCTTGCATAACTGAAGCTACCATTTTTCTCGTAGGAAGTGAATAGTTACATGCAGGCCCTTGTAATGTGATTGGTAGAAGTCTGGGGTTATTAGAACCACGTCAGGGAGGCTGAGTTAATTTGTGATGGACAGGCAGAGGAAATTTAAGCAGCTGAGCTGGGGGGTGTAGTCAGAGCGTCCTGAGATTCAATTCCTACCCCTGCTTCCCTGGGATGCTGGGCTCCAGGGCTGCACTGTGGAAGACAGCTTGAAGGCAATGCAGAGGGTGTGTCGTGCTGCTGGCATTGCAGTGACTGGAATTCCAAATGCTGTGCCCGTGGGCTGTGTGAGGTTCACGTAGATAAGCTCCGGCAGCAAGTGATCCAGACTTCACTTTTTGTAAGTTAGGTCATAAGTGAGGAGCGCGAGAATGTATGGAATGCATTGTATTTACTGGCAGACAGTGTAGTAAGTTAGGTTTGAAAACAATAGTGTCATATTTTTTTTCTCTGCATTTCTGCACTGGGTAAAAAGAGCTGCATGCCACGTTCAGCAAAAATCTCCCATTTTGCGATGTGTTTTTTCTTTTTTTATCTCCTAGAGGCTTGAAGCTGTATCCACTGTCGGTAAGAGCATGTAATTGTAATATCATGTAATGTAACATTTTCTTATGGTTGTACAATACAGAGTTTAAGGCAAATAATAACAGCATATGAAATTATCGAAATGAGACTAGTGCTTGGTTTTTGTGTTTCATTTCATGCGTCTGTTGGTCACTGTTTCAAGGGGGAGAAGGAGTCCAGAGGGTTTTGATGTTTACACCACAGTAATAAAATATTTACCGCTTTTGCTACCACCCAAGGTAAAGTTAGGAAACAAGGAAGAATATACATATGCAAGATTGAAAGGTGCGAGTATGTGTGGATGGGCTTTTCTCTGCATGCTGAAGAGAAAGCGGTGCCCTCCAAGGCACATACGTTACTGATGTAAATAAATCAGTAACATGAGCTACATGCAATTAGTAGCATTCTGTATAATCTTACTGGGTTCCTTGAAAGTGTGCCAGGTCCAAAGGTTCTTTATCATCAGCCAAAGGTGGGTCATAATTATAACGGGGGGAGATATATATTATCATAGGGCTGTATGATGGAAAGTATGCTCACCACTAAAATTACCACTATGCCACAAAAATAAAATACCACTAAAAATTACCACCAAAGTAAACTAACACTAAATTACCAGCAGAATAAGATAGTTCTGATTTATTACCAAAATAGGGTAATACTGGACTACCACCAACAGTAAGGCCAATTTCCCGCCAAAATACTGCCAAAATATCACAAGACCAAAATAATGCCAAATCAGGAATGAGCCCAAAGACAAAATCTCCTACAAGGCTCCACACTTAAAAAAAAAACTCTTAAGGGTTCTGTTCACCAGGATCTTTGTTCTCCCAAATCTTTCTTCTTTTCTTCTTTTCCCAACATAGACTTGGTGTGATCATATTTCCAGTTATGAACATGTATGTGTCCATTGTCTTTGAATTCCTTTTATTTTGATGTATTAATAGATCTTTTCCCATAATGTTTGTGTTTTTTCTTATGCATTTTTAATGTTAGTTTTTTTTATACCCTCTTTTCCAAAAATCTACATCTCAATGTCTTACATTTTTCTTTACATGTGTTTTCTACACTACAGTTGTGCCTGCCTCTCACAAACTTGCCTACTGGTAATTTCTTATAACACATTTTTGTGGCAGCTTTATGCAAATAATTTCATATTGGCTTCAGTAGGTTTTCTAAATGTTTTAGTTTCTATCCTGTTGTTAACAACATATATTTCCACATCTAGAAGTGAAATATTATTTTTGATCAGAAGTAAATTCATTGTAAATGTAATGTTTATTGAATTGTTGTTCATATAGTCCACAAATTCCTTCAACTAATTTTAGTACCTGCCCATATTATTAAGATATCACTGTTAAAACATGCCCATCTATATATATGTAAAAAACGTAGGTATGTTTCCATACTCAATTACCTTTAATAAGTCGCATGGACCTATGCCCCCATCATGAAAGCGATCAGTGGTGACCATTAATAAGTGTCAGGGACCTACGCCCCCTTCCTGGAAGCGATAGGTGGTAATTCCAATATTTAAGATTTAAGATGAGGGACAGAAGTGTCCCTATGAATTACTGACCGATATGGACCTTTAAGATATGCTAGAACCTGTATGTTATGCCAAGAACGGCTTCTTTCATTATATTTGTCTGATTAAACCAAAATATAAGTGTTTCTTCTAGGAACCCCATCACTAGATTTGGAACTGATAGAGAAAAGTTCGACCCCATCAAGACTCCTTTTTTCTGATCATATAGGTAATTGTCAAAAAATGTTAAAGAATTTTTGAATATTAATTTTAAAAAGAGCTTCAGCATTTCTTTTGCCAGGAAGTATGATGCAGATTTATTGTTATAGTAGTAGTACTCCAAAGCTTTCAGTGCTGCTTCGTGTTCTATTGATGTATATGACACTATTACATCCATTGTAACTAGCCAATAATTCTCTGTCCATTTAATGTCAGGCAGTTGGTTAAGTATGTGCATGGAATCACGAGTGAATGACTTCAATTCGACAACCAGTCGGTTTAAAAAGCTGTCAATGAATTCAGATATTGGTCCTAGGGTAGGTCCTATACCATTTGCTATTGGTCTGCCCGCTGGCATTTTAACAAAATCATTTGGCTGTTTCTCAGAAGAAAGTATATAAAGGTATGTGTTACATTTTTCCATGGGTTTTCCCTGATTTTGGGGTAGTCTCCTTCCACTTGTAAGCAACGTTTGCCCATTTGAACATAATCATCCTTTTTAATTTTTTTCATTATTACAATGTTGCTGCCTTTATCGAATAAATAAATACATATTGTTATGGTAATATTCGTATGGCTTTGTAACACATTTAATATTTAATGTTCATCTCTTGTTCAATTGTATTTCATGAACGGATTCTTTTTTAAATAGTCATCATCCAATCTAATGGTCTCCTCAGTGACTAAATCAAAGAATACATCAATGATATTTTCTTTCAGAAGTGGCGGTCTGAATTTAGATTTTGATTTGAGACAATTCTCCCTACTTGCCCACTGTTCAATGTCTAATTCATGAATTAATCTTCTTACATCCAGTGTGGTTTCTTCATCTAATTACATGAATAGTTTGATATTTTCCAAATGCATTCATTTCTGTGTAGATGTGTTTTGTGCTACTGCACTCATTTTTGGATCTGAATTTACAAATTTGCAAAATATGTATTGAATTTCAGTTTTCAACAGAATTATCTGGTGGTTACCCCTCTTGGATCTTCGTTTTGCCTTGCTATCTGCCTTGCCTCTTGATCCTCTGTTTGATTTTCTAATACATGTTCTGTATTGCCCTGTTGGACAAATAAAATCACGGTTTTATTACTTAATGTCACCATATAACTATTTGCTTTTCTGCATCTTTTAATTTCAGCCAGATCATTTATTTTGGATTTTGTGAACTATCCAATTATTGTGCTAGTACTCTCTTCTCCACTTTCAATACTTTCATCATCTGAACTAGCAGGTTTTGCCATTGGTGTATTTTAGCACAAAACACTGCCCATCGTCTCCCTCATCATGTCCAGTACAGACTACGCCAACAGCCTATACCTCTGAAGGCCGGATTATCTACTGAGGAAACTGCAATGTCTACAGAACGCAGCAGCCAGACTTCTCAAACTCTCACGAAGGGACCCCATCACTCTAGCGCTTAAGATGCTACATTGGCTGGCATTCAAAAAACAAATCACATTCAAATGTACATATCACACACGGCAATCCACGGCTAAGGAGCAGAATTCTTGAAAAAGAAAATCACCATTTACCAGCTGACCAGAACACTCAGATCCAGCAATGACATCTGCCTGGAACCTAAACCATACACAAGGACAAGACATGGTGGATCAGCATTCTCTTGCATAGCTGCACAAATGTGGAATTCCCTCCCGAGAGAAATACGAAAAATGAACGACCATCTAAAATTCAGAAAACTCTTAAAAACATGGCTCTTCAACTCAGAACCAGAGGAAAATGAATGACTAACATCCTCAGCCCACGGAATGCTGACACAATTGGGGACAAGACCAGAGCACACCAAAGTGCAGGGAAGTAGAGAGACCTCTGAATGGGAGGGAGACCCAGTTGCACCTGTTCCCATAGAGAGCCCTACCAGAAACTAAGAAGAGAAATAGGAACGTCCTAAACAGAATCACAGACAGGGGACATTAGAATTGAAGGGGAAAGAGTGGGCAACCGAACAGATAAACCATGGGGCCCATGGAGATCAAGGGGCCCAGGGAGGTGATGGTGGCTGCACACCAGGATATGCCAGGGGAAATCCATTAGTCTCAACACAGTGCGGGGGTGGAGGAGGCATCACCACTAAATTGCCCTGCTAACAACCTATACAACTCTGCACAGAATATAGGAGGAAAACACCCTTAGCACACCGCAGTGCACGACACTGGCAGGGAAATGTACCACAGGTGGGCCAAACTGAGGGGGTACGATAAAGCATCACCACTAAGTGAGCCCCACTAAAAAACTCATCCCTCTGATTACACCTTTCAAACTCTAAACAAAACACAACCATACCTATACAACACAACAAACAGCATGCATTTCACTGCACCGCAACAATTAAACAAACCACACATAGCCCCGCACAACAGTACATGACAACTACCGACCGAAAATTCACACCTACTCAGCGAATAGTGTAAACCGAACTGAAGCAGCCCACAGCACATCACAGCTCTCTTGTGCTTTTTCCCGCTCAGCCCTACTAACTTATCTTAACCTCTTGCTTTTCAGAGGCAACAGAGCACCAGGGGACCACTCAGGTGGTGATAGTGTGCCGTATAAATATTCTTTAACATAACATAACATCATATGTGGGTTGATATGTAGAGGCTATCTAATTCATGATCATTTTTTGTCTCTAAAATACTTTCAAGAATTTTTCAATTTTATCTTATCTTCGTAGTATTTGATCCAAGGTTTGAAATTCGTTTTAATACTGTCACATTGATTAAGATACATTTTATGTAATTCATCTTCCAGTGACACTATATAATATTATGCTTTATTGAGATATTGTGCAGCATGTTTAATAAGAAGATGTATTGATGTAAATGAAAGTTGTGTGAGATTTTCATCCATTTGTTCAGCTAAGTCATTGGCCCTCATTACGACCCTGGCGGAAATCGAAAAACGATGGCGGAAATGCAATACCGCCATCGAATAGCGCTCGGTGCGATTATGACCCGTCACCGTAAAGTACGATGCCATTAGCGACACCGTAGTGAACGCCAACGCTAACTGCACCAAGTACGCGCACGCGCGCCATGCGAAACCGTAATTACCACCATGGCGCAACGGTACGCGAATTCTGACCCTAGCGGACATTTACCTAACGCCATCAAGCATGGCGGAAAGTACCATTCCGCCATGGTGAGAAGTACGGCATCGCGAACCAACCGTAAATGGCCCTACTGAGTGCCTGTACACCACTCCCTGGCCACATTGCACAACTCCTCGTAGGTGCAATGAAGTCACACAATGCAACCAGTGAAATGTACAAGTCACCCATGCATGCCAACGAACAAATGAATGTAGGGGCTTCAAGTGCCTTGTGAGTGGCCATCCATATTTGCCATGGCACCATTGCCGTACTGATGCAGCACAGGCATGTGAAGGTTCAAGTACAGCAACATGAACTGAAATATGAGACAAACAAAAACAGGCCCCTCATCGCTTGACACCAGTGTAAGGCAACATTCAAAGCAGTATCCTGAGTGAGACTGCACCAGCCCTGTACTCCTGCCAGTAAACAAACCAACCATCAGCATAAGCATGTACCACACAAGTTGGCAGAGTGACTGAGCAGCCAGGCTCATCTCAAGAGGGGCCAATGGGAGCTGCAGGGCACAGATGGCACGAATACAGAAGCTATTCCAATGGACATGACCTCAGTCTCCCTCCAAGAAACGCACGCAAACACAGGCACCTGTGACCAGCCATATTCTGATAATCACATCATTCCACCAATCCACCTGGCTGACCGGCATCTGTTACACAAAAGCTAATCCCCCGCCCCTGAGCATGACATCATTAAAACAGTCATAATGGCAGCCCCTATCCCTGACCTCACTGGGCTTCGTAGGCAAACGCGCCCAGTACAGTACCACGCAACTATACTCAGAAGCCGGAACCCAATGCAGATCTTCTCACAATACATCGCCCCACAAATAGGAATATGCTACATTACTTGCAAAGAAGAACGCTACACGGTTAATATCAGAATAGACATTTAATGCACAACAAAATCACCAAGCCCATACAGCTATTAGGTCATGAACTCCAAAATATATTTCATTATTGTGGGCTGCATCCGCAATAAATGACCAGCTTCTTCTTGCGTGACGCCCTGTTCCCTCATGGTACACAGGGGCTACATTCACGTTCAAAAAGGCAACATGGAAGCGCTTAGAACCGCAGGGCCGTCCCATTAGGTAGGCACTAGTCCAGCTGAAAGGTCGATATGTTGCTCCTAGCCACTAGTACTGCGTAAGGGCATGTGGCCCATTGGCGATCGTCCCATAAGATCGTAATGGTGCTCCACTGATTAACACGAAGCAGCAGGTGTCGGGAGTAAAAGCCATCTGCAGGAGTGGCATACAGATGGCAGCGGCAAAAGGGGAGGAGATACCTGTCACCCAAATGAAATGAAAAAGAATAGTATGGGCATCAGAACTTCATTTGACTTACTCACTTCAATGATCACACTAAATCCACAGCCATATGCAAGCTAGCCCACTCAAAAGGATTATTCCCACCCAAAAATCACTTGCGAATCATAACTATATAAATCGAGGTGAAAACACTATTACAAACGAGTGTTTGTGTGCATGCGTCTGTTAAAACAGAATCCATTAGATGGGATTAGTAACGTGCATAGACACAAGTGTTTGAATGCGCGTCGAGACAGGGAGGGTTCAACAAGGGCAGATAGACGATGGTCCCACTATGGCAGCCCTGCATCACATAGCGCAGGGGAAGTGGATAGATTCCAAAAAGCCATGTACATGGCAAACTCTCTATTAAATCATCTGTCCATGCATCCATACATCATTCCCTCATCCCGGTATGAAAACGCCTGATTATTTACTCACATAACATGTGAAATTTCCATTGAGTCTGTGCGTAATGCAGTCTGCAAAATCCACTGTGCTCCAGCCCGGAATTCCAGTGTTGTGAAGTAACATGTATTTGGGAACGTCCGGCCTTATCGTCCACTACGCTATTGCGCATCCCATACTATTCATATCAATCATTGCATTCTCGCCATGGCCCCTGTCCGAAGGACATTAAACAATAGAACTTTATATCTGCAGTCAGACCTGTGGGCATCTCCTCGCCGCTAGCTGAAAACCGAAAGTGCTGTCCTTCGAATTCCTCATTTGCAACATCACGTCGAAAAGGCATCTGTGACCGCTTGAAATCACAAATCCATCCATGTAGTGCGGCAGTGTGTGAAAATGGCAACTGGCTTCACTCACAAATGGGACGCCCCGCCCGTCGGTGAACCTCGGTACAGTGCTGCATGAGGGTCCACCGTTAATCGAGTACTATATTCCACTGACCCTTCACAAGTTTGTTCGCGACTGCAAAGATAGTATGTGAAACAATGGGACCATAGCAGAATGAACATATGAACCAATATTTCACTGCCATCGGGATTAAATACATGATTGTAATAGCAAGATGCCATGCGTCAAATTGCAGCGTTGTGTGCGGGACGTGCTCGCCCAAAGGGGATTGCAGCTTGCACAGGTGGAATGAATCACCACAGGTGGAGGCTATACAGCCTGAAAACACATAAATTGCACACCCAACCCCCTCCCACAACCACACCCACTCCAAAATGCTACCGGCAGGACTAGCGATGTTGGCCCTGGGGGACCTGATAGCACTGCAAGTACTCCAACTTCAAGAAGAAGACGAACACCAACTACTACAACAACCGGCCGCACAGAGGAGACGCAGGAGGAGGAGGAGGGCAAGGCAGGGCCAGCAAGGCCCACCAGCAAAGCCACTACCACCACGCAGGCAGCCCGCAATCCCACGCCTCCGAGCACATCCGTTCAACCTCACTGATGAGCAGATCCACACCCTCTACCGTTTGGACCGGGACACCATAACCGCCATTGTGGACATGACACACGCTGACCTTGTCAGCATGATAGATAGCCCAACCGCCATCCCACCCCTACTGAAGGTGGTGTCTGTACTACACTTCCTGGCCACAGGCACCTACCAGCACACAGTCGGACAGTTGCATGGCATTTCACAGCCACTGTTGTCACAGACACTATTGCAAGTGCTCGATGCCCTCCTGAAGCACGCAGACGACTACATCTCTCTACCACGCTCGGAGCAGGAAATTACGAACACAAAAGTGGGATTCCATGCACTTGCCGGCATACCGGGTTGCATTGGTGCCATCGACTGCACCCATGTGGAATTGGTTGTCCCACATGCCATGGAGGCCCAGTACCGCAACCAAAAACAATATCATTCTCTTAATGTACAAATGGTGTGTGACTCCAACAGGATCATTACACATTGTTGTGCCCGATTTCCTGGATCAACCCATGATTCTATGGTCTTGAGGAACTCTACAATACCACGCTACATGGAGCGACACGCTGGGAACAGATCCTGGCTACTCGGTGAGTCTCATTTCATGCATGATAATGTGGGGTATGTGATGCGGCAATGACCTGGCAGGAAGGGGGGGGGATGCGTACGTAGCAATGTCATTCCACAAACATCCTTTATTGTCCACATACAGGTGATGCCGGGTATCCACTGAAGAGATGGCTCCTTACACCACTCCGGAACCCACAGAACCAGCATGAGGAGGACTACAACCATGCCCACTCACGTACCCGTGTAGTCATAGAACAGGCATTCGGCCTACTGAAGGCTCGTTTCCGCTGCCTCAGCAGGTCTGGCGGGGCACTCCTGTACCGCCATGAGAAGGTTGCAAAGATGGTCATGGCATGTGTCATGCTACACAACATGTGCGTACATAGAAATGTGCCCATGCCCCCTGACGCAGAACTGCAAGCACCTGAAGATGGTCATGATGAGGGTGGGGATGTGGCAGCACCTCAAGGTGTCCGCGAGGCACAGGAGGGCCGTGAAATTCGTCAGATTATCATAGATTCATGCTTCTAGCACTCACGCCTGGTGGCTGATACATGGACACGGGACTT
Organism: Ambystoma mexicanum; assembly: GCF_040938575.1. NCBI lineage: Eukaryota > Metazoa > Chordata > Amphibia > Caudata > Ambystomatidae > Ambystoma > Ambystoma mexicanum. The sequence continues at coordinate 124,977,401 of NC_090940.1, read as the reverse complement.
GTGGCACTGTGTGTGTCTGGAACATGCAGAATATGGACTGTACGCCTATAAAGGCCTCGTACACAAAGATCAATGTCCACACATCTCATTGGATGATTGTGAAATGTTTATAGCATATGTGAAATTATGTTACACACCCCATCGACCCGCCACCCAAGTAAGCCCAACACACCCCCTCCACCCTCCTACCTTCCCCCCGAACACCAGTGTCCAAAGATGCTCATTGTCAGTGGGCAGACGCTATTGCAAGCCCCCTCTCCGGGTATCAGGGGCACCCCTGCCTGTGGAGCGCAGGTTCCTCCCAGATCTACGTTGGGGGCTGCCCTGGACGGAACTTGCAACGGATGATGTCTCTGCCTGCTCACGTCCATGCATGTCCCTAAGGGTTTGTGAGAGCTCAGTGAGCACACGGCGCACAGCGGCAAGTTCAGCACATACGTCTTTGGACGTCGCATGCAGTTCCCCCCTCAGGCTCTCGGTGCTTCTCTCCATTTGTACTCTCAGGCTCTCGGTGCTTCTCTCCATTTGTACCCTCAGGCTCTCGGTGCTTCTCTCCATTTGTGCCCTTAGTGTCTCTGTACTTCTCTCCATTTCTGCCCTAAGTGTCTCAGTAGATGTTTCTATGGCTGCCTTAGTACCCCCACATTCATCAGCATGCTCCTTGAGGAGCGTGGCCAGTTGCTGCTGTTGCACGATCACCTGGTCGAGGGACTGTTGCCTCTGCTGGGCCATGCCCATTTGCGGTGGTGTCACAGAGGGGCTGATCACCTCATGTTGCCTTGCCACAGGGCTTGTGGGGGATGGCCAGTCGTCGTCTTGTGGGTGCCCCTGCGTGGTATCCTCATGGTGTACGGGATGAAACAAACAGGGGGATTGAGACAGGTCATGGATGGATCCTACATCGACATCACCGTTTTCTGTGTCGGAGCATGCTGCCATTAATGCAGTGTCACCTATGGTGCTGCTGCCACCAGAAGCAGTGCCTTCTGTGGCATCCATTGGGGGGACCTGTGGTGGTGCTGTTGTGGGCATGCTGGCTGCTGGGGTGCCTGTTGAAGTCCCCTCCTGTGTGCTGCCACTTGATTTGTGCTGCTGCCGTGTCTTGATCCGTGCAGCTGAGGTGGAGGGTCTTTGGCCGTTGGTCTTGGCCCTCTTTGCAGGTGTGCTGGTAGGGGTGTCCTGGAGCTCGTCGTTTGAATCGGACCCTGTGGTGGAGTAAAGGAGGGCGAGCGTTATTAATGGGTCTGTGGAAATTGGAATGGCAATGTATCACATGCATTGGGGTGGTACCTGAGGGTGATTTGGGTCAGGGCCTTGGAGGTGGTTTCATTTTTGTGTGGATTGAGGATGCAGTTGTTTTGCAGCCTGCAGTTAGGGTGTGCCTGCTGCACGTGTAGAGGGTGTTTTTAGGATTTCTAATTATTTATGTATTTATTGTGACTTTTAAAGTGCGCTATCAGGCCAATGTATGTGGACGTTGTCCTGGACATGTGTTTCTGTTGCACTATGTGGACACATGGTACTTCACATGATTGGACATTGTGGATTTAGCATTGTTTTATTTGGCCCACCTACCTGATTCTTCGGATGTCTGCACTCCTTTCTCCATCCCTCCGACTCCCTCTATACTCTCCATTCCAATGGTGGAGACACAGATTTCTTCCCAGGGGGTCAACTTGATGGGTGATTCCGATCCTCCCCCGGTAGCTGTGGCAATGTTACGGTTGGCTGATAGTATGCTCCGTACGCGTATCTGCAAGTCGTCCCATCGCTTTCTGCATTGCTGTGGGTTGCGGGGTGCGGTCCCCACCGCACTTACCCGCTGTGCCACCAGGGCCCATATGGCCTTCTTGTTCGCAAGTGCCGTCCTGGTCATTTGCGTCGAGAAGACGACGGCAGCATTCTCCTGGAGGGTCTCTGTGAGCACGGTGAGTTCCTCATGGGAGAAGTGGACCTGCCGCTTGCGGTCGCATGCTTTTTTCGCTACTTTTCCCATTTTTGTTGTTTTCACTAGGGTGGATTTCGGGTTGGGATGTGTCTCAGGGTAGGATTTTTAATGGTTGTGTGGGAATTCTGATTTTATAGGTGTACGGCGTGCTGTTTCCCGTTCCGGGACCATGTTTTTACTTCCGTTTCCGTATATTTACGGTCACCGTATTTTCCGATTGCCGCTCATTACGGTGACCGCTATGATGGGTGGCGGAATTGCACCTAGGGCGCCGTACGACGGCGGTGAGGGGCGTTTTGGGGACATTTCCGCCATCGCGGACTTTGCACTTCCGCCATGGCGTAGTGCTCGTGCCCGATGGGTCAGAATTAGCCGCACTTTACTCCATCGTGCAATGGCGGAAACGCTATTTACGCTATGGCGGTCAGGTCAGTTACTTTCCGCCAGGGTCGTAATGAGGGCCATTGTCTTCATCATTTTCAAAATTTGGAAAGATTGAAATTTGTAAACCTCTCGGTATCAATGTATTGTCTAGATATTCCTTGAGTGTAACTACTTTCCAACATTTGGTTATTTCTTTTTTATTTACATTTCCTAACCTAGAAACATGTTCTCTTAAAGTTTTTGTGAGTGAAAAGGTGCAGGCACCTGTGGTGCTTAAATGTATGCATTTCAGCCTCAATTTGGGACAGGTACATTTTAAGTCTCTGTTCACATGGGAAAAATTGCACTCGGCTGCAAGATTAAATTGTGTTAGCTGCAGGGTTGACATGAAGCTCTGACATAAAGCTTTGTGAATCCAGCCCTTTGTTCTTAACTTAGTAACTGTTACTAGTAAACATAGTCATTGGCCAGGGATCATGGGAGTCGTAGTCCAAATCATCTGGACAACTGGAGGTTGCAGATCCCTATAGCAACACAAGTGAAGCTGAATCCATGGCCCATAAAAGCCTTAACTGAATCGTTTCAAAAATAGAGGTTTGATTTTTTTTTATACAAAAAAAGGCAAACCACGAAGTGGACCGGACTAAAAGAAATGAACTAGAACAAACACGTATAGCATCAGAAATTAATGAAAAGATATGAAAAAGAGGAGAACAAAATCAGGCATACTTCTTTTCAGATATCATCCAAAAGAGTTACTACATTGTACATTTAAGATTTTACGGTGTTTGGATGAGGTAAACAATGAAAAACAATATCTGATGTCAGCCTGTAGGTTTGGGATTTTTCCGCAGCAGTGATTGATTGTTGATTGGGGGTGGGGGGCGGGCTGTGGTAGTTTCAAAAAGAACCAGAGAGCTTCTAGGTGCAATAGAAAAAAGAAAAGTGTCAATGTGAAGCAAGGAGTGTGGGAGCAGCATTGAGAGGCAGAGATATTTTCCATGCTTCCTTGTTGTCCTTCTCTGACTCTAGGGAGGATCTCTCTCCACTCACTTGATGCAAGCGGACCTGCAGTAGCCCAGGAGTGCAGGTACTCCTGATGTGCCCTAATGGCAGGGGTGGCAAGGTGATAGATATATCATTAAACATTGGTTTCCCATGCCTATGGTGATTCATCTTTCTGGTTGGAGTTAATCAGTTCAACCGTGAATTTTGAATTTTGAAATACATGTACCGCGCACACAAATAACTAAATCGTATCCTGGCGCAGATGGTAAACAAGTTTGTGGGAAAAAAAACAAAAGAAAAACGTGTATTGGCATTGAGGCTGGGAGGCGCCCAACCTTAATTTAGGTTATAATAGTAATAATATTTTTTATTGAGTTATAGCTCAAATTGCTCAAATTGAGCTTTAAACAAATAAAATCATATAGTCAAATCAAAACAAAAAACATTTACATAATAACATATATAATGTATACGTACATTAAACCGAATCAAAAATTCATGACACCAACTCCAATCAGGTCAAATCTTACTTTCCGATACATAAACCTAAAACCTTAAAAAGCCTCTTAGTGAATTTATTCAAGTAATAACCATCAAGGAAATTAAATAAGTGAACATCCTTATACCTGAAGGCTTAAATTTAGTCTAAACAGTTTTCAATTTCAATTAAATTTGGACGATACACGGTATGAAGCTATCTGAGAGGAAATTGAAACCGTGTTGAGGCAGTAATCCCAACACGTTTTAGTTTGAATTGCCTCGTAGTTGTGAACTAAGTAACCCAAGTTGCACATATGTACCGCTCCCAGTTCTACACACTTGGTAAAGAGATGTCGAGATGTTTCGGTCTTTTGAGGGATTTTACAAATAAAACAGCAACGTGCCTCGGGTGCTAAGCGTAACTGTGGATCACGTACAGACAACAAAGGCAATTGATTGGTACGTGGACATAAGGTTTGTCTCTTTCCGAAGAGAGAGTAGAATTTAGTTCCATAGGTTAGCAGCCTGTATGGAAAAGGCACGCCCCCCCCCATCATGTACTGAGAAATAAGCAACTGCATTGTGAATTGGCCCTTTAGTCGGTAAAACCCTGCATCATGGTCTAAGAGTCTGTCTTTGAGAAACAAGCAGAAAGTTCCAGGGCTCCACTATTTTCTAGCATGCATGTGTCATGTCAGGCTGCCAGCTTGCCGCCCACCACTGCAACCACTCACTGCTGCTTTCCACAAAATCAACATACTTGGGTTTGCAGCAGCAACTCCTACTGGCTCTCTGAAAGCTATCAACCTGGTTATGGTTTTTCTTTGATTCTATAGGTGGCAAGTGGAACATTTGACTGTCTAGTGACACAAAATACAGCAAATTCTTCCTTCCTATGGTAAAGTGCAGACAGAATAATTCTAACTGCTGAGCTTGACACGAACATTGCAGCAAGAGCTATAGGTCTACGCTTCACTTGATAGTGATCTTTTCCTTGCCCTTCTCCCTTTGGTAGCGCTGCTGGATGAGCTGTCCTGTTGTTGTCCTCTCTGGATCAGGGATCTATCAAACCTCACCAATGCCACTGTCGATTATGTGGTGCCAATCACAGGTTCATGCTAGTGTGTGTTTAAGACTCAGTGAGGCAGGGGACTCACATGTGCCTGCATATGAGCACACCATATGCTGGCTGTGTTCCAGAAGGAGACGGGGCAGTACCCAGTTTAACAAGGCACTAAATGTGCCTGATGACTGCCCCTGCATGCAGAGGTGCAGTAAAGCCAAAGCTGCTCATACTACATGCCAGCCATACCGGTGATTCTGGTGCTCGCATGTCTGCTGAACTACTTAGCTACCCCTAATACTGTGGCTGCCTGGCTGCTGCCCGTACAACATTCTAGCGCCACCCAACATACTGCGGGGATGCTGCTGGTTATTACAGTAGCAGAGCAAAACCATTATATATGTCATACAGGCTGACTGAAGCAGTTTGCAGGCATGGCCAGCACAAGCGTCCAGCACTGTCAGCATCCACAGCACATTTTCATGAAATGGACAACAGACAGTGGCAAGAAGGGTGGAGGGGTCTTAGCAGGTTCATAAATAACACTGCTGTGTGCACACCGTTATTGATTGCTTTGTGACTACGACTGATTAACAGCTACAATAATAACAGGCTTGCAGCGGCAGCCAGTCGAGTTTGATGAGGGTCGGGATGATGTGGTTGAATTTGCAAAGTCCTTTGATAAGTCGTGCTGCAACATGCAGGACACATCTCACGGGTGTCAGGGTAGTTGCTGGAAGGCCTTCACTGGGGTGAAAGTTAGTGCCAATCCCTTTGTGTCTCCTTGCTATGTGCTGTTTGAAGGAGAGGTGTCTGTAGGTGTTGAACCCAAGGGACCTGGTGCAGGTTCATATCAGAAAGCCAGGTGTGGATGTCACTTTGTTAGTGTTGTTGGTCAGCACTAGGACTTCACTCTTGTAGGAGCCGAGTTTCTGGTAAGCATTGGACCTCCATGACTCGACCAAAGAGAGGCAGGCCTTAAGCCTGTGGATGTCTTCGATGGAGGATATCTTGAGGTAGAGCTACGGGTCATCTGTGTATTGGTGGATGTGGCTGTTGTGAGGGGTGATGAGAGTTCTGGGGGTCCAAGGATTAACTGTGATGGGAGAGAGGATTTATCTACCCTCCACAGTGGATGGGTAGAGTTGTTGATCTGGAGGAAACTATTTGTACATATAGATGGTGATTCGCAAGAAAGGATTTGAACCAGCTGAGGACGATCTTGCTGATCCCCATGTGGCCATGTAGATTTTTGTGAGTGTCTGGTGAATTACTGTGTCAAATGCTGCTGAGAGGTCATGGAGAAAAGGAGGCAAGGATGGCCATCATCGAGGATTTTAAGGCCATTGCCGATCACCCTGATGGTAGCCGTTTCTGTGCTGCATCTGGGTCTGAAGCCAGATTGGTAGGACTGAAGGAGGTTGTTGTCTTCGATGTGTTGGAGGAGATGCATGGCAACTACTTTTTCAAGCATCTTACCTATGAATGGAAGATGGGTGATTGGGCAGTCATTGCTGATGTTGTTTTAAGGCGGAGAAGGCACACAAAGCAGATGTATTGTTTCTGCAACTCTTTCCTACACCTACTTCAAATACTTCATGGTTCCACACCTGCATGTACTTTCATGCTTGCGTTAAACCAGTGGATTCCTATGGAATCTGCCTGTTCCACAAAATGCAATGCAAATGGCCCCTGCAAAGTGTAATTTGCAGGATGCATTCACATTTTTTACAAAACACATCATAAATACAAAGAGAAAAGGCTATTTTGCCGGCTTTTACACTTTAGTTTTGGGTTCTGTTTTTCAAAAATAGAAAATTGCAGAGGTGGGGCCCAGCAGGCTGCTCCTCTATACCAGTATGGATTTCCATGTTTGTTTTTGTAGCCTCTCTTCCTTGTTATATATGGTGAACTCCCGAGAGTCCATTGGTGCTAAGCATCAGGGTGTCTTTTAGTTTCAGCAGCAGGAAAAATAATTATTGGCTCATTGAATGCACACTAACTACGACCAAGGCTACAAGGGGTTCCTGGGAGATTTCATGACCTCTGAGAGGGGGACGCCATTGCTGGAGCGCGCCAAGATCAATCAAGGCAGGGGTGATTTTTTTTTTTTTTAATAATGAAATAAAAGCAATAAATAAGTAAACACATCATGCGAGAGGCGTGAGCATAGAGACAGCTTTTCCCACGGGCCAGCTGCCAAAGAATATTATTTAGGCCCCGGCTGGATATATATAATATATATATTTTCAAGCACTTCAACGAGAATATTGTAAAAATATGTGGAACAAATAAAACACACTGCGGTGAATTAAATAGCCATATTGTTTGAAAAATAAATTTGACACTTCAGGAATGCGCGTAATTTATGTCTCCGGCACATAGGTTTTATTTTGCACGAACACGTGCAGAATTATCAAATTTCCCAGCATGCACGCATTTGCTTTAACGTCTTCGTTTTGCATAGAAAATAGAAGGGTGTAAAGGGTTTTCTTATCCTCGTGTTTACAATATTGTTCATTTCAGCTTACATAACAAGCGCACACGGTTTCCTGGCCTACGTCCGTTCCTCTGACTTACGCACAATTTGGAACACTCTTGTATTAAATGACATGTTTTGGAAGTTGCTTCTATTGCCGGAGACTAAGATTGATAAGTATAGTTCATTATAAATCAGGAATCACAAAATGCCGAGTGTCTTTGTCAGTATATATATGTGCATCCTATTTATGTAATTCTCTAAAGATCTCCATTGGGAAATAATCATACGCACAGACACATACTTCACCCTGGGGAGTGGGGACCAGCCCCTCCCCTTCTAAAACGGCCTCTCTGACGTGGGGAAAGAAACATTTCTAATAGAAAAAAGAGGCAAGAGGCAGGGCAGCCTTCACATGAGTAACAGATGCCTTAACTCTTTAATCCTTACAACGAGATTTGGGTGAGAAATTAGTATAATTGATGCCTGGCTACAAGCACTGTAATGTTAGGGTGAGTTTTGTGGAAAATGAAATCAGCTCCAAGCCCAGTGTAGTGATTCAAGAATGCGTGCCTTTTATTACAGACCTTTTTGTCAAATATAAATATAAAGACCTGAGGTAATTGTTTTGTTCCCAACGTGCTCTTTGATTTTATGCAAAGCAGCCAGGAGCGCTCATTGGTGCTATTTGTCCAGGTGCCCTTTTTGTCCCTTCTTATAGGGACATGTTTAAGGAATACAAATAGGAGTCTGGCATGAAGTGTGTTATGCATCATCAAGGATAAAATCAATTTGCAAAGAATCCCATGAGCAGAGTGGTCAGTATCCACATTTCACACTTTGTCATAAACAGCACTCAAGGCCTGGCAAGGCAGCCTTTTCTGACAGCTAAAGGAGAATGGGATTGGCTTCCACAGTCCCTTGGAGGCTAAATGTGCCACACCTTTTGGAGACCAACCGTGTTGTGGCCTATTCTGCCAGCCATTTAACTGCTCTTTTTTATTTATGTATTCTTTGTATTTCTACAACACATCTCTGCTATGGGGCAGTATTATACTTTACTGGCAAATAGATAAAGCAGAAGGTGCAATGAAACCATTTGTGGTGGGGGGTGCCTAGAAGGATGAATAAACGGGAAGTGTCTCAGCCAGGACAGGATCTAAATAAGTGAGTTTTTAGTTATGTGATGGGAGGGATGTGCAAACGTGTACATCTTCAGGGAGAATGTTTCAGATCCAAGGGCAAGGCCAGAAAAGACCTGCTTATCCATTCGGGCGTTTTAATATTTGGCTAGTAATCGTGGATTGCTCCTCCATAACACCTAGGTCCACACCCCTTCCACTCTCCACTCAACCTGAGACGGGCGATCTGCTCTCCCCGTCCCCTCTCCTGGTTGATTGCAGGTGCCTTGCATGCTAAGTGTCCACCTTCCTGCTCCCCGGTTGTTAGCGCCCCACTCCCTTTTATTGATCTTGTGATCTGCTTCCGTCGCCATGCACATCCCCTTATGATTTGTAAAGCGCTACGTTGCTTCTTACAGCTAGGTCCGCGCTCAAGAAATACCCCGATAATGGTTGATCTGTCGCTGCCTCCTGGTGCAAAAAGTGTCTGGGAAAGATAAGAAGGCTGTTGGCGACACTCTGAAGTTGATATTATTTTCCAGAGGTAGTCAATAAAGGTTACCTTTATTTATTTATTTGCATTTATAAAGCGTACACACAGCACAGAGGCATTGTTGTGCTGTTACAAGGAATCATCTTAGTTAAATTAACACATACATGTGGTTAGAAATGCAGGAGTGGTTACATGGGTGATAATGCAGCACAGGGTTCCATATTGAGCCGCATATCATTACGTAGCAAGTGCATACAATTGTTTATGGTCTAACAAACAAGGACGTCTAGAGCAAGGGCCTTGATAGCGATATGTGTGAAGTTCTAAGCAAATAGTCTGGTTTTGATGGCTTTGCGAAAATTGAGGTGTGAAGGTTCAGATACGTGGGCACATAGTAGGGAGTTCCATTGCCTTGCGTCAATTAAGGGGAAGCTGGCACCCCCACCTCTGGCACGCGTAACTATGGGAAAAGGTGGGGGTTGTGGCATGGTCATTCATTTTTGTTCCAGTGATCGACAAGCCCCAATGGGTAGGATTGCTTTCAGTGGAGCTGTAGAGCATTTGAGAAGGCCAGCAAGGATTAGGCTTATTCAGGTAAAAGAGAATGAAAGCGTGGCCACTTGTAATACAATTCCTCTCGAGGAGACCTCTCAAGTCAGGAAATCTCTCTCAAACACTTTCAGATACTATCTCAGAAGGCAGATTGGGATGCTAGGTAGCGAGAGAGTGGAGGATGTGTAGTAAAGAAGGTAGGACCAAGGCAGCTCTGTGGAATAGCAATAGTCTAGGTGGATCAATTTCACAAAGACTTAATGTAGCCCCCTAACGTTTTGGCCACCAGGAGGCTTGCCCAAAAGTCCCCTTTTGAAATAGGGCATAGCTTCTTCATACATTAAGGCACAAACTAACCAATAACCCACTATCTTACTGGAAACACTATGTGTCTGCTTGTGATGTGTCCGATATAACCTTCCCAGTGATATTTTGGCTTATCGTAGGTGAATTTAACACCAGACTTAGGGCCTCAGTACAAGTCCGACGGTGACCTTGCCGCTAAAACCGGTAGGTTGCCGCCGGGCTTGCAATATTTACCGGCACCTGAATTTCTGGAAACACCAGCGGATTACGACCCGTTCCTGAAAGTCAGGTGCCGGTAAATGGTAAATCCCCATTCCCATGTGAGTCCCATAGGTCTCAATAGGAATGGGGATGACGGTAGCACTGGCAATGTTAATAACGGTGCCGGTGTTACCGTGAAAATCTGCGAGCGGGTGCTGCTCTATCCGCCAGTTCAGATCCGGCGTGCAGACATTCGGCCTGCAAACGTATACTTTGCCAGTCCTGTAACAATGGTGCCGGTAAGCATACCGGCACCGTTGTTACCGGACCGGCAGGGTCGTAATGACCCCTTAATCGTGATATTTTTGCTTATGTAGAAAATATGTTAGTGGCCCTTTTCTGGTATGCTTGAAAGGTGCAGATGGGGCTCTCGCTTTTACATTAGTCATAAGTGGGAGCCAGTGACTAATGTATTCATTTATTAGATGGAGTCACCATGTGGGTAGAGTTCTGTCATCAGCCCTCCACCGACACCATGGAGCCACCACATTTACAGGGAAAGGCCTTAAAGGGTCTGTCACTGTGAAAGCCATTTTCTTCTCAATTTGAGAGCTTAGAAGGAAAACTTTAATGAATGTATTGATACAAGGTATCAACGTTTCTAGTCTACCAATGGAATACTGCCAGGGGTAGTAACAATACGCTTTCAACTGTGCCTGAGATTCGACTGAGGTTAAGAATCATAATTGTGCTTTGAAGTGCACCTATCACTGTTGTGGCACAGAGCCAGGCATGTGTGGCCCTGATTCTCTGTGTCACAAATGCAATTTTAAAAAATCAGTGCCACAAGTTTGAGTCGTTCTGGGCATCTGAGTATGAGCATTGCACATGGAGTAAATAGAGCGCAGGGCATCTCTCGTCTACGCAATTACCTAACCATCATCCAGTCCTGGAAGTCGACTGCCTACCTCAAACTAAACCCATCCAAGACTGAATTCGTCCTCATTGGTCCACTCGCTAAAAAACGAATGGTTCAACAATGGCGCAATGATATGTGCCTCAAAGACGTTGATCCACAACTCTCAGACTCAGCAAAATCCTCAGGCTTCACCATTGACAGCAGGCTATCCTTCCAGAAACACATAGCCAAGAAAGCCCAAATAGCCTGGCTCAGAATCTCTACCCTTTGAAAAATCAAACCCTTCATTCCGCCGCAGTACTGCCGGACCATAGTGCAGGCCCTCAAGGTCTTGCACATCGATGGGGGAGATGCTCCCCTGACAGGGCTCCCAGCTGCTCACTTGGCTCCCCTAAAAGTAGTCCATCACATTGCAGCACGTCTTATTACAGGAGCACGGAAAGTTGACGGAATTACCCCCTTCCTACGCAAACTACATTGGATTCCACTCCAAGCCAGGATACTGTTCAAGACTGCATGTATATCTACAAAGCAGTTACGAGTAGCACACCAGGGTACCTGGTAGCTAAGCTCCAAATATCTGGAGGCACAAGTTCCTCACACAGCACATCGACCAACCAGCATGAATTGCAACTTGTCCACAAAGAGAAGACCTGCAAACAATCCTTCTCTTGTCATGCACCCACCCACTGGAACCCGATCCCATTTTTTCCGCTTGGAATGCCCCCCACAATTCTCCATATTCGCAAATCTCTCAAAACATGTCTCTTCCAACAACACCTGACAAAGGACTAATTCCAATGGATGCACATACTGATGCACAGACCTCACAGTACTGTGCTACTTTTAAAAGATGGCACCCCAAATGTGGGCTAGCCCCACTCTGTACAGAGCTCCACTTCTCTCGAGCTAGACCCGCGCAAAGAACAATACAAATAAAATAAATAAAAAATAAAATAACAATGGATAGAAACGTGTGCATTTTCAGAGTCAGGACCTCGGTCATCAATGACTTGCAAGATGACCACTTGCATTGTAAATATTGTGTGGTAGCGATCTGAGCCCTGAGGCTACAGGTAATTTAATAACCAAACTGACATTTGCGGGTTGCCGTGGTCCAGATTAGCTTAACAACTACTGTCTAAAAGCAAGTAAAACCGTAGGCTTGAGAACTAGAAAGGCATCATAATTTGGGAACCCAACTATATGATTAGAACTTTCTATGCAAGGACTCTGTTAATATGGATACCTATGTGATGAAATCCAAATCCTGTTCTGGTTAAAAAAAAGTACAAAGGGCAGCAAAACCATCTACAGGCTATGCCCAAAAATGCACCACAACTTAGCTAAGATCTGTTTCAGTAATAAAGGTTTAACAGGCAAAGGTAAATAATATTCCTCCTTCTGGGTTTTGCAAGATCGGCAGAGAGCAGGCAATACTCTCCAGAAATGCGGGTCAGAATGGCACTCAAATCCCTGTTTTACACGCAAATAATTCCATGAATCAGGGCCTATATGTACAAGCTGCATATACATAGAGGTAGGCAGGTTGATTAGTCAGAGAATTGTACTACAGAGGGGAAAATAGGTCAATACAAATAGGTGTCTAACCATTCCTTGAACCCCAGCGCAAGGTCAGGGAGGGCAGTGTTCCTCCAAGGCCTGGGAATGACACCAAGCACACAAGTTCTTTGCAGGAGGTTCGACGGCATTGAGCAAACATTTTAGGTAGCGCCTACGGGTTTGAGCTGTGTTTGAAAGGCAAGGTAAGCAGAGCATTTGGTATAGTTCTTTTGAAAACTTTAGCGAGCAGCTTGAAGATGCATGATCAACTGGGGACAGCTGTGAACTAAGCTACTTAACTGGTTTTGTGAGGGAGACTGTTAAGTGTCAGAGCTCAGATGGTCATCAGGGGCCTGAAGCAGTCTTTCAGCTCTATCACACTTTGACTTCATTTGCTGGGTCAAAACAGGCTTAAAGTCCTGTCTTGGTTTTGTCAAGTAACAGCAGATGCCAAAGGTACTGCTTCAATCCTTCCAGGGGCCAATGGTCTTCTCCAGAGAACCACACAGAGCTAGAGCTCTCTTTTGCAGCTCCCCCTCAGACTGAGGTCTACTGTGCCAAATCCTGGCACACTGTCTCCTTCTGGGTATCTCGAGTACCTGGTCAGCTCCACAAAACATATTTGAACAAGGAGTGTCCACTCCTCTTACAGCTGAATCTTAAAGTTGAATCCTTGCAAGAAATGGGTGTCTTCAAAGTCTCTAGATATGATCGAAAGGTGAGTGTGACAAAATTACTTTTGCTCTGCTGGAGTACAGGGTTGAGTAGTGGTTAAACCACCTACACAGCCCCCACACTTCTACAAACCAACAGTGACCACAATTATAAAGGTAAAACAGGTACAGTGAAGAGATGTACCTCCTTTGCCTTTGGTGGTGGCGTGGGCTAAGAAAAGGCTATACTCTCAGAAGGGGTGTGAATGTTATCCAGTAGCAATCAAAACAGCAATACTGCATGGTTAAAAAATAAAAAAACTAAAGATTAAAAAAAATATATACTTTAATTACACAATCAAGTGTACACTTAACTATCAACAACACTATGAAAAACCCTCCCCTATAAAGGAAGACATGAGAAATGCATAATGCAATCATGCTGCACACTGGATACTTATCAGAGAGGAAACACAGGCAAGAATTGCAACAATGAGTTCAGAAAGGATATTTCTTGTAAGAAAAAGGTGCAAAAGGGGGCTTTCCAGTCTGTAGGGTTCCAAAAAAAAGGACCATGCAGGGCGGGGGCTTCCAACAGTATCTTAGTCAATTTTCGGACATTTGACGACATCGAACCAGGTTTTTTTATCGTTGTGTGAGCTGGTCGAACAAGGTTTGGATACTGCGAGTTGTGGAGGTTATAGCCGGGAGCGAGTGTCGCTCTGAATTGTTTGAAGGCAGTTTTCGAGAAATGAAGCTCGGGGGGATCACCAGGCTCGGTTTGAAGGTCAAGACAGTTTGACATGCTTGGTAACCGCTGGTTAGAAGCAATGAGTGACGCTTCAGTTGAGCGAGTCGAGCGATCTGACGAGTCAGCAGTTCAGGGTCATGCAGGTTCCAGACGCTGCTATAGGTCAAATTGTGATGCAATGTTTCCAGTGACTCAAGTCAAGGCCTGACATTGAGCTGATTATTTGAGTTGAATAGGTGATGGTACGATTGGCATCAGACAATTAGACTGTGAAAAAACGGCATCCTGGCTGTTCTAGCTCTCGGGATGCTGCATGTCCCAATCCAGGCGCTAAGCACAAGATTCACCTACAGTGAGGACCTGGATACCTGTGTAGTTGGCAGAGAGGCAGGTCTTGTGCCAGCAGCAGGTCATCCCCAATGAGCCCAGGGAGTGGAAGGAGGAAGTGCTGGCCTCTGTCTTGGAACACTCCATCTTCACCTCATTGGTGGAGCGATTTAGAGAGGACTACTCTCCCAAAAAAGGTCTAGAGGAATTCTTTCTTGAGGCCTGGATGGTTCAGAAGTGAATCAATGAAGGGGTGGGTGACATCGGCTTTTATTGGCAAATATCTATAGGGGATTGGACAAAAGCAAGCTTGCTTTAACGGGTCCAATGCCTGTCCTTGTGACAAGTAGTCTTTACCTGGCTTCATCATTCCAAAGTGCTTTGTGCTAAGCGAAGTGTGGGAGACTGGAAGGAAGAAGGGGTACATAGAAATGAAAAATGGTGGAACCCTTCCCCAACCACCCTGAGCCCCCTCTAACCTAACGCTAACCTGCCTCCTTCTATGACCCATAGAATTAAAGGCCCTTTGGTATGCAACAACCTGGTGTGAGGCTAGTCCTTTTATTTAGCAGGGTGCCCTTTGAGTCCTGTTTCTCAGGGCAACTACTGCTGAGGGATGTACGGTTGGAGAGAGCTGTTACCTGACCTCATATCCGATAATACAGAGGCAGCTTCGACTGACTATTGTCTTGCTGGTTGCAGCAGAGGCAGCCAGTCTAGGTAGAATACACACAAACTGCCCATGGCTGGGTTGGGCTCAGAGTAGTGACATAGGTTTGACACAGATAAGATGTGACTTTAATAATTATATAAAATACCAGGCATCATACCCCAAATGCAGGCAAGTCTTATGCTTGAATATTAAACTGCCACCAGGAATGGTGCCCCTTCAAAATGAGGTACCTTTGGAACAGAGGTGCATATTTTAGATGGAACCTCTGTGCTACAGTGACATGACTGTCACAGCAGCTGTCAAAAGGGCACCTGTGGCCCTTGGACCAGCAAACTTGCTCTCTGCTACTGGAGAGCAGGGACAGCACATCAGGATATGAGTGCAGTAGGGCACAGGTGCACAGTATGCTTTTGGCAGGGAGTATAATGAAAGTGGATCTGGTTAGCATGGCTCCCTCTAGGAGACATAATTACCCACCTCGCTGTATTAATACAAAACACAGGGCTTTTACATCCTTGCTAGATGGCACATCTTCACAGTGAGACCTAATTCGATGAGTGTCCATCCTCTTATTCAGCAATTTCCATGATGAATTGCTCAAAGTGGAACTGCTGTGGGGCAGAGCTAATCATATTGCTTGATTTCTTTCCTATCACAAAGCTTCCATGCTGCCTTAGCTAGAACTATGTCCTGCCTCCATGAGCAAAGCTCAACTTAGCTGGGTGCTCGGCCCATGGCAGTTAGAAAATTATTTTGGGAACTGCCATCGTAATAGCTGACCAATCATGAAATTGAATGAAATATCATTCATTAATAGGAAACCTTTAACATGTTTTGGGTACAAAAGAAGAAAAAGTATTTATACTGTAATGAGAACAATTGAGCATAAAAAATACAGCTCTACAGAAAAGGATTGTTTTAAGAACCTCTTTAAATCTCTGGTTATTAAAATGTTCAATAAAAATGACTATTGGGACATCACTCCATGGCCAGAATTTGCTGAGAAGAATTTGTGCAGGTAAGTGGTTCACTGAAGTGGGGCGAGGTCTCAAGCGTTGCCCAATGATGTTATCACTTTCACACCTTCACAGATGCTCATGGTCGAGCATTTTTGAAGGAACGAAAATGTCTTGTCTCATATTGTGGTCAAAGAAGGATGCAGGGGACCCAAATCGACGCGATTGTCTTGGATTGGTACGATTTTACCGCAATGACATTGACCGCAACGGACATGACTGTAGGATAAATGTCCGTACATAAAACTTGATTGCATGGAATGCAGTGCCATTAAAAATGTATTTTCATGACTGTTACTATATATGTAAAACACGATACCTGAATAGATGAAATGAACAGAGGTCCTTCACATAGAAAACCTAATTCAGGAAGTGACAATGCTGTGGAACGTAATCACGCAATGCACATATAACGGAAATGCAGCCTATGAGAAAAGGGTTGCACTGACTGAAACTAAGAAAACGTCCAGTAACGGTCATTTCTAACAGTTAAAGAGGAAGAGCTGAAACATTGAATTCTGAGGAAATTGTGACAGGCGAACCGCGAAAACTCTAGATCAGTGTGATTAATAAGGAATTTAATTTCCTGATGTGGGATTAGAATTGTTTATTAGAAAGAATGACAACAATTAAATATATGAAAATATAATTTATTTTAAGAGATTAACTGGTGGATATGGTATTGTATTTGTATAGGAGAGTTAAACCTGTGAAAAATGGAAAAAAGCGATTTATATATTGTCAACAAAGGGGAAAGAACAGCTGAAATACAATGGATATATTCACAATTTGGAAAGAATGAAAAGTGAAGAAAAATGGTGGAAATGTGTAAAGTATTAAAAAAAGGACTGTAGAGGATGAGCGAGTGCCACGGGAGAGTATGTGGATTACACTAGAGAGCTTAATCATGGATATAGCAAAAATAGAGGTGAAAGAAAGGATGCAAAATTTGAAAAGAAAAGCAAGAACCGTAGCAGGTACGAGTGGAGAAATGGTAAGACCCGTGCTAGGAGAACTGCCACCCCATTTGGCAGGTGAGATGCCATGCTGTAAATTACTGAAAAGGCCAATAATGCATGAAAGAAATAAAGAAAACAAGGAACCAAAAATTCCCAAAAAGGTTGGAGAAATTAAAATTCCAGAAAGTCTGAAGATAACATTGCAAGGAGAAAAACATATGTATTTTGATAATGAGACTGAAGAAAACTGATATATTATTTATGCAACAGAGCAAAATATGTCAAGACTAGTATTGAGTAAAAACTGGATGTTGGATGGGACATTCATGTGTTGTCCAAAACCGTGCAAAGAACTGTACAGTGTACATGGCGAGGTAGAATCTGAATTCTTCCCATGAGTATACATATTAATGAGTGAAAGAAAATGAAAAAACATATCGGGAAATATTCACAAAATTAAAGTAAGGCTTGCTGGAAACATGCAATAAATAAAAAAAGCTTGTAGTGTGGACTTTGAACAGGCTGCAATAAAGGCGATAAAACATGTGTTCCCTACATATGAAATATAAGGGTGCCATTTTCAGTATTTCCAAGCATTGTGGCGTAACATTCTGGAGGGAGAATAATATGCGGTTTACTCCAGAGTTGCAAGCACTTAAGAGTGAGAAAACTAAAACGCTCTACAAGTGGAAAAACTCCCTCATGGAGCTTGATAAAGACACATATAAAATCACAGCAAAAAGATTTAAGGCAGCCGACATCCTGCCAGAAAAAAAAACTGCCTAGATGACCGTATTATCAAAGCATATTCCCAACCAAGAGAACTTTTCAAAATCCTGAAGGAATTGGAACATTCTAATCAAGATAAGACAATTGATGTCATTAAAGACGCTGATTGGTGTACTTCAATCCAAGATGCCATGGTTAATTAACTAAATACTATTAAAAATAAGATTGAAATCACTAAGAAGGCGATAACTCCTACTGAAACTGAAATTCTGAGTACTACCAGAAGAATATGGAAACCAGAGGAACAGTTCTCTTTTAAACCCGTGATTGAATCCGAATTGACACTCATATTGGAAAAACTGAAACCCACTAACTGCAAAGGGGATGCCTGTCCTGCCTTGGCCATCAAAGTTTGCTCTCTGCTACTTATTCCCGCACTGTGTACATTTGTTAATCCCTCATTCAGTGAAGGATGTGTTCCCGAAATTGTCAAGAACACATGGATTACACCCTTGCTAAAAGAAACTGGCCTCTGCCCTTTGAATCCGCTGAACTATCGTCCTATATCCAACTCCCTATATCTGCTTAAGATCCTGGATCGAGTTGCTTTTATACAGGTGTCAGCATATCTCTGATCCAACAATATTCTGAACAAATGGCAGTCAGGGTTCAGAGAAAGTCATGGTAAAGAGACAGTGCTGCTGGATCTTAAATCCAGATTATTGCGACACATGGACAATGGACAGATGGTTATGCTCATGCTTCTTGACCTTTCTGCTGCCTTCGACCTGGTGGACCATGCATTGCTGGTCACCAAGTTGGAGAAGGTGGCAGGTTTTTCAAGGTCGGCAGCATGTTGGGTTGAATCCTTCCTTAGCCAGCGGCAATGCCGGGTTAGCAGCTCAGTGGCAGATGCAACACCCATTTAACTCCTGCAAGGAGTGCCGCAAGGGGCTTGCTTCTCGCAAGTATTTTATAATATTTTTACTGTCCCATTTTTTGACTTCATGGAAGAAAATAAAATTGAGTTTACAAACTATGCCGACGACACACAATGTGTCATCCCCCTTTCTTGCAATTTTGTGGAGGACAAGATCATGATTGACAGGATATATGGATTGATTCAATGCTGGATGTGCAGTAATGGGCTTGCACGCAATACCAGCAAAACTGAGTTGATGCTGCTAGGTCCAGAAGATAAAACTCGTTAGATGGAGATGGAAAATGCACAGTTCCAAATTGATGGCTGCAAGATTAAAATAAAAAATAAAGTAAAGACCCTTGGAGTCTATTTTGACCATAATTAGAACATGAAGGAACAGGTCAGTAGCCTGGCTTCATCAGCCTCATATTACATCAAGCTTCTGACACATTCACGTCATTTTATCTCCAGAGAAAACAGAGAGGTACTTGCCAGGACCCTAATGGGATCCAGACTTGATTATTGAAGTAGCCTGCTAGTGGGTCTTCCCCTGTCCAAATATTCAACAGGCCTATAGTCCATAATTAATGACTACATCCCATTAGGATTAATACGAAACAATATCTTGACTCTTTGTTTCCTCAGCAGGAATTGTTCCTCCTTCTTTTGCAAATCAGTTAACCTTAATTATTTTCACAGAAGGAATTGTTCTTCCTTTTTTTGCAAATCAGTTGACCTTGATAGACGATTGCTATGATTACTTTAACTCAACTATTTTTTTCTACAACCTGAGATTTGTTAATCTTATGAATTTAGTCTTTTAAATATATATGTATCTTTTGTCTGTATATACCTTTAACAAACTATGTTGTATGATTTTGAACTATGTTATATGATTTTGGTTGTTTTTAGGTTTTTCTTTTTCTTAATTCAAGTATATTAATATTAAAACTTCAACTCTACTAGAGTGTACTTTCACTTTGTTGGTTTTCTTTTAGTGACTTTTTGAACACTGATCCAAGCCCTTCTCCTCAAGTACATGATTTTTGGTAAACATTTAACAATTAAATTAATATTGTTCGTTATGTGGATTTTTTACTTGTTTGTTAATTAGTGGGTCTTCCTACAACACAAGTTAATCGGCTCCAAGTTGTGCACAAAAACGCCATTAGAATCATTATGGATCTTAATAGAAAGGACCCTATTTCTGATGCTCAGAGGAGCCTACATTGGCTCCCCATGAAAGACAGAATTCCCTTTCGACTTCTCCTAATCACTCATGAATGTCTGAAAAGTATAGCACCAGCATTTCTGAAAGAAGTCTTGGAAGTAAAATCCAACTCACACAATTTAAGATCGAACCATACTATGCAACTTAAAATTCCGGCTTGTAGACTGTCTCAAGAAAAAAAAGAAGCATTGTTCGTGGTAGCCCCCTCTATGTGGAGCACAATTCCTGTGCAGTTTAAAGAGGAAATTTCTGCATCGGTTTTCAGAAAGAAATTAAAGACATTCTTATTTAGCTAGATCAACTATCCATAACCTGTCTATGCTCTCCTGACTATTGTCAACTTCTGTGCCCTTGATTGGCTGTATTCCTGTATGTATTGTCTCGTTCTTGTCTTTTGTTGGCGCCCTTAAGTCCCCGAGTCAGTAGAGCACGATATAAATTTAATAAATAAATAAAACAGGCAAAAACATGGTTTGCAAAAGAAGTACAGCTGAGACAGCGAATTCCAAAATGACATACAAAATCTGTGCTCAATAGCATTCATTCCGAGGGAACATGTGTTTAAATCATGCATAACAACTGCAAACAAGAAAAGGAGAAGCAAATGGCCAATTTTCTGAACTATTATGAGGAAACATGGTTTGGACAGCAAACAAGCTTTGGTCGTAAGGTTCCAAAAATTAAAACTGAACTATGGAATTGTTACAATGCAATATTAACTGGCTCAACCAAGACAAACAACAGGTTGGAGGGATGCCAAAATGGCCTGAAAGTAGCAATGAGCCACTTAAAGCCCTCTGTGGAAGTTCATAAGTGTACTACAAACTGAGCAGAGGATGGAAGAAAGTTCTATAATTTAGCAAATAAGTGGGACGAATTTACATAAAAAAAGCAGCAAAAAGTTTTGTAAACATTCAAAAGCTAAAAGAAATTGCTGAAACAATGTGATTCCCTTAGTTTAAGTGATTACTTAATGAGCATGTTGTTCAATGTGAACTTTGTAACATTATAGGAAATACTAAGAACATTGCCATGTACATAGTTATTAGAGACAAAACATACCATATCCTGGAACAAATGAACTTTGTAACACGAAATACTAAAACTAAAAAAATTGCTGTGTATATAGTTGATAGAGACAAAACCGAGTATAAACTTGGAAATAATATTTGTAATAAAGTGCTGAATTGTTTGGTAAACAAATTAATAACAGTTGATCAACTGTTTAATTCAGATTTTGTCAGATTTGTGATTACATTTGATTAAAACAAAAATGAAATAACGAATACAAAAAGTAACGAAAGGTACATAACTTACCAATGTAGTCTTCATGGCTGTACAAGTCCAGTGTAAATAGTTAGGCAACAACAATTGAAATCCCAAGGAAAATCCAATAAAAACAAATAATCTGTGAGAGAAGCACAAAAAAACCTTAAATAAATATTCCAGGAAGAGATTCCACCGAGATAAATCAATGCAAAAAGCCTGACAAATCCCAAAAAAACAATCCTTCAGCATCGAGGTCAATCCATTAAAAGCAAATAATCCGGGTGAGAAAAACAAAAAATCCATCAAAAAATATTCCAGCACTAGACCACCAAGATAAAACCATGAAAAGTTCCCAACAAATACAAAAAAATGATCCTTCAGCATCAGAGAAATCCATTATGCCAATTAATCCATGAACAACTCCCGACAAATAAAAAATAAAACGATTCTTCGGCATCCAGGGAAGTCCATCAAAAGCAAATAATCCATGAAACAGCCCAAAAAATCCACAAAAAACAATCCTTTGACATCCAAAAAAAGAAAATATTGCAAATCCAAGAAAGAGCTTTTGCACAACCGATCGCATCCATAACAAGTGAAAACATGGTGGATAAGAACTTCTGGTTATGTAACAATGATAAAACCCATAGACGCTGGCGACACCTAATGGACAAATATAATTTTACAACTGTTGTTTATATTTCAAATGTATCTATATGTGAAAAAATGTATAGAAGGTCAAAATGTATAGTACTTCAAAAAGTACATGTAAAAGTGGGTCAAAACTTCCATGTGATCAAATATATTCAATCAAATTGGCCAAACCCATTGTGGATTGGTCATTTGTCACAGTGATGATTCTCAGTTTATTTTAAGTAGGACGAGTGGATCAAACAAAATGTCTGACACCCTCAGATTGACCGAATTGAATCCTGCCATGAGGTTGCTTCTGATAATGAAAATGCTCTGTTTAGGAGCATGCAGTACTGTAGCCAGGAGGAGCATGAACCATTCCATGATGAACATGGTAGTCTGTCACTTTTGACCCAATGGAGTATGAATGGCAGAGGAGTTGCTTCTGCATAATAAAATGCTCTCTTTCGGACAGATGGGAACTTCCTTGAGTGACCTGTTGTCTCTTCTTGTTGATCCAATAAAAGAAAGGTTTGCAGCGTGTCTGCTTCTAGATTGTGAACATGCTCTGTTTGCAAGCACGTTTAAATGCAGGCAGCATCAGGATACAAGTTTCCATGAGCGACCAGTTGTTCTCCCCATGTTGAGCCAATGAAAATGACGCTTGCAGTGAGGTTGCTTCTTGATAAGGAAAATGGCTGGTTTGGGGTCATGCTCTGAAGCAGGCCGGACCGGGATGCAAGATCTCGCGAGTGGCACTTGGACCTCCTTGTCAATCCTTGTTTTGCCTCTTTATAGTCTTGGTGCAGCTGCTTGTGCAAGGACCATATGACTAAATTGTGAAATCCTAGCTTTTGATGCAAAATGTGTTCTCTGTCTTGGAACAGGTGGTCTTCCGATAATTGGGTCAAATGACAAAGTATTGGAGGGCTTTGTCCAAGCACCAACAGGGGGTGGACCTAACTTGGCTTCCCTAGAGTTTCCTTTCACAATTGGCCTTGGGGCTGCCTGCTGCATTCCTGCGACAGGTCTTCTACTTACGGACAATATCGTGGGCTAGCAATGGCTTCACTTTGCTTCTGCATTACCCTTTTTCTTTGGGTTGTCCATGTAGCCTGTCATACAAGTCGGAACGATTGCAGATATACCCACAGATCCCCTCTCCCCCACCAAGCATCCCCTACACACCCTCTTCCTTGTCCAGAGTTTAAAAGACCACCTCTACTTTTCTGTACTTGCCGCCCAAATAAGCGCTCTACACTTCTAACAATATTGTCCAGAAAACACATGATACCTGACCATCGGGAGCCTGTGCACGTGTGGGCACAGTCATAAATGCAGAGGCCCTAATAACACACATGTACCCTGAGGCCCTGCACAGCATAACCAATTCAGCACACAGTCCTGTCTGACCACCACTGTCCTAGGAAACGTATTTGAAAAAGTTGCTCAAACCCTCGCCATCTACTCTGCACCAATGCACAGAAGCCAAAACCCTGAACTGCCCCTAAAAAACTCCTAGGCAAAAAGGTGCCTGTCCCCGCAACTTTCCGTCCGTGTTCAGGAATGGTCACTATAGGCGAAAACTCAACCTTGCCTTTCACTGGTTCTTTTTTGGAGGAAGCTCTACTGATCAGCCTGTCTTTCTCCTTCCTTCACTGGTATGCAGTCTTTCACCCCCAGATATTTCACTGCAGATTTCTTACTGCACTTTGTTAACAAACTTTGCTGTACAATGCAGAGAGGAGCTTGAGGTGAGGCAGTATGTGATGAGAGAGGTTGTAGAGTGGGTGGGAGAAAGCGGGCAGGAGTCTCGCCCTGCACTTGGTGGCCAAAAAACAGTAAAAAATTCATAAAAAAATAATGCGATAAAGTTTCAGCAGTAAAAACACATGGGGCCTCATTACGACCCTTGCAGGTCCAGTAATGAAGGGTGCCGTTACGGGACTGGCATCCTTCATTACGGGAGCACTGATTACGAGGTTCCCTTTGCGGGACCCGGAACAGACGTCTGGTAAAACTGAAGGAACCTGGTAATGGAGCAGCTTTTGGAGGCAGCCATGGTGCTAATAGCACCATGGCTGCCTCCAAACTCGTGATGAGGCCCAAGGAACCTCCCCCAATTGCATCTCAAGTGCGGAAGCAGCCATTATTTTAGCCTGATCAAATTATTGATGAGAAAGCTCCTTTAATTAAGAGCTAAGGATGGGTGTGCTCGTCCTATTTGCGTAGACTTGCATAGAGATCAGCATTTAAGGGGTTAAAGCAGTACCACAGCATTGTTGTTGGTAATGGCGGACACACCAGAAAACTGCCTAGCGCTCCATGTTAAATGTGGACCACAGAGGCACTGCTTTTGGATTTCTTTTTGTATTATTATTTTTTTATTAAGGTGATTCATTTAAACAGGTTAACCATGCAACATCAGAAAGCCAAGCTTATGAATAAGCTAGCCACAAGAGGGAATTGTTTTCTCATAAACACACAAAGCATATATTTGAGATTTCAAAGTGTCAGAGGGGGAAGGGAGCAGCAGTGCCTCCAACAGGTAAAATGAGCTGGGTCCCAGAAGTGGTGCACACATTGAAGCAAATGAATAGACAGACAAGTGGCTGGCGTCGACTCATTGTGAATTCCAGCAGGTACTGCGCTGGGAGGTCAACTGCGGGAAAATGCAACACGGAAGATAAATGGTGCCCATCTGTCGAAAACCTGCACGTTTGGGATTTTAACTCAGCCCTGATTGATTGCAGCAAAGCAGCTTTGATACATTATGAAACTACAAGAGGGTTTCGAGGTGTTTTTGAAAAAAAAAAAAAATGAAATTTGTAAAACAGGGAGAGAGAGTGAAACATCTTTGAGTAGTTGAACGGGGTTTTTCATGTTTTCTTCCTCTCCCAGTGCCGGGGAAAATTACTCTGCACTGCATTAGCACCCTGTATGGTGTGCGCGGCATATCGGAGATGCGTACCCCGCCATTCTCCCCTTGCCCCCTCACTAGCACCCAGAAATGCAATGAGGCAGGTGTTAAAGCCGTCTTTTACACGAAAACAAGAAGGAAACCATTTATGAGGACAATAGTATGTTGCAAAAAAATTGATAGATGAAATCTATGTGTATTAATTTATTGAATCTTTTGAAGTTTCCATCTGAGGACCGAATACTGAAATCCCATCTGGTGTTTAAAAACATGGTGGCTCTTACATTGGTGTGAGACAAGACAAGCCTATAATGACCTCCAAGCAAGCAAAGAAAAGAGGCTTGGAGTAGGAGTAGGCAGTGCTTTAAGTGAGGTAAGAAATTGAGGGGGGGGCCCTCATTTGGGGGCGTGGCATCCATTGTGGGCGTGGCCTAAAACGTGCACAAATCATTGTAAGGTGCGCAAACAAATATATAAATGTATGTGAGCATTTATATATTTGTATGCGTACTACTATGGTTTGTGTACCTTTCAAGCCTTATAAACATACCAATGTTACGTATTGCTATGTTTATAAAAAGGTGGCTTGAAAAGTGCACAAACCATAGTAATTTATGCACACTTGTGTGCTTACCTTACTATGGTTTGTGCACTTTTCAAGCCACCTTTTATAAGCATAGAGATTTATAACACATTTCTATGTTTATAAAAGACGGCTTGAAACGTAAACAATTCAAGGCATCTTTTATAAAGCGTTGAGGACGGACAAAACCCGAGGTGGCTTTGTCCATCGACAAATCTTTATAAAAGATGCCTTGAATTGTGCACGTTTCAAGCGGTCTTTTATAAACATAGAAATATTTCTATAAACAATGGCTTGAAACGTATACAATTCAAGGCATCTTTTATAAAGCTTTGCCGATGGAGAAAAGCGCCTCGGGCTCTGTGATCTCTGCTCAGAGCAGATAGATCACTGAGCCCGAGGCGCCTTTCACCCTCTGCAAACCCGCGGGCTCCGTGATCTAATCCGCATTTTAGATCATGGAGCCCGCAGGTTCGCTGAGGGTCAGTGACCTGGCGAGGGCAAACAAAGGAACTGTGACTTCCCTGATGACCCCTGAAATGAGGGGTTATCAGGGAAGTTACAGTGACTGACAGAAGTGCCAGCCAGCCTCAGCGACGCTGTGCCTGGCTGGCACGTCTGTCAGCTCGCCTGAAATTAAACTGGTGGGCGCATCTCCCGTCGCGGCTGCGGCCGCGGCGGGATAATGCATCCCGCCAATGTTGTGTGGGATGGGGGGGCCCGGCAGGGCCCCGGCTCAGTCCCACTTTTTGGAGACTGCCGGGGCCCGGCCCCGGCAGGCCCCGGCCCACTTTAAGCACTGGGAGTAGGCCACACACATCAGTGCCTGTCTAATCAGTTGTTTTTTTATTGTTAGTTGTTCCTCACACATCATTGCCTGTTTTAATAGTTTCTCACACATCAGTGCCTGTCTTGTTGTTTCTCACACATGAGTGCCTATCTTGTTAGTTGTTTCTCACACATATGCACCAGGTAAGAAAAGTAATCAAAAAAGAGTGTGCACCAAGCAAGAAGTAACACAGATTTATTGGACCCAAACAGCTGGCAGACACGGTTTGGGATTATATCAAAAAAAGCATGTGCACATTTTGAAGCCCAAAATACAGAATTTCAAGAGCCCCATTTTATTGTATATGCTGGGGGTGGGTTATGTTAATAAAAAAAGATGGAGGGGTATCAGGGAGCAGCTGCGGGGGGTCTCCCCCTGCATATATATGGAGTAAAAAGGGGTAAACCACACAAAATAAATGTAGTATTTTGGGCTTCAACATTTTATTTTCTAAATAATCACATAAATCCCATGGTTCAGACAGCTCAGTGGAACTCAACTGATAGACAGGAGCTCTCGATGCCGCCATTGCAGCTGGAACTTTTATACACAAATTACAGAATTACCAAGTGACATTTTAGGTACATTTTTAGGGCCGGTGCAGGAGCTGATTGTTAGAAATAGGTCAGACCCCTTTAGCGTTCCTTACATTAGGTGGCTCTTATTGAATAAGACATTTCCTGGAACAAAATAATATGAACCCCCTTGGTGGCATCACAAACCCTCCCAATTATGTTATTGTGCTGATCGGTCAAAAACACTTGATTGCCATTAGTTGGCACTGCCCAATATATGAATGGATAACCTGCTGCGTTCTGATTGGACATAGCATCTTGAGATGACAAGGGGCGAGAGCTTCTCACCGAGTCTGACCAATGATGCAGGACATCAGCTAAGATATCTTACAGTGTTGCACCCGAGGAACAGCAAACCCTTTCTCTGTTGATTGTCTCCCTGTTGCCTGCCTCCCAGCCCATGCCCCATTGTGCTAGCCCCTCAGCTCTCTTCTCACGCCGCGCTGCCATGCGTGCTTCTAAAAAAGTATCCAAAACCATGAATATATTTAAATTAATTATATTTAATTTCTTTTTCCTTGCCAATTCACCTTGGACACCCAGGTGCCTAGCCGCATAGCCTCGAAAGTATCTCATGGAAGATAGGACTGCGTTCTCCTG
The DNA here is from genome assembly GCF_040938575.1 of Ambystoma mexicanum. Lineage (NCBI taxonomy): Eukaryota > Metazoa > Chordata > Amphibia > Caudata > Ambystomatidae > Ambystoma > Ambystoma mexicanum. The sequence continues at coordinate 124,950,214 of NC_090940.1, read as the reverse complement.
AGAAACTTCACAAAATCCTGGAGCCTTTTATTATGAGCTGTCTACAAAAATGCTTCCCTAACGTAGGCCTATAAAAGATGGCTTCTCTACTGTTCACATATTGCTTAAAAGCCCCCTACCATAATACTACTGATCCACACTTCACAAGCTACCCCATTACCAAGCAAGTTATGCCCCCTCCTTTCCATTCCCCCATATGTCCTGTTGCTCGCTATAGCTCCTGTGTCTTATCACACTAAATGTACACTACCTGCGCTACATTCAATGATGTCACTACTCCTGATGTCACCCACCAAGTGACTTTTATATCATCACGCTACTTGCGTAACTGGTACGTGCACCCCCCTTTACAGCGCTAGATCGAGACTGTTGCAACAGATCAGTGCCCGTCTTATTAGTTGTTTCTCTCACATCAGTGCCTGTCTTATTAGTTGTTTATCACACATGATTGCCTGTCTTATTAGTTGTTTCTCTAACATCAGTGCCTGTCTTATTAGTTGCTTCTCTAGGCCACAGGACTTTGCTTTTTTTTGTCAGGCAGAGCTGGGGCATGGCTAGCTGCCCCACCTTTTCCACCTGACAAAGTTATAATGCATTAATGCCAGCATGATGTTTTCATGCTGGCATGAATGCCTTGGATTCTATGTTCCATGGGAATCATCCCAGTTTTCAAACCTGGCAAAAGCAGGAGGATTCAACAGGAATCCATATAAATGTCTCCTGTATCTGTTCCTTTCCAGAGGCATTTAGATTGTCATTAAAAAAATATTGTAATTCCACTTGACGGCATCCTGTCCTTTCGTGTTTCTGTGCAAAGGGTCCCTTCCATGCAATTTTCTACTTTTCCACCTTGTAGTGGAAAAGTCATGTGTAAAATAAAGGTCGTTTTTGTTCTGAAGTGTATCACGAAAAATGGCATCTGCTGCCACTTTTGGTGATCTGCCTCCTGTTCCAGCATTTCTTAGGTGGAGTTGGGGAATGGAGGAAGGCATGTCATGTCTGCTTTCTTTTTCCTGCTTTGCCAGACAAATGCAATTGCCAGCATGGATTTTCATGCTGGCGGTAATGCTATAGACCCTATGCAATCATCCTGAAATTTGAGCCTGGTTAAACCAGTCAGATTCCATCTGCACTTAAACTTTCCATTGCATACTGGAAAAGTGAAGAGTAAAGGCAATATTTACCCTTCACTTATCCACCAAGTGGTGTTAACGTTAAAAATTGCACTAAACAGACCGTTTGACCCTCTGGATAAACTGCAAAAGGCAGATGAAATAAATTTTACTTCCTACTTTGCCATTACGTTGAAATACCTACTGCAATGAACGACTGCAGGAGGCATATACAGTGGACCTCATTCCGGGTGCCGTTAAACCCTTACCGCCCTACTTCGAGTTCCCTTTGCGGGTCCTTCCCTAACGCCTGCTTTTAGCAGGCGTTAAGGACGGGACCTGCAAAGGGACTCCGGGGTCAATAACGGTACCGTAATTTACGGTACCGTTATTGCCGCCTTCCCCCTTCCCATTGAGCCCTATGGGGGCTCGAATGGGAATGGGGAATGGCCCTGGTGAATGGGGAATTACCGGTCCTTCCGACCTCGGAATGGACCGGTAATTACTCCATTCACCAGGCCGGAGTTTGGATGAGTTCGGAGGCAGCCATGCCGCGAATAGCGACGTGGTTACCTCCGAACTCGGAATGAGGCCAGTGTATGCCTATGGAACCAGAATGCTTTTACAAGGTGTAAAAGTCAGGCGGATTCCATAGGAAATAATTCATTTAATGCTAGCAAGAAAATGTCAATGCTGGTGTTAGACCATGATAGCCATTTTCATTTAAGACCATAATCAACCAAATCTAGTTGTACTTCAATGCAAAATGTCCACTCCAGGAAACTTTAAACTTTTCCACAATGTGGTGTAAAGATAAAGTGTAAAATAAATGAGAAATCACCTTTACACTTTTATTTTTCTGCTACTTTTGTGAACAAGTATTAATGTCTCCAGCCATTAGCAATTCTGGGAGGCATTTAACATGGATTCCTAGGGGATGAACCTGATTTTATCAGGTGTACAAGTCAAGCGGATTCCATAGGATGCATTGGTTTAACGCTAGACTAAAAATACATGGTCTCGTTGAATCATGTGTTGTTTGAGGTGGAGCAGAGCTCATGACAAACCCCGTTTATCTGTTCAGTGCTCCCACTACACACCAAATACATTGAAATACCCATGGATCTTTATCGAGAGGGTTACTTGTTAAAATATGTTGATTGAATGCAGGGGACCTGCACGTTAGTACTTATGTGCTGTTGGGTCACTCTTGCTAGCAATGTTCAACCTCTACAAATCGGAAGATTAAAAACAGGTGAAATCACCTTTACTCTTCACGATTATACTCTATTGTTTTAAAAAACGTAAATGTCTCTTGCAAATTAAGCTTCACAGATGGTATTTACAATGGATTCATATGAAATATTCACGCTATTAGCAAACGCTCAATGCAGGAGGATTCCATGGGAATGCATTAGTTTAGCACCAGAATGCAAATACATGCTGGCATTAAACCATGGAGCTGGAGTAGGAATGCTTGGAGGAAACATTAGTTCTACTTTGTGCTCCTTCAAACAGAAGGACACACTAGCAGACTGTTAACACAAGGTGTTCATTTATGCTAAGGATGGTTAATCCTTAAAGTGCTCGAACCTTTGAAGAAAAAGGTTAACATCGGCTTGTAACCATTCTAACCTTCATAGACATGGCTTGCTAGCCAAATCGATTAATGTCATTAATTGTCCAATTTGGCTCGAATTGTCTTGAATTGAACCAGAAGGAGTCATAGTAAGTGGTGCCATGGTATAAGGGTGTTTATTCAACATAAAAATAAAAACACCTATCTAGCCCTATTGCTATGAAGGATTTCCATAACTAACTAAGTAAAAGTAAGGGTGCTCGCCCAAGTCCAAAAGAAAATAGTTCTTAATCCTTAGTCCAAAACCCTAATGACTAACTGGCCCTACCACTTTAAGAAAAGTGAGCAAAAAGAAGGAGGCCGGATCAATGGCCACTATCGTTGGCTCCTGCCTGGCCCAACACTTGGTGACCTTTTTCCACAAACACAGGGTTTAAAGGTTTGTCATGTTCTGTATTTCTCTACACAAAGTTCACCAGTTTCTTGCAGTACATTCCTCGGCCTCTCTGCAGGTTCAGTATGCCAGGTCTTAGTCTTGATGCAGATTTCATATTGTTTCCTTATCTCTACAAAAACAAGTCCTTAACACAATACCACCATTTCTTTCTTGGTGCTTGACAATGTCCTTGTTAAACACTGCAGCCCTCAGCTCTCTGGTTGGTTTACTTCACAAACTTGGTGTGGTGTCTGTCCGTATGTAGTGCTTGGGTTTCCTTGGCTCCCGTAACCTTGTTGACTTTCTAAGCCTCTTCTATCAGTTTCTCTTGATTCCCTCAGGCTCTCCCAAAGACTTTTGGCCCTCAACAAGGCCAGGTTTGGGGTTTTCCTGGTTCCCGTAACCCTTGTTCTGCCCTTTTAGAAGCATTATATCTTCAGGAGTGGATGCTTTCCTTCCAACTCTTGAATTTTCTTGTCTCCTGTAACCCTTTCTCGCCCACTCAGCAGAGCTGTCTCTTTGGGAGAGGATGCTGTCCTTCCAGCCTTTGGTTTTCTTGGCTCCCATAAACCTTGTTCGCTCCTCTCAGTGGCGTTATCTCTTTGGGAGCGGTAGATTCCTTTATGCTGCCCGGCTCGTCAGTTGTTAACTTTCATGGGTGGACATCAGGGATTCAACATCTCCACTGCAGTCTGATCTTGACATCAGGCCCGTGGCTTCCTTGTGGTCACGCCACCAGATGAGAGGGCCACTCCAGCGTCTCTGTCTCTAAGCAACCTTGTTTTCGTTATCATCTAGGGCGCCAACCTTCTAGCATCCAGCTAGCGATTCACTCGCTCTCTATGCCACTGCTGGCTTTGTGGTCTAGAGTGGCTCTGCCCCTCCAGGATGTCTACCGGACAGAGGCTTGCCTCTGTGTAGGATTGTTGCTCTCTGATTCAAAGCTTCTCTTGGTTTTATGTAAGTCACCCGAAACAAAAGGTGTATGTTGCCGGTACTTTGACTATGGAGTTCAGATGAGGCTCAGCATTATCTGAAGCCAAAGAGTTTAAGGAAATGTCACTGTTCGGTGGATTCAAAACAGAAGTAACAACAGTGTTTCCAATGCCCATGTAAGCAGAAAGTGTATGATGTGCTGGTCTGCGAAGGTTGGGCTTGTCAGGTACTATGGGATTTTAGCTTCTGGGCTGTCTGAGAAATGGGTAGATGGCATCTTCTCTATCTTCCCAGGTCTCTTTATCATATCCAGTATGTCTCTGGATTCTCTCCCGTATAATAACTCAAATGGGAGTAGCCTAGAGAGGCCTGAGGTGTTTTCCTAACTGCAAAGAGGACCCAGGGAATCATGATATCCAAATTTCTACCATCGGCCTCTAATAGCTTGTGGAGTATTCCTTTTTTGAGTTTGTTAAACCTTTCAGGTAGGCCATCTGAATGTGGGTGATACACAGATTTATGTAGGGTTTTAATGTGCAGTATTTCTTATGCATCCTGCATAATTATTGACATAAAAGTAGTACCTTGATCCGTGAGAATTGTCTTTGGAAATCCAACTCAAGAAAGGAAGGGGAGTAGATGCTTCAGGATTTGTTGACTTGTATTATTCCTAAGAGAAAATACTTTAGGATACCACATAGCATAGTCAACAATCACAAGTATGAAGTTATTTCCCAATTTAAATATTTCTGTTGGGCCCACTATGTCCACTGCAATTTGGGAAAAGGGTACTTCGATTATGGGAAGGGGTTGTAATGGGGCCTGGGGAATTTGAGTGACTGCGGTTTTTTGGCAAATCTTGATGGTCAAAACATAATTCTTCACATTTGCGAACACTCTGGGCCAGCAGAAACCTGGTATAACCTGACTTTGTGTTTTCTCTATCCCCTGATGGGCAGCCAATAAATGTGAATGGGCCAGCTCCAACACTATTCTCCGATGAGTACGGAGAATCACCAATTGTGTTCAGTGAAGGCCATCTTTTCCGAGATCTCCACAATAAAGTAACCCTTTATTTGTAAAGAAAAAGGGACCGGCTTGACTAGGCCCCAGTTCTTTGAGGATACCTTCCCAAAGGCTTCCGTCAGGGTCTAACGAGGTCCGCTTCTCCAAATCCATCAACCCTCTTTCCATTTCTACTAAGGCGTCCACCTCTTGGGGTACAGTGCAAGGGCATTTTTAAGGATCCCTTGTGCTGCAGCTTCCCCCTCTTTAACCAGATAGAATGCAGTCCCATTGTTATGGCGAATTACCTTCACCTACCCCATATAATCGGGATCTATCACACCAGCTGCAACTTCTAAGACATGTTGCTAGGCCAATCCAGACGTAGTCACTAGTCTGATGTATGTTCCTGGTGGAGGAGAAAGACACAGACCTATTGGAATTAAGTGCTTTTCATTCAGTGAAAAGGAGACGTTCTCTATTCTATATAAGTCAAAGCCGGTAGACTGGGGAGTTGCTAAAGTATGGCTTTGCTCTTCCTTGGCAACTTCAGAAATAGCAGGGGTCCACAGCTTCTATCAGCTGGCCTACATCCCACTCTGACACCATATTTGGCGGGCCACAAGAAGGAGTCTGACTAAGTATTTCCATGGTTTAAGGTTGTTTATTCAAAACAGAAATAAAACACTGCAGGTTCTGTATGCCAGGTCTTAGTCTTTATGGAGATTTCATGCTGTTTCCTTTCCTCCACAAAAACAAGTACTTAACACAATACCACCATGTCTTTCTCGGTGCTTCACCATGACCTTGTCTTGCTAAAGATTTGAGCCATCAGCTCTATGACTGGTTTACTTCACGACCTTGGTGTGGATCTGTCAACACGTAGCGTTCAGGTATTCTTCGTTGTTTATGTTTATGTTTATTGAATTTATATAGCGCTTTAAGCCAAGGCACTTTACATTATAACAACAGGTACAATAGTAAGAGAAGCATTTTACAACATGAGTCAAGTCATTAGAACAACACGTAGAACAATTTACAAGGAGGAGGGGGAGAGTGGGGGAAGGTGAAGGGGGTTCCAGAGTTTGTATTGTGGTCAGGGAGTGGGAGGAAGGGGGAGGGGAAGGGGGAGTGGTCTGGTGTTCTTAAAGTACAAGTGGTGTCAGTCGCGAATTGTGGTCCAGAGGGAAGAGAAGGAGGGGGTGGGGGGAGTTAGAAGGGGAGAGGTATAGGGAAGGGGAGTTAGGGGGGGGAGTGAAGAAGAAGGGCTTTTAGGGATGAGAGGAAGGATGAGTAGGTGGGGGAGGAGCGGATGTGGAGGGGGAGGGAGTTCCAATGTTGGGGGGCCAAGAGTTGGAAGGAGCGGAAGCGCGAGGAGGCACATGGCGCTGGGGGTACAGAGAGGAGGTAGAGGTCTGCTGAGCGGAGAGAGGAGGGAAGAAAGGTAGGGGGAGCAGGTCATGGAGAGTTTTGTAGATAAGGCAGAGGAATTGAAATTTCATTTGTGAGAGGAAGGGAAGCCAGTTGAGTTGAGAGAGAGAGGAAGAATGGAGTCTCGAGGACTGAGGAGACATAGAGTGTGAATAGAGGAGTGGTAGATGGATTTTAGGGGAGTTAGGCGAGAGACAGGGAGTCCAAAGAGGAGTGAGGAGCAGTAGAAGAGGCGGGAGAAAATGAGGGAGGAGATTAGGAGTTTGGAGGCATGGAATGTGAGAGAGGAGCAGATCTTACGGATGTTGAAGAGGTGGTGACGACAGGTTCGGGAGGTTAGAGAGATGTGAGTGGAGAAGGAGAGAGAGGAATCAAGATGGAGGCCGAGGTTGCGGGCAATGGTAGATATGGGGAGGTTAGAAGGTGGAAAGTGGATGAAGGAAGGGGGGGAAGGGTAGATAGTGTTGGGAGGGAAGAATAGTATCTCAGTCTTGTCAGTTTTGAGGGAAAGAAAGTGGGATGACATCCAGTCTTTTATGGCTGTGAGGCAGGAGGAAAGAGTGTGGTGGAGGTCAGGTGTGAAGAAGGAGAAGGAAAGAAAGAGTTGGGTGTCATCAGCGTAGAATTGGTGGGAAATGCCGAAAGAGGAGATGACTGGTGAGAGTAGGGAGGTGTAGAGAGAGAAAAGAAAGGGTCCTAGCACGGATCCCTGAGGGACGCCATAGTTCAGGGGGAGGTTGGAGGAGGTACGGCCGCCCCAGGAGACAGTGAAGGATCGGTTGGAGAGATAAGAGGAGAGCCAGGAGAGAACAGAACCTTTGAAGCTGAGTGAAGACAGAGTGCTGAGAAGTAAGGGGTGATCTACGTTGTCAAAAGCTGCTGAAAGATCAAGAAGGATGAGAATTGACGATTGCTTAGCATAGCGGGTAGTGAGGAGAGAGTTAAGGACATAGGTGAGTGCTGTCTCAGTGGAGTGTTTGGGGCGGAAACCAGATTGAGAGGTGGGGAGAAGGTAGTGGGATGAGACGAATGCAGAAAGTTGAGAGTAGGCTAGGCGCTCAAGGAGCTTTGAGATAAAGCGGAGAAGGGAGATTGGTCTGAAGTTGGAGGCAAGGAGAGGGCTAGCAGAAGGTTTCTTCAGAATAGGGATTATGGTGGCATGCTTGAAAGTAGAAGGAAAGGTGGAGGAGGAGAGACAGGTGTTGAAGAAGGCGGTTAGGTAAGGAATAAGGAGAGAGTACATTTTGGGGATGAGGGAAGTGGGGATGGGATCAGAGAGGGCGGCGGTGGGGTGAGTTTTGGATAGTAGATGGGAAACACATGCAGGGGTGATAGGAGAGAAGGTGGACAAGTTGGCGGAACTGGGAGAGGGTGAGGGGGAAGAAGGGGAGGAGGAAGGAGAGGAGAGGATGTTCTGGCGAAGAGATAGAATTTTGGATGAGAAGAAGTTAGCAAAGTCAGAGGGAGAGAGGGGAGAGTTAGTGGAAGGGTCAGAAGTAGGAGGGGAAAGAAGGCAGGAAAGGGTCTGGAAGATACGGCGAGGATGAGAGGCTTGTGAGTGAAGGAGGGAAGAGTGGTAGGAACGCTTGGCAGATGAGAGGCAAGAGTCGTAGAGAGAGTGATATGTGAAATAAGAGGATTGATTGGTCAGAGAAGGGGATCTGATCCAGCGTCCTTCGAGGCGTCGGAGGAGGCGGCGCATGGACAGAAGGTGGGGAGAGAGCCAGGGTTGGGAAGGTTTGTGTGAGGAGGAAAAGGAAGTAAGAGGAGAGAGTTGGTCGAGACTGGTGGTAATAGAGGATGACAGTGAGGAGAGGGCATCATCAGCTGAGAGGGAGGCAAAGTCGGAGAGGGGAGGAAGGGAGGGAAAACAGGAGTCGAGGAACAGAGTAGGGTTGAAGTTGCGGAGGTCACTACGAGAGAAGAAGGGAGAGGGGGGGAGGAGGTGGGAGAATAGGGGGGAGGAGTGAGGGAGAAGGAGAGCAAGGCGTGGTCAGAGAGATAGTTGGGAAGAGATGAAACAGGGGAGGAAGCGTGAGAAGAGAGAAAGATGAGGTCAAGGGTGGAGCCTGAGGAGTGGGTGGGAGAGGTGGGAAGGGGAGAGAGGAGGTAGGAGTCAAGTAGTGATAGGAGAGGAGAGGAATGAGATGTAGATGAGAGAGGGAGGTTGAAGTCGCCAAGGACTGAGAGAGGCGTGGGGGAGGGAGAGATGAGAGAAAGAAGATGGTCCAGGTCTTTATAGAAGGAGGGGAGGGGGCCAGGAGGTCTGTAGATAATTAAGAAGGAGATTGCGTGAGGATGAGAGAAAGATTTGAAGAGAAATTCAAAGGAAGAGAAGGTGGGCGGGTAAGGGTAGGGGATGAGGAAAGACATTTAGGGTGAAAAATGAGGCCGACGCCGCCACCGCGACCAGTAGGGCGTGGTACATGAGAGAAGGAGGAAGAGGGTGTGGAGAGAGAAGCAGGGACAGTGGAGTTGAAGAGGGGGATCCAGGTTTCGGTGATGCAGAGGAAATGTAGATTGAGTCGGAAAAACAGGTCAAGGATCGCAGTGTCTTTGCTCTATGGTTGGTTTACTTTACGACCTTGGTGAGGCATCTGTCAACATGTAGCATTCAAGTATTCTTCGTTCCTGCAACCTACTTGGCTTTCCAAGCCTCTACTATCAGTTTCTTTTGATTATCTGAGCTCTGCCAAAGCCCTTTGGTTCTTAGTGAGGTTTGATTTCACAGGACCTCTGCTGGGCATCAACCCTCTTCCAGCTTTTGGGTTTTCCTGGTTCCTGTAACCCTTGTTCGGCCCTCTCAGCAGCACTGTCTTTTTCGGAGCAGACACTTCCCTTCCAGCCCTCGGTTTTTCTTGGCTCCCATAACCCTCTCAGTGGCATTATCTCTTTAGGGAGCAGACGCTTCCCTTATGCTGCCCAGCTCAGCAGTTGTTACCTGGCTTGTGTGGCGATCAGGGATTTGACGTCCCCACTGCAGTCTGTCTCAGCATCAGTCAATGGCTCCATGCTCACAACTGCTTCCTTCTGGTCATGCCGCCTGTTGAGACAACCAATCCATTGTCTCCGACTATCTCCTGGCCTTGTTTTTATGGTCAGCTAGAACACCAGCCTTTGGCGTCCGTCTAACTATTTGCTCACTCGCTACACCACCACATCTGTGGTTTATCATCACTCTGCCCTTCGAGAAAGTGTGTCGCTGTCTAATTCAAAATTTCTTGTGGTTTTATGTACGTCATCTGAAACAAAAGGGGTGTGTCATTGCTCTTTCAGTCTGGAGTTCAGGTGAGACTCAACATTGCCTGAAGCCAAAGAGTTTAAGGAAATGTCACTTTTTGGTGGATTCAAAACAGAAGTAACAACACTTTTTCCAATTCCCATCTAAGCAGAAAACGCACACTGGACTTTTCCTTAGTGGAACGGGAGTCCTTGTCTCCAAGAGAAGAGTCACTCCCAGAGACGTCCCACTTGCCCAGACCCACCTCCATAGCCTCAAAGAGGGTGGCTCCATTCTGGGGAGAAGGGACACATATTTTAGATTTGTCACAATTCTGTTTTTGGGGCGCAAGTAATGAGCTTCATCTGCTCATCATTGCATCGAGAAAATTGTGCAATATATTCAAGGGAAGTCTGTTCATAGGGATCTCGGATGCACACATCCAGATGCCCTTTTTAAACCCCTTTGCACATTTGTAGCAGTAAGGGGAGGTTTCTGCTGGCTTCAAAGTTCCTCCTGAATCGACAAATGGAATGCTCTTTGAAATGTGCAGAAACTAGTTACATATCGGTGCGCCTTTTTGGAATGGGATGACGGGAATGTGCAATGCAAGAGAGTGTTGTTGCTGACCCTGTCATGCATTTTCTTTTAAATGCAATAGCAGGGGTGTGAATGACTGCTGACCCACCTGTATTTCTATCCCTCAAATGGGAAGGCATTTGTTTCCTTTTTAATATTTCATAATGACAGGCCCTTTAAGAAGCCATCGCTGTAAAAGGAGCTCCCAGCACCCATGTTGGTGCTGGAGGTCTGTCATCCATTAGTGTCAGGAGCGCACTTCCCACACCAATGCATTCACGAGGCCTGGAAAGTGCATTATTTGCACTGCTGCATAGACCCCCTGAAATGCTCATGTCACCTTTGTGGATAATGTGATTTCATTTGGCTTTAGTGATGAGATGAGCTTGTGCATCTCCTCACTTGATCCGAAAACAAATGCTGCACTAGTGTCTACGAGCGTCTGAATGTGTGTTTCGCATATAGGCACATTCAGATCTTCCTTTTCAACATTTTTGCAAACAAGGGGTGTTTTTTTGCATGTCAAAGTGAATGTGGAAATCACAACTGCAATGCTCTTTGACATCAACAGAAATGAGTCACATCCCCTGCTCCTTTTTTCAACAGGCCATACCATGACTTTTTCTGGTTATAGGTTAAAGGATGGAAAAAAAAGGGTTGAATGGTCAAAGGATCGACTCAAAAGTACCGAAAACAAAAGGATCGAGTTTTTTTTTTTTTTTTACATTTTTTTTTATTTTGGGGGGGTAGGGTGATCCCCCCCCGAACCCCTGTTTTTTTGGTAAAAACCATTTATTTTACCGATACGACGAACCAAATAAATATATATATAATTTAAAAAAAAATTCAATCCTTTTGTTTTCGGCCCTATTGTGTCGATTCTTTTGCATTCGATCCTTTTACATTCAATGCTTTAACTGGACAGCACTTTTTCTTTAGTGGAACACTAGCAGTCTAAACTGCTGCTCCCACAATTGCATTTGTATACCTCAGAGACAGAAATAATTTTCTGAACATTTCACAACCCGTGCCAGCCATTGTGAAAAGCACTAACAATTCCCTTGACATACAACACTGTCCGGAGTGCTGTCCTGGCACTAGTGTATGCAAGGGGACAGGCCAGCTCATCATTTTCCCTGCTCTGCAGCCTCCAGAACTGCACAGATAACCCTTGTGGATAAGGTGATCTGTGCATTTCTCAAATTAATGCAAATTAAAAAAGTGCATCTCTGTGCTTTTTTATTTGTGTTCATTCTGATGTCCCTATTGTATCATTTCCTTAGCCACCAGTATACTGAGTTATCGTATACGGGTCCAGTGGACTCCATTACTAACACAGACCTGTACGCAACCAGAGTACAACCAACGAATAATCGCATCTATGTGAGGGGCTTGAATTCCGCTCCGACGGTTTTGAACCATTTCGAACCTCAGTTCCAAATGGTTTGAATCTTTCGAACCATGTTGAGCCCCAGCTTTTTAGAAAGGCTTCAATCTTTTTTTGAGCCGGTTCACCCATCCTTATTTTATGCCTTGCTTTACCGCTCTGCTTCAGAAAATTACGTTAGACAAATCTTCCTGTCTGTCTTAAGCTATCTTTTACAATCCATTGGACGTGCAAAATGTGCCCCTTACACTTTGTGTACAAACACCTGCTGGTAGGTCTGGATGTATGTGATTTCTTCAAATCTATTTCTCTTAATGGAGATTTCACCAAATCCATTTCACCGAAAAATGAAATAATCTTTTCTGCTTTTTTTAATGGGGGGAGACCCCCGCACTCCCCTCAACCCTCCCTACCCTAATGTATACCTTGACCCCACCTGTTATGCATTGCACATTTACCATTTCCCCTATCTTCTTTGGTGAAATATTAGGAGAAATGGTATTCGAAGAACTCTACGGTAACGGCTATGTCTTACGCTGTCTTTTATGATCGATTGAACGTGAAAAATGAGCCCCTTGCACTTTGTGTATAAGCACCTGGTGGTAAACAAAGGGACAAAATCAATGTTGCCTGTTTTTCCACTACTACTTGTTGCACTAAATATTTTAAATTGCAGGGACTCACTTAAGTTTGTATATAACTGTACACTCAACTGGCCCCCTGTGTGAAATGTACTCTTTACATTACAACGACCCTCAAAGCATCTCACATACAGGAATACATCACCAGAATAACAGGGACTAGTCGAGCATTCTCAAAGAAAATAAACCGGAACAGTGGGGTCATTCCATGTGGGGAGCAGAATAATCAGTCGGTAACACAAATTGACTGGGGCACCCTGAAACATGTGTCAAGGAGGACCCTGAGATTCCGAGCACCCACAGACTTACAGAGGCCTCATGCTATTCAGGAGGTCACATAGAAGTAGGGACTCCATGCCCCAAAGAGGTGTAGGGTTACTGACGATATCCTTAGAGAGGATTGTAAGAACTGGAGCGTTTGCACAGCGAGTCGGTGGTCACAGGCAAACCTGTGAAAAGAAAGAGGATGCAGGTAGGTTGCGAGCTTATAGGCGCGACGGACCACTGGGGTATAGTTGTATCCACTTGAGTGTTTAGTTGAATCCTGCAGCCTGCTACATGGTTTGCTTGGGAAAAAGCTCCTATCAGGGTGGTAACTTAATCCAGTGCCATCAACAACAAGGTTTGCCCACCCACTCACTGTGAAAAGAAAGCCTTATTGAAAATGTGTATTTCTATCACAGGAGTAGGATGCCAGCATGACAATCCTCTCATATCTTGGCAAATTGGCATTTTAATCGCACACATATTCGCGCTTTGAAAGATTTTCCTCATTTGCAAATCTCTAATTACCACCCAGCTGTCTCCACTGAAAATGTAAGCAAGCATCTTTAGCTCGACACCTCATTAAATAAAGCGACCATGCTGTATACCAGGAACCTTAGCAAAGGTCTGTTAAATGGAGCAGCAGCACACTTGCAAACAAACAGGCATGAAATAACAACGCACAGATGCCATGTCAACCTAGCAAAGTGCATCTTGCAAATGGAAGCAAATATCCTTAATGTTGTCATCAAAATAACTGTATTCGGCCGCCAGGCCATCAAAGTACACCATAATAGAAGACATTTCTAAATTACCTTAATACATCACATACAATTCAATTTTAGAGTAAGGCACTTAATTACAGTCGGAACACGGTACAATGTTCCACTAGCCCATGGTCGAGTCGGTTCCCTGTAAGCCTTATCCCGAGAGGCGTAAGGTTCGCACCAAATGGGGCATTGTTAATTAGAGTGCTTCCATGTGGCACACCAGTCCCTGGCGAGGGGTACGAGCTGATTACAATCCCACTATTAGCAATCCGACCATTACGGCCGGATCTTCCCAGGATACCTTTGGAAACTCTCAGGTTCCGGAACACCAATTTTACAGAGTCATAGGGGTTATCGCCATTGCCGGGCATTCTGTGGCAACCCACCAGGGCTTTGGTGAAAACAAAAGCACCACCCCCACTGTTCGAAGTCAATGTAGACATTTATTTGATAAGGCATAACTTGGTTCTCGCTTGTCAGCAGTCAATTTGGATACCCCATGGAGAAATACTATATTAACTCTCTGCCCCCCCAAGATCACAACCCATAGTTGTGCACTCCCTAGACCAACAATTGCTGGCTCTAGGATCTCTCACACAGAGGCCTTGGATTTCCATTACACCTAACTTGCGTGCCTTCAGAGCAGGATGCTTGATATACAGGTTGGGAACCGTGCAAAAGCATAGTAGGTTGCAATAGCTGCTTGGACTGGGACTTTGTCATATGAATGTGATCAATGGACTCACAGGCGGCAGTAACCGGGAGGGATCTCACATCAACGGATCATGTATGGCCAGTTTAGCAGTGCATTCTGCAGGTAGATTGCAGAACTCTGTAACAACAGGAGAAACACTGGGAGTGTCCCCTTGGAGGCCCCCTCCTGGGCCTCTGTCAGGACAAATAACAGTTTTCTGATGACTGCCAGTTCAGCAAGCACCTGGTCACAGTAACATCCCTGAGTTGCGTGGTCCTCCTTAAGAGGTGGATCAGGGATGGGTTGTGTACGTAGGTTGATTGGCTTCGAGTCCCTGGATGGCATCAGTCGAAGAAAAGAGCTAGACTCTGAACACGTAGATGGCAAAGTCTCACTCCAAGTGCTACAGGTGAAACTGGGGGATGGTTTATCTTCAATCCCATTCCCCTTCTCCGTGTCCATTAAATCAAAGGAGCATGGTGCATGATTAGGAATGGGAATAGGAGTAAGCAGAGGGTAGACTTTAGTGGGGCCCAGCACAGACAGGGGATCAGAGACCAGGCAATTGTTCACAGGCGTAGACTTAGATAGTGCCCCCCCCGCCCTCCCCGAAATCTATAAGGGGACCCACCATCAGGGGGCTGATATGGCATCATCATACACAAGTGGGGGTTGTTTCTCCGGCCCAGGAAATGTCGAGCCAAGTGGGCGATAGTCGACGGGCACAGTGAGGTCGGGAGAAGGAGCAAAAGGAACAACGTTCATGGCGGTTTCAGCTGAGGTTCAGAGCGGATGAGCCTTTCCATTTCCATTCATGGGAGCTTTGGCTTTGACTTTAGCAGTATCCATGCAAGGAAGTTTCCCTATGGTAATGAGCTGGTTTTCTTTTGTGCCTGTTTCTTCCAATCATTCTACTGTCTGGCTTACTGCAAAGCTCAGAGCGGGCAAACTGCTATGGGTTTCCCTCCATGGTGACCGCCCATTGCTGTCCCTACCCCTCCCAAAACGGCTTGGTTGGACCACAGGAGATAGTTGATCTCATTTATCAGGGAATCAGTCTCCCCGTAGGAAGGGGGCTGTTGGACTGTCCACCATGAAAAGCACTAGCCCCAGAGATGCATTCCTGGAAAGGCTTGAAGTACAAACCTCTTTTTTCTTCCTTATAGCTAGGATATTGTGCTCGGACTTAGATTCAGGCTGCTCTTGCATGGTAGATTTGGA
This sequence comes from Ambystoma mexicanum, assembly GCF_040938575.1. Lineage (NCBI taxonomy): Eukaryota > Metazoa > Chordata > Amphibia > Caudata > Ambystomatidae > Ambystoma > Ambystoma mexicanum. The sequence continues at coordinate 124,934,939 of NC_090940.1, read as the reverse complement.
GATGAGCTGCTTGCAGAAAAGGAGTGACGGGTAGGGAGAAGTGGGTGAGGGCTCTGACACTTTCATTGTAGTGTTCCAGAGGTGCCACATCCCGAGGTTCAGGGGAATTGGGTTCAGAGTTCTTTGTTCTAGGTTCTGAGCAGCCAAGCACCGTCCAAAGCAGAGCCCCAAAAGCCCCCCAGCCCCTAACCCAACTCAAAACGCTCTCACCTCACAAACACCTCGAAACAAACATTCAATGGAGGCTTATAGTCCGACAGTCTGGCAGCCAGCACTGCACCCTGCTTGCGTGGGTGGAACACCCCTGCGGTGTGAAACACCATGCACCCTTTCTCCCCAGACCTTGTGGGCCCTGTGGCTTGAGAAGTAGTGAAGTGGGCATAGGCTGGTGCTCCAGCACTCAGAAAGACGGCAGCCATCCTGGGACACAGCACAGCAGTCCCCCTGTGTGTGAAATACCCTGCACCCTTTCTCCCTGCAGGCTTCAACCCTCGCGGGCCTTGGGGCTCGAGAAGTAGTGAAGGGGGCGTGGCCTGGTGCTCCAGTGCTCGGAAAGACGGCTGCCCTCCTGGGACACAACACGGCAGTCCCCCTGTGGTGTGAAACACCTTGTGCTCTTTCTCCTCGCAGGCTTCAGCCTTCGTGGCCCCTGGGGATTGAGAAGTAGTGAAGGGGCGTGGCCTGGCGCCCGAGCGCTCGGAAAGACGGCAACCCTCCTGGGATACAACACGGCAGTCCCCCTGCGGTGTGAAACACCCCTCACCCTTTCTCCCTGCAGGCTTAATATTGTCTGCAAGGGGGTATTTACCAAGAGGCATGCAAGGCTCGACAGGACATACCAACCCACAGCAGACAAGCATATATTTACTCCAAATGCAAGGTTGCCAGACGACTCCATCACACCAGGGTCACCTATTCCAGTCCTGCAGTCCTGGGTTTTGCTTTCACTTTAGTGCCTTTGTATTCATTGATGGGTCCGAAAACTACAACTCCCAGAAAGGAATTGATGGAGAACTGCGAGCACAGGACTGAGAAATAAATTGCCCCAAAGACTTAAGTCCTGATTATGAGTTTAACAATATTACCTCTGCTACTGCATGTGGTAAATATGTGGTACCCTGAAGGTTCTGCATGATTCCAGGTCATGTGGACCTCTCTGTTATTCTCCATTTTTGAGTCCCATAGGTCTCCGTGGGGTCTGGTATTTACTACTTGTGGTAATCATTGCATGATGTAATTACCCCAATTGGTAATTAATTTGCATGGAGGTAAAGACCAGCATACACAAGCAGGCATTAAACAAGAGTTTTGGTAACAAAACCTATAGTATGGCAGTGTGGTAAAACACCTGGGAATGGTAATTCCTGGATATTTCCCCACTACCGCCAAACTTATAAGTGGATCCTAAGAGTCTTCTAGCAACCTTAACTATACATAGCGCATGTGTTTTAGATATATGGGGTGGTTACAACTCTCCAATGAGACACAAGTGAGAGTAGACGCTAAAGTAAAAAATCATGAAATATCATAATGTTTTGCCCACTTTCTTACTGTGACACTGAACGGTAGCACTTAACTAAAGATGTGCGCAATGTTCATTGCTAGTGGTGTAGGTTTGGATGACCATGTGCAGTGGTTTGTTTAGAACGAAAGCATGTTTTTGGCCCTGAGTCTCAGGTAATTTGATATAATCTCGAATATGTCATTTTTGTTAATTTAGGAACTTTATAAACCTGCTAGATACATTGATTTTAGTAAAATGTGTAGGTACATCATGAACATCAGAACATACTGCTTATTTTGTGGTGATGGGTATCGTTTATGGAGCATTAATGGTATGTGATGTAAAGAAAATAGTAACCCAAAACATGTGCAGTAAAACGAATCCAAGAGACCAAGTGATTACTGCACTGTTTTCCAAAGGAAAGCAAGATTTATTGCATGCAAATACGTCTCAGACGGTCCTGTAGAGCCAAACTGACACAGACTCCATAATGCCACAAAAAGTTACAGGTTATAAAGTGGAAAACAGCAAATCATCACACACATAGTTTACAATGTTATCCCACCACCTTCATTGGCTACCACGTATAGAACATGCTAGTATCCCCCTATATGCCCTGGATCAGTTAGCCATACCTTATGTAAACCCATTCCCCTATTCACGTGGCCCACAACGCCATCACCATTAAATCCAGGGATGGAATTGGTTAATAAGAAAATTGATACAATAAATAATCGTGACCGTCACGTGATGTACAGCCCCTTGATCGAGACACGTTCCAAGTAAAACTGGCAAGGTCATCTCTGCTTAGATAAGACAATGGGCATTCTCAATAACCCAGACACTGTGGTGCATACAACCTGCACCCCCAACCATGGACTGAATTTATCGGCATCACCTCTGCTCCTCCTATCCCAAATCATGAACGTTCCAGACACAGCTTCCCACCTATCTCCTTCAGATCCCACATGCCCAGTAATGACATGATCAGGGCCCCACTCTTAAGTCTGAATTTCAGGAATGTATTTGCTCTGGTTAAGCATCTACTGTTAATTCAAATGGGTCCTTGGGTGAGGGCAGTAGTGCTCTAAATATTTGCCTGGTCCAATGGCATCACAAAACCACATGAGTTATCCTCTCAAATGTGTCCTTCAAAGGGCACATCCCTACCATCCCTCCCCACAGCTAACATTCCATTCCCACCGTGTTCAGGCCCTGCAGCTGGATACATTTAGAGTATCTGTCCACCACGGGTGCCTCAGACCTCAGGTTCTCTCCTGGGGGACGGAAAAAAGGGATTTGTGTTGGGACTAAGCAAAAAAGAGCCAAAGCTCCACATCAAGACCTGCGTTCTATTAGGTTCATTGTTTACTATGCCTTAAAATCGAATATGGCGGCACTCCTGCCATGTTAAGCTGACCTGGCTCCTGCCACAGTACATTTCTGGCTCCATCTTCCACCTGCTTCAGCTCTTTCCTCGCACCACACTGAAAAACATAACTTTGTATACAACTCCTAAACACAAGGACTATAACACTGCCCTATCTATAACCTCTTCAATTCCAACATTCATATATTTGTTGCTCCTTCTGTGTTGCTATATGTGAGCATCTAATATGTGCCAAAACTAACTACAAGTAATACGTGCGCCTTCTGCCATGCAAAACTTACCATTCTCACACTGCGGTATGTGCTAATAGGTTTTTCTCAGCCTGATCTTTTTTGCCTTGTTAGAACACAGTACGTGCATCCCAACATTCCCTCCTTTAGTCAATTCTCCATTAAATAACCCTGCTGCCTCCTTCCTCCCATAGCCATCATCTTTGGGTACTTTGACAAATCAACTTCCGGGGCACCAGTGGTCTAGGGATGAATATTGGTTTCTAAATCATCAACCAACCCCACACCTCTAGTACACGGAAGGGGTATGAATAGATTGGAATACAAGTGAATTATAAGACCCCATGTCCAATTTTGGTAACATGGGCAGAATGGCAGGCTTATCTCCGCAAGGTTGTGGATCGTTGGTTAGTTGCAACACAGCGAAAATACAATTATTACCCAATGATAAAAGGGACTGTCTTGTCAAGGTTGTATTCAAATATTTACTTTATTATTACAACAGACAGCTCTAGCACACTACAAAATACAACCCACCCTGGAAAGGAACACATAGGACAGGCGGTTTCACGGAGGAAAGGGATGCACTCTGGATACTGACAGGAGGGTAGTTGGTAAAGTAATCAGTCTTACTGTTCAAGATTATTTGGTTTCAGCACCAAAGGGGCAAAGGGTCATAACTGTCTCTAGGGGCCTACGGAGAAGGACCAGAGGGGCAGGACCACAATGTACATGTTGCTGAAGAAGTTCTTGGTGCTCAACAGCGTTGAGGCAGTTCCAGGGTGTTTTGCAGCCCTTGAGACAGAGTTAGTGGTGGGAGGCATTTGTGGGTACCAGGCGACAAGCAGTTCGGCAAGTGAGGTTGCACAGACGTCTGTAGGCTGTTCGGAGTGGCAGCTCGAGGTGAAGAATTGCTGTCTGTGTGCTGTTTGGCAGAGCTGGAATGCTGGTCGAGGTGTCTCGGATGGCTCTGGTGACTGCGGCATGACAACAGTCGGAGGTGCAGCCAGATGCCGTTTGAGGACTCGACTGTCTCGAAAATGTCCTTAAAAGATGGATGCTGGATGACGCTTGGTGGCACTCATCCTAGCTTCTTCGCAGGGCTCATGTCCTTTCAATGCAGACGGCCCAAAGCACAGGAAAGTGTTTGCAGGCAACATCCCTGTCCTAAGTTCAGAAACTCTCTGGCACTTCCCACCTAGGAAGCTTGCTGGCAGATCCTAGCAGGGCACGCAATGTGCTGGGTGCGTACTGGTTCTGGAGCTGCTGGACGGGTCCTCTGAGTCTGGTATCTCCTTGTGTTTCCTAGGAGATGTTTAGAGGAGGGATCTTGCCTCCCTCTTAGACTGCTGTCCTTCCTTCACTGACGGAATATGTAAGGTAGGCTGTACCTTCAGCTCGGGCACAAATGAGTCCTTCTTCTTACTCCTTTCAAAGTCTTCAGATGATCTGCTAAGTGAGGGGTTCAGCCCTCTTTTAAAGCCAAATGGGCCCCAGTGATTGGTTCAGGCTAAGCTCACCTTAATTAACCAATCCTGGGTCGCCACCAACAATCTTCTGTTATGAATGTGGCCAGGACCGGAGTGCTTTGCAACAGGACAGACAAGGGGGTGACAACATGTACCTAAGTCCCAGTCCTGTCTCCCCCAAACCACATACTTCTCCCCTCTGAAAGGGATCAGCTCGGCAGGGGTTTGCCTACGGTTTATAGTGGACCCAGACATGCATTTCACTGCCTTTCATACAGAGGGGTGGGAACTAGCTTCAAGTTGACACATTGCATACCAAAGGAGTGTTAGCCCCTACTTTCCTGTTGTCTATTCTGGCAAACAAGCCCCTTCAGGCTTGCTTCAATTATCTCTCATTAGTATGCACTGCCCCCAGCAGGAGGACAAAAGGAATGCAGATACATGGAGGCTTTAATATTTAAATTAAGCTGCTTATGGTTGGAGGAAGGTGTGCCTTCCCACTTCTTGGAATGCTTCGATGTACCCAGGGCTGTCACATTCCAACTGAATGTGATAGGAGAAGACAGCGCCTGTAGACTATGGCCCTCATTACGACCCTGGCGCTAAGTGAAAAACGATGGCGGTAAATGGTTACCGCCATCGTTTTCCGCTAGGTCCGATCATGACCCGTGACCGTTAACTACGATGCCATTAGCGGCATCGTAGTCAACGCTGCCGCTAACTGCGCCAATGGCGCGCGCACGCGACCTCCCACACCGTACTTAGCGCCATGGCGTAAAGGTACGCGAATGCCGACCCAAGCGGACATGCACCTAACGCCATCACCCAGCCCGTTAAGTACCTTACCGCCATGGTGCTAATTACGCCATCGCGAACCAACCGTAAAGGGCCTTGTGCAGTGAATCCAGCTGCCACAGGCGCACAGAATCAGCACAGGTGGAGGCAATACAGAGTCAGGAAGTACAAAAAGAGCACACCCAACCCCTTCCCAGACCCAGTCACACTCCACAATGATTCCAATAGGACTAGCAATGTTGGGGCTGGAGGACCTGATAGCAATGCAAGTGCTACAACTTCAACTACAACAACAACAACAATAGGCTGCACAGAGGAGACGCAGGAGGAGAAGGAGGGCAAGGCAGGGCCAGCAAGCCCCACCAGCACAGCCAGTGGCACCACGCAGGCAGCCCACAATCCCACGCATCAGAGCCAGTCCATTCAACCTCACCGCTGAGCAGATCCACACCCTGTACCGTTTGGACCGGGACACCATCAACACCATCGTATACATGACACACAAACAGCATGATAGAAACACCAACCGCCATCCCACCCCTACTGAATACCCCACCTGGCTGTGAGTAGCAGAGACAACGGAGCCAGATCATACCCTAAAGCAGCACAAACCTCAGCTGACACCACTAAACCTAATGCCCGATGTATGCAGCCCCACCACGTGAATGAAGGTGTGCCCCAACATTGACACAACCATCTGCAAGTGCATTGTACCAATTCATACCACATTGACCTCAACGAAATGCACCTACATGCACGTCACCAGACACCATCCACTGAAAGGCCTGTCCCCATAACTGCGCACGAATGAGGCACATGACGGACAGAAACATCAACACACCATCACACAGACAGCAAGGCCCACAAAATGTCCCTATCAACATCAGTATTGCTCACTGGGGTCATGATGATGCTGACAGCAATGTTGCAATGATGTGAGCGTTGACCTCACAGGGCACGTGCCAGGCCACCAAAACAAACGGCATGAACAAACACAGTGGATGGACACTCACAAGGCACTTGACCCCCTGCATACATTGGTTGATGGCATGCACCACATTCCATAGGAGCCATGAGCATATACTGGTCGCATAGTTTGAATCAATTAGTGCATTCAAAAGAGGTCCGAAGTAACAGTTGGATGCAAGCCATGGTGGCACGTCATGTTTTGAAATAGACGCCATGACTGACACATACATTCTCGCCCACATACAGGTGATGCAGGCTATCCCCTGAAGAGGTGGCTCCTTACACCAGTCCGGAACCCACAGAACCAGCACGAGGAGGACTCCAACCGTGCACATACACGTACCCGTGTGGTGATTGAGCAGGCTTTTGGCCTATTGAAGGCACGGTTTCGCTGCCTCAGCAGGTCTGGTGGGGCACTCCTGTACCGCCATGAGAAGATGGCAAAGATCGTCATGGCATGTGTCATGCTACACAATATGTGTGTCAGACGCAATGTGCCCCTGCCCCCTGATGCTGAACTGCAACCACCTGTCGATGAGGATGATGAAGGTGGGGATTCGGCAGCACCTCGTGGAGGCGGCGATGCACAGGAGGGGCGTGAAATGCGTAGTACTCTGATCAACCAATTATTCTAGCACACGCAAATGGGGGGTGTCACCTGGAGATGACGATTGTGGCACTGTGTGCGTCTGTTATATGGACACTGGGGACTGTTTACCAATAAATCACACATACGCAATGAGCAATGTCCACACATCTGATTTGTGCAAATATGATAAGTGTATTGTGAAAGTGATTTTGTTGAACACACCCACTCCCCCCTCCCCCCGAACTCCCCAACACACCCACTCCCCCCTCCCCCCTGAACTCCCCAACACGCCCACTCCCCCCTCCCCCCTGAACTCCCCAACACACCCACTCCCCCCTCCCCCCTGAACTCCCCAACACACCCACTCCCCCCTCCCCCCTGAACTCCCCAACACACCCACTCCTCCCTCCACCCTCCCCCCTGGAATCCCTACAAAGGTGTGAGTAAGTCTGTGCAGCAGTGTCTGATGTAGGATTTCTCCACTGTCCGGCCACTATTGGCAGCCCCCTCCCCTGGCCCCCGGGGCACCCCTGCCTGTGCTGCACAGGTTCCTCCCCGATCGGCGGATGGGGCTGCTTGGTGTCGAGCTGGCAGCCGAGGAGGTTCCTGCCTGCTCATTTGGACGCATGTCCCGAATTGTCTGCACAAGTTCAGTGATGACGTGCCGCACAGCGGCGAGTTCTGCGCAGATGTCCTTTGTGGAGGACTCTATAGCAGCCTTCACTGTCTCTGCACATTTCTCCATTGCTGCCGTTGACCCCCCACAATCTGCAACATGCTCATTGAGGAGCGAGGATAGTTGCTGCTGCCGGGTGACGATCTCCTCCAGGCTTAGTTGTTCTTTCTGGCCCATAGCTAATGGCAGTGGTATTCCCATTGGGCTGCTCACCTCCTGCAGCGGGGATGGAGAGCCTGGCCATTCGTCATCCTCTGACTGCCCCTGTGTAGCACCCGCATGCGGGCTGCTTAGGGACAGGTAGGGGGAATGAGGGTGGGCAGTGGGGCTTCCGACATCAAACTCCTCAATGATCCCTGCTTCGCTATCGGAGGAGGCTGCGATGGCAGCAGTTTCCCCAATAGTGCTGCTTGCAGCAGAGCCTGTCCCTTCTGTGGGCACGATTTGGGTAATTTCTGCTGCTGCTGCTGCTTCTGTGCTGCCTGCTGGGGTGGCTGTCAGTGCCCTGTCCTGTTTTCCTGGCATGGATTTTGGCTGCTGTGGGGTTTTCCTCGGGACGGCAGAGGTGGAGGGTTGTGGTGTTGGCACAGTTGTCCTGGCCCTCTTGGTGGGTGTGGAGGCAGTGGTGTCCTCATCCTCAAGGTCGGAATTTGAGCCTGTGGTGGAGCAAAGGAGGGAAAGTGTTATTGATGGGTCTGTGGACATTGGGCGGGCATTGTGACGACTGACATCTTATCAGTTAGTACATGCGGCACATTTGAGGCAGGGGAAAACAGGTTGTCTCCCTTTTGTGTGGAAGTAGCATGGAGGTATGTGGGTGCCTGCAGTTGGGGTGTGCATACTGCATGTGTACAGGGTGGAGATCGGATGTATCTGTGGGCAGTCTCCTGCTGATGTGTTGCATTTACACTATGGGGCTACATTGTACTTCACATGAATGGACTTTGGTGAATTTTGCATGGCTTGATTTGAGCCACCTACCTGCATCGCCTGATGTCGGGGCTCCTCTCTCCATTCCTCCTACTCCTTCTATGCTCTCCATTCCGATGGTGGAGGCACAGATTTCCTCCCATGGCTGCAATTTGATAGGGGACTCCGATCCTCCCCCGGTTGCCGTGGCCAGGTTTCTGTTTGCCGATAGTATGCTCCTGACTCTGAGCCGGAGATCGTCCCACCGCTTGCGGCACTGTCTCACATTGCGGGGTGTTGTTCCCACGGCACTAACCCGCTGAGCTACCAGTGCCCATAGGGCCTTCTTCTTGGCTATGGCCGGTCTGGTCATTTGGTTGGAGAATACCACTGCGGCGTTCTCCTGGAGGGTCTCCGCAAGCATGGTGAGCTCCTCTCTGGTGAAGCGGTCTTGCCGCTGGCGGTCACAGGCTTTCTTAACCACTTTAGGCATTTTCTTGCAGGAAGAAGGTTGATGATGGTATTTGCCGGGTCCCAGGCTCGGATGTCCAGTGGTTGCGGAGGATGGCAATGGATTGTGTTTTTAAAGATGGCCGCCGTGCTCTCTCCCGTTCCGCCGCGGTGACGCTACTTCTGGTTCCGCTTATCTACGGTCACCGCTAATTGCGGTGACCGCTAACTACGGTCACCGCTATGAACGGTGGTCGGGGTGGCGGTGGTGCACCTTGCGCGGCATACGATGCCGGTAGGTGCCGTTTTGGGGGCATTAACGCCATGGCGCAGTTTACATTACCGCCATGGCATAATGCTCGTGCGCGATGGGTCGTAATATGGCGCTCTTATCGCCATCGGACCATGGCGTTAACGCTCATTACGCCATGGCGGTAATTTCGTTTACTTACCGCCTGGGTCGTAATGAGGGCCTATGTCTTCCCGGAATACATGTGACTAAGCATTTGGTGCGGGAATCAGATTAAATGGGTGCGGAATGGCCGCACTCATTTCTCTGAGGTTGGTCTTCCATCATTCATTTTCATTTATCAAAAAATCAAAAAGCCCAGGTGAGCGCACTTTCCTTGTGTCGATGGTCGAATTTCTCACATGCCCCCCAGCCTCAACATGTGAACCCCCACACTACTGAGGATCTGGTTCGCCATCAAGGTGAAAGAACCGGCTGAGGCCATCTGCATTTTTATGCTGAGAGCCTGATTTTTGCTGGATATCCATATCTAATCCCTGTATGGATATGGCCCACCTCAAAAGCTTAGGTTTCTCCACTTGCATGGCCATTAACCATCCCAAAGGCCGGTGGTCTGTCTGGATCGTAAAGTGAGACCCACAGATGTAGGGTTTCAGCTTCTTTATGGCCCACACCACTGCATATGCCTCTTTTTCTATGACATCCCAGTTTGTTTCCCTTTTATTCAACCCCAGCTAATGTAGGTAACAGGTTGCTCGAACTCTTCAGAGTTCAGCTGTGCTCCAATCCCAAAATCACAGGTGTCTGTCTGGATAATCAACTCCTGACCATAGTCTGGCACTTGCAGAACTGTGGCCTTTGACAATCCACCCTTTAAATCCTGAAAGGAGGTTTGACAGGCGGGGGTCCAAGTTACCTTCTTTGACATCTTTATGGATGTTACATCATTCAGGGGCATGGCAGTAGTCCATTACCCTCTGATGAACGACCGGTAGTACCCAGTGAGACCTAAAAAGGCTCTCACCTGCTCCTGTGTGGTGGTGATGTCCCACTCTTTCACAGCCGGTACCTTTGCTTCTAGAGATTGTTTCTTATCTCCATCAACCAGGTGGCCTGGGCAAGTCACGGTACCCTGCACTATCTGTCACTTCGTGGCCTTGATAATCAGTCTTGCATTTGTTTCAGGTGGGATACATGATCCTCCCAGCTGTGGCTGAACACAGCAATGTCGCCTAGATAGGCAACGCTGACGTTTTCCTGTCCCGACAAAACCTGGTTAAACATCCTCTGCAAAGTGGCAGGGGCATTCTTCAATATGAAGGGCATCACAGTGAATTGATAATGTTCTTCCGGGGTTGAGACTGACGACCTCTCTTTCGCTCCATCTGTCAAGCCGACCTGCTAATACACATGTACTTGGTAGCACCAAGTTTTTCGATGAGCTCATCTACCCGGGGAATGGGGTGAGCATCTGTCTTCATGATAGAATTGAGCCCACTGTAGTCCACACAAAAGCGAACTTTCGTTTTCCCACTGCTGGTCTTTTTAGGGACCATTACCACTGAGCTAGCCCAGGGGCTGTGTGATGACTCTATCACTCCTAGGGACAACATCTTGGAAACGCCCTCCTTGATGGTGTCCCTGACCGTATCGGACATCCGGTGTATCCTACTCTTCACTGGCTTACTGTCTCCAGTGTCCACATCATGGATTCACTGACCAGCAGTCAGCGAAAACAGACCGGCAAACTGTCCCAGTAAACGGCAACAGTCTGCCAGTTGCTGTTCTGACAGGTCTGTTGCAAGGTTGACATCTTCAACTGACCCATCTGTGGCTTCTGTGTGCAGGAGGTCTTAGAGGGGTTCGGTCCCCTTCTTAGTCTCTCCGTCAGTCACTAATGCCATGAGCAAATCATCCCGACTATAATGGGGTTTTAGCCGGTTGACATGAAAGACCTTGCACATCTATTTAGGTCCTTTCACGTAAATTAGATAATTCACCTCACTGACCTTTTCCAGCACACAGTAAGGCACAGTACAGTCCACATGTCCTGAAGGGCACTGGGATTGACAGGCTCCATAATCCACACCCACTGGCCTGGAGAATAGACTGTTACTGTGGCCTTTTGGTCGTCCCAGTGCTTCATCAGCTCTTGACTGGCCTTTAGATTTTTGGTCGACTGTTCTTTGTACTTTGCCATTCTATTTTTTTTATAACTCTGTTTATTGAATTTAAACAACACAACGAAAAAGTACACATTAATCATAGGCATACATCAGAAAAAGGAAACATGGCAGTATCAACAGCGGGAGGGGCACTGCAGGGCCAAGGGGGCGTGAGACGGTTGCGAGACAAATAAATATTGATAACACAGGTTCTGACTTACATCCACCAGTCAAGGGAGGAGTAAGGAGGGTGGGGCCGAAAGGGGGCGAGGGGAGGCAGATTTCACTGAGCATTGAGCCATTTACCCCATATCTTTTCAAATTTGTGGGGGAAACCCCGCACATTTTAGATCTGGCGCTCTGAAGCTGCACATCTGTCCAGTTCATTGCTTCAGCGGTTCAGACACAGTGGGTCTGCAGAGCCCCATTTAGCCGCGATAAGTCTTTTGCCCGCCCCCAGTGCAACCGCCACATTTTTGATTCTCGTATTTTGTCAGGTCCACTTCCCCCCAGATGCCCAGAAGTGCCATTTTGGGATCCTTAGGAATTGGCGTCGCCAGGGCAGTGGAGATCGAATTGATACAGTTCCCCCAGAAGACCTGTAACACCTGACAGTCCCAGATCATATAGTAGAAGGTGGCCGGCTCAGTTTTGCATCTAATGCATGTCCCATCCTCGGATCCCCCCCATCTGGCCATGGCAGTGCACAAATAATAAGAGCGGTGAAGGATTCTCAGTTGTATTAGTCTGAGTTTAGTTTCTATCCCAATTTCCCTAGGGGACATTAATGCATCTATCCAGTCTTCAGGTTCCAGTTCACCTAAGTCCCTTTCCCACCTTGATTTAAGCCCACCGAGTTGTGTATTCCCGAAGGAGTTGAGGGCCTGATAGAGGGTAGAGATGACCTTTGAGGGAATGCGTTGCGGGAGGATATTGGTGTCAATGGGAGAGCAGGGGCGTATACTTGTTGTGTCAGGGAACTGGGTGCAGATGGCGTTGGCCAGCTGCGCGCGTTGAAACTGGTCCATAGGTGCCAAATCAAATTGCTCTTGCATGGTCTCGAAGTCCAGGAGGTGACCCCCCTGTATTAAATGTGCTAGTGTATGTATCCCTTTGCTCGCCAGTGTTCAAAAGAGCCCATTTTCACTATTTCCGGGAGGTGCGCGTTCTGCCATATAGGTTGGGATAGTGTTGGTTTCCCTTTCCAGCCGACCAATTTGTGTGCATCCCGCCAAGCACAGCGGATATGGTGCATCATTTTTGGCAATGTCGGGAGTTGGTTATTGGTGGCATACAGGATCTGCAGCGGGGGTTATCGGGGACATGGTCTCTATTTCAATACAGATATGCGGTAGTGTGGAGTCTGCGTGTATCCAGTCGTTTACCACCCCGATCTGTGTTGCAAGGTAATACGTGCATATGCAGGGTAGACCGATGCCTCCCTCCCATACCGATCTCTGGAGCGTGTTAAGGCCAATTCTGGGTTGTTTCCCTCCCCATAACAGTGTGTGAAGGTTTTTATCAATAAGTGTGAAAGTTTCCCGTGGGATGGTGAGTGGGGCGTTTTGGAGAACATACAGAAGTCTGGGGAGGGTCATCATCCTGAATAGTGCGGCTCTACCCGTTAGCGGAGTGATTGCCAGCGGGAGGCATCCCTATTAAACCGCTCTATTACTGGCTGAAGGTTGAGTTGGAGGAACTCTTCTAGTGTCGGGTCGAGCCGTATGCCCAGATATTAAAATTCCCTGATGCAGACATGGTATGGGCAGGTATCAGGGATCGCAGACGCCACCTTGGATCGGGAAGTAAATGGTTTTGGCCTCATTCACCTTTACGCCTGCAAAGTTTTGATACTCCCTAGGGATAAGAGAGACAGTCGGGCATGAGGTACTCGGGTTGCTAAGATATATGAGGAGGGCATCCACGTAGAGCGAGAGTCGATCCTCCCCTCCCCCCGGCCAGGCGAATCCAGACCAATTGGTGTTAGCTCTGAGCTCTATTGCGAGTGGTTCGATGGCCAGGAGGAAGAGGAGCGGAGACAGCGGGCACCCCTGCCTAGTGCCTCGGCCCAAAGGGAATGGTTTGGAGGACCTGCCGTTCACCCTTACCGTGGCCTCTGGGGATGCATAGAGAAGTTTGACCCATGATATGAATGTTTGCCCGAGGTTCATTCGAGCCATGTTTGCCCATAAAGCGTCCCACCCCACAGAGTCAAATGCCTTCTCAAAGTCCACAGCCAGGAGGGCCAGTGGGGCCGGTATTTCTTTGGCTCTACTCAGCGCAAGTTGGATTCTGTGTAAGTTCATGCGGGTGGATTTATTGGGCATGAATCCACATTGATCTGGGTGGACTAGAGTCTCAATCACCTGCAGTAGTCTGTTAGCAAGTGTTCTGGCAAGGACCTTGGCTTCTCCGTTGATCAGTGAGATGGGACGGTAGGAGGTGCATTCCTCTGGGGGTTTTCCGGGTTTATGTATGTCAACTATGCACGCCTTCCTGAGGTCCGGGGGGAGTGTCCCTTGTTCTTTACTACGTAGAAACATACGGTGCATATGAGTCGATAGTGTGCCACCGAGGCATTTCCAGGTCTCTGTAGGGAAACCGTTGGGGCCCAGAGTTTTCCCGGGTTGGAGCTGTGCGAGCGCCTCTTGCACCTCGATCTCCGTGATTTCAGCGTTCATGAGGTCTGATTGGTGTTGTGAGAGTTTCGGGATCTCAATCCGGTCGAGGTAGCAAGAGGGCTCGAGTGCAGGGCTTCCGGTGGGTGGAGTATAGAGTTTCTTGTAGTAAGTGGCGAATGCTTCCACAATGTCAGAGTCATCCATCAGCAATGTTCCCTCCAGAGATTTAATAGCACGTACGTGTCCTCTGTTTTGCTCACGCCTCTCCAACCAGGCCAGGGTTTTATTTGCTTTGTCGCCTTGTTCATAGATTTGGCTCCGGACTAGCTGATCGGCTGTTCGTGCGTTGTCCAGAGCTAAGTTGCTGAGGGTATCTTGTGCCGTGATCAGGGCCTCCTTTGCTTCTTGAGTGTTGTGTGCTAGGCTTTGCCGTTCGCATTCCAGGACTCGTGCTTCTGCTTCCCTGATCTTTTGGACTTGACGTGTACTTTGCCATTCTAGACCGAAGGCTGAGTACATTGTACACCACATCACGTGAAGTGGATAACCGTTTGCTTTCCCATCCCTCCTTCAATAGACTGAGTGGACCTCGTACAGGTTGTCAAAACAGAGGTTCAAAGGGGGTAAATCATACTATGTTCTGTGGCACCTCCCTGTAGACGAACAGAAGGCATGGCACGAAAATATCCCATTTTCTCCACAGGTGCTCTTCCAAACCACCTATCATGCCTTTCAGGGTCTTGTTGAACCGGGCTTGTTGAGCGGTTCAACAAGGCCCTGAAAGGGTTTGTTTATGGAAGGAGGTAGAGAATCGGTAGGTGACACCACACTCTTCCCACATAGCCTTCATATATGCAGATATGAAGTCTGATGCCCAGTCCGAAACGAATCAGGAATTAAAACTACGTCAACTTGAACCTAAACTCATTATTCTTTTCGACACGTTGCAGCCCCGTGATCATAATGTGGATAATGAATTACACGTCTTTTTATAATAAGTCGTTTTCATATTACCATGGGAGTTGTGATTTTGAACAAATGCTGCAAGTTTTGGATAGGTGGTTTACTGTCAAATGACACCTTCATGGTAAGGTACTTTTATCCCACCTCCAGGACTGGGCCGATTAACAATGATGCTATCACAGACTTACAGACTTACAGGCTGGCCTTAGGAGGAAAAAGGGTACCCTCAATCAATGTTTTATATTGTATTTATTGATCCAGAAATATGTAGCCTTAAAAAAGATGAAACTTAGGGGCCGATTCATGGAACAAACGTGCGCCGAAAATCTACGCGCAAGCAGGCGCAAGGAGGCGCAAGCAGGCGCAAGCGGAAAAAAAGAGGCGCATGCGTGCGATACATGGAAGTCCCTGCGCGTGTCTTCCTCGGGATGTGCGCCAAACCCGTGCATGGCGCACACGTCACTGCAACATCCCGAAAGACGCGCACAGTGAAAGCGCACAACCTCTGCGCATACACTAGAAAGTGGGCGGAACACAGGGCGTAACGCGCGGAATGGGGAACAACTTGCGAAAACAAGGGCGTAACTGGGGATGTACTGCAGGGAAGCAGAGGGAACGCCCACACGCACCCGAACCACACGTATTCATGGAACCGAATAGGGCAAAGCCACGCACAGTGAAAGACACGCACAAGCCGATACACGTCCGCCACACGAAGGCAGGCGGTAGCGTCCCTGCGCATTACAAAAGTGGCAACATACAGCAATTGTGCGAGCGGGGCACGTGTATTTCGGGGTTGCGCGGGAAGTTACACACGCGATTGAGCGGGATACGTGTATTTCAGGGGTTCGCGTGAACTTCCTCACGCGATCGGGCCTGGGGGAGCGGGCTACGTGTATTTCAGGGGTTCGCGTGAACTTTCTCACGCGATCGGGCCTGGGGGAGCGGGCTACGTGTATTTCAGGGGTTCGCGTGAACTTTCTCACGCGATCGGGCCTGGGGGAGCGGGCTACGTGTATTTCAGGGGTTCGCGTGAACTTTCTCACGCGATCGGGCCTGGGGGAGCGGGCTACGTGTATTTCAGGGGTTCGCGTGAACTTTCTCACGCGATCGGGCCTGGGGGAGCGGGCTACGTGTATTTCAGGGGTGCGCGTGAACTTCTTCACGCGATCGGGCCTGGGGGAGCGGGCTACGTGTATTTCAGGGGTTCGCGTGAACTTTCTCACGCGATCGGGCCTGGGGGAGCGGGCTACGTGTATTTCAGGGGTTCGCGTGAACTTCCTCACGCGATCGGGCCTGGGGGAGCGGGCTACGTGTATTTCAGGGATTCGCGTGAACTTTCTCACGCGATCGGGCCTGGGGGAGCGGGCTACGTGTATTTCAGGGGTTCGCGTGAACTTTCTCACGCGATCGGGCCTGGGGGAGCGGGCTACGTGTATTTCAGGGGTTCGCGTGAACTTTCTCACGCGATCGGGCCTGGGGGAGCGGGCTACGTGTATTTCAGGGGTTCGCGTGAACTTTCTCACGCGATCGGGCCTGGGGGAGCGGGCTACGTGTATTTCAGGGGTGCGCGTGAACTTCTTCACGCGATCGGGCCTGGGGGAGCGGGCTACGTGTATTTCAGGGGTTCGCGTGAACTTTCTCACGCGATCGGGCCTGGGGGAGCGGGCTACGTGTATTTCAGGGGTTCGCGTGAAACGGGCTACGTGTATTTCAGGGGTGCGCGTGAAGTTTCTCACGCGATCGGGCCTGGGGGAGCGGGCTACGCTTATTTCTGGGGAGCGCGGGAAGTGACACACGCGATTGAGCGGGGTACGTGTATCTCGGGGGTGCGCGGGAAGTTACACACGCAATTCCATCAGGGTACGTGTATTACAGGTGTGCGCATATCAACAGGGTACGTGTATTACAGGGGTGCGCGGGGAGCAGCACACTTGAATTGCACGTGTGGGTCCTCCCAGGTGTACCCTCTACACCCTCCACGGCCCCTGCAGGTGGCTCACACCACAGGGGCCTACCCAGCACATGTCATGCAGGCACCCCACCCACCATGCCCATGCCCACCAGCCAACCCACATGTCAACTTGCACTACTCCCCCCCACTGCATGTGACCCTGCACCCCCAGCCACCAGGGGCAGCCTCCACCAGGTCCTCACAATCCCCAACACACATGCACGTCAGCGTGTAATACGAGGAAAGGGCCATGCGCGTAAGCGCGCATACGAGGAAAGCCCATGCGCGTAAGCGCGCATGGAAACTGCACGTCCGCGTGTAATACGAGGAAAGAGCCTATGCGCGTAAGTGACGTGACGCGCGCGTGCGTTTCCCTCAGCACGGGTTAAAGGTGAGCGGGCCCAGCAGTTCGCTGTACGTGCCTTTCGTGGAGACCGACGTGTGTTGCTGCTTCCTGTTGTTTCGCGCGCCATCACAACTTCACAGCTCTCAAGGACGTATCTCTTCTTTTGGCGGGGATATTGGCTACGCGTGTTTTTCTGCATCGCGCTAGTCAGACGGTGAGTCACACACGCTCTTTTTCCCACTGCGGGTGCCCCTGTGTATCGCACCCATTTTTGATGTCATAGTAGCCTGCGTGTCCCACGCGTACGCGTTATTCGTGTTACTGGGTGCCACCGCGTACTGCGGGAGGTCCAATCCACGCAGGTAGGCTGCAGGGTTGCGTGCACGGTTTTACTGCAGTTTTGGGGTGCCTGAGCATTGCGTGACCCGTCACCACATCACCGGGGTCACATACAGCCTTGCAGGTGCAGGGGGGCTGTTAACATCTTGCTTCCCACCCCCTTCACCCCAATTGCCCAGGTCAATTGTGGTGTACACCTCCCATTGGCACCACTCCATCTGTGCCAGCACTACTACATCTGTGCCATGGTTGGGAGGCCACCAAAGGTGAGGGGCGCCTCAGCTGGGCGTACTCCTCGTGGCGGGCGTGGTCGGGGACGTGGCCGTGGTGACCAGGGAGTAGGGGGACTCCAGGGTGTCCAGGGCAGCCACAGAGGGGGAAGAGGCAGGGGTGCGCCACTTGAGCACAATGTTGTGCCATGTGTCGGTGCAGCCATGCCACCACCTCCTGTGGTTCCGGGGGATGCAGCTCCTGCATCTGGCACTGGCACCCATATGACCCGGCAGTCCGTTCCATCGACTGCCACGGGCCCAAGGGTGGTGGTAGCTGCAGGTGCAGCTGTGGACACCGCCACCCAGGCTCAGGGTCTGCCAGCGCAGGCTGCGTTGGCACTTGAAGAGCCCTTGGTAGATCTCCAACAGGCCAGGGGGGAAACCATAGGGGCACGCTGGGCTGCTCAGACCAAGACACGTGTCCCTGGGGCAGTCATGTCATCTGCTGCCCCGAACAGCCGGGTGTTGGCAAGTGCAGGGGCAGATGCACCCAACAGCACCCCGGTTGTGAGCCTGCCAACCAGGACCGTTGCGGCCAAGCACCCTGCCACAGCTGATGTTGCTGCGCAGGGTCCATTAGTGGGCACCCAGCTGCCACTGACACAAGTCAGGCCTCTGGTCATCCCTCCACCTGCCACTCCCTTGGCTCAATCCACCGAACCCACTGGCCATGCTGGTCAGGGCGGCATTAGCCAGCCAGGGTCTGCGCCACAGTCCAAGAGGAGGAAGGTTGCACCTGCAGCACAGGCTGCGACCCCACACACAGCCACGACCTCCTGCACGTCGAGGAAGAAGCCTTTCTGTAAGCAGGAACTGGACTTCCTCGTGGACTACGTGCGGGGACACAGCCGTGACATGCTAGTGGGTGCCAATAGTCAGACCACGGCTGCCCAACGTGACACCCACTGGAAGCATGTTGCGGAACATGTCAGTTCATTCGGCCATGAGGTGCGCACGGCGCAGGAGTGCAAAAAGCGTTGGAATGACATCAAGCGCAGCACTAAGGCCAAGCGTGCCTCAAATTACAACTTGACTCTGGTGACTGGCGGTGGGCCTGCACCAGAGGAGGAAGAACTCACTCCGCATGAGGCTCTCGTTGCGGAGTTCATACCACCTGAATTGGTCGAAGGAGTGGGAGAGAAGCTGGACTTCGATGCCCAGTCCAGTGAGTGTTGATGCGTGTTTGTTGAGGACGTGTGTGGTTCACTTGTGGGATGTGTTGTGCATGATTGCTGCTACATGTGACGTGTACATGGTTCTGATGTGTAATTAATACAATGCTAACGTCATGCATGTCACCTCTGCCTGCATGCGGGACTCCATGTAGGCATGCTCCCTTGCCCCTCCTCCGCCACTCTGCACCCCAGTTCCACCTTTGCACTGGTCTGATCCAATCTTGCCAATGTGTAGTTTCTTGTCCATGTGTCCTGTGTAGATGCTAACTTCCAGCGTAGAATCTGCCAGACATATGCCATGTCGTACAGCCTTAGTACTCGATGCAGGGTATCTCACTTGTACTGTGCATGGGTCAGATGTCCCGCAGGGACATGAGTGCCCATTCATGCTCCATGTGCATTGCACGCATGCCCCTATGTGTCCTTGACTGGATGATCACTGTAATATCAGTCCTTGGTTACATACATTGCCTGCCATCTCATCAGCCTTCCCATGTCAACTGTGCCTCAGTCTTGCGTTGCACACATGTTTAGGCTCTGACAATCTGTGTGGCTCACAGGCCTCAGCCTGTTCAATGGCCAATGACTCTGTCCAACTCTTGTTGTGTCTTCTTCACACGTGGGCGGCCTCCGGAGTTTCCATCATGTGTCCTGCCCACTGTCCCAGCATCATTTGCAGTGTTGTCATTTGAATCACATGAAGCTGTTGATGCCAGTCAACACTGCCTGTCAATACACAGGTGTATGGTCAGCCTTTTGATACCATGATAGGCATCCCTGCTTTGGTACTGGGGTGGAGGGGTGCTTGGCTACTGGACATGGTACACATTGAATGCACAATGCACGTGATGTCTGATTTTGACATTGCACTGCCTTCACATTTCCTGGCACACACCATGTAGTGCTTGTACATGTAGGTAGTGAGTGGCGTACACATTTTCTGCACTGCATAGACCCACTTCCATGGAAACTGCCACCTTTCAACAGGTCTGATCACAGAAGCTATTCAAAGTAGACCCAGCATGCATGCCAGGTCATATGTTGTGTGTCACATGTCTGCCTGATGCCTTTGCTGTCGGTGTGTGTGTGTGTCGTGTGCTTCTGACATGTGTATTGACCTTTTCCCCTCTATTTTTCAGGTGATGACGCAATGGAGGCAGAGGATGGTGTTGTCATGCCAGACACAGGGTTGGTAACGCCACATCAACCCGGCACTAGTGTGGGTCGTGGGGTGGTAGGCCACGAAAACCCCCTAGTGCTGCAGTCCATCTTGTCTCTGGCTGCCTATGAGTCCAGCCTTGATGACGACTCTGACGTCCATGTTGAGTTGGATGACCATCAAGTCCATGTGTCAGGGGTGAGTGATTCTGATGTGGACACTCCTCTGTCTGCGACACCTGCACTGAGGAATCAGACAGTCTTGGTTCCTCCGCCCGTGGTGGATCGGGTCGCAGGGTCACCCTCCACACCAGTCACTGATGTGCCTGGGACATCACGTCGACGGGGGCATGTAGTCGTGCAGCCGCAGGCGGTGCCAACACAGCGAGGACCCCCGGTCCTTGGGTCCCGCAGGGGTCAAGCCCGGCAACGCGGTCGCCGCACGCAACCGCTGTATACTGAGTGGGAGCAAGACATGACTGCCAATTCCGAACGGCAGGGGGCAGCAATGGAGAACATCGCTGAGAGCATGGAGCGTGTGGCCCGATCTGTGCTCCCCCCTGCTAGGCAGGTGCTTCTCCAGCAGCAGGCGGCACGGTCCACGGCCCGCTCGCTCAGGCTGGGCATGGCGGCCTCAGACAGGGCACGCCAGGCTGAAATGTCGTTTCTGCGTCAAGCAATTGCTGCTCACGCAGAGGCGCACATGGATGCCTTGAGGGAGGAGTATGCTTCCCTCAGATCCACTCTGGGTGTCCTTATGATGTCCCAGAGGCAGCGGGCAGAGGAGCGGTTTGCACAGCTTGAGTGTACCATCTCGGCTGAGCTACAGGCTTGCCGGGAGGTGCAGCGGTTGTCAAGCCAGGCCTTGCAGGAGGAACTCCGTGTTACACGTGCTACCTTGCAAGAGGAAGCACGTGTATCACGGGAGGTTCTGCATGCAGACCTACGTCACATCGCCACACAGAACCAGGCTCACCCGTCCGGCAGACTTGCTGCCGACGAGGGGCAAGCTGCGGCTAGGCGTGGCCAGGCTACTGTGCCACGTCCTCCTTTCCAGGATGAGCCAGACTCGGACGACCATCTATCTCCCACATAGGTCGTGCTGTGCAGGCGTTGAGCCCATGGAGGTATTTTTTTTTGGCTCAGCATCATCGCATGTGGATGTTGAGCAGCACCCTGTACCTCCCCCCTCCTGGGTGCCTCCCCTCCCCCCCGGGTCGTATGTGGCCATTTTTGATTTTTCTTCTAGTTTAGTTAGTTAAGTTTCTGTTTGATAGTTAGTTTAAATAGGTAATGTAGGTTTTCCATAGTTAGTGTAATTAGTTAATAGTTGAGTTAGTTTAAAATTGCTAGTCTATTGTGCTTTCATGTGACAGTGCGGTGCTTTGTGGCTTTTGAAGGCATCCACTGTCTGTTCCAGCTGGGCCCTTCATGGTTGTCTTGTGTATGTGTTTGCTGCTTGGGTTCCTTGACTCACATATGCCACTCCTGCCTCCCTTATCCATGGGCTCGCAAGGATGGTTCGGTGTTACAGCATTTTACACAAGGGCATTGGACTGTCATATCTGTGGCATGTCTGGTGCTGTGTGACTTGTGTTGACACCCCTAGTGGGGATGATTTAGGTGTCATTGTCCACTGTTCAGCTTTTGCTAGATGGGGTGTATCATGATTAATGTGGACATTGATTGCTATGCATTGTGTAGTATGTTTCATTTCTTTCCTGTACATGTGCGTGTTGCTATTCATGCTGTAGATAGTGTTCCACACTTTGTAGGTGAAAGACGGACTGATGGTGTGATTTGTGATGTGACTCTCTGACATGGTCAAGTAATGAGATGCCTGATGAGACACACACAGATTACTTTGAAGCATTAATCATGTGTTACATGCCCTTTCTGCAGGGGGATGAGCCTCCAGAGCACCTTTGCCAGCAGACATGTCCCATTGGACGACGGAATTCTGGACCCGTTTGTTGGTGCCCACATGCACATGTGTGCAGGAGCAGAGGCACAGTGATTGCAGACCCACATCCTAGTACTGCTGACATGTTCCAAGGAACTCCAGGCAAGGTGAGCATCACAGGGGGGCCACGACACAGCAAAGCTTGCACCAGGCGAGTTGCACATGCAGGCTTAGTCACAGCACTCAGGGTGAGCTTAGACGAATATTGGTGTTGAAGCACACAATGCAGCTCAGATGTGTTTGTGGACTGATGGCTGCTGATAGTAGGGTTGTCTGGGACACATGCAGGGGCAGTGGCACATACCCTCCGGTACACCAAGGTCCATTGAGCCACTTGTATCAACCATGTAGCCTTCCGAGACATGGAAAGGGGCAGCTCACAGGGACATGCAGCAAGGGACATACTCGGGTGCAGTGCATGTCTTTTCCACGTACTTCATGATAAATGCACTGCCAACTTTGTTTCGGTCATGGTGGTACACAACTTGCTCTGTAGTCATGGCTTGCAATATGGGTCTGTCTGCTTACCCAGGGAACATTGCATGTTGTGTGAATTGTGACACATTGGTGTTCCATTTTCCACGCACCCAGCAGCGGCTGCCTTACTGCATTGACTGTGTATGACCCGTCACAGGGGTGATGTTATATATGGGTACGAAGCATCAACCACAGATTGTCTGTTTGTAGAGTAGTCTGTTGCTATGGGGCATGTTTGGTGTTGTGTTTTTGTGCAATTGGCACGTACAGGTTGTTGACTGTGTCTCTCTTTGCAGCATTGCAGTGCTCCTGTAACCAGACCTGAGAGTGCTCAGGCAGGAGGCCAGCACTCAAAACCAGAGCTAAGTGTCTTGTTGTTTTTCTTACAAACTGCTCTGCATAGGCTTGCTGGGGAGTGTACTGATGCATGGATGTATGTGTGGTTCTATTTGGTATGTTATTTTCTCCCTAATCACCCGTGATCCTATGCAATTTTGAAACCTGTACCCTCTACCCGGTGTTCCTGCTTCCCGTGCCTATCCAAGCAACGTTCCCTGACCCTCTTTCCCCACTGGGGTTGCGGATGCCTGTGTAAGCCCCGAACTTGCAGGCGCCAAAACCCTAGAGGGGGTGGTGGGTTCGTACCACTCCTGAGCCTGGACTACAGAAGGCCATGACAATGATGTCCAAGTCTGTTTGGATTGTGTATGTGTTTATGCAGGTTGTACATTTTCGTGCATTCCCTAGTTTCATGTGTCATTCCACCTCCCCTCTCCTGCCGCTCATTCCAGTCATCCAGTGTGTCAACACCTGTCCCGACTGCATATCCCTGAACCTCCTTCCCCACCAGGGTCTCAGGGGCCTGTGTGAGTTTGACCTTGCAGACACCCGGGACATGGTGGGGGTGGTTGTTTCGTGGCACTCCCGCGCCTGTACAGGGGACCTGTGACAGTACACATCCATTCATGGTGCATCATCTGATGTCATGTACCACACATGTCTCACATCCTGTCGTGACATTGTTTTGCTGTGCTACCTTGGTTGTTGCATCATTGTGGTAGTACTTGGCCTTTGTGAGGTACTGCTACGTCAAGTCATCTACTGGAGGGTGTTTGGGTTCGTTTTTATGCCTTGGATTTTGTGTTTCGGAAATGAGTGTGTATTCAGGGGGTTCAGGCATCTTTTTACACACAAGGTGGGAGATGATGACGAAGGGTAAAGGTGATCCTGTGGCCAGGTGGAATTGAGGTTTGGGGGCTCCATGACCCAGGTGCAGTTGTTCAGTGGGTCATGGTCATTTGTGAGGGAGGGGGGGGTTGTTGTTGATTGTTGCCTTGCCCTGCAGTGTGATGGGAACTCTGACATAGTAATGGTGGTATCCCATGTACATGTTGTGTTCTGCTGATCAATGCCTGTTCATGTGTTGTGTTTTCCTTTCAGGTGCGAGGGGATAGTTGAGGTTTGACATGCTGGGGTGTACACATGGTGGATGTTCACATGTGATGTGTAGGGAACACTGATGGTCACTTGAGTGCACATGCATATGTGGAGTGCATGTCCTTGCAGAACCACACACTTGCACTCTGATGCACTACATGTACTCCCACCCTTGCATATACACATGTACACTGTTTGCCTTCTGGTGCCCACTGTGTCCCGGCAGCACATGTTCTGTGACCGATCATGGATCCAGTACATGCCTGATTTGATGTTTGACGTGGTCTGTTACTTAGATTTGATGCTCAGGGTGTGCATCACACACAATGGCTGTTCACTGTGCTGTGCGCTGAGCAGTGTGATGCAGGAGTAGGACACTGCACACATGAGCTGCAGTGTTGATTTTGCAATGCATGATGTGCATGTAGACAGGCATTCATTGTGATATTACGTCTACGACTGTTGTAATGCATTTTGAAATGACTTATTTTGGGTGGGAGGTTGTTGGTCTGTCATTTCATCTGATTCCGGGTCAGGCAGCAGTGTCCGATGCCACTGTGCATTTAGGACATGGCAATGTGTACCTTATCGTTACTGCATTGGTGTATGGGTATTGCGTGCCATGACATGTTGATGTTTGGGTGTTTGGGAGGGTTTGTGTGACATGACAGTGATGGCCATGGCCTGGTGTGCAGGTGTGTGTGATGCACACCTTGCATGTCCGTGTCATCCGCTTATCAGAGCAACTAGCTGGGGGTAGATTTCTCTCCGCAGCAGGGCCCTCCCCCTGGAACAGACTTCCGGCCTGGCTTGAACTTGAGGGGAATCATCTCCAGTTCTGGAAGCACCTCATGTCCTTCCTCTTTGCTTCTGCTTACTCTCTGCCTCTCCCTTGCAGAATTCTCCACTGGAACTGCACAGGAGCTGCAACTGGGCCACTCTCACCGACCTTGGTCCCTGGCCCAGCCACTCTCCACTTGCACTGCCTCCCTGGCAACCCCTGCACTGCAGTACTGTCTCTCTATCCCTACAGCCCTCCCTTCCCAGCACTTGACAGCACTCACCTTTGTAGTTGCCACCAGGTGACCTATGTATTATTTTTTCGGGCTACTTCCCCTGTACTGGACTCCCCCCCACCCTTCCCCTTGCACTTTTCCCATTCCCCCTACCCCTGCACTTGCACGATCCCAATGACACCTGGCCTAGTAGTACCGTTCTCTGTGTTCCCTTGTTCCCCCCTCCCTGCCTCATTGCGCCTTGGAATACTTGTGTATGGCCCATATCATGTCATATGTCATATGTGTGCCTTTTGGTCACACAGGAATGCTTGTGTTTAAGTAGCTAGGGATGCAGACGATGTGGCACTTCCATGGCAACTATCTCAGGGTGGTAAGGTTGTGACAGTTGACTGTCTCTTTGTCATCATCGATTGTCACCTGGTATGTGCCAGGCCTGTGTGCACTCCGCAGGGGTGGGAGTTTAGGTGAAAAATGTGGCCACAAGCTGGGTCCGGGCTTCCTCGCCACGTGCCCTGTCCCCTCCCATGGGCAGCGCCTGTGGTTGGGGATGTGGAGGCACCACCATGTCCACCGGGACGCCCTGCCGTGTTGCAACATTGTGCAGGACACATGCTGCCACAATGATCCTGCACACTACTGGTGGTGCATAGAGTAGTTGCCCGCCAGAGCGGTCAAGGGAGCGGAAACGTGACTTGAGCACTCCGAATGTGCGCTCCACTATGCCCCTGGTTGCAATATGGGCGGCGTTGTATCTTACCTGGGGTGGTGTGGTGGGGTTCCGGATTGGCGTCATCATGTGGTTGCTCAGAGGGTAGGCACTGTCCCCTGGGGAGATGATAATAGTTGAGATAATTAGGGTTTGGATATTTGTCTGTGTGTGACTTGCATGCATGTGCAAGGGCATTTGTACTGACCTAGGAGCCATGTGTCGCCATGCTGCCCAGCTTCCAGGGCCCGGCTCAGGGCGGACATTCTGTATATGAAACTGTCATGGGTGGAGCCAGGGTAGTTTGCATAGACAGAGGTGATGATTCCCTTTGCATCACATACCACCTGTACATTGATGGAATGCCAGTGCTTGCGGTTTCGGTAGATGTGCTCAATGGCCCTAGGTGGACGTAGGGCCACATGGGTGCAATCTATGGCACCGAGCACTTTGGGGAAGTGTGCCACCCTGAAAAAATCCAGGACAACGGCCTGCCTTTCTGCGGGTGTTCTGGGCATGTATATGTGCCTGCGGACTGAGGGGCGCGCTGTCATGATTGCCAGTACCTGGTGTAGGCAGCGTGACTGCGTGGCCTGTGAGACCCCCCCCACTATGGCAGTGGTCCGCTGAAATGACCCAGTGGCCAGAAAATGCAGGACATTGAGCACCTTCTCCAAGGGGCTCAATGCTTGGGAGCAAAGGGTGGGGGATGTGAGGTCATCTTCCCACTCCCTGACCAGGTCTAGGATGATATGGGGTGGAAACCTATACCTGCCATAGACCTGGTCATCAGGCATCCCAAAAAGGCTTGTCCGTGTTGCGAAAATGCGTGCCCTGGCTATTCTCCTCCTCCTGCGGTGTCCCACGATCAGTGCAGCGACAAATGGGGCATTCATCGTAGCTGTATATACGCGTTTGTTGTTTGCGCGCACTTTTATGCTGTGCGCGGGGACGCTTCCGCCTGCCTTTGTGTGGCAGACGCGTTGACGCCTGTGCACGTCTTTTGCCGTGCGCGTGTTTCCCGTGTTCGGATACGGTCCGAGTGTCATCGCGTGTGATTGGAGGGGAGTGTGCGTACACGCAAGTGGCCTGGGTACGTGTGTTCCGGGGTGCCGGGAACTTTCACACGCGATTGGTGGAAATCCACGTGTGTTCTGTCATCACGTGCAATGAGGGTAACACCTGCGTGCGTCACGTCACTTACGCGCATAGGCCCTTTCCTCGTATTACACGCGGACGTGCAGTTTCCACTACGCGCATGGCCCTTTCCTCGTATTACACGCTGACGTGCATGTGTGTTGGGGATTGTGAGGACCTGGTGGAGGCTGGCCATGGTGACTGGGGGGGGTGGGGGTGGTGGGAGACATGGGTGGGGGCCTGGTGGAGGCTGCCCCTGGTGACTGGGGGGGTGGGGGTGGTGGGAGACATGGGTGGGGGCCTGGTGGTGGGTGCCCCTGCACTGCTGGGGGGTGGGGGTGGTGGGGGACATGAGTTGGACATGGGTGGGGGCCTGGTGGCAGGTGCCCCACAGTGCTGGGGGGTGGGGGGGTGGGGGACATGAGTTGGACATGGGTGGGGGCCTGCTGGCAGGTGCCCCACAGTGCTGGGGGGTGGGGGTGGTGGGGGACATGAGTTGGACATGGGTGGGGGCCTGGTGGCAGGTGCCCCACAGTGCTGGGGGGTGGAGGGGGTGGGGGACATGAGTTGGACATGGGTGGGGGCCTGCTGGCAGGTGCCCCACAGTGCTGGGGGGTGGGGGTGGTGGGGGACATGAGTTGGACATGGGTGGGGGCCTGCTGGCAGGTGCCCCACAGTGCTGGGGGGTGGGGGTGGTGGGGGACATGAGTTGGTGTTCATTAGTTCAAGGAGACATGTGCCTTTGTTGGGGGGCATGCCCATGTTGGGTGGGCTGCCTGCGGGACATGACCAGGGATGCAGGGTAGTCCCCTGTGGTGTGGGCTGCCTGCAGGGGCCGTGGAGGGTGTACAGGGAACACCTGGGAGGACCCACACTGTCAAATCACATGTAGGACTCCCCGGCACCCCTGAAATACACGTACCCTGCTGAAATCGCGTGTAAAACTTCCCGCGCACCCCTGAAATACACGCGCCCAGGCTATTCGCGTGTGGAACTTCCCGCGCACCCCTGAAATACACGCGCCCAGGCTATTCGCGTGTGGAACTTCCCGCGCACCCCTGAAATACACGCGCCCAGGCTATTTGCGTGTGGAACTTCCCGCGCACCCCTGAAATACACGCGCCCAGGCTATTCGCGTGTGGAACTTCCCGCGCACCCCTGAAATACACGCGCCCAGGCTATTCGCATGTGGAACTTCCCGCGCACCCCTGAAATACACGTACCCTGCTGAAATCGCGTGTGAAACTTCCCGCGAACCCCTGAAATACACGCGCCCAGGCTATTCGCGTGTGGAACTTCCCGCGCACCCCTGAAATACACGCGCCCAGGCTATTCGCGTGTGGAACTTCCCGCGCACCCCTGAAATACACGCGCCCAGGCTATTCGCGTGTGGAACTTCCCGCGCACCCCTGAAATACACGTACCCTGCTGAAATCGCGTGTGAAACTTCCCGCGAACCCCTGAAATACACGCGCCCAGGCTATTCGCGTGTGGAACTTCCCGCGCACCCCTGAAATACACGCGCCCAGGCTATTCGCGTGTGGAACTTCCCGCGCACCCCTGAAATACACGCGCCCAGGCTATTCGCGTGTGGAACTTCCCGCGCACCCCTGAAATACACGTACCCTGCTGAAATCGCGTGTGGAACTTCCCGCGCACCCCTGAAATACACGCGCCCAGGCTATTCGCGTGTGGAACTTCCCGCGCACCCCTGAAATACACGTACCCTGCTGAAATCGCGTGTGAAACTTCCCGCGAACCCCTGGAATACACGCGCCCAGGCTATTCGCGTGTGGAAATTCCCGCGCACCCCTGAAATACACGCGCCCAGGCTATTCGCGTGTGGAACTTCCCGCGCACCCCTGAAATACACGCGCCCAGGCTATTCGCGTGTGGAACTTCCCGCGCACCCCTGAAATACACGTACCCTGCTGAAATCGCGTGTGAAACTTCCCGCGAACCCCTGGAATACACGCGCCCAGGCTATTCGCGTGTGGAAATTCCCGCGCACCCCTGAAATACACGCGCCCAGGCTATTCGCGTGTGGAACTTCCCGCGCACCCCTGAAATACACGCGCACAGGCTATTCGCGTGTGGAACTTCCCGCGCACCCCTGAAATACATGTACCCTGCTGAAATCGCGTGTGAAACTTCACGTGAACCCCTGTAATACACGTAGCCCGCTTGCCGTGCTGGTACAGGGTTAGCGCAGTCCTTTGCGCTGGATTGGGGATTTTGATGGCTTTTCCCTGCGCGGAAGGCGTTCTTGGGGGTGTAACTGGCGCTGCTGCAAGGTCGCTGCGCCACTGTGCGCCACGGCTGGTTTTGGTGGCTGGAATCCATGAATACGCTGTGCGCGGAAATGTGTTTCGGCGCACGCGGCTGGCGCAGACTACCGCACGCGCACACTGTGCGCCAGCCGCGTGCGCCACTTGTGCGCCGAATTCTATGAATTGGCCCCTTAATGCAGTATTTCTGGATCTTAAAACTGCTTTTGATTCAGTTTCTCGCGTAAAACTGAGGAATATTGTTAATCAGCGCAAAGTTCCTCCCGACTTGATAAAAATCATTAGTTTATTGTACTCTGAAAACAGCGCCTCAGTCCGCTATGGGTTGGGAGGGTAAACTACAATGCCTTTCCCCGTTAATAAGGGGGTAAGGCAAGGCTTTAGTGATTGCTGTTTAGTACATATTTAATTATTTACTAGATTTTAAGATCCCCATGAACTGCATATATTCCCTGTATTAATTGAATATTAATTCTGTGTTGGTCATTTTTATCTGTATTCACTGTGTACAGTCCTTATTTTTTACAAAATGATGTATGTTGTATGTTTAACTTGATGGCGCAACGCCGAATGAAGGTTTTGTTGTTGTTGATACCTTCATGGATCCACCAGATTTACTATGAAATAATCTTGCTTACATTACTATTCTTGCATTTTTATTTTTCTATGTTACATTACCATTACCTTCTGTTGCAGACTTGTGCATATTGAGATAGTTATTTGTGATTCACTAGCACTGGCACTTTAACAACTGTTGTTCTGTCAAGCTCAATAAGTAAGTATGGAACAGTACACTCTTTGCACTTTTGAATATGTTTTGAATATCAGCTTCTAATTCTGCTATTTGCACTTTATGTTGAGGAGTATATTTGTTTACATATTTCTTCAATGTTGTCCCCCCAAAAGACTGCTAAGATTGCTGTTTTGCACACCTATGTTATTTAACATTTACAATCAAGATTTGCTGCTATTATTGCTATTTTGCACATGCTTCTACATTTAGTACATTGATATTTATACTTCTCACCTAAATAACAGCTGTTCATATTGCTATTTGCACACGTGTGCGTTTAGATAACGAGTTAATTGAAAAAAGAGCTGCTAACTTTGCCATTTTGCACATTTGGATGTTTGAATGACAGCTATGTAAATACACTTTTTTTTAAATAAAGGTTTTCTGATATTATTGTTCTTTGCACACTTGTGCTGTTAGATTACAAAAGGTTAATACAGTGCTTAGTGCTATTGAGAGCTGTGCACTTGCTCCAATGGCTGATTGTGAAATTTTTTACACCTGACTACTTTGACTGACATAACCAGGTGCCAACAAGCTTTGCTGCTGCCTTCTGGCTGTTTTCTCTGTTTGAGAACTACCTTGAATATATAAATTGATTTTCCCTGTATTACACGTGACTCAACTTCGATGTTTAATTGTTTCTAATAAATTGCACATTAAAGCGTAATATGATGGCCCTCATTACGACCCTGGCGGAAAGGGTTTTACGCCAGCGTAATGCATGGCGTACCTTTCCGCCTTACTACGAGTTCCCGTAGCGCCATGGTGGTTTTTTCGCCTGGTTTTTACGGGCGGAAAAATCCATGGCGCTACGGGACCTGTTGTTAATTACGCCACCGTAATTTACGGTGGCGTAATTAACGCCTTCCCCACTCCCATTATACCCTATGGGGCAAAAATGGGAATGGGGAAGGGTAAATGGGGATTGGGGACTTACCGCCCCGCCAAGGTCGGAATGGGGCGGTAAGTCCGCCAACCCCCATGGCGGAGTTGGCAGCTCTGCGCCATGGACCATGGTGCAAATTGCACCATGGTCCTCCGCCAGGGTCGTAATGAGGGCCGATGTATTTGGGTGCCTTACAGTGGACTGGATATCTTGTTATATATGTCACTGGTCTGTATCTGTTTGAATGATCTATGTGTAATGAACACTAGGCTAATGTGGCACTCATACTTGCTGTTAGAACCACTACACAGTACCAGACTTTTGTCTATTTCTGACTATTTGTAAACATGCACCTAGACATCATGTTGTTTAAAAAGAAACACTTTCTTTATTCCATTTGATAGCAACCTGATGAAGCCCCGGCAGGGGTGGATGTTCTGGGAGGATAGCTCAGTGGCAACGTGCTCGCCTTGGAAAAAAGAGGACAGAAAGCAACCCAGGTTCAATCCGCGGGGTCCGCGCTTAAAAAACCTCCGGGTATTAAGCGTGTTATAAAAACACAACTAAGACACATATTCCTGTAACTGTGCCTCAATGCCCCCAGGCTGTGTGAGTGCCACATGATCTTTTACAATCCACACACTCCCAATCAACTCACTCTAGTCACACTCTCCACTCGTTATTTTCCCCTGCAAACATGCACTTTCATCTATGCATTCTCCTGAGCTCCTCTGCATGGGGTCCCCCAAGGGCCTGCACAACTGGGAGCATTGCCCCACTCCAAGGAGCAGGCAGGCATTCTGGCAACACAGCACCTGCGAACATCTTCAAGTTTGCACAGGGGACTAGTCACTGCAGATGGGCACCACACCCGAGGATGAGTGACTGGAACACCTCCGACCTTATGGAGAGTCTGGGATCATGTCAGGATCACCATTTTGTAAAGAGAATAGTAATCTAAAACCTGTGCGGTAAAAAATAATCCAAGAGACCAAATGATCATCACACCATTTCGCAAAGGAAAACAAGTTTTATTGCATGCAAAAAGGTCTCAGCTGGTCCCGTAGAACTGTGCTGATATGAAGCTCGTCACGCCCCAAGAAGTTACAGGTTATACAGCAGAAAACCGCAAAACAGCATACATAAGTTACAATGTTATCCCACCACCCTCAATAGGTACCACCTATGGAACATGCTAATATCTCCCCATATACCATGAACCGATTGGCCACACCTTATCTAAACTCATTGCCCTATTCACGTGGCCCACTACACCATCACCATTAAATCCAGGTATGGGATTGGTTAGTAAGACAATTGATACAATAATATATCATGACCATCATGTGATGTGCACCCAGACATTTAAAGTAAAACTGATGAGGCCAACTCTGCTTTGATAAGACAATGAGCCTTCTCATTAACCTAGAGGATGCGGCAGACACAAGATGTACCCCCAACCTTGTACTGAATGTATTGGCATCACCTCTGCTCCTCCTATCCCCCATCATGGAATGTTGTAGACACGGCTTCTCCCTATCTCCTTCATATCCCAGGGTCCGCCTGTCTTTCCGAAACTGAAACCGAAACTGAAACCGTAAGGACAGGTGGACCTGGATACTGGACAAAGGAAGGACCGATGAACCGAAGCATATATGCTTTGAAATAAAGATTACTGAATTGAGAGACCGACGGACACAGACCAAAACGAACACAGAACCCCAGCTACACAACAATGGATTTACTCAATATTGAGACCCATTGAAGATTGACCTTTCGCAAAGATAAAGGAAAAAAGAAATAAATGCAATACAATCTGATGTATATACCTACAAGTCTATGTAACATTGACATGTGTCACTCAATTGAAATGTATGCACTGAAATTTAAAATGTAAACACAAGACTGTCACACAACTCCAAGTAAAGAATGTGCCTTGATAAAGCCCAGGGAAGGGCGAAACAACAGCACGTGCAGAGATATGTTGGCACACATTTTTTTTGTAAATAAACAAAGAAATAACGCACCTATCACCAGAAAAGTCACAAATAATGTCACAAGGGAATACACAAAGTGAAATAAATTGTGTAATACTGATATCTGTGAAACAAAATAGAACATGCAATAAGTGAATTAACTTATGTGGATAATATGAATGAATAAAGTGTTCAACTTATGTTCAAACACTAACAAGTGTGTACCTCATAAGTAATTGTATATCTCAGAAACCCGTGGGGACACCTAAAACACAAGCGCAAAGGCTCAATAGAAAACAAAAAAAACACCTTATTTTGTAAGAAACAGACCGACTGGTGAATATCGGTCCCTACTGAGCCATGCAGCCACTGACCCCCAATTAAATATGGAAAAGTCAGTTATGATGAATACCTAATAAACTAAACCAGGGGTAGAGCGCACAGACTGATACCACTCACCCAAAACAAGAAAACTTTCTTTCATTTGTGCCCCCCCCCTTACATGGGGGTCATTTGTGTAGCTAGCAAGGACGTGTTTTCCTACTGTGACATGCCACTTTTCAACTGGGATGAATGTTAATGGCCACCATAATGAGTGTTCTTACATGGCCATACTGGCCTACAATGGTGCAGCCAGTGTGGACATGGTTTCTTATACTAACATGGCAATGTTTCTGGCATTATGACCGAATCCAACAGTATATGTTCTAATGTGGACATATTGGCAGATATTAGATCAGCCAACATGGGCATGTACGACACAACCAGCATGAAAATGTTTCTTCACATTGGCAGCATACTGGAATATAGTGGGCTGCAGCGTTGGAAAATGCTCCTGTGCACTGTTGGTGTCTTGGCATCTAACAGATTGTTCAAGTGTTTCCCTACAAAACTGATTGCAAACTTTGTGGCTTTGTACTCAGAAAGCATGCTGTGAAATGCCCCATTTGAACACAATATTTAAACATTTTCTATGTGGGAGCCTCCCTCCGAACACCTTGTTTGGTCCAGCTCCCGCGCTACGCTCCGTCGCTCCCGCTTATCTATGGCAAATGTTTAGACTACTCCAAATTAAAAATTCAGCCGCCACAACTGACCAGGACACGCTCTGTTTTAATGTAATTTACTGTAACTCATGCAAATTCACAGTGCTGCCAGCGAAAACAGGAAATGTCATTAGAGAGAGCACAACCATCAGGGAGAAGACAGTTGTGAGCCTCTTTGATCCAAACAAATATTGAAGTTAAATGTTCTGCAAACTGAGCAAATAAAAGACAATTCAGCAAATCATGAAACAGCCGATGTTTTTGTAAAGCCAGAGTGCCAGTAAGAATTTAATCCAAAATGACCCTTTGCATATTTTCTAATAATGTGCTCTGTAAAAATGTGCGCCCGCTTTTTTCAATATAATGCCAACCACTTTGATGCATATATTTACGTGATTTTTGGATCACGTGCCCCAGTGCAAAAATCACAAGTTGGGGTCAGGTTCAATTCAAGAGGAAATTTCACAGAGGGAACCACTGCTGTTTGCACTTAAGTGCAAAAGGTCCTCTCCATGCAATTTATAACGTTGCCACCATGTGATGGAAAAGGTCAAAAAAGGTAGGAGGAAAACATTTGCCAAACTACTTTTCTTCCTCTGACAGTTAACGATTGGGTAGGCATTTACAATGGATTCCTATGGAAACCAACTTGCTTTTACCAGGTGGTCATTTCAGAAGAATTCCACAGAAGCCCATTGTCTTTCTGCCAGCATCATATATGCCAAAGGCAATGCAGCCATGTTTGTAAGGCAGAGTGCACACAACAGGCATAGTTGATATGCTCTCCCTGCTACCCAACTGCATGATATGATAGGTTATTTATAACACGCTTAATACCCAGAGGTTTCTAAGGGCGGACACGGGGATCGAACCTGTGTTGCTCCGTGTGGTTTTGCTTCCAAGGAGAGCACCTTGGTGCTGAGCTATCCTCCCGGGATTTTACAAGTGTAAGAAAATCGGGGCAATCCAATCCAAAAATATTGGTGACACTTTTACCCCCTCTCCTTTACCCAGAACATGAGCTCCAGAGACAATAACCTGGATTATAATTTGGGTAAATTGGTGGATGTCCAGGTTTGCATCTTAAGAGCACAGCAGAAGGAGTGACAGCTCTTATCTTGGCACTGCTCTTTCCCCACCCAACAATGTCTTGGGATATTTGGGGACTGGGAGAAATGAAGCATGCAATGGTTTTAGTGTTTATTGGGGGGTGATAGGCTTTCTTGTGCTTGCATCGGTAGGTTGGGCATTGGCCATGTAGTGATATGTGAGTTAGACACAGGGGGACACATTACCTGTTTGCCGGTACGGAAACAAGGGTGCTGGTGAGCTCACTGGCATCCTTGTTTCTGGACCGGCAAACTACAAGTCTGCCTGCTGGAGACTTGTACCTGACAGCTCTGACCCAGCCGGGCGCAGCGGACATGGTAGGCAGACTTGTCACAGGAGCACCGGCACTGTTACTAACGGTGCCAGTGCTCCTGTGTCCCTGCTCCCATAGAACTCCTAACAAGAATATGCGATTGGGGATTAACAAATGGACTGGTGCCTGACTTCCTGGCCACCGGACTTGTAATAGCCCGGTGGCACCGGGAAGTCAGGTACCAGTAAATTATTACAAGTCTGGCGGCATCCTGCCGGTAGCACCGTCAGGGTTCCCGCCGGACCCGTAATGCGGCCCAAGTTCTTCAATTTGATTTGGGGCTACACCTTAAGCCAGGGAAGATGCCAAAATGCTGGTGACAGGTGTCTGTGTTTTGTTTTGGTTAAAGATGGGTCACAAGCTATTTTAAAACATGTTTGTTCTAAGTTCTAACCTGGTTCTTTCCACCTGACCTCTGTCTATCTGTTATGTGTTTCCTTAGAGGCATGATGACTTCGGGTGTTAGCAGCCCTCTACAAATTCCAACCAATAACATAACATACCATAACATACCATAACATACCATAACATGGAGTGTTGTTCTGAAAAGTCTGGAGTTTGGCATAGAATGATTGAGTAAATTCGATATAGATGGATTAAGCATTGTCATTTCATAACTATTAGGAGGCGGCCTTGTGGGAGGGCAAGATGAAGGCTGCAAAGCTCTGCGACAGATTGATGCAACAATTGCATGATTTTGACAGTGTGGTTTGGTAATACCCCAAAATAGCCCCCAAAAATTGACGACTACGTATTTACTGCCCATTGAACATGTGAAAAGAACACCAAATCCAACAATGTCGAACATGGGAAGCTGGGGTTACGGGGGTGTAGCACCATCCGCTTGTTTGGCATTATGGGTTTGGGGTTGCGGGGGTGTCCCTTGCTTCCATAACATGAAAATCATGGCGGGGTACAAAGAAAGTAAACAAAAAAAGATACATAAACGGACCTCAGTATATAAGAAATCACACAACTGCAAAGCACCCGTGTCAACGGTGCAGTGCTGAGGTTTTCTCAGTATCAAACCTCCCTCCCTGAACCTCCGTCCTGTCCAAACTAGATGCTTTGATAAGCATTGAGCTTAGCAGGGACCTACAACGTTGCCTGTTTAGACTACTTCTTTGTAAGGCTGATGCCTACCACTGCTATTTCCTTGCTGCCCCTGGGTACAATCCAACTGTTACTTTCTCCACAACACCCCGCAGTCATCAACAGCATTGCAAAGTAGACTGGCTCTATGTGATAGATATAAAGAAGGCATTTCATATACCACATCCTGTTCCTATTAGTCTTTAGCATGCTCCATTATTTGTCTTATCCTGACATATTTTGCAAAGCATTAGAAGAGGAAATGAAGCTTGCATGCAGGCACGGCTCCACTGACGTGCTGGACCCTCCTAACCTACTTATGCACCAGCTTCCATACCTCAGTCACCCCTATTCACTGGGCCAGTTTGAACTCTTCTTATTGAGCTACAAGAAACACAATAACATTCTTTGTGGCTTATTCTGTGGGGGATTTTCCTTTCCCGGCCTTTTAAATCAGGTTTCACGCAGGTCAGTGTTTAACCATTTACCACTGATTGGGCTGGCATTTAAAGATGTGGGGGCTGCATTTTGGAGTTCTCTGGCATGGTTTCCTTCCAGAACTGCTTCATTTTTGGGACAGTGGGATCTAGCATCCATAGGAAGCGGCTGTGCTCCGGTGCACAATGCAGCTTCATGGCTTGAGGTCCCTTCCTCTAGAGTCACACGCGGAAGCTAGAGCAGAAAGCAGAGCCTTCCGGTGGAGTTACAGGTGTCCCACAGGCTACAGGCCTCTGTGGTTGTTTTGATGAAATTACCTTGACAGCCCTTTGGCAAGAACTGTGCTCTCTGACAGGAGGTCTGCATTGCTAAGCAGAGGTGAGAGGCGAAGTTGAGTTTTGAGGGGGGTGGTGGAGTGGCATGGTGACAGTTTTGGCCTGGCGATGCTGCTATTAGCTTTAGCCTCATCATATGCATGCCCATAAGTCAATGCCCCATAACCCCATTATCACATAGCCGTCATAGCCCCTGGTGGCCTTGGTCTGTACTCACATCTTTAACCCTATGATAGC
Source organism: Ambystoma mexicanum (assembly GCF_040938575.1). NCBI lineage: Eukaryota > Metazoa > Chordata > Amphibia > Caudata > Ambystomatidae > Ambystoma > Ambystoma mexicanum. Next base: position 124,897,459 of record NC_090940.1, on the reverse strand, counting down.
AGGTGGATGGGCCCCTGGTAAAGGTTTCTTTTGTAGTACATTCTGATGCCCTTTTTGTTTTTGTTCCTTTCCGTAGAGTCAAAAGGCACTTTAGCAGTTTGTGCATAAAACATACTCAAGGGCCAGGTCGGTTCCACCATCGTTCTTATGACCATGACCAGAAGGGCACCATTCTTCCAATGCCATTTGGTCACTTTTGGGAGGCAGCCGGCTCCCCTTCCGTTACCTGAACCTATGACTTGCTTTTTCACACTGGGGTTCCCTGAGTCCCAGCAGGATATACCTACTCAATGGTTCCTGTCATAGACCTGACTCGATTTGGGCATGGCCTACAAAATTGGCTTCAGTGAGAGACATGACTGACCCTCTGATTTGCACTCTTTGGTGCATAGATGCAGGTTGCAAGTTCGAAAGTAGGTGACCCACTGCTCATTATCCACTAAAGTGTGGTCTCTTCTCCACGACAAGGTTTTGCTTTTGAAAACCACGCAGTAGGAATGGAACTTCCCAAGCAGAAGGCATAGACCCCTGGGGGGTCATTCATCTGTGGATTCTATACTGCATGGGTTCATTTCCACCCGTGGGTGATCACATAAGTGATCAGGGGGATTCCACCCCAATGTTCTCAGAGAGCGGTGCCCTCGCCCTTTTTGGACTGATTACAGATGCGATTTACGGACCTGCTTATGAGCTGGGATCCTGGAGATACCTAATCATCGTGGACCCCTCTTTCATCAGGTTTGGTGGAGGGTCACACAGGGAGGATGCCCACTTTGATCAGTACTGGGGATCTTTTCTTCTGGTGTACCGGTCCACAACCAAGGATCAGGGCTGGCTCCTTCACTCCCACCGTAGAGTTGGGAGTCTTTCATTCTCCTAACTAGCCTGGGCCCTATCTTCCCAGATGGATTAACCGGTGTACTAATGGGCACACCTGTTTGGCTATTCATTCATCTTGGTTACTGTGGCCACAGTCATCCTTGTTCTCCTTTGGCCACCTGACTATTACATTGTGCTTACACCATCAGGTGGTTTGGAAGTTACTTTTCATAATGCTTCTGGTAGATCATGACGTCTGACCACTTGAAGGACTTCTTTAAGCAATGACCAAGGATGCAGTTCCGATACTGACGGCTACACTCTATCTTCATGAAGTGCTATCTATTCTTCCCCTTGCTTTGCTGGTTGCCAGGAGGAATCATCCCCATTTTGGCATCCTAGCTAATTAGGTTTGGGTCCCAGCTGCATCGGGTGGACTTGTACATTGAACAGAATACCACATAATTCTGCTGAGGGGGTTTAAATCTTCAATTCCATCATGGATGAGCTCATGATAATGATGAACCTAAAACCGGAGGACACTATGGTCTCTTAGGCAGGCATTCTTGGATGAATTTAAAATAAAAAGGTATGCATCCCAATTTAGAGAGACATCATGAGGGTGCCGGCTGGAACCTTGATGAAGCTGGCCTCTTTCTATGTTAAATAAATGGGAATCTTGCAGGTTGACACCAGATGTGACAATCAGTCTTGAGGTTCAACCTTCCACTCAAACCTACATAGAGCCGGAGATGGTGGAGACCTTGTTCACCATGAGATGGTGTTGCTGGTATAGCGAACAAGGGGAAGTGGATTTCCATCACCCTCTTCATAGATGCCATAGAACATATTGATACCTGATAAATTGATTCAGGAGCATGACACTTGGGGAGGCTCATGGCAAGAACCTGGGTGTCCTGCATAACTGGACAGAGATTTTCGGAGTGGAGATGATCGATGCACAGGAAGTGCAAGGCCAGTGCTACAAGTGTCAAGTCCCAAGATGTGATCTCAGTCAGCCAAGTTATTCTCCACCCCAAATTAGATGAAGCACAGGCCTAGGCAGACAGTTGCTTTTTAAGTCTTGCAGGTCCATCGGCAAAGATAAGAATTGACCTTTAGCTTTAACAAAATAAAGCAGGAAAAGATATTCCTTAGCTTTGGGATATCCATTGCTGAAAAGTACATTTGCTTTCTTTAGGAACTTCTAGTCAAGGTAGTAATAGAAGGTCAGGCAGGAACCATTGGTCTGTTTCATCATCGCATCTATGTTAAACGTTATCTGTTATGTTGATTAGATCACTGGTGGGAATCCACTGAACAATCAAAAGACAATAGCAGAAGGAAAGGTATCCTACCTGTTCTTCAGTTTGTAATGAAGCATGAAGAAGCCCACCTGGAACAATATCCCTGTAACTTTAAACCAGGCACAGGGAGAAAGCTCCAGGGAAACCCTTGTGGGGAAGAAAACCCTGTTGGAGCTGGGGAGCGAAGATAAGATGGTCGAGACTGCTTCTGTAGATACTGTGCGTGGTGTGTTCTGGCAGGCAAGCCGGTAGTTGTGATCAGGAAACTACTCTTGTGAATAACTGAAAACAGAGAGACAGAATTACGATCAAGAGAATGTGGATGTCTTCTACCCCCTTGACTTCTATGAGAAAATACCTGCTCATGCTGCTTTTAGGATTAAGAGGCGGAGCTTCGATTGTTGCCAAAAATACCCAATCCTAATTAGAAAAACAATGGGAATAAATTGGGAGCAGAATGGGAAGGTAGGAAGGTTAAGAGAGAGGAGAAACACCTATCAAGTATATGGAGTGACTGTGGCTTCAAGCAAGTAGTCCGTAGGAAACAGTATGTCTCGCGGAATGACGCCATTTGAATGACAGTAGTTGGAAATTTCAACTAGGAGACAAAGGAGAGAGATTATTGAGAATGAAGAGAATTCGGAGGGCCAGAGGCAAGCCGAGACTGGCTACCTACGTAGTCCGCCGGAACTCTGCTCTGAGTCTGGAAAGCGAGTGCTGGATCTGTGTGAGAGGTTTTGTGAGGGGGGAGGTTTGTTAAACAGAAACACAGAGTGAAACAAGTAAGTTGCCTAATAGATCAGGAGCGGATAAAGGTAGAATTGCTAACATGCGATAACTCACGGAGCGTAGCCTCTGAAGACAGTAGTAACGCGCCGTTGCACAGATTCCATGGAAACATGTACCGCTTCTGGATGAAAAGGAGGGGTTTCTCCGTCACATCCTATCCGATGCACTGTACGGCTACTCCACGATGTGGGCGCTATGTTGGAAGAACAAATCCCTATTCTGGAATAATTACGCCAGCGGCGCCACAATGACCAGTCATCGCGGCTGGTCGTAACAATCTGTGGTTCATGCTTGGCATCCTTTCCTCTCTTCATATAATTCAGAGGGTAACACCAGTGTTAACGGGAGCAATACAGGCCTTGATGGATTTGGAGGCCATAGAAGATGTCCCTTTCTTGGAGAGGACTCAGAGGTTTTACTCCACAGTCGAAATGTTTTATTGTAAGTTTGAGGATATTTGATGTTGAATGAATGAGATCTTTGAGGACTTCAAGTCCCATAAAGCCCTTAGTACTGAGACGAGGAAGAGGAGCTCAGAGTTGCAGAACTGTAGTGAGGAGTCTAGTGGTTATAATGACCCACACCTGATCAGTACTTTTAAACATTTTAAACCCCTTCAGGTGCAGGCTATTAAGAAGAAGAAGCAGTGTAAGCAGCAGAAGCAGAAAGAAGAAGTAGGAGACAGAGATGCCTCCGTGTTGGAAGCAGGACACCATGTCGAGAAAGTGGCAGAGGCCGGGAGCCCTGTAGACTGCAAAGAACACACAGTGGGAAGCGGTACAGAAACTAGCTGTCCTGAGGGAGACAGAGGTTCTTCTGATCCTGCGTGCAGCTCTGGTGTGTGTTGTTCACTACAGTACGAGAAGAGCCGAGAGAGCTCCAACTATAGGAGGCGTGAGCAACGGGAACGTTACCAGAGCTGTCAGATACCTGTGCAAATCCAGCAAAAGAAGAAACAGAAGCAGCGGTTCCAGCAGAGACACCCAGAAATGAGTTGGCCTTTGTCAATTAACCCCAGGACGCTCCGAAAAAGACAGCTGGCTTCAAACCAAGCTTTTGAATACCGAACTATTGAATTAAAACAATTTGGGTGCAACTCTTATTTTAAGCGAGATCAAGTTAAAGAATATTGTAACTACCATTGTCAAAAGCCAAAAGGGGACAATATTTAACCAAAGTGTTAAAGAATATTGCAACTATCATTTCCCCAGCCAAGAGAGAAGCATATTCAAACAAAATGAATGTGATTTACAAAAAGGAAGATAATAATCAACATTGCCTAAGCTAAAGAAAGGAAATTATAAATGAAAAGGGACACTTTCCTAATAAGGGTTACCTGGAAAGGAAACATTGTAAACTGCATTACCAGCAGTTAAATGGTGACAGTGAAGGAAACCAAGGATGGCAGAAGAAAAGCTCTCCATATGTGAATTATAAAGAGGAAGAGAAATGTGACTTGTTTTGCCTGTGGGGAATATATCAGTATGAAAGACATTGGGCCTCATTCCGAGATTGGAGGCAGTCATGGCGCTATTAGCCTCCAATAACGGTTCTGACTCCTATCTGGTGAGATGGGGACTTACCGGTCCATTCTGACCTTGGAGGGACAGGTAAGTCCCCATTTACCAAAGCATTCCCCATTCCCATTTGAGCCCCCATAGCACTCAATGGGAATGGGGAGGGTGCAAATAACGGCCCAGCGTGTGCCAAGACCGTTATTTGCGCCCTGGTCCCCTAACGGGACCCTTAAGGTACGTTTGGTCCAACCAAAGGCCGTTGCAATATTATGTATGGTGACCATTTGTAAAGGGAGCAAGGCTGTCCCCTGCTCGCCATAGGGAAAAGAAAATATACAATTTAAAAACGGGGGTTTTCAGGGGTGTCCCCCGCAGGTTCACAGTGATAACGTCGCCGCAAACCACAGCCTTTTTGCTGCAACTTTTTTGCCACACAGCTTTTTTGCTGCAACTTTTTTGCCACACAGCTTTTTTGCTGCAACTTTTTTGCCACACAGCTTTTTTGCTGCAACTTTTTTGCCACACAGCTTTTTTGCTGGCTCATTATCACATGGAACCCATAGTCTCCATTTGCAGGACGGCAATGAAGCAGGCCACAGGGAAGCAGCAAGAGCTGGACAATTCACCCTCATGATGTTGGCAAATTTGCGGCTCCTTGGAATATTGATAGCACAGGCACAGGCTGCAGAAGATGCTTGTTGTCTTTGCTGTCACTCATCCATTGTTCATGCCCCATTGGGTCAGGATCCATACAAGGGTGATGGTCCTGTGCCTTAAAGCAGGGATTCTTGAAGGCTTGCTCCTGGGATGTTCTAGCCAGGTCAAGATACAAATGCCACAGGCTGGTCCTCCTCTGCTTGCTGGAAAAAGGATGGCGGATGCACATTCTGGCAAAACTTTGGCCTACGAAGGAAGTCTTTGAAGCTTTGTACATCTAGCAGAACCTCTGCATGATTTGTTTAGGGTTAGCTGCCTCTTCTTCTTTCATTGAGTTGTGGCCCATGGTTGGACAAAGAATGGGTGTAAGCCTGTGGAATAATTTGGAAATAATTCAACTTAATTTACAATGACAGAGTGCCCAGAACCTCTCAATGTATTCTTTCAGCTGTGTTGCTGCAACACACTCACTGGCGGTCACCACAGTCAAATCTTCCTGCCTGTTCCCAGAATTACACTTGAGGAATGTAGAGAAGGATGAATCCAGAAACCATTCAAGCAACTGGTTATATCGAGCTCTACCACTGCAGCCCCTTCTCGCGGAGGCAGGCTAAGTAGCAGATTGTACCGCTCGATTCCCGATAGGGACAACCCTGGATTACTGCAGGCTGCATCCCATGATGACTGTACACAAACATGGTGTCACCACCCAATGGCGTGCACCCATCCCAGGAGGAGACTCTCACGAAGAACACTTTAGGTTTGAGGAACCCCAGCCATGAGGGGCTTTGCGTATCTCAGAGAAACATGTCTTCAGCAAGCCTTGGGTGAGAGCTCATCCAGGAAAACATCGGGTTAACTCCCTCGAACAATTGGAAATATTCACAGCTTCTTGTCAGGCATACAGTTTTGGTAGGTTAACCTCACTTAGAACCCATTGGAGGTAACCACGGCTACATTTAAGGTAATTTAAGGTAATTCTGTCCGTGCCCTTTGCTGTATAGGAGGGAGAGGTAAAGAGGTTCTTCAAAAGAAGTGAAGGAAAGGATGTTAAGATAAAAGAGCATTGATGTAGTTAGGAAAGAGATTTAAAATCAGCGGTTAGAGGAGTTGCGCTGCAGAACATAGTGGGCGCTCGGAATGGAGTGATATTTTTCTATCCTTTGCCTTGGCCAGAGTGCTGTTAATGGGGTATTAGCATAATTGACCTAAAAACATCTGACCTAAAACATTTTATCGCATTTCTTTGACCTTTTTTGATGTCAAATCTAATTAAACACATATATGGGGTGGGTAAGGGCATAGATCAGGTTGAGGGGAAGTAGGGGTTTGTGGGGTCTCCCCCCACATTTTAGACTGAAAAAAAGGTCAAATAAATTAGATCAAATGTGATTAGGTCAAATGTTTTAGGTCAAATAGACCCAAACCATTCATGGATATGACCTGCCCTACTCTTGGGATTGTAAGCAGTTCTGACAACCTTCAAGGAAGCTACAGTCCTCCAGGGCCCGATTACTTGACACCACAAGGTTCTCAAAGCACTGGGTAAGGTTCTGCCCCTTCGCCGTACCCACCCACATCTCAGGAACTTTATCCACCCATCTTCTTCATCAGGGAGGTAGCACCACCTGTATGTGCAGCTTCCCCACCCATTTACTTTCCCCACTCCCCTCCTTGCACTTTCCCTTTTTTCCCCCACCTGCTCGCTTGTATTACATACTTTTAAGTAATGTGCTGTCTAGCAAAGATGTGCTGCACGCAGTCGATACATTAATATATGAGATAGCATCACCACAACAGTGATGCATCCATTTTGATAAAGCTCACATTTACACTAATGGGACCTGACCTGGCTATATCTCAACTTCCCAAATATACATGCATGGTATAGTCTAGGTTGCAGCAGTTGTTAATTCTGAGGCCTGTGTCCTATCTGATTGGGCGTTATATTTATTGGACTTCATAATCGTGTTGATGGATAGGCTAACGATGAGCATTAGCACCCATAGGGGACACCACAGCAAATCAGCTTGCTCAGATCACGTGCTGAATCCCACAATCCAAGCCCATGTTCCAAGCAAAGTTGGAGCCGCGTGTGCCCACCCTCCATCTTGACCCCACTTCCCCATCCCTCCAGTCCCCACTTCCTACCCCAACCCCTCTACACCACACTTAGCTCTTTCCTCTGGTAGATGCAGCACCACTGCTCTGCAATGGAAATGGAAGAGGGGCTCTGCATGAACCACCACCTTCCATTTCCATGGCGGACATGTTAGGGAAGAATGTATTTGAATGAACAGGATGCCCCAAACACGCGGTGTCATAATTCAAACAAATGGATTGCTATCAACACCCCGGATTAAACACCAAGGGATCTAATATCAACAACACTTTCACTGGCAGGCTGGATGGGTGACAGCGACACTGGGGCTCATCATTAAGGCCCATGCTTTGCTCAGGCCTATCATGTAATCCCCGTACTGTTGCCAGCTGATCCTGCACGTAGGCTCAGGTATTATTACTTTTTTACATTATATGCATTGTCCTGGTAAGATTCTTCACTGTTAAGCAACACCTACGTTTGAAAACGGCTTGGGTCTATTTGACCTAAAACATTTGACCTAATCACATTTGATCTAATGCTATTTAATCTTTTTTTTGGTCCCCCTCCCCCCGCAGACCCCGCTACTTCCACTCAACCTAATCTATACTCTTACCCACTTCATGTCCTGGGAGGATAGCTCAGCAGCAACGTGTTCGCCTTGGAAGCAAGATAACTCGCAGCAACACAGGTTCGATACCCGGCTCCCTGCTTAGAAACCTCTGGGTATTTAAGTGTGTTATAAATACGCAACTAAGACAAAAACAATTATGCAACAAAACAAAAACGCATTCCTGTAACAGCACCTTGATGCCCGCAGGCTGTGTGAGTGCTTTAAAAATGCAAATAAAATAAATATATATATATTTAATTACATTTGACCGAAAAAAAGGTTAAAAAAATTGATCAAATGTTTTTAGGTCAATTATGCTAATACCTTGAACACACTTTCAGGAAGGGCCTGCTGAGGAAGACTATGAAGAAGACAGTGGTGTGTAGTCAGATCCGATACATAAACCAACATAGAATCCTCCTGGTTGCATGGACCAACTCGCGATCCAGACTATAACATCCCTGGATTATGTGACAGATGTATGATCTCTAAGAAGGCCAAAGGGTTCATGCTTCTCCTGTTGCCTTGTCAGCCTTTGCAAATGCGAGCCACCGCTTTCAGGGGCAGGCCTACAGTGATACATGAATTGCCAGAACAACCTTTCCCATTTAAAGATCAACTTTTGTTTTAACATTGTAAATACTTAAAACATTTCACATGCTCATTCCAATTTATGTTTTCGTAGAATAACAGCAAGCAAAAACTTCAAATTATAAATGCGTCACATCTTTCATTATCAGCTTACTCTGGGTCAAAACTCATGAAACGAGCCCCAATTCTATTAAAAAGCTTCTCTTTCTGCTGCATTGACATCACCACTCTTTCAATGCCACAAAAAGTTGAACTTTTTTTTCCTTCTTCTCTTCTTTCTTCTCTCTCTCCTTCATTTCCTTCCATTAAATTAGACATTCAGAACTAATATGGGGTTTGCTGGGTGGGGGTGGAGATAGTTCCTGTATGTTTTGAAATGTACAATGATGCTCATGGTTGAGACTCTATTTGTTTGAATTGTGCTTATTATTATATGTTTGTATGATGGTAAAATGAATAAACTAGTTTAAAAAATAAAACAAAATTAAAAAAAAATCAACTTTTCTTTTTGTCTCTCTTCTCTATTACCCTCTACCTACCAATGCATAGATTTAGGCAAAAATCCCATTTGGTGAAAGTATTTGGGCTCAAGGTGAGCTTCCTGCAGCTTATGCGTGTCCATGCAAATGGTGTTAGAATGCCAGAGCCCCAACATCTACAGTGGGGCTTCTTTGGTCCCAACATCATCCTGGATTCTGAGACATTTCACACAATCCTCTCCTCATTTCATTAGAATATTATCATAAAGTTCTGAAAGAGCCACATTGAAAATCTGCCATTTTGAATGTATAGAACTGTGGATGATTTGAAGGTATTTCGAGTCCAACTGGATGTATGGTGTGAGTCCTTGTCCACTGTTCTTCATTTGCTTCCTATTCTATTCAGATCCTTGCACAACCTGAATGACACAAGGCCTAGTAAGATCGTTTGTTTTGTCCTCCCCCTGTCTCCCTACATTGTCTTGTCGTGCCGAGAAACACTTGTGCACAGGCGCGTTATGAATGACTCATCATATCATTCAACACCATTGTTTAGTGAAATGTTAATCTGAATCTTTGAGTTTGCAGAGGTTTACTGAAACACAGGTCTCTTCCCGGTTGGATAAGCAGTCCTGGCCGGACAGCACACTTACACATCCAAAACTGAATAGTAAGATCCTCCCTTTTTAGTTTACATGAGTCAAACAGATATGCATCCACCGCCTGTGCTTTGGTACATGCATAGTTGCATGTTGTTTCAGCCCCGAATGCACAGGGGTGGGCCTTACCCCACAAGCGCTTAACTTTGAGGCAGATGTACATGATATTGGGAGGATAGCTCAGGGGAACGTGCTCTCCTTGGAAGCAAGACGACACAGAGCAACACAGGTTCGATCCCGGGGTCCGCGCTTAGAAACCTCTGGGTATTAAGCGCGTTATAAATAACCAATCATATCGCATTATAAATAACCTATCATATGAAGGATGCGCTGTTTGATGCTCTCACTAGTTGTGGTTGAGTGTGCAGCTCAGGGTGGGTGGTGTACATTCTTGCTGCCTTTGGTCTCGATGGAGCTGCTCTTCTTTGTGCCTTGTCAGTGCATTCTTCATAATGGCGAGCTCTTCGTGCTCTGAGTGCAGTACCCCATCCTCACCCACAAGCTGGTCAAAAGTGTCCACCTTACATTTAAAGTAGTCCATAACCCCTTTCTTTCCATAATAGTGCAGAATCCTATGCCACGTTTGAGAAGTCATCTCTACAGTTGTTCTGCGTCTTCCTTGCCAGAGTACACAAAAAGGTGTTCCTGTGTGCGAAATTAGTTAACTTTGTAAGTACAACTTATGCTATTTAGATGTTGCCTAAAGTGGCCAGACAATTCATTCTTGCACTGTGTTGGATAGGTCCAGTTCAAATAAGTACACCATCAATGAGTGGCAGAACGTTCATGCTAACACACTGGGTGTGGACTCCGCAAACGACTGTAGCAGAGAACAGACATTGCCCAGCAGCTGCTGCTGAGTTGGTGTGAAGTAGGCTCCCCACTGAAGTACTCTTGTAATGAAGGTGCTTAAGCATGGGAAAGGTAACATTCTAATGGCTTTGCCGGCTCCCTTTATCTGGAGGCACGGTAAACTATGGTGCACATGAAAGTTGCGCAATAGATTCCTGAGGCAATATGAGCAAATTAAATGGGAGCAGAGCCTTTGTGCCACACTAGCCATAGCATTTAGATCCTGCAATGTCTTATGAAAAGTGTAACTATAAACCACTCGGAAGATGTGGAAAAGTGTGGGCCATGCATGGCGTTGGCAATTCTCAGTGCCGCGACGACATTGGACTAGTTGTCAGTTGTCAGAAATACCAACTCTATCCAACCCGGAAGTACACCATTGCTCGAGTGGCTCATCAGCCATCTCCCAGAAATGAACTTCCAGGGCGGGGTTTGCCATTGAATCCATGCACGCCCCGGCGAGAGCTGGTAGGGGAGGTGATCCGGTGGGCAGTGATGCCCATTTAATCTGTGCTTTGATCACTGGGTCACATATCCATGGTAAAACAAGGTTTTTCCCTCTCACCCTAGTCTAGTGGCAGCGATCCGAGGACTCATAACGATACAACTGAGGCACTGTAAGCAGTTCCTGCGCATGTGCAATTGCTTTAGTGCCAGTGGAAATACAGTGCAGAGGAATGTTTGCTGCTGCTAATGCAATTTCACATGCAGTGCATGCACAAAATGCACTCGTGCTGCTGCAAATCACAATCGTGTGGAGCTGGGTTATTCAAATGCAGCGACGCGGGTTTGGAAAAGGTACAACTGATTGGGAATTTACCAGCGAAAGTCTGTGGTTTGCATCAACTGATTGAATGCAGACGAATGCAGCAATCGTTGCACACACGCATATAGTAGGCGAGCTGCAGCTGAGTCGTTTACACATGGAGGGCGTGTGCGCCTCCTGGGCTGGCCACCAGCCCCGATGTCACGTGTTGATGGTTTCCTGGCTCGTTGGACCGAATTATGAATTCCAAACAAAGGAAAATTAATAAGTCTCGTCTGACAATTAAAGCGGTACCATTGATGCACACAATGCATGTCCCAGTTGTCTTGGGAGGAAAGTTCAGTGGCAACGGGTTCGTCCTGGAAGCAAGATGGCGCGGAGCAACACAGGTTCGATTCCCGCTTCCGCGCTTAGAAACCTGTGCGTTATCAACAACCAGCGAGCGGTCCTGATGAGGACAGACATTTGCGAGAAGTTAATTCACCGCCACCTGCTGAAACCTATGTAGTCACTTTTAAATAAATTGAATGCTGTTGTGCAGCTAAATTATGTGTGCAGATATTTGATATACCTCAATTGTTGTTGTCAACTACATGTAATAGATACTATTTTTAAATGACAATTAGTACCCACTAGAGGGTGTTGTTTCATAACATTAATCTGGAATAATGTGAAGTGTTTGCTGAAAGAAGTGTTGTTTTGTTATTTATAATTCCGCACACACCATTACTGCCAATCTGGCATGCAGGGGGCGGGCCTGATGTGTGCCTTGTGATTCACCATGCCTTACTGGTCGGACCCTCTAATGCAGGAATGTATAAGTCTGCATCAGTGGGATAGAGGCAGGGCTTGCCACTGATTGCTAGGAAGCAAGACTGCTCAGAGTCCAGAGGAAGGATGAGGGTGGTTTTTGAAGATTGCAGTTGACGTCCTGGGACTTCTCCATGACATCGTGTACACAGTGTAATCTCACGTTAGCCCACAGAGGCGAGGTACTGGCATTTGGCATACCCTTCACCCAGCAGACTGTCTGCTGACACGGAATGCAGGTGACTCACTTGGTCTTGGCGTGTACTCAGTGGAGTAACTTTGCTGAAAATGTTGGGTGGGGTGGAGGGAGGGCGGATGGTTGGATAGGGATCGTTTCGGCCAAATTGTTCAAAAGAATTTGGTTGAATGATAGATTTGACTGAATTTGGTCACCACCATTAGTTCGAAGCCAAAGATACTGAACATGAAGAGCTGGGGTTGTTGGGGTGGCCCCCGCTCCTCATGTTCGGTATTTTTGGCTTTGGCGGTTGCAGGGGTGTCCCCCACTTCCTCAGCATTAGTGGCACGGGACCCAACAACAAAAAAACAGAAGAAAAGGGGACCCTGCAGCGCCAGATCCGACATGCGTCAGATGGATGTATCTGACGCTGCAGGGTACAGGAGAGGCGACGGATGGACACAAGGTAACTAGGGGGGTTTATGGGTATACTGGTGGGTTGGGAGGACCTGTGTTTGGTTTTTTTGTACCGAGGTAAAAACTTATTTGCAGCTAAAATTACTACGGTCAATTACAGCGTGATTTTGTATCTCGGTCAAACAACCTAAATCCCTAAGAGATAACATTAGACTACTACACCACAAGAGTCCATTGCTGACGCTCTGTTATAACTTTCATGAGACTGGTGGCATATTTTTTAAATTCAGTTGGGCCCCACACATCTTCAGCCGGCCTGCCATGCGCCCAGTCACACAACATAACATTCACAAACTTAATTCCAATAGAACATACAAACAATGCATTATTTATAATTCATTCAGACAGAAAAGTCAACACACATACACTCTCACTCACACACAAATGCACCCAGCACCTCCATTGACATACACTGTGTGCACACAACATGTATATGTACATATACAATAACACATGGAAACAGTGGCGCAACATCCATTGAGCAGACCAGACTTTATCACCCCCTGATCCCTGAAATTTTGGGCTAAATTGACTAGACCTCGCTGAACTATAAAGCCATGGCCAAAAGGAACAGATTCACTGGAATGTCAGCAATTCCCTTGATTTTTCCTTTCATTCAAAGGCAGAAGCCATTGGTTAATGCAGTGCAGTGGGTGACCAAGTATACTTGGTATCAATTTGTAAATGCCACATGTCTCCAAACGCGGGTTCTGCACAGCACCTTGTATGTGTACGTGCTGATGGATATTTTTCTCCAAGACTCTGACTGATTAACAATTAAGGCCTGTTTTCCTGTGTTCAAATGGCTCCAAGCAGTGAAGTACCAAGTGGGAGAGGCGGGGGGGGGGTGGCAGGCTGTCCCCCCATGGCTCTTTTAAGAGCCAGACTGGGACATTTGTCATTGGGACACCTCTCCCGTTCGGAACCTCAAGAAGGGCGCCCAACGACAAAGGTGTGCCGCTGGAAGGAAAATGTGCGCTGAGCAATTGCTGCTCATCACGCTCATTGTCCTGGCAGCAGGACACCTTACCCGTTCCGAATGGTAGTGGTGTCCCGCTGCCAGGACAATGTCCCAAGGAGCTCCGGCCAGCAGAGGGTCTCACGTTGCTCTGTTTTACAATGTGAGCCCTTAGGCACTGACGGGAGGAAAGAAGGGTACTATTAGCAGGGACTTTTCCCCTTTTAGAAATGGGAATGGGAGGGAGTGATCAGAAGTGAGAAGGGTGCATCATGTTGCATGCTTTATGAAATAATGACTATGGCTTTAAAACCCAAGGAGGATTTGTTAGGCTCACATTCATTTGCATGATGCTATTGTGACTTTGCATGCAGAATGGGGAGAATAAAACTAAAGCCTTACTCCTATTGCTCAACTTATTTCTATGACAATGTCTATAGTGTATGGTTAGTTTACTATGAAAGGCTAGTTTATTATGTAATGTGGTTTGCTTCCAAGGCATTGCTATAAATATTTAAGCATGTGAAATGTAAAGCAAAACCTTAATAAATATCTATACCAACTAAACCTGGAAAGATATGCACTGTCGCTTAAATTGTCCACATCCCAGTTTCACAATGGGATCCTGAGCAAATCATTTAATCACATTGTGCCTTATCTGCAGCTCTGTAAGTGACTCTGATTCACTTCAAAGTGTATGTTAATGTATCATGGTATTATAATGGAAAAGCCTAATGACTATAGAGTTGCTCTACAAATAAAATTGTGCAATTTAGGTATTTTGCACCACAGAGTTATTTTTCACTTGGCTTATTTATGGCAACTTATTCTAAAGTCACTTTCATGGTGCCTCCAAGTATCAAAGACTGATGATGCACCTTGCAATGTCCTTTTCTGTGAAGTCACTTCTGTTAGTGCAATCCATATTATAATAAGGAGGTTTGCATGTATTTTGCCTCAGAGGGCTTGGAGAGAGCTCTAATAGATGTGTTTCCTGCATCTGGAATGATCCTGCAGTTTTATTTTTTTTGTTGTGTGTGCCATATTCCACTAACGTTACCAAAGAAGTAGATTGGGGCAGGGGTGGGCGGTTTGGGGGCACCAATGAGACCATGTGGAATTCCAACACTGCATTTCGTTGCTCCCCCCGCCCCAATCTTACAATGCTGGATACTCCCCTGCTTAGTTTGGTAAGTGAAGCAGTTTTTGGTGGCCTGTAACCTGAACCCTGACACCCATTTACTAATTTGCACCAAACCCTCCTGAAAAAGTGTCTGCAAAACTCGAAATACTTTTTGCCAGTTTGGTGAAGATTATTTCGGCGGCAGGGGGAAAAGTTGAACAGGGCTCCTAAAAGTGTGCTTTTAACACAAAATCCCATACGGTTCCTTCTACGCACCTACAGCAAAAACTGCTTAACAAAAGTTCACCATATTTGGAAGGCGTATAGCACTCACCTTCATTTCACAGAATTTGCAGAGTACAACAGTTTTGGGTCACATATTTTCTCAGTTTGACTCTTTCCACTCTACTTGGGGAGGGCGCACCTTCCGCCAACTTCATTTTGAAATTAGGATGGTGGTGCTTTAGTAGCATCTGAAAAGTGGCAAGACTAATTTAGAGGCATTGCAGAGCTGTGGCTTGCCACAGAGAATGCACCATTTGTTATTGTTAGTGTGTCTTCATACCTGGGGCCTTAATGTGTACTGTGAGTTCTGCTGACATTTTCCAAATGTGACACACGCCCTCACTAGGGTCAGCCAGCAGCCCAGCACCCCAACAAACATACAAAAACACAATTACAAATAATTATTTTGAAAAAGTACCTCTGCTCTGCTTTCAAATGCTGCTCGGGCCACGTCTCATGTTACACCGACCTAATCCCTTCGCACTCACGCACCTCCAGACAGAAACCAGCAAGCTGAATGAGCTTCTTAGTTCCTGTCTGTGTGTCGCACGAACACAAAGCCGGAAATCGATTCTCTTCTCCGCGGCCACTGGAAGTGCTGCTGCTAGCGTGGCAGCAGATGGGCCAGGCCCTGCAACACCCAGTTCAGCACCCTGGCTGCTGACTTTGAGTCAGGCCAGCCAGGGTCAGGGACTGAGCCACACAGGGCATCCCAGCCCTGAATGTGTTGCAGCGCAGCTGCCAGGTATCTTAGCATTATGTAACCCGGGCTCGCGCTGTCCAATTACATAATTGATGATTGCAGCCCCCCTGCCCCCCTCCACAAGATGGGGCAGGGGCAAAAAGGCATGCCACAGAAGTTGAGGGGGACAAAACGCCCTGTCCCCCTCTATAATTATGCCCATGCGTGTACTATGCAAAGGTTGCTGTGGTGGTAACAGCGGTATTGGTTGTGTTAACCGTAACCATTCGAGGACTTGCTCCAGCAGTGCGAGTGCTGGAAAACTGTTTCAGCACGACATTTTATCCAGGGACTTGCTGCAGGGCCGCTGACCTGAGATCAGTCTGTTCAATTGTTCATCTGACAGGTCTTGACCTATGTCTGTATAAGTGGCATCCTTCACAAAGATGTTATGTAGCTTTTCCCCAAGGGGCAGAGCATCACGTTCATATTGTGATAGGTCTTTGACATCACATCCAGATAGAAATGTGAATGTTAGCATGTGCCACTCTTAAATGAAACTGTCAATGTTGCCAAGTGCCACACTCAGATGGAATCGTGATCACTGGTATGACTCACATCTGGATAGGATGTTGAGGATTGGCAAGTGCCACACTCAGATGGAATCGTGATCACTGGCACGACTCACATCTGGATAGGATGTTGAGGATTGGCAAGTGCCACACTCAGATGGAATCGTGATCACTGGCACGACTCACATCTGGATAGGATGTTGAGGATTGGCAAGTGCCACACTCAGATGGAATCGTGATCACTGGCACGACTCACATCTGGATAGGATGTTGAGGATTGGCAAGTGCCACCCTCAGATGGAATAGTGAATGATAGCAAGGATCACACCTAGACTGAACTGCAAGGACAGCAATGCCAATTAACCAATCCACTAACAATTTCACCCCTCTGCATACACCTCTCAAACTCTAACCAAACTCAACCACAAGCCTACCACACAACAATCCGCACAAACTTCACTACACTGCAACAACAAAACAAACCACAAATAGACTCGCACAACAGCACATGAGGACTACCGACCGTAAAACACCCCAAGCCCAACCATCGGACCCACCGGGCTGAGGCTGCCAACAGCACATCAATGCTCTCTTGCCCTTTTCCAGCTTATTCTCACTAACTCACCCACCCCTTCCCGTTTTCAGAGCCGCCAGAGCACCGGGGGACCACTCCGGTGGTGATAATGTGTGGTACAAATATCCTTTAACATTAACATTAACATTAACATGCTGAACTAGGTGGGTGAAGGGACATTTCCGCTTTCCTGCACCTCGGCTTCATGTGTTTTGTCTCCACTGTGCATGACTGGATAAGATATGCTCCTCTACCTCTTATCTTCCAGATGAAGTCAGCTGAGCCACCTGCACGTGCAGGACCTTGTCCTCTATCAAATGTTCTGGCTGCAACACCTGTGCATGTCGTATTCAATTTTGCTGCAAACCACAGAGTTCAAATCAGCTGACAATGTGATATGTGTGATTCCAGAATAGCTGATATGCCACACAGTACAACACAAATGGTGCCACCCACTCGGGAGGATAGCTCAGCGGCAACGCGCTCGTCTTGGAAGCAAGGCGACACTGGAGCGCCACAGGTTCAATCCCTGAGTCCACCCGTAGAAACCTCTGGGTATTGAATGCGTAATAAATAACCTATCGTATCAGAATATGTGCTTTTGCTCTGCATGCAGCAGATTCAATAGCTGCTTTGAGGTGGCCACTAGCTGCACCTCGCCCCAGCCCCTAACTATTTTGGGCCTTCTGACGTGTTGCGGATGGAAGCATTTGCCTTATTTCCCACGCTGATCAGGCGGATCTATTAAGCAACTGATTGTTCTCTCCCACACAAAAATGACAATGACACATGATTTTGCAAACACGTCTCCCTCTCTGTGAGCTTGGGTTCTCTCCTGCATAATGCATGTGTCACTCTCTGCTGGTTTGTGTTGCCTACTACGAAGCTCACATGTCACTAAGTGATTTTATATTTCCTCAGAGAAAACCTTTTACCACACTTTAGGGGGTCAATTTAAAGTGAGCAAAGTGCAAAACGAAAGTGTAGAGGCAAAGTGGGCTGCTTTAACACCTGCATGTTATACACCAGCTCACTTTTGTCCTCCTTCTAAAGGCATAGGAGGGGCACAAAGCGCAGTTTGCATCTTTACTGTGCGCTCTTCTCTTGTCTTGGGAGAGCACCATGTTTTAGGCCTGTATGAGATTTTCATGCTGGTGTAAAACAAATGGATTCCTGGTAATCCACCTCAGACCAGCATGCAGATTCCATGGGAGTTCATTGGTAAACGCTGCATGAAAAGCATAATTTGCAGGTGACATTTTTCTTTTTCACATAGCCGAGAGCAACTCTGAAGAGTAAAGGCCAATTCGCCTAGTTTCACTCTTCACTTTTACACTAAGCTTTGTAAATGTTTGAAATTCCATGCAAGAGACACAGTAGCACATATGCACTAATGCTGGTGGTCCTCTGCATTCAATTACCATGTTTTAAAATCAGATTACTGCCTTTTTGTTTTTCTTTTCTCTACTGCACAGATAATGCTGCACTCTTTGTGGTTGTGTCTTTCTCCACGTCCACATTATGTCAATTATTTTTAAACAGTCTATTCAACTGTCTATTCTACTTATTACATTTGTATGTTTGTAAGTTTAAAATTGTGTATTTCTATTCTGTCTTATATGTATAATTTATTTTGCTTGTGTAAAGTTTAAATTTAAACTATAGCATATAAATAAAGAAATACATAAATAAATAAAGTATGTGTTACTAGCAGTGATTTTATATTTCATCACAGAATATTTAGTTTCACATTTTGTGATTTTGTTCTGAAAGAAATCACTTGTCACTTTCTGGTCCTGTGTTTTCTACCTACAAAAACAATGGTCTTGTATGCACTTCTTCAATAAACATGTGTCATTACCAGTGATGTTCTTTTCCCCCACAGGAAATCTGGTAACATCTTTGCTTTTGTGTTCTTGCCCCAATTGCCATGTCTCACTCTCTGATTTTGTGTTCCATCAAGGCAAATATTACATGCCACTCACTGTCTGTGGTTTGGTGTCCTCTTAACTAAAAATCATCTGTTACAACCTCTGATGTTATGTTGCCTCCTGCAAAAATCATGTTGCCTGACGGAAAATGTGGTATCCCTCTGTGATTGGGTACTTCCTCTTGCTAAAATCTTGCATCACTCTCTGTGATGTTATGTTGTCTCTGATGGAAATGCACAAGTGTTCCCCTTAGTTTCTTTGTGTTGCCTCAGAGATGAGCTAGTATGATTCTGTGATTTTATGTTACCACCCTTAGAAAATGTGCAACACGTGTGATCTTGTGTAGCGCTCCATCTGTCATGCTGTGATTTTGTATTGCCTTCCGCAAGCCAAACAAATCATATATTTTATTTTCTCTCCTGCAAGAATCAAGTGTCACTGCATGATTTTGTGTTTCTCCCACAAATATAATGCACCATTTTGTGCTTTTGTGACCTCTTCATCAAAACTCACATAATGAATTATGGATTCTTTCCCTCAGAAATAATGTATCACTAACTATCATTCAGTGTTCTCTCATTTAAAACCACTCATCAATCTACCATTTTGCGGTGCCTCACAAAAATCCCAGGTTAATCTCTGTGATGTTGTGTTCTCTACTGCAGGCTTCTCCTGTCACTCTATGTTGCTTTGTGATGCCAAATGCAAAAACATTTGTCACTATTAGTGACTTTCTGTTCCCTCACTGAAAATCTATAATCATTCGCTTGAATCTTTTTTGTTTCTTCATGCAAAAATCATGAGTCAATCTATGATGTTGTGTCCTCTTCCTCAAAAATCATGTGTCACTGTGCCTTTGTGCTTCCGCCACAAAATCACATACTGCTCTGTGATTTTGTGCTCTTGCCTGTAATATATTGCACCACTTTGTTTTTTTCTACTCTGTCCATCAAAGATTGTGTGTCATTATCTTTGGTCTTTTTGTTGTCCCCTGGACAAATCACATGTTGCATTGTTATTTTGTGTAATTTTACTTAAAACTCAATTGTCAATTTTTTGTTATTTTCTGCAAAAATCTGGTTTGGCACTCTATGGTTTGGTTTTGTATGGCACCTGGAAAGAACACATGCCACTCTTCCGAAATATCATATGACTATTTCTATGATTTTGTGCTCTCTCTTATAAAAGAAAAATGTGTCAATTTTGGTTTTGTCATGATGTCTGCAAATAGCATGTACCATTGTCAGTGATTTTCTGTTTGCTTGACAATAAGTACTGTATCGCTTTCTGATGATGTGTTCTCACCAGCAAAGATTGCATGCCAATTTCTCCTGCAGCAAGCATGTGTCACTCTCTGTGATTGAGTGTTCTCTCATTAAAACGTCATGTGTCAATCTCTGTAATTTCATGGTGAATTTTGCTAAAATCTCATGCCAACCGCAGTGCATTTCTTATTCCTCACTAAAATATGCTATCACTCTTTGTGATGGTGTGTTCCTTTGTACAAAATCATATGTCAAGCTATGATTTTGTGTTTGCTCCCTCAGAAATCACATGCTATTTCCTGTGGTTTGTGTTGTCTCCTACAAAAATAATCTTGCTCTCTGGTGTCATGTTTATCCCACAAAAAATATTTCACACTGTGATTTTGTGCTGTGTCATGAAAAAATATCACATCACTCTGTTACCCCTTTGGAGCACTTCGAAGCATTGAGTAGGCGTGATTCATACACAGGTGAGAAAGTATAATAGTGTGTAATACACTATCCCTCAAAAATCTGATTGCTTCAGTAAAGAATAGTATAGATCAAGGGCAACCTTAGCAACATGGCTAAACCAAAGCCTACCAAAGCCCAGTACGATTTGCGTAAAGGCAACGCTGGGAAAACGGACAAACTTCCAACTAAAAGTTCCAAGAAGGACAATCAAAATGGAGCAGATGGTGCGCCTGAAAAAGGCACGATCCCGGCTTTGTTTGGCAAAAATAACACCAAAGTTCCTTCTCCCACTGATAAATCGACAATTGATGATTACAATTCAGCCCCCCCACCCCCACATAACAACAGTGAGGCTCTTGATTCTACTAATTTTAATGATATCGATAACAACTCACTTCTTGACCTGTGTCTGTCAATCCAAAAATCAATGGCTCAGAATGACCAACTGGTCCCACTTAGCCCTAAACAAACAGGCAATTCTACCTCAAATCTATCCGGAATCCACTCTATACACCCTACCCCCATTTCACCCATAGTAGCAACTGCAGGGCGACTATCGGCTTCTCCAAATCTCTATATCGACACTGAAGAATTGGAACATACCGATAGAGGACCGAGCAATGTTACTGAGAGTTTAAATAATACAGCAATCGTTGAATTACAAGCCTCAATGGCTTCCGTCCAATTTGCCCTGAAAATCCTTCTAAAGCTGTGTGGGAGAATCCATACCAATTCTATAATCCAGCTAGGGATCTAACCCTATTGAAAGTATGGACCAAATACCGCAAAAATTGCCAACACTGAAGGGGGACCGGGACCCAGTGGCCCTGCTTGAAGAGGTAAACTAGGTGGAACTTAAGGAGATCGCTGTTGAAGCACCTCTAACTAAAAAACAACGTCGACAATTAAGAAGAGAGGCTGCAAAAAATGTGGCGGTTGAGATAGCCTCCCCCTTACCAGCCACTAATGCTCCTGTCGTACGATCCAAAAAAGCGAAAAAAAGGGGTCGGAAAACAAAGAAGCACGCAAATAAGGACGCAGGAACCTTAACAAGCTGGATTATTCCAGACATACCTCAGGAAGCTACCAGCACGATCCTGGAAGACCAAGAATCTGATCTCTCTATTAATTCAATTGATGATTCTTCTAAATGCTCTACCTTACCCGGGAATGCGAGAATTGAGGAAGATGAATATCATGATTCCATGGAGGTAACGGATAATGATGACCCTAACGTAAGTAAAATCTGTATTATCAAAAACTTAAATCAGAAGAAAAGGGACAAGTGGCTGACAAGATCTGAGGTCTTGACAAAACTTCATCTGATCCCACAGTTACGTGTTATACGCTTGGAAGACTTTTCTTTTGTGGAACCACTTACAGTACGTAACCCTAATGTTACAGCCCTCCATTGCTATGTTATGGCATCGGCCAAACTAATTCGATCTCACAAAAAAAGCCTTATGCGGGTTGGGATAGAGGTGGATGCCAGTAAAGAGAAGGAGGATCCCCGCCTCCCAAGCGGTGATCATGTTCCATGCAAGGTTAATGGTTGCAGACCTGCCCAACCATTGGGGAAGAAAGTTCAGATGACGGATATACAAAATACATTGAAATGGTTGGCTGATTCACTTCCAATGGTCCTACAACAACCATGAGATTATTCCTTACTAAGCTGGAATACTCACGGTCACCAACATTTTCTTACTGATAAGGGTTCTCTGACACTCATCAATAGCCATCCCATTATTTTGTTGCAAGAGACCTGGCTGCTACAGCCCACGGCCATGGATGGTTATTCAACCCACCATACCCTGGCTAAGAAAGGATTAAGGGGGCGCCACTATGGGGGTTTAGCTATTGGTGTGTCAAATAAAATTAAAAGTAAAATGATTCCAGTAGAGAGCAATCATATATGCGCTGCAGCTATGTCCCATAGAATAAGAGATGCTTGGGAAGAAACACTGCTAATAAACATTTATAATCCCCCGGGGGCAAAACATAGAGACCATATACAAGACGTTCTACATGATCTTCTCAGTAATTGGAGGTTAACAAATGATAAATATTTTGTCATTGTTGCTGGGGATTTAAATTGCTGGATAAACTGTGAAGGGAGCACCACTAACAACCGGAATTTAGCCAGCAACAGCCACTGGAAAGAGGTAAACACCGATAATGAGGGGAATGCTGGAGCAGTTTCTTCGAATGCTGGGATCTTGAAGTAATCAATGGCAGGACAAGAAGTGATAGACCCACAAAATTCACTTGGAAGAATGGGAGGAATGGAAATACCCTTGACTATATCTTTACGAGTGCTGAAATTGCAATCATTATCGAAGATATGGTGGTGATGGAATGTATTTGGAGCGATCACGAACCCCTGATATTAAATTTGGGATCTTGCATTCCGATGGAGGGAATGGTCAATTTAGGCGAGCTCAAAGTTAACCACTCTTTAAATCGCATATCCTGGTCAGCACAAAATGTGCTGAAGGCATCTATGGCATTGGGTGAATGGGGGTTCGATCAGTCTAAGCTATTCACACAGATGTCGCCTGAACAAATAGAAGGATGGATCAGCAACTTCTCTGGTTTGCACGGTTCCTGCAAAATACGGTCGATGGCAGGAAAACTGCCGCAAGAGACAATCTATGACCGTGCCATCAGAGATAGGAAACGCAAGCTCAGAGGTGATATCCGCGCCACTAGAAAGGGCCTACACCCTTCTGATGTCAAAGCCACCAAAATAAGAAAGCTGAAGGCTGCTTATCAAAAATGGCTAAAAATACACAAAAGACATAGGAAATTGGAGAGATGGCAGTTTACAGTTAGATCCTTATGCAGTAAGAACTCCCGCAAAATCTGGTCTATACTAGGGGAGGTGAAAGGCAAGAAGACCATTAATATGGTGAACCCCATTTGCTGTGATAAATGGATTTCCCATCTGGAAAAGCGAAATGCTGGGATCAGCAATAAAATCTATTCTTCTACCCTTTCTAATCCTCCCACTCCCCCCTTTCATGTCTCCACTGAGGACCTACAATGCAGAATTAAGGAACTAAACTCCTAGCGAGCTCCAGGTCCAAACGGTCTCTCAAACGTGGTCTTGAGAAACAACCCTTCCTTTTGGGCCAATCTACTTAAAATTGTGTTTGATAAAATCATGTCTGAAGGTCGTATTCCAATATCTTGGCAGGCGGCCATTATCATACCAGTTTTTAAAAAAGGTAGCAGGACCGATCCAGAGAACTATCGGCTACTATCTATGTTGGACTGTACCGGGAAGATGTTTGCTGCTCTCATTCTTAATGAATTACAAAAATGGACTGAGGGGGCTGGTATCTTGGACCAATTTCAATGTGGTTTTAGGGCTGGCCACTCCACCTCACATAATTTATTTATTATGAATACTCTAAGTAATAAGGCCCTGGCACACGCCAATCCTCCACTATATGCACTTTATGTAGATGTCAGGGCCGCCTTTGATTCAGTTAATCGTTCCCTTTTATGGGAAAAATTGAGGAATCTGGGCTGCCCCGCGCCTTTGCTATATTACCTTGAGCTACTACACACTAACAACACTGTACAAGTTAGGTTGGATAATCAGGGTGCGCTGACTAAACCCATCTCTTTGATGCAAGGGGTAAAACAGGGATGTGTGACGGCCCCCATCTTATATAATCTATTTGTGTCTGATGTGCCTAAAAGCTTTTTGGTGATTAACAACTGTCCCCCTAAGATAGGCTCCCACCATTGTCCCATACTGGCTTATGCGGATGACCTGGTGATACTAGACCACACTTTTAGTGGAATACTTAAGTCAACAAACCAGTTATGGCGATATGCAGAATCCAATGAACTTATCATTAACCACAGCAAAACCAAATTAGTATTATATACAGCAGGAAGGGTTGCCAGGCCTCGTATGATGGTGGGCCCAATTGAAATTGAATACGCTTTTTCATATAAATATCTAGGTGTAGAGTTTGATAATAAAGGAAATTACCACATGTGTATTCAGGAACATAGAACAAAAGCCGCCCAACTCACAGCACTAATACA
Organism: Ambystoma mexicanum; assembly: GCF_040938575.1. NCBI lineage: Eukaryota > Metazoa > Chordata > Amphibia > Caudata > Ambystomatidae > Ambystoma > Ambystoma mexicanum. Next base: position 124,872,936 of record NC_090940.1, on the reverse strand, counting down.
TAAATTTACGTGCGAGCAATGTGGCTTTTCTATTTGGGCTGCACGCCAGCTATATTTGCAATGCCTGGCTCCTATGGTTACGTATGGATTAGAGTCCTTGATTAACATGAACCTAGGATGGCTACAACTTGTGGAGGGGAAGTTCTGGAGAAAAGGTCTCGGTCTTCCCCAATGTATTCCTATGGCCATGATTAGGCTAGAGTTAGGTATTCTTTCTCTCAAGGCTATGGTTCTGAGGAAAAGGATGGAATTCTACATCAGGTTTAACAACAGACCTACAAATAAGCTCCTCATGACCATCAAAGAGGACACTATTGCATGCAGACAGGTAAAACTAGAAACCCAGACCAACATTCTGATTGAAGAAATCAGTTGGTCCCCGGAGTGGGGTAGGAAAAATGAACACCTGATTACCCGCATGCGTAGTCGCTTAAATTTGTTGGATTGGCAGAGTAACTTCACCCACCTCAGATGCCTGAAAAGCTATAGTGTCATCACGTTTATACTCTATACCTATATGAAGCCACAGCCATACCTAAATCTATGCCCGTCGGAACAATTGAGGCATTTTTTACTACTCTTACGCTTCAATTATTTACCAGTTTTGACAGCCCGAGGTTCAGCGATGGGCTTGACCACAACAGCAAGGTATTGTGGAATATGTGAACTTTCGACTGTGCCGGAGACGGCATGTCATGTATTAACGAAATGTAGCAGGCTGAAAACAAAGTACATGAAATATCTGAAGGAGTTCGTTCATGACATTGATCATATCAAACACTCAGATTTTTGGAATCAGTGTGTTAACTCCCTAAACCCCAAATTGCACTTAGCACTTTTCCAGGTGTGGCGTGAGGCCACCATATATCTGAAAGCAAGCACAAGGGTGGCCACCTATATTCACAAAGGATCTTACCTTTAGTAATTGGCTCCATAATGCTAATATGGAAGACAATTAGCCACACGGACAGGAGTAAAAGGGTGAAAGGATAGTCCTATGTCTTGTATCAGGCCCTATTAAGGATCTGATTTGTTTAACCTTCCCTGCCTTGATCGATTGATTTGTGATGAATCTTATTGTGTTTATAATGATTTTATATAATCTGTATATTGAATACTTTTTTACATTTTAATTGTCTAATGTAATTATGTGTAAAGTTTTTTACATTTTGTACAAAACTGTATAACATTAATAAATAATTGTAATTGTTGTATTTTCTGTTTCAAAGTTAATGTGTCATTTTTTGTGTGAACTCACGTTACCAGCTGCAGAAATAACATGCCATTCTGTGAGTATGTGCTGCCTCCTGTAAAATTCACTTGCCAATCTTCATGACTTTCTGTTCGCATTGTAAAAATCATGTGTACTCTGTGCTGTTGTGATGCCACCTGTCAATCTTAGTGATGTTGTGTTCACTTCTACAAAAACCAAGTGTCATATGTGGTTTTGCTGTGCTACCTGCAAGTATCATATCCCATTCTCAGTGATTTACTGGAAGTAAGTATTGCACCACTTTGAGATTGTGTGATTTAACCAGCAAACATCACATACCAATCTCTATTTTTGGGTACTCTACTGCAGAAAGCATGTGCCACTCTCTCTTTGGCTCAGTATTCTCTCATTCAAAAATCACTTGTGAATTTCCGTGATTTTGTGGTGCTTCTTTCCAAAATTGCGAGTCAGTCTTGGGATTTTGTGATTTCTTCTGCAAACATGTCTTTTCAGTATCTGCTGTTTTTGCCAATATCACAGGTTTTCTGTTGCCTCTCCTAAAAACTAGCATCACTCTCTGGGAATTTGTGTTCTCACATGAACAATTCACGTGGCACTCTCCGATTCTGTGTTTTCTCCAGAACAATCATGTGTTAATCGCTATGATTTTATGCTATCTCTTTTCAATTAGGTGCCACTTTCATTCGTTTTATTTTCCAACCTGTAAAAATCACATTCCATGCTCAGAGATTTTCTGTTGAAAATCTAGTATAACTCTTTGTTTTCGTTTTCTCCTGCACAAATATTTTCACTATGAGATTTTGTGCTGTACCCCTCAAAATGCATTGATTCCTTTTGGGGGTTTTCTGTTGACCTACAGGCAATTTGCTATCACCCTCTGTGATTTGATATGTTATCAAGAGAAACACGTGTGTCACTGTCTGTGATTTTATGTTGCATCGCACAAAAATCATGTGTCCCACTCTTTGGTTTTCTGTTGCCTTACAATCTGGTATCAATCTATGATTGTGTGTTACCACCTAAAAACATAGCATGTCACCCTGTGATTCTGTGTTCTGTCCTGCAGAATTCTTGCCTCGTTGTAGATCTGGTACACTCTTTGTGATTGTGTGGTGCTTCCTATAAAATTCACCTGATGTGATTTTGTGTTGCTTACCACAATCATTTTTCAATCACTGCAGGTTTTTTAATGCACATATGATGTGTCACTATCTGTGATTTTTTAATGCCACCTACAAAAATCACCCTTCACTCTCACTGTTTTTGTATTACCTCACAGAACAGTTGGTGTCACTATCTGTGTTTTTTTGCCCCTTTCACAAAAATCAGAAGCATTTCTCAGATGTTGTGTTGTCACCTACAAACATCATGTGTCCTTCTTTGGAGTTTTTTATAGCCCCAGAAGCAATCTGGTATCACTCGCTGTGACTTTATCAAACAAAAAAATAATTTGTAATTATGTAATTAACTGTTGTTTTTGTTCTTTGCAGTTTTGTGTTCCTTCCAGCAGAAAGTCATATATCATTCTGTGTTTTTTTCATTTCCTCCCTTAAAGATAAAGTGATACTCTATGTGTCAATTTCTGTGATTACATTTTCTCCTGCACACATCGTGTGTCACTCTTTGTGGTTACTTGTTGCCAACTTCAAAACTCTTATATATTTCTGTAATGTTGTGTTGCTTCAAATACAAAGCATGTGTTCATTTTTGTGTTATGGCTTTCGCACTTATGAAATCAGGTGTCACTGTCTGTCAATTTGGTACTCCACAATGCAAACGTCATAGACCTCTCGCAGAGCTTTTCTGTAGACTTACTGTGGATCTAGTATCATCCTCTGTGCTATTGTGGTGCCCTCCACAAAAATCAGCTGCTACTCTGTGATTTTGTGTTGCTTCCCTCAAATTAATTTGTCAATTGCTTTACATTTGTGTGCCTTCCTGCAAAAATATTGTATGATTGTGTGTGCCCACCTGAGAAATGTATTTGCCAGTTTTTGTGATTTTGTGTTCTCCCCTTCATAAATAATGTGCCCAATTCATGGTATTGTGTTACACATGTAAAAGTCATGTCTCACTCATGTTGCACTCACAGAGATTATTCTCTTGCCTCACAATCTGGGCCACTCCCTGCGACTTTGTGGTCTATCAAAACAACATTTACATGTCATTGTGTGATTTGATGTTGCCTTTTATGAAACAAATTGACACTCTGCACTTTTTTGTTTTCTTTGGAAAAAATTGCGTGTCATTCTTTGCAGTTTTGTGTTGCCTCCTGCAAACATCACATTTACCTCAAAGTGGTTTTCTGCTACTTCAAATACAATCTGATATCACTCTCTATGGGGTTGTGTTCTCAGCAGCAAATATCATATGCCACATCCTGTTAAAATCACAATACACTTTATGATTTTGTATTGCTTCCCATACAAATAATATTCCACTCTTTCATTTCATATTCTCTTCTTCAAATATCCTAGGTCACTCTCTTATTTTGTGCTCAGTACTGCAGCAATCATGTGCCCATCTCTTTTGGTTTCTGTTTTATCTGGCTAAATTCAGGTGTCAGTCTCAATTATTTTCTATTACCTCACTGAAATGTATATCATACTCCTTGTTGTGTGTCCTCTCCCACAAGAATTATGTCACTCGCTGACTGATGTTGTGTTCAATACCACCGAAATTATGAGTTGCTATGTATCATTTTTTGTTCTGGCTTATTAAAACCATGACATTATTTCTGATTTTGTGATCTCTCCTATGATTATATATTTCTTTTGTGTAAAGATCACGTCAGTCTCTATTATTTGTGTGCATCCTTATATCTGCCACTCTCTGCGTTTTTGCTTTCTTCTCAGAAAATTGTTTGCTTTGAGTGATTTTATGTCCACAGAAGAAAATATGAGGTTCTTCTTTATGTGATTGTGTGATTTATGTGATTGTGTGCACTCTAACACCAAATCATGTATCACTCTCTTTGATGTGTTTCCTCCCACAAAAAAGATATCACTCAAATTAGTTTTTTGTCATTCTTTGTATTATTCTGTATCCTCACAGAAATTTGGGAATCACACAATGATACTTTTATATGATGTCTCAAGGCAACCCTCCAATTCTATGAGGGGAGGGTTATTCCGAAGCTCATCTATGGATTGGAGCTCTGGCCAAAAAAAGCTCAATCTTGGCTTGACTTAATTGAGGGAAAAATCTGGAGAGACATTTTGTGGGTGCCCAATGTGGTGCCCGTAACTGCGATGAGATATCAATGAGGTCTTGCCTCAATTAAAGTTCAAGTTCAATGGCAGGCCCTTCTCTTATATCATAAAATACCTACTGCTGACCATGACACCTTATTTCTCACAGCCAGAGAAACCTGTGAGCGACAGTTTGAGGCACCCTTGGAGGGATTCTTAGGCAATTTGAAATCTCAATGCGACCTAATCCTATCTGAGCTCTCAATGGATATAGACTCCCTGAAAGCGACTCCGGATAAGGTGAAAACCACACTATATGAACTTGATTAGATAAAGATGATTGATGCCCTGCATGACTTCGCTTCACTATTCCACCTGTCCTGCGAATATAAGCATAGAGGCCTGGTAGCTCCTTATTTATTTATTTTGTTTGTATAGTGCCAAAGCCCGCAGGCATCAGAGCGCGTTCCAGTAAGACAGAACATGTACGGACAGAAGACGGGACAACGAATAATCACAAATATAAGTCAGTTCTGTGGGGTGCTAGAGTTTGTGATCTGGTCGGGTACTTATTTGAATAGCAAATACCTTACCTTGTGATCTTTCCTAATAGACACCAACGCTCCATGATTCTATACCTTTGATGGAATTTACTCTACACAAAGGAGATCATATTAAGGAGGGGCCTCATTGATGTCGCTGAAACGGCCTGCAGACATTGCAATGATAAGGAGGTTATAGAAAATGCTAAACAATTGTTCATGGACTGTCCCACATTACATTTTGAAATGATGATTTATTTCAAAAAATCTAATCACTGTAGGTCATAACCATGACCTGATAGAATTGTGGAAACAAATGATTTACCCAACTTCGACAGCTGAAGGAGTAGCAGTTGCATCATTTATCAAATTATGGGAAACATCAACGCATAAAGAATGATTTAAAAACATTTTTTTTTGCAAAATCCTGAAGTTATATAAGTATGTTTTAAGATGTTTAATTTGTGTTTTACTAGCCTACAATGTCACTTATATATGAATTTTATTTTTGTAATTTGTGTAAATCTGTTATTGCTAAATAATTCATTGTATGTATGTTGAGATTATTCGTGTCCTATTGGCAAAGGTGTTTAACAAACCAAACACAAATAAATAAATAAAAATAAATATGATGTCTCACTAAACTCACACCATTCTGATTTTCTTTTCTCTCATATAAAAATCTTATAAGGACCTACGTGAATTCGTATTTCGTCCTGCAATTCTCATATATCTATCTCTTGAGTTTTTTTTTGCCATCTTCAAAAATCATGTCACATTCAGTGATATTTCGTTGCTTAACATGAAATATTCAATCTCTCTCTGTGATAGCAAATTTTCTCCCACAAAAAATATGTTAATCTCATATTTTGTATTTTTTTTTTATTGTGTATAATCACTTTTTTTGTACATTTAGCAGTCAACAGGTCCCGTGTTCGACCTTGGAGTTGATTATTTTGAAGGCAATGTCAAAAGGTTTTGCTGTAGTGTTGGTCCAGTTGGCCTTTTCTCCAGACAGTAGTCTGTTCCACCAGATATTTTCTTCCCAGATCGAGTGTCCATCCCGAGGGCTGACAAGTAGACCAACCTCTCCAGTTTCAGTGCTTCACAGTGCAGCAGTAGGTGTCTTAGATTTTCGAGCTCGCCCGGTGAGGCACATAGTCTGCATTCTTTGGACCCAGACTGGAGTATTTTGTATTTATGTCACAATAATCATGTATTATGTTATTATATATATCACTCAGTGTAATTGTGTCTACTCTAATACATACATCACCTGGCAGTCTATGTTTTGTGTTGCTTCCTAAAAATAAATCATTGATCGAGTCCCACCAAGCATTCTGCAAAGCAATCAAAACCATGCTTTTTGTCTAATTGTTTGTCTAATTGTTATATGCTCTATTATAACTGCTGTGATAATGATTGATTGCTCACCTGTCACGTATAAAGTCACCTCCTTTTATTGCATCTGTACCCAAGAGACCACCTTAGTCATCTGTAACCACTTAATCAAAATGTCTTACACACTTCATGTAACAGCGCCTCGACGCCCCTGGGCTGTAAGTGTGCAATACAAATGCAAATAAATAAATAAAAATACATTCTACTCATTGAGGTTTTCTGTTACCTCCGACAAACGTCAAGTGTTACTCTGGAGTTGTGTTCCCACCAGAAAAATCATATGTCCCCACATAAAGTGTGTAATCACTCTCTGTGATATTGTGTTCTCTGAATCAAAATGCAGCTATTACTCTCCATGATTTTGTGTTGTTTTGTGCAAAACTCATATTGCTTCACAGAAAATATGATATAACTTCTTGTGATTATATTTTCCTGGCAAAAATCACCTGTAACCTTCTGGAATTAAGCATTGCCTCATGCAAACATTCAAATTTGTCCCCTTATGTAGTATTCTAATGCCTCAGAGGAAGTCTAGTATAATTATCTCTGATTTTGTGTGCTCTCCCTCAAACATCTTGTGACACTTCCTGTAATGTTGTGTCACTCATAGGGCCTAATCACAAGTGAGACAGTGTTGCAAAAAAGTGGCAGTAATTCCAATTAATTATTAACAGTAATTATGATTTTTGTCAGATTTACCAGTGACGGAATTACTGTGCAGTAAATCTGCCGATATTTGTAGGAAAAGTGTTAGATTGACCTCCAGCTTGTTGCTGGAGGCAAGTCCTCCACTTTGCATCCACAAATGGACTCCAAAAATGGGGAGTTAACACCACTTGTAATTCCATGGTAACACCACAGGACCAAGTAGTGGTAACAGTAATCAAGTTTGGTGGTATATTTGCTGAATTACCGCCAAACTCGTAATGATGCTTATAGTGTTTTTCTGTTGCCTCGCAATATACCTGGGGCCAGATTATAAAAACCTTTCCTTTGTGAAAATAAATTGAGCAAATTAAAAGACTACGTTGCTGCTTAAATAATATGGAATGTAGTAAATATATCTAGTAAACATAATAAACCATGCGGACGGCATTATTTGTTCTTGACTGTGAGACCAATTTTGGTAGTTGTGCTCTATGCTTTCAAGACAGACGCTTTTTCTGATAAAGAGTCTGACCAGTCAGAAATGCATTGGACACTATCTTGTCTCTCCATTACCACACTAGTTTTGGATCTGACATATTGAAGAATTCATGAACAATTGCATGATTACAGAGTCTTATATTTGCATCAAGAAACTGTTTTAAAGTTATAATTTCAGCAGCATATACTGTATGGAAGAACCCAGCACCAAGGATTGATTTCTTTGTTTTGTTTCGAGATCATCTTATACAACAACAAATACAACAGTGTACAATGTAATGTATTGTGATAAAACAGAAAAAAGGTTAGGAGCAGGTATTAGACTGGCAATGCTATAAGAATTTCACATGTGTTTTAATAGAGCAAGCCTATGAGCAAGCCTATGATAGAATAACAAGTCAAGCAGCAGTAACTGCACGCTATAACAGAAAGTGCACCACTCAAATATGTACAAAAGCTATTTCCAGACTTTTGTAAAATCTTCTCCATTTTCACGTTACCTAAAGGACGCTCTTTCTACCTGTGAATCAAGATACATCTTCACTAACCTAGTTTCTACTTGGCAGTAAAAGGTGTTTTTGATGTCGGAGTAGGACTCTTCTTACCAGTGTTAGGTCCTTCTCCAGTCATATTCTCAACTGATGATCAATCTCGAGACAATTGTTGAAGATTATGATTTTACATGTCAAAATAAAAGTGCCGATGGTGAATGCTAGCATGTATCTTCTTTGTAGCTCCGTACACCTCTACACTGATTGATTTCGGCACAATGTATTATAATTTTTTCATAATCGACATCAGTGCAACCACATCACCAATGCCTGCTCTGTTTGGAGAGCAACAAAGAGTGTTTTTGGGGGTCCAATACATCCTTTGTTGGATATTTCCAGTTCTGTTTGCCAAAGCTTTAAATGTCAATAGACGCATTTTATAATTTATTAACGCAGTACCGTGTATAGTCTCGAAAGAGTTCATGTATGATTTCACTGAAGCCACAACTGCAGAGTGGTTCGTGTTTCATAGATCGGTACCTAAAAGATATATATCCCAAGCGGAGGGACATTAGACTACGCTCGCGCTTCTAAGTGACCCGGGGCATTACCTGCCCTGGTAATGCCCCCCGTGAAGGTTATATTGCTATTAGTATTATTTATTTATTTATTTTATTTATTTATTTATACTGCACCATAGCCCACAGGCACCAGGGCGCAAAACTTACAACATATAGACCTTTAAAATTTAATGGCTTGTTTACTCAAACAGGGCTGTTTTCAGGATTTTCCTGAAGACCTCATAGCTCATAGTTTGCTTCTGTTCGCATTAGTATGGAGAGTTTATTCCTGTTTTTTGCAGCAGAAGAGGGGAAGGATCTGCCAGATCATCTAGCTCTTTTGATCTGTGGTATGACCAGAGGGTGTAAAACATCAGAGCGCAGGGAACTGCTTGGTGAACATGTTCTTACTGTTTGCTTCAGATATAGTGGGGCCTCTACATGCACACATTTATGCGTAAGGGTCAGTGTCTTGAATTGAATTATTTTCTATATCGGTAGCCAGTGAAGTTTCTTGCGATACTGTGTGATGTGCTCTCTTTTTGTTGCATTGAAAATTATTCTAACCGCATCGTTCTGGATTATCTGCAACTTTTGGATGTTCTCTTTGCCTGCACCATTCAATAAGGCGTTGCAGTAATCAAAGCGGGTTATAATTATGGCCCGGACGAAGGTCTCGCAATTTCTGCAAGATACTAAAGAATTGATCTGTCGTAACATTTTTAGATGGTAATGTGCATTTTTAGTTACATATTTGACATGAGCATCTGCATTTAAACAGGCTTCAAAAATGGTACCCATTGTTTTTACCCTTTCAACCACTTTTATGTCGCAGGAGTCGATCGTAAAGCTTGTGTAGGATGGGTCAAGTTTCTTCCTAGACTGGCTAAATCAGAAGACCATAAACTCAGTCTTAGAACTGTTTAAGCACATCCAGTTTTGTGGCATCCACTCCTGGATGACCTAGTAGATGTCATTGAGTGTTAGTTTCCAACTTTTGCTAAGGTTTGCGATAGTCTGGCGTGATCAAGAAGATCAAACGCCGCCGAGAGATCCAGTAATACAAGCTGGCCCAGATTGTTTATGGTGAAACGCTGAAGTAGATTCAAATTGGGTCTGCAGTTGTTTAGTGCCGTTTTATCTAGTATCTTTAAAAGGAAAGGGGTGCTTGTTATTGGGCGTAGGCTTAAGGGATCCTTCTCACTAAGCCCAGGTTTTTTGACAATGGGAGTAGCCACCACTTCACTGAGGGAAGTTGACACACTGTTATGTGCAAAATAAGCATTTATAAAGCATGTGTAAAATGGCGCAAAGATATTATTATGCTTGAGAATGGTTTTCGAAGGAGGGGTGTCCCTGATGCATGTGGTGGGTCTGATATTAGCAAGCATGAACAAGGTAACCCCCGTAGTTATCTTTTGAAAGTTAAACTTTTGGTATGGTACTATCTTCCTTTTTACAGGTCTCTCTTTCTGGTTTTAAGGATTTCTTTGTGACCCCTTGTGCATAGTGAATTTTTTCACGGGCTAAAAGGACTTTTTTTAAAAAGCCTTCTGTACATTCTCGCAGTCTTCCTTGTGGGGATTAATGTCTTGGGTAAGAGCACCAGGCCTCTCCAAAGATCTATACAGTTCGGTGTCCCACTCCCCGAAGACCCCTCACCCAGGTGATCCTCCCACACTGGTCCACCCCCAGGGACTAGATTAAAAAGTGATGGCCGTGTCCTGGCCACCTGGATGACAGATCACTGTGGACTAGCAGGTGAGACACCTTCAGGTTTCTCACAATGACCAGAAGCCGTAGGCAAACGCTGCATTCTAGTCTTTGGAAAGTTGTAAATAATGCCAGGAAGTTTAAAACACACACAGCTCGCTCTGCTTTCCTTTTGTCCTGTTTGAGTGTTTTTAAATATTCCATAAACCATTTTTGCTGGTGTGGGCGGTCTCTAATTATCCTTGTTTTAATTGGCGCAACCTCTTCTACCAGTTGGGATATTCAGAGTTTGTACCTTTCCGCTAATATATCTGGGGAGTCTGATTCTGAGGATTCTATCATGATGGTTTGCACACATGTTTCCAAAATCCCTGCCTTGATTTTATTGTAGTTTCGGTTTGAGATTTTCTTAGGTGGTCCACGAGACAACTCCTTGTGTAAGGGCAGTACAATGGTATATTCTATTTTGCTATGGTAGGACCAGACACATGTGGAAAGATTTCAGATTTCAATATTACAAGTTGCCACCCAATCAAGTATGTGGCCACCAATGTGTGTTGGTTTATCGTTTTGAATGGTAATTCCTGAATTAATGAGATATTCTTCCAACTCTACGGCTTCTTTGTCCTTGGTGTCTCCCTGCCAACAGTTTAAATTGCCTAATAATATAGTTGCGTTATTAGGGCGATTTGAGGCATTAAGAATGGATAAGAGGTCTCCATTAAATGTAGGCATATCAATGGGAGGTCTATAAAATAGACAAAAAGTAATGGAACAGTTTGCTGTCGGTGTTATTTTAGCACAAAGGGCTTCACACCCTGAGCATTCAATTTGTGATTCAAAAATTCCTATTCCCTTTCTGTTAATAATAGCAACTCTGTCCGCCCTTTCCTTTTAAATGTTTCTTGTGTAGCATTTTATATCCTTCTGTAGTCGATAGCTCAATACTAGAGCCACTGCTCTCTTGCAAGCATGTTTCAGTGAGGCATACGATATCAATCACATTCTCTAGGATATAGTTGTTTATTTCCAGGGAATGTTTGGGTAAGGACCTTGTATTAAGCAAGGAGAGTTTGAGGGTGTCAGGGGCTAGTTTACTAATTGCTGTCTGTGTCTTTATGTTGGGAACTCCTAAGAAGTTTTCCCGGTTGTTTTTAGTGTGAGGTCCATTAGAAGTATTGCACAGAGATGACAGAGGAGATCTCCCACCTATGGCCCTGTCCTATGGAAAATATGATGGCCATCCAGGAGGATTGAAGGACTTCCTAGACGCCTGTCAAGTTCATTTTGCCTTCCGACCACACACTTATGACACGGCCAGATTCAGAGTGGGTTTCATCATTGCGAACTTTATGGGAAATGCACTAGCTTGGGCCACTCCACTGGTGACTAGCAATGATCCATCTTTGAATGATTTTGACTGCTTTACGGGACTATTAAAGGAGCGGCTTTATCGCCCAGAGGTGTTGTACACCTCGTTTGAAGCCATTTTGGATGTCAGACAGGGTACTACAGATGTCCAAACCTACATTTCTCGATTTTTGAGACTGGCTGCCAAGGCGGACTGGCCAGATTCGGCCAAACAAACTATCTTTAGAAGGGGATTACACAAAGATTTAAAGGACAAGTTGGCTAGGGTGGCTAGACCAACTTCGTTCCAAGATCTCATGACTTTGGCACTACAGATCGAGTTCCGATTATTAGAGAAATGCCAAGAGAAGAGAAGGCCCAGACCAGTTCTTCCTTCAGGCTTCACCCATCCTCCTCCCAAAGAAGTACCGGTTAATGAAGAACCTATGCAGATAGGTACCACCCGTGGTCCACTGACACCAGAGGGTTGAAAGAGACGCAGAGATTTGGGACTGTGCATGTATTGTGGCTCATCTAAGCATCTCCTTTGAAACTGGCCAGAAATCCCGCCTCGACGGAAGGAAAATTCCAGCCCACAAACTTATGCAAGGGAAGTGTCGGGGGAACTGCCAGTAGCCCTTGCTATGTTACAAGATCAATAGATGAGGAGGAAGACAATCATCTCATAGTGTTCAAGATCCAATTGTGGTGTCGGAATCTGAACCAATAGGCGATGTTAGATTGCGGAGCTGCAGGCAACTTCCTTGATGTTGAACGGGCTCGAGAACAACAAATCCCAGAGAGACTTAAACCAAGGCCAATTCCTGTTGAAGGAGTGGATGGCCATCCTCTTTCTTCTGGTCCTATTACTAAGGAATCCATTCCCTTACGGATGCAATTGGGAAGAAATCAGGAACTCGTAGTATTCGACTTCATTAGAGCTGCACACTTCCCAATGGTTATTGGCATTCCATGGTTGGGAAAACACAACCCTCTCATTGATTGGGTGTCCAACAGAGTAAGCTTCAACTCTTCCTACTGCCAGACTCACTGTATGGAAGAATCCTGTTGTAGGAATCAGGGGGAGGAATCATTGATACCCAGTAAGAAGAACACAGTCTCCTCAGTTCCCGTTCAGTATCAGGACTACACAAAGGTGTTCGAAGACATATTGCCCAGATGTTTACCACCGCACCGGGAAGAAGATTGTGCCATCGACTTGATCCCAGAAGCCCCAGTGCCTTATGGTTGCATGTACCCTTTATCTTTGCCCGAAAGGAAGGCATTGAGTGAGTACCTAAATGCCAACTTGCAGAACGGGCTTATTCGTGAATCTAGATCCTCATGTGGTGCATACTTATTTTTCATCCCCAGTAAGGATTCCTCTAAATTGAGGCCCTGTATCGACTACTGAGGTCTCAATCAGATAACCATTAAGGACAGGTATCCCATACCCTTGATCAGAGACATATTAGAGGCAGTACAAGGATCAAGAATTTTCACCAAACTGGACCTCCGAGGAGCCTACCATCTCTTGAGGATTCGCAAGGGCGATGAGTGGAAGACGGCTTTTAGAATACCCTTAGGGCTTTTTGAATATAGGGTGATGCCGTTTGGGCTGGTCAACGCCCTGGCCGTTTTTTAAAGGTTTATGGACAAGATATTTTCAAATCTACTATTTATGTCTGTAGTGGTATATTTGGATGACATCCTGAACTTCTCTCGCACCCTACAAGAACATCGTAGACAAGTTCGAGAAGTATTACATAGGCTCCAGATAAACCAACTCCTAGTGAAACCCGAAAAGTGTTCGTTTGAAGCTGAGTCCATATCCTACCTGGGTTTCATCCTCTCTAAAGAGGGACTACAGATGGACCCCAGCAAGATCCAGGCAGTACTCAACTGGAAGGAACCACAAAACATTAAGGACATACAGAGGTTCCTTGGGTTAGCACATTTTTACAGACAATTCATCCCACATTTTTTCTCCATGCTGGTCCAACCCATCACAGCTCTTCTAAAGAAGGGGGTAGTATTTGCCTTTAATCAAGAACAGAAATAAGCCTTTCGCCAATTGAAGGAAAGGTTTACATCTGCCCTGGGTGGAAAATTCCTGCAATTGCCTGACATTACCTTGGATACGAGAAAGAAGAAATGGGCAGGGAGCCTTGCACCTCTTTACCGTGTAGAACATGGACCAGTGCAGACCAGCCCAAATGCGCCAGAGAAAACGTGCCAAAAATGTAAATAAATACCCCACACTCGCAGGGAAATGTAGTTCTCAAGGCATGTTGTACTAATAGTGTTTTTTTAAAGTCGAGAAACTACGTGTTTGTCGTTTCTCAACTTAAAAAAAACTACAAAAAAGATGGCCACCATGGATCTGGAAGAAGGGAACTACACGTAGTACCTTCACCCTTTCCATGGTGGCCATTTGCGCGTCGGGCAAGCGCTAGCAACACTACTGTTCCCGACGCAGACGAGGGACATGGTAGCAGCAGGTAATTGGGGAACGGGGGGGCTAAACATGTGAAAAGGGGGGTTGGGTGGTGGGCGATCGGCAAGCAAGAGCCCAGGGAGCACTTATCTGAGACAGAGGGGAGAAAGATGGCGGCCTCAAACTCTGAGGAGGCTTATTTAATTATTTATTTATTTTGACATTTGTAAAGCGTTCTGAACCCAAGGGCATATGGGCGCTGGTTACATTACAGACATAAGTATAGTATATGCAGACGGTAGGTATCGGAGCCTGAATGGGGCAGATGGCGCCCCTACCCTAAGTGAGATAAGCCATAATGCGTGTTAAGGGGAAGCGTGCTGGCCTTGTGAACTAAGGGTCTTGCGTGAAGAGCCATGATTTGAGGTTCTTGCGGAAGGACTAGTAGGAGGCATCTGATGTTAGGGCCAGAGAGAGGGCATTCCAGTGTTTAGCAGCCATGACTGGAAAGCTACGGCCTCCTGCTTTTTCTCACGTTTGTATTTCAGTATGGCCAGGAGGTGTGATTGGGTGGACTGGGTGGGTCTGTTGTATTGGGGTTTTGAATTTGTTGGAAAGGTATTTGGGTGCAATGTTTGCTAGACATTTGTGCAAAATGGAGAGAATTTTGAAAATGATGTGCTCTCGCAGCAGCAGCAAATGGGCATTATGTCTGGCTGATGTTATGTACTCCTTTTGTGGGCTATTCCAAGCAGCTGCATTTTTCATATTGACTTGTAATTTATTGATGTTGCCCACAGTGGAACCAGCAAATAAGTCAGTACAGTAATCTAGTCTTGACAGGATAAGTGCTCTGGCTAGTGTGATGCAGCTTTCCGGAGTTAGGAATGGTCTGCAGGTGTCAATGAGTTTGGCAGTGTAGGCTGCCGCAGAGGCGGTTGTTTTAACCTGTCTTGTTAACGGGAGAGAGGAGTCTAAGTAGACACCTAGGGTTTTTACTTCCTTCATGACATGGATGGTGTTCCTGTCTACGGTGAAGGATTTGTATTCATCATCCAGTTTCTTTAGATGAGTTTGGGCCCCAACTAGGAGCAGCTCTGTTTTCTCATCATTTAGGCTGAGATCATGTTGCACCATCCAGGATTGGATGATTTGATAGGTTTTGTCAGTCTTGTAATTCCCAGAGATAGGGAAGAGGATATGGGTATCGTCCATATAGTTGGTATTGTCCGCATAGTTGGTGTAGGAGACGCCTTGGGCATCCAAGTGCTCAAACAGGGTCTTTCTAAAGATGTTGTAAAGTGTTTGTAAGCTGCAAGAGCCTTGAAGCACTCCTCACAGGACTGATGCTGGGATGGCAGCAGCTGAGTTCGAAAAGACCGTCATAGCGCGGTTGGATAAGAAAGATTCAATCCATGCTATAGCTTTTGTGGAGAAGTGGACTGCTGATGAAAGGAGTTGGCATAGAATGTTGTGGTTCACTAGGTCGAACGCAGCAGAGAGATCATGCTGGAGGAGGATGGCTAAATTCCCATTGTGGATGATCTCGTCCATTTGAATTTTTAAGTCTAGTAGCACTGATTCAGTTTGTATCCTGGCCAGAAACCCAATTGCCATAGGCCGAGGAGGTTGTTTAGTTTGAGATATTTCTGTATTTGAAGATATGCTGCTCTGTCTAGAATTTTGAGGAGGAAAGGTACAGTAGTGATGGGTTGGTAATTCGTAGGTATGTTAGGGTCCAGTGTGTTTTTTTAAAGAGTGGGAGGACCCAGGCATCTTTTAGGTTTTTGAGGACGGTACCAAGTGCAAACGAGTTGTTGATGAGCGATGTGATGAAGGGGGCGAGTTCTGCTACACAGTCTTTAATGAAGGGCGCATGGCATATGTCTCCTTGGCATGTCCATGGCTTCGGCCATCAATGAATTTGGTAACTTCTGGTATAGAGACAGGTCTGAATTCAAATTGGTTGAGTGGTTGGTGTAGACAGGTGCTACAAGGAGTATCTGGTGAAAGTAGTTTAGTTTATTTTGAGGCAATTTTATTTTGGAGTAGGAGGATTTTATCCAGTAATACTTTTTACATATTCGTGCACCAGGTGATGTCTTTGAAACAGCTGTCTGGAGGGCTGTTTGGGGATTCGAGTTCCCGTAAAATGGCAGATAATTTCTTGGTGCCCGTTTTAGCTATAATTATTCGCTCATTGTAAGAGTTGCCTTTGGCTTGGAGGATGGCTTGTTCATAGGTTTTGGCTGAGGACATTTATTGGGTTTTGTTGGCATTTGATGGCGTTGTTTTCCACAAGGTCTCTGCCGTTCTTTTGGTGGAGCATAGAGCTTTGAGGTTGGGGGTGTACCAGGAGTTCAGGTGAGCTATTGGTTTAGGTTTGCATGTGCTCGGTGGAGCTACCTTATCTATGGCTCGTAGGGGCATTTGGTCGTAGAGCTATACCATTAGGTTGGGTTCACAGACTGAGTGTTGATGGTCCACAATGGGAAGCACCAGTGGGAGCATGTTCTTAGGTGTGATGTTGCAGGTATTTCTTGACGGCGCGGCTGAGGCCAATTGTAGTGTGCTGTTGGTTGGTGTAAATTTGGTGACGGAGAAGGTGATGAAGTTGTGATCTGTCCAGGGGCATGGGGTATTAGAGATGATGTTGGTCTTACCATTCATATCTGCCAGCCAGTCTAATGTGCAACCTTTGTCGTGTGTAGGACTGGTGATGCTCTGGGTGAATCCAAGAGATTCTATTGTGTTGGTTAACACCTGGGCTTTATCTTCTGCGGCGTCATTGAGGCCTTGGTTGATGTAGCCCATTAGGATGATTCTAGAGGAGAGTTTGGTGTTGTTGGAGAGAAGAAGAGTGAGAAGAAGAGCGATGTCTTCATTGACTGTGAGTAGGGGACCTTGTGGCCAATAGATGATGTGAATAGTTAGTCAGGCAGTGTTGTAAAGTGATAGTTTGATCAAGAGCAGTTTGTCGGACTTGAGAGTTTGGTTGGGCAGTTTTCTGTTGGCCATATGCGTTTTGGCGATGAACGCCACACCTCTTCCTTTGGCTAGGAGTCTGTCTTTTCTGTAGATGGAATAGCCATCTGGTATTGGGGTCCAAGAATCTAAAAGTAGCATTTTGTTATTGATTCTGATCTGGGACTCACAGCGGCAAGTGTGGTAAAAGATTGTAGTTGATGCTAGGATGGCCCTTTGTAGTAAAGAATGCTGTGCAAGTGTTAAGATTGATCTTAGGGAGGAGGAAACATGTTTGGTACTTCTTCCAAAAAAGCCAGTATGTTCTGATTTTAACATACTATTATTATTTCCATAACCAGTCACATTGGGATTTCAGGGCGAGATTGAATTACCCAATACTTCCAGAGATGCATGATCAAAACCTTATGATATTCTGGAAAGCAGGGGAATCCCAACACAACTTTCCATGTTGGAATTTTCAGCTTGGCAATGGGTGTGTGCCCTGCATATAATGTCAAGCCATTGTAACAGAGCAGTTACCTGGCCAGTTATTGGCAGTCATTGCCACAGAGGCAAATTAATTGGGAGCTAAAAGCCATCATTTGCAGTATGGCAATTGCTTAGGTCATTCATAGAAATCCTTGGGAGTTGTTGACAATTCTTGCCAGTGAGCCAATTAACTGGGCAGCTGGGTGCAATCGTTGGCAGTGGGGCCAGTACAAGGGCTGTTCATAGAAACCCTGGACACTATGGCACGTTCCTGTTCATATTGTTTGGAATTCTTGGTAGTGTGGTAGGTTCCTGAGCTTGTTATAGCGTGATAGAACATGTGCCCAGGGAATTCATGCCGATCCTTGGCAACAGGAGATGCCATTAGACTGTTGCTTGTTATGCTTAACATTTGGGCAGGTACCTGGGTGATTATTAGCAGCCGTTGGCATGGATCATATTCCTAAGCATGTGATGGCAATCTTCAACAATAACCCTCACTTCCTCATCTAACTGAGATCATAATGTTCAGTGGGTAGATCCACTGATGATCGTGAAATACTGGATATACTTTCAATATTCGACATAAGCATATATATTACACGGCCCACGGTAGCGGCCGTGTAGTTATGGTTAAGTTGCTAAACTCATAGTAAAAGCACTTTTTAGGCAGCTTATAACTTCACTCCCCCTGGAGGAATCCTCACCAAACTTTGCAAAGGAGGTATATGGCCGGCTCCAATTTTTTTCACCAAGTTGGGTGAGGTTTCGTGTAGGGGGAAAAGTTATAGGGGGTCCCCGAATAACTTTTTTTCCATAGACTGAATGGGCAAAAACCTTGCGCACGGCTACAGTCCGAACGGCTGGATGGATTTTCACCAAATTTTCGGCAGGAGCGGGGGCTTGAGTCAGAAAGCATGCTTTGTGTGTTTGGTGGAAATCCAACCAGTACTTTTGCAAAGAACTGAAATGTACATTCCAAAGAAATAGTGATATCTGTTCACTCCTTGGACCGAAGTCTCATTGGCCTGTGGTAAGTGATGTCAGTGAACATTTGACGCGGTTGTTGGCTGGAGGGAAGCGTGCTGTGCTTCAAAGGTTTTGGGAAACGCTGCCATGGTGTATTGGAGGACAGTGGTTCATGTGATATTTGTCAGTAGGTGGAAGTAGACAGTCGTGTGTCTGTAGTATCCGTGTGTATTGTGGCAATTTGCGGCTGCCTCCACAGGCGACTACTTTGTGTGGGGACTGCAGGCAGTTTTCATTACAGCACCGTAGCTGGTGTTGCGACATGTTTCCGTGGTCACTGATGTCACAGCAATGTGTACAATGTTGGTCCCATGGGTGTGGGGATTGGTCTACTGCATGCCTGGACCTCATGGAGTGACCCGTCATGTAGTGTGTCCACTGGGTGCAGTGGTGAAGTACTGGCTGCTTAGAAGTGGTATGGTTGCATGGTATGTACCTGGCCACTTGTTCACCTGCATGACTATGTTATGTTCCGCTGGGTGTGGGCAAGACCTACACTGGTGGGTGCATGGCGAAAGGCCATAGGCCAGGCACTGAAGAGACTAGGCCTGCACGGTAGCCACAGCACCATAATGCAGGCATGCGTTTAAAGTAAGCATGTCTCCGAAGGAGGTGGCGTTTAAAGAATGGTGGGACATGAAATTGTAAACGTGGTAGAAGAGCACAAGGAAACTGATATGCATACAGTACCATATGGTGTACATTATTGTGCGTATTGCACAGTAGGTAGCCACATGTCGCCATTTGCCTTTGGTATGGGTTGCCCCTTATACCACCCATCGTATGGTACAATTGTGGATTGCGGCATGCGGCAAATGTTCCCATTCCTGGTGTTGTGCGGGGTCTGGCCAAGGCGTACACTTTTGGGTACATGGCCAAAGGCCGTATGCCATTGGCCATGCACCCAAGAAAGTAGGCCTTGGGCACACCCAGCACCACATAAAGCTGCCATACAGGGTTAACTATGCATCTCTCTGAGGATGGTGACCTTTGAAGAGTGGTTGTCGAGAACATTTTACACTTGGTGGAAAAAGCAAAGGGAGGTAATATGCGTTTACTAGCACACGTTGTAGGTCAGTGAACACGTTGTACATTAGGGACCAATTTCTTAATATTTCTGTTTGCTATGGGTTGCCCTGTACTGGATGCTTGCTTGAAGAAGTGTCTTAATACATTGTGCCATGAGAAGAACTTGTCAGCATCACTAAGTACCCGTGTATTGTGGGTGTGTAACGGTACGTCTTGAGTGCAGAACAGAAATGAAAGTGTTCAATGCAGTGGTCTTGCATATGATAGCTACATGCTTGTGTGCCTATTTCATACTATCTAATGAGGGAGTGTTGCAAATGTAATAGTGGAAACGGAAGAAGGACTGTGTCTGCTTTTCTGGGGTGCGGCCCTCGCTGTAGCTGGGAAGAGTCATGTGGTACAATCTGTCCTTCTGAGCATGGTGGCCTTGCAAATGGAACTGTGGCGATTATCTAATCAGTTGTGGAGGGTGTGGATGGTGACCTTTGAAGAGTGGTTGTCGAGAACATTTTACACTTGGTGGAAAAAGCAAAGGGAGGTAATATGCGTTCACTAGCACACAGTGTAGGTCAGTGAATGCGTTGTACATTAGGGACTAATTTCTTAATATTTCCGTTTGCTATGGGTTGCCCTGTACAGGACACTTGCTTGAAGAAGTGTCTTAACACATTGCGCCATGAGAAGAACTCGTCAGCATCACTAAGTGCACCTGTACTGTGAATGTGCCTATTTCATACTATATAATGGGGAATGTGTCAAATATAATAGTGGAAACGGAAGAAGGACTGTGTCTGCTTTTCTGGGGTGCGGCCCTCACTGTAGCTGGGAAGAGTCATGTGGTATAATCTGTCCTTCTGAGCATGGTGGCCTTGCAAATGGAACTGTGTGGATTATCCAATCAGGTGTGGAGGGTGTGGATGGTGACCTTTGAAGAGTGGGTGTCGAGAACATTTTGCACTTGGTGGAAAAAGCAAAGGGAGATAATATGCATTCACTAGCACATGTTGTAGGTCAGGCAACACGTTGTACATTAGGGACCGATTTCTAAATATTTCCTTTTGCTATTGGTTGCCCTGTACAGGACACTTGCTTGAAGAAGTGTCTTAACACATTGCACCATGAGAAAAACTCATCAGCATCACTAAGTACATTTGTATTGTGAGTGTGTAACGGTACGTCTGGAGTGCTGTATAGAAATTACAGTGTTCAATGCTGTGGTCTTGCATGCGATTGCTACATCCTTGGGTGCCTTTTTCATTCTACCTAATGAGGGAGTGTTGCAAATGTAAAAGTGGAAATGGAAGAAGGACTGTGTCTGCTTTTCTGGGCTGCGTCCCTCATTGTAGCTGGGAAGAGGCAGATGGTACATTCTGCCCTTCTAAACATGGTAGCTTTGCAAATGGAACTGTGGGGATTATCCAATCAGGTGTGAAGGGTGTGGATGGTGACCTTTGAACAGTGGTTGCTGAAAACATTTTACGCTTGGTGGAAAAAGCAAAGGGAGGTAATATGCGTTCACTAGCACATGGTGTAGGTCAGTGAATACGTTGTACATTAGGGACCAATTTCTTAATATTTCTTTTGCTATGGGTTGCCCTGTACAGGGCACTTGCTTGAAGAAGTGTCTTAACACATTGCGCCATGAGCAGAACTCGTAAGCATCACTAAGTGCACCTGTACTGTGAATGTGCCTATTTCATACTATATAATGAGGGAATGTGTCAAATATAATAGTGGAAACGGAAGAAGGACTGTGTCTGGTTTTCTGGGGTGCGGCCCTCGCTGTAGCTGGGAAGAGGCACATGGTACAATCTGCCCTTCTGAGCATGGTGACCTTGCAAATGGAACTCGGGGGATTATCCAATCAGGTGTGGAGGGTGTGGTTCACAGGAATTGGCGGTACAATATTCACCCAAAACTCAATGCAGTGACGTTGGCAGAGATGGCGAGATGCAGAGTGCTAATCGTGGGTGATACCTTTGTGCAAGATCTGCACATGTACGCCATGGAAAGAGGCTTTGCTGCTAACTTTCAGTTGGAAGGAGTGGAGGCTTTTTAGGGCACAGTCTATGAGTGGGGTTTCGGACGCATGGATCTCCTTTGCACATGTCTGGCCTCTGTCGGTACTGTTGATGTGGTGGTCGTGCATTTTGGAGCACTACATTTGGGGTACATGTCGTGCTCACATTTGTTCGCTCACCTAAAGAAGTTGATGACAGCAGTGATGCAGATGTTTCCCACTGCCAAGGTGATTTTCTCATAGATAACACCAAGAGGCGCATGGGACCATGCCGGTGTAATTTGCCCACAGCCAGAGGTGTTGGATAAACAGAAGCATGTGTGACTTTATGTGCAGTACTGGGATGTTCTGCACCGCCTATGAAAGCATTAATAACCAGCAAGATTTCCAGTGGTTCCAAGGAAATGGCATTTTTTTCACCTCCATTGGCAATGCTGTTTTGTTTGCCACTTTGCACGAAGCGTTGCAGAGAATCCTGTAGAAAAGTAAGACAAGCGTTGACCTTCAGTCGATAGAAATGTCAAGAGGAGAAGCAAACAGGCAGTCAGCGAAAGAGAGAAAACACAAAAAAATGTATGCGCCTGCACGTACATAAGAGAAACACGACAAAAAAATAAAATAAAAGAAAAAATAAGTCTTTTCATCACGACCCTGGCGGTAAGCGAAAAACGATGCCGGTAAATGATTACCGGCATCGTTTTCCGCTAAGTCCGATCATGACCCGTGACCGTTAACTACGATGCCATTAGCGGCATCGTAGTTAACGCTCCCGCTAACTGCACCAAGGTCGCGTGCATGCGACCTGCCACGCCGTAAATACCGGCATGGCGCAAAGCTAAGCGGATCACGACCCAAGCGGACATGCACCTAACGCCATCACAAAGCCCGTTAAGTACCTTACCACCATGGTGCTAATTACGCCATCGCGAACCAACCGTAAATGGCCATGTAAAGTGAACCCAGCTGCCACAGGTGCACAGAATCAGCACAGGTGGAGGCAATACAGACTCAGGAAGTACAAAAAGAGCACACCCCACCCCTTCCCACACCCAGTCACACTCCACAATGATACCAATAGGACTAGCAATGTTGGGGCTGGAGGACCTGATAGCAATGCAAGTGCTACAACAACAACAACAACGACAACAGGCAGCACAGAGGAGACGCAGGAGGAGAAGGAGGGCAAGGCAGGGCCAGCAAGCCCCACCAGCACAGCAAGTGCCACCACACAGGCAGCCCCCAATCCCACGCATCAGAGCCAGTCCATTCAACCTCACTGCTGAGCAGATCCACACCTTGTACCGTTTGGACCGGGACACCATCACTGCCATCATAGACATGACACACAACGACATCGTCAGCATGATAGAAACACCAACCGCCATCCCACCCCTACTGAAGGTAGTGTCTGTACTCCACTTCCTGGCCACAGGCACCTAACAGCACACAGTGGGGCACTTGCATGGCATTTCACAACCATTATTTTCACGTACACTGATCCAAGTGCTCGATGCCCTCCTCAAGCACACAGACGACCATATCTCATTACCACGGACTGCCCAGGAGATTGCAAACACCAAAGTGGGTTTCCATGCACTAGCCGGCATACCTGGTTGCATTGGTGCCATCGACTGCACCCATGTGGAATTGGTGGTTCCACATGCCATGGAGGTACCGTACCGCAACCGTAAACTATTTCACTCAATCAACGTGCAAATGGTCTGTGACTCCAACAGGATCATCACACATTGTTGTGCCCGATTCCCCGGAGCAACCCATGATTCAATGGTCCTGAGGAACTCCACAATACCACGCTACATGGTGCGACATGCAGGTCCAAGATCCTGGCTACTCGGTGAGGCTAATGTCATGACCATGGAAATGTGAAGTGGGTAGGTGAACGATGTACCAATGCATACTCCACCTGGCTGAAAGGGGGGGGGAATGATGCATACTCCACATGGCTGAAAGGGGGGGTATTGATGCTCACTCCACCTGGCTGTGAGTAGCAGAGACAAAGGAGCCAGATCATACCCTAAAGCAACACAAACTTCACCCAACACCAGTAAACCCAATGCCTGATGTATGCAGCCCTACCATGTGAATGAGGTTGTGTCCCAACCATGACACAACCATCTGCAAGTGCATTGTACCAATTCAAACCACATTGACTACAACAAAATGTACCTACATGCACATCACCAAACACCATCAACTGAAAGGCCTGTCCCCCATAACTGCGCACGAAGGAGGCACATGACGGACAGAAACATCAACACACCATCACACAGACAGCAGGGCCCCCAAAATGCCCCTACAAACATCAGTATTGCTCATTGGGGTCATGATGAGGCCGACACCAATGTTGCAATGATGTGAGCATTGACATCACAGGACACGTGCCAGGCCACCAAAACAAACGGCATGAACGAACACAGTGGATGGGCACTCACAAGGCACTTAACCCCCCTGCATACATTGGTTGATGGCATGCAAAACAGGCCATGAGAGCCATGAGCATATACCGGTCGCATAGTGTGAATCAATTAGTGCATTTAGAAGTGGTCCAAAGTAACAGTTGGATGCAAGCCATGGTGGCACATCATGTTTCGAATTAGACGTCATGACTGACACATACATTCTCGCCCACATACAGGTGATGCAGGCTATCCCCTGAAGAGGTGGCTCCTTACACCAGTCCGGAACCCACAGAACCAGCACGAGGAGGACTTCAACCGTGCACATACACGTACCCGTGTGGTCATTGAGCAGGCATTCGGCCTATTGAAGGCACGGTTTCGCTGCCTCAGCAGGTCTGGTGGGGCACTCCTGTACCGCCATGAGAAGGTGGCAAAGATCGTCATGGCATGTGTCATGCTACACAATATGTGCGTCAGACGAAATGTGCCCCTGCCCCCTGATGGAGAACTGCAACCACCTGACGATGAGGATGAGGAGGGTGCAGATGGGGCCGCACCTCATGGAGGAGATGATGAACAGGAGGGGCGTGAAATGCGTCAAAATATCATCAACCAATGCTTCTAGCACACACGGCTGGTGTGTGTGACATGGAGACGGCACCTGGGGCACTGTGTGTGTCGGGGACATGCACACTGTGGACTGTACAGCAATAAAGCACACATACGCAATGAATAATGTCCACACATTTGATTTGTGCAAAAGGAAAATGTGTATTTTAAATGTGAATTGTTGTGACACACCCACTCCCCCCTCCCCCCTCCCCCCTGAACAACCCAACACACCCACTCCCCCCTCCCCCATGAACACCCCAACACACCCACTCCCCCCTCCCCCCTCCCCCCTGGACTCCCCAAAACACACCCTGTGACTAAGTGGCTAATGTTGCATGATAACGGTGGGCAGCCGCTATTGCAAGCCCCCTCTCCCGGCCCCTGGGGCACCCCTGCCTGTGCTGCGCAGGTTCCTTCCCGATCGGCGGATGGGGCTGCTTTGGGTGGAACTGGCAGCGGAGGAGGTCCCTGCCTGCTCATGTGCACACATGTCCCGAATGGAGTTGGCTAGCTCTGAGAGCACGCGCCGCACGGCGGCAAGTTCCGCACACATGTCCTTTGAGGAGGACTGCATTTCAGCCCTCAGGGTCTCTGTGCTCCGCTCCATTTCAGCCCTCAGGGTCTCAGTGCTCCGCTCCATTGCTGCCCTCAGGGTCTCTGTACATTGTTTCATAGCTGCCCTTGCCCCCCCCCACATTCTGCAGCATGCTCATTCAGAAGGGAGGAGAGTTGTTGCTGGCGCGTGATTATCTCCTCCAGGGAATGTTGGCTCTGCTGGCCCATGCCTATTGCAGATGGTGTTACGAAGGGGCTGCTCCCCTCCTGCTGATTTTCGACAGGGCATGGGGTGGATGGCCAGTCCTCATCTTCTGAATGCCCCTGTGTGGTATCCTCATGGGGGCTACTCTGGGACAGACAGGGGGAATGATGGTGGTCAGTGGGGGGTCCGACATCGGGCTCCTCTGTGTCACTTTCAGAGCATGCTGCAATGGCAGCAGTTTCGCCTATGGTACTGCTTCCTGCAGAACCTGTGTCTTCTGTGGCGAACATTGTGGGGATGTGTGGTGCTGCTGCTGCTGCCATGCTGCCTGCTGGGGTGCCTGTCAGTGGCCCGTCCTGTGTACTGTCAACGGATTTCGCTGCTGCGGTGTCTTGGTCAATACAGCTGAGGTGGAGGGTGTTGGTACAGTGGTCTTGGCCCTCTTGGCTGGTGTTGTGGCAGGGGTGTCCTCATCCTCGGGGTTGGAATTGGAGCCTGTGGTGGAGCAAAGGAGGGAGAGTGTTATTGATGGGTCTGCGGACATTGGAATCGCGATGACTGACATCATTTTGGTTACTAGATGCAGCACATTTGAGGCAGGGGCATGCAGGTTGTCTCCTTTTTGCGTGGCTTTAGCATGGAAGTATGTGGGTGCCTGCAGTTAGGGTGTGCATACTACATGTGTACAGGGTGGAGGTTGGATGTGGCTGTGCGCAGTCTCCTGCTGATGTGTTGCATTTACACTTTAGGGCAACATTGGGTTGCTACACATGAATGGACTTCAGTGACTATTGCATGGCTTGATTTGAGGCACCTACCTGCATCGCCTGATGTCGGTGCTCCTCTCTCCATCCCTCCTACCCCTTCTATGCTCTCCATGCCGATTGTGGAGGCACAGATTTCCTCCCATGGCTAGAGTTTAATTAGGGAATCTGATCCTCCCCCGGTTGCCAGGCCCAGGTTGCGGTTTGCGGAGAGGATGCTCCTGACGCAGAGCCTCAGGTCGTCCCACCGCTTTCGACACTACTGTGCGTTGCGGGGTACGGTTCCCACCGCACTGACCCGCTGTGCCACCAGGGCCCATATGGCCTTCTTCTTGGCAATTGCCGGCCTGGTCATTTGTGTGGAGAAGACCACCGCTGCATTCTCCTGGAGGGTCTCCGCCAGCATAGTGAGTTCCTCCCGAGTGAAGCGGTCCTGCCGCTGCCGATCGCAGGCTTTTTTGACAACTTTTGGCATTTTGTAGTGGGAAATGGGTGGGTAATGGGTTTTGACAGGTCTCAGGGTCGGATGTAGACTGTTTGGGGAGGATGCCAATGGATTGTGTTTTTTAAAGATGGCTGCCGTGCTCTTTCCCTCCGCGATGACGCTACTTCCGGGTCCGCAAATTACGGTGACCGCTAATTACAGTCTCCGCTGTGATGGATGGCGGTAGTGCACCTTGCGCGGCGTACGATGCCGGTAGGGGCCCTTTTGGGGTCTTTTACGGCATGGCATAGTTTACATGACCGGCATGGCGTAATGCTCATGCGTGATGGGTCGGAATGTTCCGGACTTTACGGCATCGGACCAGGGCGTAAACGTTAATTACGCCATGCCGGTAATGTTGAATACTTACCGCCTGGGTCGTAATGAGGGCCAGTACTAAAGACACACTCCTCTACCCTGTTTTACATCCCCTCCCAAAACCCCAAGGTCCCCTCCCCCTCCTGTTCCTAGCCTGGTAACTCCACGTTTCCGTGGTACTTTTAGGATTAGACGTGCCACATCCAGCTCTTTTCATAATGGCAGCTATGGCATTGGCACTGTGGAGGCTAAGGCATTGTGCAATGTGCTTGTGGTTAAAGGGACATTATGGTTGAGGTGCACTACTAAAAAACCTATGAAATTCAACAGAAAAACGTTGCTACAGGGACGTTATGATTACAGGTAAAACCGGAAAACCCCAGAAATTCACCAGTTATGGTAAGGTACGCAACCATAACTCGCGCTACCACTGTGCACTGCAAGGACTAAGACCCATGACCTCCAAGATGACATCACAAATGTCATTGATGAAATCATTGATGCCATCACATGTCTGGCTCCCTCTTTTTTTCTTCACTGAGATATGTAGGGCAGGTGGTTTTCTTCACTGACAGGCAGGAAGTGAACATTCAAAAGGTACTATGTTTGTAGACCTTACCCTTCTCACATGTCCTTACACTCTTTCCCTAAGGGTTCTGTCACATCATCTAATACATGTACATAGGGGAAGAAGCAGACCTCAAACACAGCAATCATTTGTGTGCTTGAAGATAATCAGTTAGGCTATGAACACTTTCTGGTAATACTGCTGCTTTTTTGCTTACTTTACTTTCCCGGTATATGGGCATATTTGTGAGCATTGTGGTCTCTTTATGGTTTGTGTGTAGTAGTACAAATCTGTAGTAAGTGAGGGGGTATTAGCAACGTATTACATGTTTCACAGTATGCGAAACTCTGAAAATAAAGCATTCATCATTATACTATGTAGCATTTGTGATGTCATCTTTGAGGTCATGGGTGTTAGTCCTTGCATTGCACAGTGATAGCGCGATGGTTGCGTACCTTACCATAACTGACGAATTTTGAGGGTTTTCGGTTTTACCTGTCACCATAACATCCCTGTAGTAAAGTTTTTCCATTGCATTGCATAGGTTTTTTAGTAGTGCAACTTAACCAAGAATGCTTGCTGTTGGTATCCACAGATATTTATAGTTGACTCGCCATAGATTACTAAAATGTCCCTGGGGGACCTCTTAAATTTGCATCATTGTGTCAAATTTCCTATATCGAAAGGTAGGCCTGACACCAGTCAGTTCCTAAACAGAAACTTCCACATGAACCCTGTAGAAAACATAGTTTAATCTCTATATACGTAGGATAAAAGGTGGCGCCTCAGTCCTCAGCATACGCACAAATCCTTTAACGGTAGAACTCTATGAAGAACTGACTATTGCACCAGTGCTCAAGCACTTATGAGGGTGAAGTGTTAATGCGCTTATTATGTCAAGTTATTATGAAGTTATTATGTCAAGTTAAGAAATGTTAATGATTGATATTATGACAAGTTGAGCTATTCTATATAGTGCCTTGATGCCCTAGGGCTTAGTGCACTTTATAAATGTTAAAATTAATTAAATAAATACATAAACAAAAGTATCTAATAAGCTCCTTTGAGTTAATGATCCCCAGACTAAATCATGCTCTTTAGTTACTTTTTGTAGACACATGAAGTATGAAGATATACTATCACACATGTAAGATATGTGTCGCTCCTGATGAAGGGACTTAGATCCCGAAACACCTAGAGCTCAACCCTTTGTTTGTGATTATTGTTTATCACTATTTGTTTTTGTATTAACAACTAAACACTGACACTTGTCAGGAATAACTGAATATCCCTTGTATTTACATGTTTAGAACTGTTCATGGCTTTATACAAGTTTTGACTGAATTGTCTCAGTATTAAGGGTGTGCATTGGACGGGAATGTCCACCAATTAGGACACTACTAATTTCTTGGTATACTTTGATAGTTTATTTGTATAGCGCCTATACACATGTTTCAAAGGATACAGTAGCAGCTAATTGTGCCAGAGCTGCAATTTCTCCCCTGCACCCTCAATCTATCTAGACTGAATAAGATAGACGCTCCTTGCGCCACGCTATACTGATCCTATAAGAGGTCTGCATATCACCCATTTACGCTCGCAATAAGCAATTTGCTTAGTATTTGATTTCAATGGGGCAAATACCTGGGCAGTTGATGGAAATGTTTTACAATGGTGCAAGTAGTTCGGCATTTGTTAACAATCTTTCCATTGAGGCCAGAAACTGGGCATTTAATAATTATAATTCGTTTTTTATATTGCGCTTTAATGCAAACCCTTTACATAGGACATAGTTACATACATTACCCAATCGAAATTGGTACTCATGTAGTGACCTCGGAAGGATGAAAGGCTGTGTTGGTTTTGCCGGGATTCGAACCTGTGACCTGCAGATCAAACACAGATGAAATCAACCAGCGTTTAACCCACTGAGTCATCTTACCGGCATTTGATAAGAATCCTTGGCAGTGTGAGGGATCTTCATATCAATCCTTAGCAATGTGGCAGGTGCCTGACTGTTGATGGCAATTCCCGGTAATTCTGCATGTGCCCCAACTTTTTCTTGGTATCATTGGCAATGGGACACACTAGTTGGCAATTGATTGATAGCAATCCTTATCAAAGAGGCAATTGCCTGAGCGTTTGAGGGCAACACATGCCAAACGGGAAAGTCCCTACGTATTTCATGGCAATTCTTTGCAATTAGGATAGAAGCAGATCAGTTCATGGTAATCCCTGCTAAAAGAGCTGTCTGATGCCAATAGTTGGGAATGTGACAAATGCCTGGCAAAAAATTATGCCAGCTGATGTCAATACCTGCCAATGGGACCTGTTCCTGTTCTCACGATGGCATTCCTTAGCAATGTGTTAAGTACCTGGCATTAGATAGCAATAGTTGGCAGCGGGGTGGGTACGGGGGTGGGTACATGGGCATTTTGATGTCAATCCTTGGTAGCAGGGCAAGTGTCTGGGCAGGGGTTAGAAATTCTTGGCAATGGGGACAAGTAACTGGGTACTGAATATCAATACTTGGCACTGGGATATTCCTGTTGTCAGTTGATGACATTACTTGCAAACAGGGGCATCACGTACCAAGGCATTTTATGGCAATAGTTGGCAGTGCAGTAGATATCTTAGAAATTGTTCACAATCTTTGTTATTGAGACTATTACATGGTCATTTGTGGGAAATGTCTGCACGACATCAGGGAGATTTCATGGATATTTGATTGCATTGTTTATCAATGTGGCAGGTGCCTTGGTTGATAATGGCAATTCCTAGCAAATATGCATGTTTCCAGAATGTGATGGCATTTCTTGGCAATGGGCCATGTTTTTGGACAATTGATGGGAATCCCTGGCAATGGCGCATGCCCCAGGTTAGCTGTGGCAATAATTAGCAAGAAGGCAAATTCTTCGGATTTGGCGTCAATCCTTGGCAATGGCTGGGTTGCCAGTAATTCTGATGCAATAATTGACAATTGATCGAGTACCTAGACAGATAATAGCATTCCTTGACAATAAGACAACACTTGCATTGCATTTATAGTAAACTTTGTCTATGGGGATGGGAGGATAACCTGGGTTGTTGATGGCAATGGTTGACAATACTTGGCAATGAAACAATGGCCCTCATTACAAGTTTTCCGGTAACCTGCCGGGTTACTTTTACTGGTGCCCGATATCCCAGTGTTACCACAATATTATGGGTGCCGGCAACGGTGTTAAGTTCCCATTCTGTGGAGTCCCAGAGGACTCCATGGAATGGGATTGCCCCAATCACCGGCACCGGCACCGGTACTACCGGTGCTGGAGACTGGGGCAATTCTTTGCCGTTAGGGGCCTGAACTCCTGGCAGGTCTGGCCTGCCGGTAGTTCACTGCCCCTACTGGCAAACTCAGAGTGGGTCAGTCCGGTAAAAATGCTGCATCTGGTATTACCAGCCATTTTACCAGCATTTTTACCGGAACGGCACACTCATAATGGGAAGTTGTATCAAAGCAAAGCATAGAAAGCAACTAATATCTATACTCTTAAGCTGGAGTACTTTGCATTCCATGGGAAGACCCAGAATATTGTGAGCACTTGGCATTTTTATGGAATGAATGACATATGTCCAGGGTAGGACTGGGTCATAACATTTTCTCGAGCACCAATGAAAAAGTGGCCCACAGTTGGAAATGGCAATTCATTCCTTTTGTCACAGACTGTTTGAGTAGTACCCAAGGGGGAGGTTTTTGATCAAATGTGATGTAAATTGTGCATTTTAAAGACAATGGGGGTCATTATAAGGTTGGTGGTAGCCGTGCTGGTAAATACGGGCATGGCTGCAGCCGGAGACATTTTTTTACTGCCACCCGGCAATGGGGATGTACCAGGGCATTCGAGCTCTGACGTACCCGGTAATTCCCCTTTGCCGGGTGCCGGTACAAATTACTCCCCATTCCCATTTGAGTCCCCTAGGACTCAATGGGAATGGGGAGGCCGGTAGCGCTGGCACTATTTATAATGGTGCCAGTGCTGACGTGTAGGTCTGCTCGCGGGTACCATTCTGCTTGGCAAGTCAGACCTGCAGGGCTGACAGGTCCCCGCAAACAGACCTCGTAGTTTGCTGGTCCGGTAACAACGGTACCGGCAAGCTTACCAGTACCGTTGTTACCAGACTGGTAACCTTGTAATGAGGCCCAATGTATTAAGTAACACTGGTCAAAATTACTAGCGACATGGTGGAGTAACTTATCAAACGGACCCATATTGTCCAAAAAAGTGGCAAATTTTGACCAAAGAATGTGGCCCACACTAGCATTTTGCATTTTTTGGTTACAGCATTGCCCTATAGGCCAGTTCGAGCCTGCATATGTCGTGCATCACCTGGCCTTTGCTGGGCCTACCTTCCACAATGTGAGTTACTCGCCATACAGTAGCAGTAAGGCACCACAAAAAATAATTTCACTATATAAAATCCCAAACGGGTGGCTTTGCCAATGCATGTTCTGGGACGGCATTGAGGCCTGGGTGCATACATGTGGCCTAGTCTTGGTTGAAGCAAGAGGTGAACCAGGGCCTTCAAGTAATTTACAGCCTCTCAAAGTGCCCTGTTTGCCTGCGAATTGCTTCATTCGTCTTTTGCATTATAGTGGAGACAAAACGCATTTACCAAATTACAAGAGGTCTGGCACAGACCAGGGGCAGTTCCAGTACTGGGAACAGGAAGGCAGTGATGGACAGTTTGCCAAGCGTGTGAAAGATGACGGCGTGCAGCAGGCAAGCAGGAACATAGCGGACTGCGCCGGCCTGCCACTCTCGTCTTGGGACTACACATGTCTTACACGGTCGCCTGGTTGTACCCTGTCTGCATGCACGCCGGCAGGCCTATTTCTATATAATGTTCACCCCCATGAGTTTTGATACTGGCTTTATGATGGCAGCCTGTTCCACGTCCGTCGGCCTGAGAGGCAAGGGGATTGTGTGTAGGCTGTGATAGATGGCAGACTGGAGCACTTCTCCAGAACATCGCCCTTAATGAGCACAGGCTGTAAATCTTTAATGGTCTTTCGCACAGGTGACAAAACAGGGTTGCCTGTAAGTGATGGCCATGGGTGGCCCATCTGTCTTTTTGTCCCTCTCTTTATTAACAGACCTTTTGTGTGGTTACTGGTACAGCACACTGGCTCCCGGCATCCATTTTGCTAGCGGAACGGCCACGGCTGCCTGATGGCTTTGCATGGACGTGGTGGGTCTGATCCATGTTTCATGCCATACAGACAGACTGCTCTGGTAATGGATGTCTGTTCATGTGGCTCGAATGCATCTTTGACAATGTGTTGGAGTTTTGTAAAAAGCGGATTCGTGTTTTCGCATAGACTACGGTGTGAAGCCGCGTGCAAGCCAACCATAGCATGCTCCGTTCCACCTGCCACAGGTCGCATATCTGGGTGCCGCCCATGCCATGCAATGCCCAAGGGCAAAGGTTTTCACTGGACCTCATTACGAGTTAGGCGTAATGTAAGAAAAGCAGGGCTACCGCCAAACCCGCATCTGACACCGGCACACGTGAATGGGCAATTACCGGTCCGTTAATTGCCCATTCGCGGGTGTCAGTGTGGACGCACTCCCCATCCCCATTCGGCCCCATAGGGTTATAACGGTGCCGGTGCATCCGAATGTTGTGCTCACGGGTGCCTGACAGCTCGCTAGGTCAGACCTGGTGGGCTGTCAGGCACCCGCGAGCCCAACTCGGAGTATGGCGGTGCAGTAGCAACAGTGCCGGTGCCTTCCTGGCACCATTGTTACCATACCACCATACTCCTAATGGGGCCCACTGTCACTATTTCACCAAAGCCTAGATCTCTCAAAATTCTCCATCAAGCGACTACAAATGATGCAATCACTAATTAATGTTGGCACACGAGCAGGGGGGTGGTCAAGGAGGGGAGTGCCTTGTGGTTGTCAGAAATGTACTCAATCTGCAATATTGAAAGAGTTATGTTGAACATGCAAAAAAATTGACAGTTGTTTGATAAAGTCTGGAATGGCTTCTTAAATATGGTTTAAAAACGACTATTTTAGAAGATGAATTAGACGAGGGACAATTCCAAGAAATTAAGATACATCTGCATTTTATATAGATATTTTTCTATTATCTGTGTGTTTTTCTATATATCATTTTAAAATTTTGAATTTTTCTCGCTTTCATTGATGTTAGCTATTGAGGTGTTATAACGACAACTTTGTATTGTTTTTGAAATGTGAATAAATTGGTTGGAAAAAAAAGGAAGGGAGTGCATTGATAAGTCTTGCATGGATATCATTCATGCGTTGGGTGGTCGTCTGTTATCCCCCATCTCAGCTTCGGGTCCTTCTGCCAGGCTGTTTACCAGCCTGTACATTTCCAAGGATGGATTTGCAGGATTCTGAGCAGTCCTATGGAAATATAGTTATAACGCATATGCCCTACTTATGGCGTGTCCTACTCAGACACACGTACCTCAATCACCTACGAGCCGAAGAACGCGGGTGGGACGAAGAAAAACGGTGGCACAGATTGATAGGAGGCGATCGAACAACCAGGCTTTTAACAACAGTAAAAATCCTGGAGCACAAAATGAAATTGCTAACATGACCAGAGTCCCGCCTTGCTAAGTCACCTTGAACATAAACACATGCTTTCTTTTTGTAAAAGTTCCTTTGGGACACACACAAATAAATAAAATAAAAATGAAAATATGCCCTACAGGCAAGACTGGAGAGGCAACTTATAAAGAGAGTGCATCCCAATATTTAACATTTGGGGACCAAGGTGTAGGAGTAACATACATCTTGGAGGAGGGTTAAAAAAACGACATGATATATGATATGGCATTTATAACGCGCCTATGCACAAGTGCTTCAAGGCGCAACGAGGCAAGGGAGGGGGAACAGAGGGAGGACAGACAACGATCCTACTAGGCCAGGTGTCATTCAGATCGCGCGAGTGCATGGGAAGGGGGCAGGGACAGTGCAGTACAAGATGATAACAATAGGTAAGTAGCGGCCAGCATGTGGCAAGTGCATGGGTAAGTGCATGACAAATCTTGATGGCTACAGAGCTTCCTTCACAGTTTTCTATAGATTTTATGTATCAATCTGGCTCATTTGGAACATAATAATATTTCCCAGTAAAAAAGAGTGTATTGTACCCAGGGCTTCAGGGCATGGGAGAATGGCTCAAATTGGCCCTATAGAGTCTTGTGTATTTGTAATACATGTTTTTATACTCGATTTTCGCTGTTTTGTAATGTGATTATTGTGATTTGTATATTTTGCAATATTGCACAGCACAGCCTCCATAGCCTCCTCTTCAGCATACTACTCCAAACTCATCTACGCAGCAAGACCCTTCCTATCCTCTCAAAATGGCCTCACTATTGCTAGGGCCATCATAGGATCTAGGTTGGACTACTGCAACGCACTCCTTGGTGGGACCTCTGGAAAAAACATCGCCAAACTCCAGCTTGCCCAGAACAACGCCCTCAGGGCCGCTACAGGTTTTTCCAGGAAAGACCACATTTCTGACCTTAGGAGGCAGGTCCACTGGCTGCCCATTAGGCAGAGGATCATCTTTAAAATCCTCTCCCTCACCCATAAATGCCTCCATGACCTTGCTCCCCCCTACCTTGCCCAGAGAATTTCACGACCCTCCTCGGCCAGGCCCACCAGATCTGCCTACACCAACCTGATTTCTACTCCCAAAACCTGTAGAGTACGTGCGGGCGGTTCGAGCTTCTCAGCCCTAGCAGCCTCACATTGGAACGCCCTACCTTCGCTCCTCAGGGGGATTGACTCTCACCTAGCCTTCCGAAAAGCCTTAAAAACCAGGCTGTTTGTCTAAACCTTCCTGCCTTTATATCTACAGGCTCACGAACATCATTTGTAACTATGTTCCGCTCCTCTCTCTGTAACTAAGTACCTTTGTTTCCTATGTTTACACAATCTTGCTGCTTACGCCTTCATGTAATAGCGCCTCGATGTCTATGGGCTGCAGTGCGCTCTATAAATGTGAATAAATAAATAAATAAATAAATAAATAAATAAATATGCTGTGATAAGATCTGCCGTATAATTGCTTTTACAGGGGCTTAGAAACCAACCCTGGTTTAGGGTGTAACTTAATGACTACAAAGCATGTGCCTTAAACATGGTTGTTTTTCATCTCATTGAGATTCGAATATCTACTGAAAGGCACTCTACATAAAATGGAATATTCCCCATTATGAGGTGTACCAGATAACACATATGATGTAAATAGTTGTGTCAGATGAAAGGGGAAAATCCAAAGCCACAGACATGCCAAGCTGATATTCACATAGCTTTCCCCATATGGAATTTCTGAACTCTTGATGCGATTTCTACTTTCATGCAGCTACATTTAAATTGTGTGTTTGTATCTGTGCTGATATTCTCATTACTGTTTATAATGGCTAACACTGTTCCTTTCAAGGCGAGCAGTGCGCCCTACAAATGAAGTACCTACCAACCTCATGTGGTTTGAGAATATAATGAGGTTCCCATACAAATGAAGTACCTACCAACCTCATGTGGTTTGAGAATATAATGAGGTTCCCAATTTAGAATGGCCACCATTATAGGAGACATTTTTGCTTTGACAGTCTTTTCTCTAATTTTATAATGGCTCCCAAGATGGATTGGAGGCTTCGCAATATGAATTTTATTTATTTATTTATTTATTTATTTATTTATTTATTTGTATATAGTTCGAAAACTTTTACAAACTTAGAAACTTTGAAATTTAGGACTAAAAGCAAACAATGCACATTATTAACATCAGGTTTTGCACATTACAAACAGCATGCTGTGTGCTCCACCCAATTCAAAAAATCCACCCATTCGCTCTTACAAGCACTAGGCAACCAGGTCTCATTCGATTGTATAACAACACTTAATGGTTCCGATGTATTGATAATCTCAGGCGAAATTATCGTGTTGAGTATTGAGCATGATTCTCAGTGCATATTCCTTAATATCTTTACAATCTTTAAGACTATAAATACTAAAATGTACTAACATTTACCAGTCGTCAAAAACTACACAATCAAAAATTAAGAATACATTTTAATACAGTGTCGTGAATCAATGACATCAATATCTTTAATTATAAGTGGCCGCAAGGGACAATCTATTAATTATTCGTGGGTAGCAGTTTCTTGATAATACACCAAAGTCTATACAAGGCTAACTGTACCCTTTGGCTCTCTGTTTTAAGGCAACTATTTTAGAATGCGTCCAGCTTTATGGAATCGTAATCATGCACAAAACCATCCATTGTAGTCATAATAGCTGGTCCCAGGGTTGCACATTATGTAACTAGGTGTTTAGCTATGAACTTCAAACAATATAACATTTTGCTAATACTTATTTATCAATAACCCTGTAAAGATGTACCAACAAGTTGAGACAACATTCTTTCAATGCAGAAAATCAGCAACATGGGCACATCCGAGATCTAAATTGGTATTCACCCCTTACTATTCCTACACGTTTAAAATGGAAAGCCAGGAAAAGAAAAGACAATGGATCTTTAAACAGAGCCCTTCAAGTTTCTTCTTAAGCCAGGGATAGGCAACCTGTGACTCTCCAGATGTTACAGACTACAATTCCCATGATCACCCACCATTGACCATGCTGGCTATGGCTGATGCGAGTTGTAGTCCAAAACCTCAGCAGAGCCAAACGTTACAGCACCCTGTCTTAAGCATTTCTCGTGCCAGAAATGTTGGTACTTTTACCACACCTTCTTAAAGGATGAGAGCCCGAAGGAAATCAACGGTATTTCTAGGGATGACTCGGCCAAGCATATTCAGAATCTGTACTGGGATGCATCTTTGACTCCTACTGCTGATTGTGATGGTATCTCTATCTTGATCCAGCCAACTTGGACTTTTGATGTAGATGACATTCTGGCTGCTATTCTCAAACTTAAAGCCCCTCAAACCACTGGGCCGCATGGCATAGCTAACATCGTCATCAGAAGTAATTCTAATTTATGGGCAGCTCTTCCGTATGAAATGTATTTGTCTGTCATAAAATGAGGTATAGTCCCGAGAAGTTGGCCTAAGTGAATACTCATCCCGGTCTTCAAGAAGGGATCGCGCTTGTTGCCCAGCAATTACCGCCTTCTGGCTATTCCGGAATCCAGCGGGAAAATATTTTGTATCCTCTTGCTAAAATGTGTAAACATATGGCTTGAAACTGCTTATCTGCTTAAATGCCAACAAACGAGCTTCAGGATGGGTTGCAGTACTATACATAGTATGTGGACGCTACAATGTCTCAAAGCTGACTCTTATTATAAAGGGAATCGACAATTTTACCTGTGTTTTTTTGAACTATTTAGCCACTTTTGACTGTGTCTCACAGCCTAGGCTTTAGGCGAAATTAGCTTGCTGGGGGATTAATCCTTACTTATTACATTACATACGAGAAATATACACCGCCACCTGCGTGACGATCAAACGATCGCAGGAAGGACACACATACAAACCCTTCTCTACCAACATCGGGCTCAAGCAAGGGTGTGTACTTGCCCTCACACTTTTTAATTTATATGTAGCTGACATGGATGAGGTGCTATGTACTATCTGAAATTTCCCTCCCAAATTTGGAGGCGAGAGTATTGGTTGGCTCTCATATTTGATATGATATGGCATTTATAACGTGCCTATACACAAGTGTTTCAAGGTGAGACGAGACAAGGGGGAAACAGAGCGAGGACAAAAACAACGATAGTTCTAGGCCCTTGTGAATCTCAGATCGCACTAGTGCAGGGGGAGTGGAGAAGTGCCGAGGGGCGGGGGATGGAGAAGTGTGAGACAAAGTAAACAGCAGAGAGTACAGCCAACGGATGGCAAGTGCGGGTGCATGTAAGTGCAGCCAACGGGTGGCTAATAAGTTCAAGAGTGGGAGCTGTAGGGTGACACATGCAGACCACAAGTGCAGGGGGTGCCAAGAGGCAGTGTGGGTTGCAACTGGACAGGTAGTGACCTGGGCCCGAATTCAGAGGGTAGCTAGGTGCCCAGTGCGTGGATCAGGCAGGAGATCAGCGGGAGAGAGGAAGAGAGAAGGCAGAAGCAAATAGAAAGGTATTGAGGTGCTTCAGGAACCAGAGATGATTCTGCCCAAGTTTCAGAGAGGCAGGGATGCTGTTGCAGAGGTAGGGACCAGCCGAAGAAAGAGATCTGCCCTCAACTCTTTGCTTGGAGAAGTGATTGACCCTCAAAGAGTTGGAGGTGGAGGAGCGGAGGGCTCAAGTAGGAAGATATTTAGGTAGAGAGAGTTGGAGGTATTGCGGTCCCGGTCCCCAGAAAGCCTTATGGACAATGCAGAGGGTCTTGAACTTGATCCTTGCCGCCACTGGGAGCCAATGAAGAGATTTCAGCTCTAGAGAGATATGATCCCTGGGTTTGAGGCCCAGAACAAGTCTTGCAGTCCTGTTCTGGATGAGTTGTAAAGGACAGAGATTAGAGGCAGGTAGATCTAGAAAGAGGCTATTGCAGTAGTCCAACCTAGAGAGGACCAGAGCTCCGGAGACAGTGAGCCTCTTGCGGAAAGTGAAGAAAGGAAGAATACCTCTGAGGAGGCGCAGCTGGTAGTTTGACTTCTTAGAGACGTCAGAGATATCAGGAGAGCAGGAGAGTGTGGAGTCGAAGAGGACCCTGAGGTTCTTAGCATCACAGGTAGGAGCAGGAAGAGGGCCCAGGGTGGGTAGCCACAGAGTGAGAGGAAAGTAGGGAGCTGGTGATCCGATGAGGAGGATTTCCATCTTACTGGCATTAAGGCAGAGATCTTTGGCGGAATACCACTCAAGAATTGCGGAATCACAATCTGGGATGAGAGAGGGGGAAGAGGTGGCTGATGGGAGCCTGAAAGAGAGCTGAGTATCATCGACATAGCACTGAAAGTTGAAGCAGAGAGCAGCTATGCAGTGGGCGAGAGGTGCCAGGTATTGGTTGAATAGCCAGGGAGAAAGATTACACCTATCGGGAACACCACAGGTAGAGATAGAGATAGAAGAGAGGAAGGACCCAAGTTGGACCTGAGAGGGTTGATCAGAGAGAAAGGAGGTCAGCCAGTCCAGGGCCTGATTGGTGATACCCAGGTTATCACGCAGCCGACGACACAGCCTTAATCACCAAACATCTATTGGCCTAGAGCACTCCATGGATGCTCTCTATGCATATGCCGCTATTAATACACTGAAGGTTAACCAGAGCAAAACCAAAATCATGGTCTTTAGTAAAAGAAGGAGACGTAAAAAGCACATTCCCTGGCAAATGGAGGGGTGTCAATCTAGCGGTTATTAATGCCTACACTTTCCTAGGGCTCCATATGTTATGTTATTTTATCTTGACTTATACGTGCACTGCTGCCACCACAGAAGCGGTCTCCAGGTGCTCACGTTGCTCTCCAAGAATGTAGACAGGGTGGGTTAGTGAGGATGAAGTGATAGGATAGGTCCAGAACCATGGGAAACGGGTGTCTGTGTGTGTTGGATTGCAGATGGGCTGATTGCGGGCAGTGGCTTGTTGTATCCGTAAGGGCAAGGCCCAATTCCTGGGTTGTTTATTGTATGTGAATTTCTAGTTATGTTGGGTGCATGTTTGTGTGTTTTGTGGGTAGACTGGCTGGTAATTGAGGTTGTGGCTGTGAACACTGGCTTGTTGTATCCGGGGTAAGGTTCAGTGTCTTGGGTTGTTTGTTGTATGCAAGTGTTTCTTATGTTGGGTGTGTGTTTGGGTGTAGTTTGGCTAGCCCACAGTGTGTGTATCATACTTGGGAGGTGTGTTGGAGGGGAGCAGGTGTGGGGTGGTTAGTACATTGGGAACTCTCAAAGTTCTTTTACTTGGCTAATTCTCCCAATTCGATCTAAATGTGATGCATGGCTAATCTTGACAATTCTATCTAGTAATACACATGTCTAGTCTTCACAATTTATCTAATGTGACGCATGGCTAATCTTCACAATTCTATCTGGTGATAGGCCTGGCCAGTCTTCACAAATCTATCTAAGTGATGCATGGCTAATCTTTGCAATTGTATCTAAATTTGACACATGGCTAACCTTCACAA
Organism: Ambystoma mexicanum; assembly: GCF_040938575.1. Taxonomy (NCBI): domain Eukaryota; kingdom Metazoa; phylum Chordata; class Amphibia; order Caudata; family Ambystomatidae; genus Ambystoma; species Ambystoma mexicanum. The sequence continues at coordinate 124,832,287 of NC_090940.1, read as the reverse complement.
ACAATCTGAGTGTGACTTGTGGTTAACATTCCCAATTCTGTCTCAGTGTGATTCATGACTAATCTTCACAATTCTATCTAATGTGACGCATGGCTAATATTCACAGATCTATCTGTGACGCCTGGCTAATGTACACAAATCTACCTAAGTGTGACGGATGGCTAATCTACACAATTCTATCTAATGTGATGCGTGGCTATTCTTCCCATTATGTCTATTATAACACATTTCCTGCCCCCAAAGTTCATCTGGGTGCAACACATTTCCTTTCTGCCAAAGAACAACTAAAATGCCCCCTAACATACATCTAGGAGCAATGCATTTTTGTCCACAATTCAGTACAATGGCTAACTATGGAGCACAGGACAGTTCACAATGGGGGTAGTGTGAGAGTGGCCAGGTTTTCTGGAGCACAGTAATGGCTGTGCTCCTTGCCTATATTACAGTTCAACACAAGCTAACTATGGGGTGGAACGCAATGGCTAACTATAGGGTGCAGCACAGTTCAACACAATGGCTATTTATAGGGAGGCAGCACAGTTTTATCTCAGAGCACACCAGGATAATATAACCGGCCTATACAAATAGTTTAGATGTTTGGGTACCTTATACAATTAGGCTATATGATAATATGTAATAAGAGTGGTGGGTGGCTGTGCTCCCTGCCCACAGCACACTTACCTCATTTGTTGTTGTAGGTAGTCTGCATCAGGCATCCCAGGTGTACACAGGCAAACATTGAGTGGAGCTGCTTAGTCAGGAACTGCCCATTGCCTTCTGGCCCTTAGCTAACTGGCTGCCCAGGCAAGACTGCCACTGAAATGCAGCTGTTTCAGTCATGTGGGGACACGGACCAGTGAAAACCAAATGGATGGGCAGGGGAGGAGTGGGGACGGAGTGTCAGAGGATGGATGAAGGTGTGGGAGAAGACAGAGGGAAGCACAGAGAGATGGCCATCGTGACAGAGGCAAACAGACACCTGACTGCCTGAACCAATTGCTAAGACGTTGAGTGCCGAAAGGAAAAATGTCAGAAACAAACAAAGGACTACTGAACAAAGGCAGGGCTCTCTAGAAGCAGACCCGCTCGAAATGGGTTGGGTGTCAAAAGAAAACACCAAATAAATCCCTCAAAAAACCAACAACTAGCCCAAAAAACGATTGCAGAAGAGACACAGATCCCTCCAAAATGCACCCAAAACCAAGGCAAAAAATGGATTAGAATCAAAGTAAAACACTGGCCAGGCCGTAAGACTGCTTACCAACTGGTCTCTGTGCAGGATGGCTACAGATCGTATTCAGGAAGGAAGGGTGAAGCAGGAACATATGGCTGCCAGGACAGAGGCAAAGAGACACCTGATTGCCTGAACCAAATGCTATGGAGCTTGTGGGGAAAGGAAAATTGCTAGAAACAAACAAAGGACTACAAAACAAAGGCAGGGCACTCCTCTAGAAGCAGACCAGCTCAAAAAACGGATTGGGTGTGAAAGGAAAACCCCAAATAACCCCCTCAGTATACCAACAATCATCCCAAAAAACGATTGCAGAATACACAAATCCCTCCAAAAGGCACCCAAAACCAAGGCAAAAAATGGATTAGAATCAAAGTAAAGCACTGGCCTGGCCCTAATACTGCTTTCTAAGTGTTCTCTGTGCAGGATGGCTACAGATTGTATTCAGCAAGGGAGGGGGAAGCAGGAAGAGGTGGCTGCTAGGACAGAGGCAACGAGTCACCTGACTGCCAGAACCAAATGCTAAGGAGTTCGCGAAGAAAAGAAAAAAGTCAGAAACAAACAAAGGACACAAAACAAAGGCAGGGTACTCTAGAAGCAGACCTGGTCAAATAACGGTTTGGGAGTCAAAGGAAAACGCCAAATAAACCCCTCAAAAAACCAACAACCAGCCCAAACAATGATGGCAAAATACACACAAATCCCTCCAAAAGGCACCCAAAACCAACCCAAAAAATGGATTAGAATCAAAGTAAAGCATGCACAAACAACCAGCAAAGCCCGAAGACTACTTACCAAGTGGTCTCTGTGCAGGATGGCTACAGATTACATTCATGGGGAAGCAGGGGGAGATTGTCACCAGTACAGAGGCAAAGAGGCACATGACTGCCTGAACCAAGTGCTAAGGAGTTGAGTGGTGAAAGCAAAAAATTCAGAAACAAGCAAAGGACTACAGAACATGGGCAGGGCACTCTAGAAGCAGACATGCTCAAAAAAAGGGTTGGGAGTCAAAGGAAAACACCAAATAAACCCCTCAGAAAATCAACCAGCACAAAAAACGATTGCAAAATTCACACACACATCCCTCCAAAAAGCACCCAAAGCCAAGCCGAAAAATTGATGTTTTTTTTTTATTAGCAGCATGTTTAGAGTTTACATTTAAACTTTTTTATGCTATTTACTAAAACAAAACAAACTTTCATAAAATTGCTGGAAGAGAAGAAAGAGTAAAAAATAAATCAAAAAAAATAAAAAAAAGAAGGAAAAAAAGTTGTGTAAAATCTCGTTAAAACAGAGGAATAGAAGAAAAAAAATAGTAGTGAAAGGGAGCCCCAGTTCCCATCCCAAAAGTCTAATATCGCTCCAACATCATCAATTTCTTTCCTCTCGTCTCAGTGAAGCTCTTTCTCCGTCTTCTTCTATAATCAGTCTCTCAAAGATTTTTTTAACACAGGCCATCAGGGCTAAAATCTCTGTATTTCTTCTCCCTTGACACAGGCTGACCAAAGTGAATTTCGGAAGTGATGTTGTTGGCTTCTGAAGCAAATGTCCCAAATATGTTGTTCTTAAATCCTTCAGTGACTCGCATTCAGTTGTTAAATGTTCTAGGGTTTCGAGCGAACCCTTGCAGAGCCGGCACGTGTAGTTTCTCATTGAGGCTACTTTGCGTCTCTCGAGAACTTCTTTTGTAGGGAACAGGTTAAAGCGGAACCTCATGAACTCCAGTCTGATAGTGGGACAGGGAAACTTTGTCAGGCATCTTGGAACTTGACCACGTTTCCTAGCGTCTTTCGTTATTCCTCCACGACTTTTCATGCTAAAAATTGATTAAAAGCAAAGTAAAGCACTCACAAACCACTGGCCAGGCCCTAAGACTGCTTACCAAGTGGTCTCCGTCAGGGATGGCTACAGATTACATTCAGGAGGGGAGGGGGAAGCAGGAAGAGATGGCTGCCAGTACAGAGGCAGAAAGACACCAGACTACCTGAACCAAATGGGGCTTGTGGGGAAAGTAAAAAGGTCAGAAACAAACAAAGGACTACAAAACAAAGGCCAGGCACTCTAGATGCAGACCAGCTCAAAATATTGGATGGGAGTCAAAGGAAAACACCAAATATACCCCTCAGAAAACAAACAACTAGCTCAAAAAACATTGCAAAATACACACAAATCCCTCCAAAAGGTACCCAAAACCAAGCCAGAAAACGGATTAGAATCAAAGTAAAGCACTCACAAACCACCAGACATGCCCTAAAACTGCATACCAAGTGGTCTCTTTGCAGGGTGGCTACAGATTACATTCAGGAAGCGAGGGGATAGCACAGAGGGATGGCCCCCAGGACAGAGGCAGAGACACCTGACTGCCTAAACCAATTGCTAAGGAGTTGGGTGGGGAACAGAAAAAGCCAGAAACAAAGGACTACAGACAAAGGTAGGGCGCTTACGAAGCAGACCAGCTCAGGAACGGGTTGGGAGTCAAAGGAAAACACCAAAGAAATCCCTCTGAAAACCAACCTACTAAGAACCTTCACCCAATTTTCTTCTATGCAGAAGTTCTACCACCTAAAACTGTGAAAAATGGCTTAGTTATTCTGAGGAAGTGGGTGTTGGGGGGCTAGTCAGTGGAGGGATTATTGGAGGTGGATACCAAATGTGTCATACCCGGAATCCTCTATGGCCTAGAGGTTTAGCCTTATCATCATATACTGTGGCTGGAATTAGTGGAAGGGAAAATGTTATTCTCTCTGGTGGGTTTGCCTAGTGCGGTCCCAGTTGAGGCATTGCGACTGAAGTTAGGCCTTCCTTCGATCGTTTCTCTCTGGAAGATTTCCAGATGTATCCTTTCCACAAAAATATCATGGGCTAAAGGTAAGGAATTTTCCTTGTTAAGCTTCACAAACAAGAATGAACCCCTCAAGCCTGGAAACTGGGCTTTCAGTGAGTTGTTGGAGACTGTGAGCTCTCATTAAGTGGCTTTAGTAATGGCTCTTCCAGTTGGGGATGCAGATCACACATTCTGTCCCAGATTAAAGGATAAAATGCATATGTGGGATCATGCACAATCACTATCGCAACTGGTCATACAAAGAAGATATGAGCAATATGCAACGTAGAGCTTCCCCATTGGCCTTGCACGTTTGCTAGTATTAGAATACTGTGGTGTCTGGATTGGTCTGCCAATGGAGAAGCTGCTTTGTCGAATATGTGGACAAGAAATTGAGACTCCACGGCACATTCTGACTAACTGTGTATGTCTTACAAGCAATACGTTAAAGGTGACAGCAAATGTGTTACCTTCTTGAGCAGTATCTGCTCAGACCAGCTCTGGGTGGCCATCTTCTCAGAGAATCTCTGGTGATCATGGCTGCCTCCTTTTATATTTGGAAATGGGTCCTTCAACACTGCACTTTGATACATTCTTAATTGTGGCATCATGTTTCCTTTGTATTATTTCTATTCACACCCTGTGCGGGTGAAGATCATGATATATACGGGTTGGGCTGTGACATTGTTTATCTTCACGGCTAATGGTTTTCCATTTGACCTTATATTATATATTTTTTAAATATGATGAACGAAACGGCAGGAACGGGCCCCTGAAGAAATGTGAGAGAAAAAAGAGAGTGAGGAGTCAAAGAGGACTACAAGACTGCGGGCTGTAGAAGAAATAGGAAGAGAAGGAGGAACCGACGAGGAAGTGGCAGAGGGGTAGCGGTAGCGGGAAAGAAGATTAATAGAGATGAAGATAATATTCAGAAATCCAAGACTGGATAGACAGAAGACAAGCAGACAGAGCTGAAGGAATTGTATCAGAGTATGAAGAAAAGGAAATATACATTTGGGAATCTATTGGGTTTATACTGAAAACTGAGCAGCAAGCTGAGCATCTTCATGCTATCTCGATATATAAAATCCAACCTGTAATAATGGGCGTTACCCATGCATATTGATATTCATTGAGTCATATAGAGTAGCAAAGTAGCATGTAGAACAGCCCCTCTGACACGTAGAGCGCCATCTGGCATACTGAGCATACTGGCATACTGAGTCTCACCCTGGCACATGGAGTTGCACTTTGACATATTAAGGGTAACACTGCTATACACAGCAGGCCGCCTTGCCTATGTAGTAGAAGTCAAGCATATAAAACGGAATCATGAAAAATTGAGCAGAACTATGACATGGTAAGTGGCACACTAGTAGTACACTCATGAGCACCCAGAAATACTGAGCGGCATTGTGTTGATCAATCCCTACTGTTATGTTGAGTGCCAGTAGAAACATGACAATTCTAGAAGGCTTCTGGCATACTGGGCGGCACCCTAGCATATTGAAGAGTGCTCTGGTTTTTCTGGAAACACCGTAATGTGCAGTATTGGCTAGCCTGTGGCATTCTGGGAATTCCACTATCATTTTGGACAGCAGATTTTTTTCTGTCAACAACCTGAATGTTTTGGCTGCATCCTGATATCACTGGCAGAACAGCGGAATATTTAATCAACGTTTAGATATGTATCTGTAGCAACACCTTGGCATTTAATATCAGCATGCTGTCAAAAAATGGCAGAAATTCTAGTGGTATCATTTTCTTTAGCAGGAACTCTAATAGGGTAGTCAATGACACTGGGCCTCATCACCAGTTGGGTGCTATCCCGGCTGCAATACCGCCCAACTGTAATAGCGTTAGCACCAAACGGTCCAGCGGTATTACCGCCGGATCACAGGTTGGGCATTAATGGTAAGTCCCCATTCCCGATGGAATTTTTGCCATAAATACTGCACGCTAATACAACCATTGGTAATTATGCCGAAAACAGAGCGCTAAATGGGATTTTCACCTCCAGAAAAACGTTGGAGGTAAAACAGCCCATTTAGCGCCCAACTCGTGATAGGGCCAACACTTACATGCAGTGATAATACCGTTACTGATGCATTTAAGGGCTACTGGCCCCAACTTGTGATGAGGCTCACTGCATGATTGCTGGACTACCTATACAGCACAACATTTACAACTGGTGTCATTTTGGCAGACATTTTTACTGCTTTGATAAAATTGACATGTGTTCCAAATTGTTTCTGGTGCACACAGTAAGGGTGATGTTCTCCCCTCACATTAACTGCACAGATGAGACCGCCTCCATATGCACATTTGGGCAAAATATCCCATCCATGCAATATTCCTCCTTTCCACCAGGTAGTGGAAATGTAAGGAGCAACCAAAGGACATTTCTGCCTTTAATCTTCACGCTTGCACTAAGCGGTGGAAAAGTGTAAATGCTGCCTGTAAAGTAAACTTTATTTACAAGATATTCCTATAGAATCTGCCTGCTTTTACTAGGTCGTAATTTCAGGCAGATTGTATAGAAATCCAATGCCATAACACCTGCATGAAAGTCCACGCTGGCATTTATGCACCTGCATTTGTAATGCAGAGTGGAAATTGAAGGCAGACATGTTATGTCTGCCACGCTCTCAACTTCTACTTAGAAACTGAGCAAAATAAGGTGGATTGTAAAAAATGGCAGCAAACACATTTACCGCCATTTCTTGAGATTTGTTTGACTTGGAAAAGGACCACCATTTACTTTATCTGTGCATGCAGTCTGTCTATTGCAGGGAAAGCAATACTGACACCTACCAGATGCTTTGGCCTACAACTCCATCAGCCCAACCTGCATCATCAGTGGTGAGGGATCATGGGAGTTATCTGTCAAAACATATGGATGGTGCAGGTTGGCTACACCGGAATGTTACTTCATTTTCTGATATGCTGAATGTGTGTGTGATGCTGAATATGTACCTTTAATTAATGTTGTAAACCTTTCAGCAATAAATACATTTAGGAACCCCCATCAAGTCCTGGGAGGAATTCGAACATCCGTACGGGGAGAGTTCACTCGCCTGGGCTTTTTGATTTTTTGATAAATGAAAATGAATGATGGGAGATCAACCTCCGAGAAATGTGTGAGGCAATTCCGCACACATTTCATCGGCTTCCTGCACAAAACTCACAGTCACATCTACTCCGGGAAGACGCAGCCTACAGGCGCCATCTTCCCCGTTCATATTCAGCTAGAATGAGATAGCCACAGGTACATCAAAGCATCCCAAGAAGGGGGAACGCCCACCTTACTCCAACCATGGGCAGCCTAATTTAAATATCAAAGGTTGCATGGATCTGCTTTCCCTTTGTCTAATCCGGCTGGTGACAGTGCATAGTAATGAGGAATAATGTAGGCAAGCCTGGAGAAGAGACTTGGTTCCCGGAAGAGACAATAGGAAGGTAGGGCTAACACCACACTTTGTGAACTACAGCAGACAGGGAGATGGATGGGACTTAGGTATATGTTGTCACCCCATGTCTGTCCTGTTGCAGAGCACTCTGGTCCTGACCTCATGCATAACAGAAGATTGTCGGTGGGGACCTAGGATTGGTTCATTAAGGTAGGCTTAGCCTGCACCAATCACTGGGTCCAACTTGGCTTTAAGAGAGGGCTGAACCCCTCACTTGACAGATCATCTGATGACTTGAAAGGTGTAAGAAGAAGGACTCATTTGGACCCGAGCTGTAGGTACAGTCTACCTTCCATCTTCCTCCAGTGAAGGAAGGCCAGGAGTTCCAAGAGGGAAGCGAGATCCCTCCTTTAAACATCTCCCAGGGAACAGACGGAGAGACTGGACTCAGAGGACCCGTCCAGCAGCTCCAGAACTGGTACCCAGCCAGCGCACAGCGTGCCCTGCTATGTTCTTCCAGCAAGCTTCCTAGGTGGGAAGTGCCAGAGAGTCTCTGGACAAAGTACAAGGCCGTTGCCTGCAATCACTCTCCTGAACTTTGGGCAGTCTGCCTTGAAAGGATGACATGAGCTCTGCGGAGAAGCTAGGATGAGTGCCACACAAGCATCATCCAGTGTCCATCTTTTAAGGACATTTTCAAGACAGTGGAGTCCTCAAACCGCATCCAGCCGCACTGCTGACTATTGTCACGCTGCAGTCACCAGAGCTGTCTGAGATGCCTTGACCAGATTCCAGATCCGCCAACCAGCACAGAGACAACAATTCTTGGCCCGAGTCACCAAGCCGGACAGCCTGCAGACATCCATCCAGCCTCGCTTGCTGAACTGCCTGCCGCCTGATACCCACAGCTGTCTCCCACCACTAACTCTGTCTCAAGGGCTGCAAAGTGCCCTGGAACTGCCTCAATGCTGTCGAGCACCAAGAACTTCTTCAGTGCCAGGTACATTGTGGTTCTGCCCCTGTGGTCCTTCTCTGAAGGTCCCTAAAGACAGTTTTGACACTTTGCCCCCTTGGCGCAGGAACCAAATAACCTTGAACAGTCAGACTGATTGCTTTTCCAACTACCCTCCTGTCAGTATCCAGAGTGCATCCCATTCCTTTGTGAAACTGTCTGTCCTCTGTGTTCCTTTACAGGGTGGGTTGTATTTTGTAGTGTGCTATAACTATCTGTTGTAGTAATAATAACGCAGATATTTTTACACAACCTTTACTGGACAGTCCTTTATCATTGGGTAATAATTGTATTTTGGCTGTGTTGCAGCTAACCAACGATCCGCGGTCTCGTGGAGATAAGCCTGCCATTCAGTCGACGTTACCAAAAATTGGACAAGGAGGTCTTCTAATTCACTTGTATTCCGATCTGTCCGGATCTTTTCTGGTGTACTAGAGGTGTGGGGCTGATTGATGGTTTAGAAACCAATATACATCCCTGGACCCCTGGTGCCCCAGAAGTTGATTTGTCACAAAGCCCTTCTCTAAAAACATATGTCTTGTGTGCCAGTATGTTTTGGAAAATGTGATCTAAAATGCACCCAATTATTTCGATTTTTCAGAATGTGTTACCCTCTCTAAAGCACCATTGCAAGTCGCTAGCCATCTAGGCATGCTTGCGCGCAGGGTGGGTTGACAAAACCATCAATGCCTATGATTGCAGTGAAATTATGCCACAGCAGAGACAACTTAACTAAAAAAGAGCCAGACCATCACTAGGCTCGAGACAAAACTGACATACAAGGAAAAAACAGGCAACAGGCCTTCTCATGCTATGCCCCTGCCTACTGGAACACCATCCTGTTGGCAATCCGGAATACAGTTAAGGAAAGAACTCAGGATATTACTCTTCAGTCAGTATGCATGTAGGGTTCCCAGATCACAATCCACCACCATGGCCAGAACATTCCATGCCACATATTGAAACCACCCCTCTTAACCACATATGGTAACCAGAATGACCTTTACAGCACTTTTGCTTCCGAACTGAGCGTGTACTATATAAAACCCAAATACATATATACAAATAGTTCAATATTTATGAAAAGGGAACAACATTTAGTTTTCTCTTCTATGTATTAGGAAAGCACCAACAATGCTTTCAGCATTGCACTCCACGTTGCCTGGGCTAGCATCCCTACAGAACATTCCAAATGACCCACTGCCTGGAACACGCCGGTGGGCTTTTTCCTTCTTATTGATATTTGGCAATACAGGCATGTGAAAACAATTGAATTAGATATATACGTTTCAAGAGGTTCAGGGATGAGGTTGGCTCTGTGAGGAAAGAGATAGAGCGAAAGCACAGCAAAATATCCTATTTCAGGGATATTATTTTCATGTGGAATTCCTACACCAACAGGAAATACATGCAATTGTTTTCTCAGGAATCCCATCGTTAATGCAATCGAGTAAAGGCTTTCAATGATAAAACACTGAGGGTAGGTATTGCTTTAGTTTACAGAACCCCTGAGGATGCCTGCTGTGTTCTACTGCCGTTGCTGGCATGTGGCCAAGTGCAGGGAAGTGATAGCTTGGAAGCGAGAGTTGCTCACCAACAATTCTATAAAGAGGGAGGACTCTGTGCTGGATTTCATTTTAAATACACTATATCCTCTGCTGTCTTGTGCGAGGCATGCCATCCGTTATTCAGGTGTTTATTGCAATCTCAAAACCGTATTTTAAAATAGTGTAGGCGTATCCATGTGCCTCAAAATGAAAAGGGATGAACTACATAAACACCAGGAGGTGGTGAAAATTAAGAGTGTAGAAAGAAATTGCATTCATCTACTATTGTTATGCTATGTGAAGAATTATTGTAGTGCGCAGCTGCGCTCCGAAGGTATCCTGGTCTAGAAAGGATCCATCCGGGGGCATGAACCAACTAAAAGATTTAAAAAGGCAACAAGTACAGAAATAAAACAAGGCCCTAAATCATAATACGAAAAAGGTGAGTTTTTAAAGTTTTCCTAAAGAGGAGTTGATCCTCAGTCCTGCAAAGGTAAAGGGGAAGATAATTCCATAGGGTGACGGCCACCACAGAGAAGGCTATGCCCCCTAGTTCTGCAGCACCAACAAACCTGTAGGAAATAAAGGTTCACAGACTGGAGATTTCTCGAAGGGACATAGAAGTTAAAGTTGTCCCTTAGATAAGAAGCCCCCAATACATGCAAAGAGACTTGAATTAATCCGCTGTCAACAGGCAGCCAATGGAGGTCTCACAACACTGGAGGAATATGAGAAAACTTGGGTAAGACCGCTACTAAATGAGCGGCAGAATATTGCAAAATGTGAACCCTCTTGATGTAGTATTTAGGTTGAGCAAGCAAAGTGGCATTACAATAGTCCATGATCCCTGAGAATGCCAAAGAAACAACAGACCCACGAAGACCAGTTGGGAGAAATGGCTAAATCTTTTTCAATATCTTGAGCTTGAGGTGGACCGAGTGACATCTAGCTTTAATTTGGGGCTCTGGTGCAAGGGAGGCCGATCTTTTGGCTGCCAAACTCTTGACTGAGTCTACTGGAGTAGGCAAAGGGCTAAGGGACGAGGGCCAACAATCAGTACACCAAGAAAACTGTTCAGCCAAAGAGCCCACAACCAGCACTTCAGTTTTCTTTGCATCAAGCTTGAGCCAGTTGCATTGCATGCACTCGCCAAAATCAACCAGGCAATGCCTCAAACGGTTAGGGACTAACCCCTTCTCCCGATCCACTGAAGAAATTAGCTAGGTATCTTCTGCGTAGGAATAGAAACGACGCCCGCAAGTACGTTTTGCCCAAGGGCGAAAATAAATATTAAACAACAAAGGTGAAATGGCTGAGCCCTGCTGGATCCCTCAAGTCTGAGAAGCAGGATCAGATCAAAGAGGAGGTAGGGCGAGCATTTGTGCATGTTCTGAAAGAATTGACTTAAACAGAAGGAGTACGCTGCCAATGACTCCAGCTTCCTCAAGAGGCAGACACAGGGTTGAGTTGGCGATGGTATCAAAAGCCGCAGAGAGATCCAAGAGGATCCAAATGCCCACTCCACCCTAGTCTACAATCATGGTGAGACCATCTAGCATTGAGACCAGGACAGACTATGTGCCTATTGAAGGACGGAAGCCGGATTGACACAGGTTAAAAATGCCTAGCAATACTAATACACCTGTAAACCAGATATATGTGTCAGTGGTACTACACTGCGGGGCAAATTGCACCAGGTGGTATATCCTTCTCTGTGTTCTGTCTACTTGTTTTCATTTTGTTTCAAAAATGTGCTGTTGATGCTCAGCGTGACCATGCATTAAAAAAAAACAAAAGCTACATAGCGTTGACACTTTTTAACCATGAACATTTACCATATACTTTCCCAATCTACTTTTACATAAAACATGGCTCAGACCTCGCAGCACTGGTTCATCTTTGGTAGTATGTGGCCTTCATCTAATTTGGACCAATCATCACCGAACATACCAAAACATGTATGGGCCACTACAATACTCCTTTTACTGTGATACGGACAAGAAGGGATCAATGAAAGTTTATGAAGGGTGGTGATAAGTTGCAAAAATGCACACTTACTGCAAAATCTCCAAATATTTATTTGCCTGCTACTAGAGCCAAACCACTGAAGGAAAACTCCCCAAGTAAGGGTGGGTGGGTGAATTGGCGCCATTAAAACTTTGTGGGACTTTATGGGAAATTCACTCACTTTGGGTAATTTCACTTTCCCCAAAATGGCCACTTCCTGTGCAAAATCATTACGATTTAGCACATTACGATTTTGCAATGTCACAGTAATTGACCATGCGCTCTCAACGATCAAATGAAAAAGACTGATTCTCAAAATGATTACCCAGATCTACTCCAATATTAGATGACATGTTCTTAAACTAAATTGTTAAAATTCTTTCATGTTGTCATTTGAATGCCCTTTTACATACAGACCTAATTTTTGTGTCTGTATCTTTGTATGTGTATGTGCGTATGAGAATGTATGTTGATGAATGATTGAATTGCTCACTGCAGAAATTAGTTTTGTCATCTGCTTTGTTTTAAAATATTTTGTTCTTCCTGCAACTTAAATGTGATTTAGAGTGTGGAGTCATACATGATTGATTCATTTTTGTAAATGTTTGTATCAAGTCAAACAAATATTTTGATACATAAATTCTGAATAGAGTCCTCTGGATGCTTTTTAAGTTGTCTCCCATCTTAAAAGAGCACCAGGTTTCATGCCTGGCTGAGAATTTATTTCATGCCGGCGTAAAGCCAATGGATCCACTTTGCATTTTCGCCTGCAAAAGGTTATTTTGTTTATCAGATGAACTGCCAATCTGACTGCAAAAAGTCCCTGTTTTTGCATGCTATGGCTTTTGTAGAAATGTTTGTCTTAGCTATATAAAGAGTACATGGCTCAGTCTCATAAGTAAGTCTATGTTAATGCTGAACAGGCCTGGACTGGCCCACCGGGACACTGGGAGTTTCCCTGGTAGGCCTGGGCTCATAGGGCCTCTTTTCTTTGGGGAAGGATACATATATTCTCCCATATGCAATGGCTGTGCTCCAGTGCAGAGCTGTATACAATTGTAGCAAAAGCGGCCTGCGCTGTGAGGTTGACTGTGGGGCTGACAGAGGCCTGAGACTGAGCCAAGCACTCCACACTTAGCCAAAAAATGCAGGAAGAACTTTGGTGGCCCTCTGCTATCCTGCCCTGGCTCTTGCCACCACCACCAGTCCTCTGATGCTGCTGATTGCATGCGTGCCTCCCTCACCCACCCGGGCCTAGAGTCTGAGGTTTCACGGCATGATGTGCCAGGGAAAACCATTTAGCAAGGGATCGATTTGGAGGGGTAATACAACTCATAAGCGGGGTGAGGGAATCAAGAGCATCAGTGACCCACTTTTTAAAGATGTGGAAAGCAGATTCTGTATCAATCAAAGTGTAGATGGGAGGGAGAATCAGGTTTTTTAAATTATTTGTATTAGTTTATTGAGTGTATTCTCAGCTTTGGGAAGCAATGGGGCGCTTTACACATTATAGAGGCAAGCACACTGTGAGGGAAGCAGAGCTACAAGGTAGAGGAAACAGTGGGGAGCAAATCACCTCGTCTTAGGTAGGGTGGGGAGTGGGTCTTAGGCAAGGTGGAGAGTGGAGGGTGTGTCGACCTAGGTGTTAGGGAGGATCCATGGCTAGAAGAGGAGGGACTTGAGCGCTTTCCTGAAAAGCGTTATCAAATGCTACTGTTGGCAGTTCCCAGCATGCAATTCACACTTTTAAGAAACTGACCCCCGAAACAAAGCAAAAGACACATGTTCGTGAATATCAGGGATTAGTGATATTTGAAATGTTCTTTTAAAAACTTCGAAAAAAATACACCAAGCATTTTGTGCCACCCACGCGTTTTTTAACGATCAACTGCAATGAATTGCAAATCATTTATATAATTTACCGATGTATTCGTCTTTCAACACAGAAATACCTACAGAATTATTTAGAACTATACAGGACTACATTGATTAAGCAGGATGTCTTAGCAGACTTTGAAAAGAAAAGGGCAGCCCGCACTTTGGGTTTATAAAGTTGGAGGCAAAGTCATTATAGTAGCTATTTCAAGTTTTGATGATGCCATGTTTTCCATTTTGAATTCTTCAGGGGGCATGGCTACTGTGTATCACTCAGCAGAGTCTTGCAACGAGTACTACCCCCACAAAAAGGAAATTACAGAACGTACACACCCTTGGAAATCTCAACAGTAGTTGCTTTGACTGACCCTTGACACTACGCATAGCAGAGCAAGCGGTGTAGTGTGTTATATCAAATGCATGTTTAATTCAGTGGCGTAACACAACATGTGGGGGGCCCCCCTGTGAGCCATGCTGAGGGGCCCCCCCAACTCAGCAACAAATCAAGGGTCGCGCCACACTCTGGGCCAGCCTAGATTATCTCACTTGCGCAATATGCACAAACGTGCTGCTGAACGGGTATGCCGCACACTGCACTAGGAGAAAGATATATATATGTGTTTTAATATAACATACAGCACGCTGTCTGAGAAAAATTGGCTAAAAAGCCAGAGTGTTTGCAATTGTTTTGTAGGGTAACACCAATCCAATAGATGCAAGTCACCAACAGAGCACAGGAACATTAAAGCTTTGCTATTAAAAATGCCATGCCACAATGAAAACATGTCCAACTGGCTGCACAAGGTAGACCAGTGTCGACATGTAATAACAATATAGTAAAGCTTGCCAGGCCACATTTAGACATATCTAGACTGGTTGCACCAAAATGGCAGTCGAAGCAATAACACTCATCAAGAATAGAACACACATTCAAGCCTGTGTCTCTGTGGCCTCTAACAACACGGCCAAACTCTTTAAAATCTGAAAAGAACTGGTCAATCCTGTTGAGGTCTTTACATCTCCTGTTCCCTCCCAGGCCCTCTGTATGGCTCTGTCATCTCACTTCTATGCTAAAACTCAGGACATCCTGTCCTCCATCTCCTCTTCCTCTCCCTCTTCCTCTCTCGGTCCCCATTTGCCCATCTCTACCTCTCTTCCTCCTTTCTCCTCTTTCCCTCTGACAACACCTGATGAGGTTTCTAGACAAATCGGATCTATGAAAGTGTCATCCAAACAGGTGCTCTCCTGCTCCACCAGAACCATCAACAACCATATTGACACCCTCACTCCAGCCTTGACCGATTTCTGTAATCACTCTTTCCCCTCTCCCGTTAAGCACTCCCTTATGCACCCACTCCGCAAGAAGCTTTCTGCGATCCTGCCTGCCCGGCAAACTATCACCCAATCTCCATCACCCCTTTCCTGAGCAAACTGTTGAAAAAGCTGGCCATCTCCCAGCTTACTCTCCACACGGATTCTGTTGGCTGTCTCCATGACCATCAGTCTGGCTTCAGTGCCAGAGACACGGAAACTCCTGTCCTGAACACCTGTGAAGTTCTGCTCTCTAACCTTGATTCCAGCATTCCTTCTGTCCTCATCCTCCTTAATCTTTCCTGTACTTTCGACACGGTCAATCATGCCATCCTGATCAATCCTGATCAATTGACTCCATGAGAAACTGGGCATCACGGATCAGGCCCTTGAGTGGCTGACCTCCTTCCTCTTGGACTGCCCCTCCCAGGTCCAACTTGGTCCCTTTCTCCCCGCTCCATCCTCTCACTCTGCTTTTTCAACCTCTATGTGGCCCCTTTGACCCACCTGATCTCTACATTCTCCTCTAACTTTCAGTGTTATGCGGATGACACTTCGCTTTCCTTCAGGCTCCCCTCAGACTCCTCTCATCTCTCGCTCATTCCCGACTGTCTATCCGCGATTCAGGATTGGTGTGCCTTAATGTCAGTAAGATGGAGATCCTTCTCATTTGGACTCCTGCCCCTGCTTTCCCTCTCTCACTCTGGCCGCCCGCATTGGGCCCTCTTCCTTCACCTTCCTGTGCGGCAAACAACACTGGTGTCATCTTTGACTCCACTCTCTTTCTCTCCTCACATCTCAGACGTTGCCAAGAAGTCCCACTACCAGCTGCTCCTCCTCAAAGGGACTCTTCCCTTTCTCACTTTCCCCCAGAAGCTCACTGTCTGCAGAGCCCTGGTTCTCTCTAGACTGGACTACTGCAGCAGCCTCTTTCTCAATCTGCCTTCCTCTACTATCCAGCCCTGCAACTAATCCAGAAAAGGACTGCAAGACTTATGCTTGGCCTCAAGCACAGGGATCGTATCTCTCCAGCCCTGAAATCTCTCCACTGGCTCCCAGTTGCTGCAAGTATCAAGTTCAAGACCCTTTGCATTGTCCACAAGGCTTTCAGGGCCTGGGGCCCGCACTACATCCAACGCTCTCTTCCAAAACATCTTCCTTCTCAAGCCCTTCACTCAGCTACCTACAACTCTCTAAGGGTTAGACGCTTCTCCAGGAAGAGAGTGGGGGTAGATCTCTCTCCTCTACAGGTGCCTCCCTCTGTAATAGCCTCCCTGCCCCTCTCAAGCTTTAGCAGACCACCTGAAGTTCTGGAAGCAGCTCAAAACTTTCCTCTTCTCCTCTGCTTTCTCTCTCTCCCTCCCCTGCTGGCCTACCTGACCTACCTGTCTGCTGTACCGACTGGTTGCTTGGATACCCTCAGAGTCTCACTGAGTCGAGACCCTTTCTTGATCAGTCACCATTGCACTGCCTCTGGTCCTACCATGCACTTAGGGGCTGTAACTGTAACCCTACAGTCCCTTGTTCTCCTTGCACTACCCAGAGCTGTGCTGCCCTGACAGCACTTACTCAGAGCATTGCTGCCCTGTTTTTCCCCTCCCCTCTCCCTTGCACTTCCCCGTCCCTTTCCCCTTGCGCTTCTCGTTATCACACTTGCACGATCTGAATGACACAAGGCCTAGTAAGATCGCTTGTCTTGTCCTCCCTCTATCTTCCATCCCTTGTCTTGTCGCGCCTAGAAACACTTGTGTGCAGGTGCGTTATAAATGACTTATATCATTTGATAACAGATGCCCAGAAAAATATACAATGCTGCAGTAAGAAACGGCTGACTGGCAGCTCCCAAATGGCAGTCTATCCAGGTAATTCACTTAGCAGGACTGCTTTATCATAAATGCCTCATTAAAAAAAAAGTCATACCAAACTGAGGATTGACTAGACTGGCTGCACCAAAATGCCTCTCTAGCCACTAATACCACATATCATGCCTGCTTAGCCTGGACATGGACAGCCATTATATTTTGTCGTATAATCCTGCCCTCCTCACACATCCCCTCTCCCTCCCACCCCAACCTCCAAAATCAGCTCCTTGGCCCAGAATTACCTCCACGTCCCTCTTCCTTGCCCCAGAGCTTACGGTTGAGGCTCCTTGCCTCATAGGTTAGTACTGGGATGAGGAAGAGTGAGACTAGAAGTAATGAGGATTGCAGGTAGCTAAATCAAGCATTACTTCCATGTACCTCTACCTCATCCCAGTACTTGTGTATGAGGCAGAGTGCCTTATACACAAGTACTGTCTCATACACACTGGGACGAGGAAGAATAGAGCTAGGAGTAATGAAGATTACCAATAAAAAATCCAGGCATTAAACACAAGTATTGGTGCAACACCATTGAGTTGGCTGGGATTCAGCACTCCCCTCCCCACACCTCTGAAATGTTGGGCTATGTTGACCAGACCTGGCTGACCTTCAGAGCAGTTGCCAGACAGAAAAGGACACAGATGTTAAACGGCACCTGGGTTTCTCTGTTAACAAGAACCCACCAATTACTAACATAAAGCAATTCACTGTTAGTACCTGCATTCAAATGCCAAATTCTTTAGGCAATTGAAATCGTGATGTGGGTTTAATACTTGCATGCCAGGGGAGTGATTGGAAGGGTAGAGAGGGAACAGGAGACCACTCATTCTCACAGCAGTCCATAAGTGGGTACTGCTTTAAACCTTAAAGGAGAGAGTTAACTGCTTGTAACATTGAAGCTGCACTAGAATAGTCTCGTAAAAAGGCATAAAGAAATTAGATGACCCAAACAAATAATTTTGCCCCTCCCCCACCACCCATGAAGTTGGCACCCCTCCCAACATTTGAAGGGTTAGCCCCCGAAATGTAGGTTTTGTTGCGCCCCTGAATGCTAGCACACACACCATTCACCATATACTCACATGCACACCCAGCCATCCATAAATTTAAGTGTGCATTCTTTCACCATACTGGCACACCCAGGCAGCCATCCATACATTTAAGTGTGCGCCCTTTCACCATACAGGCACACCCAGGCAGCCACCCATAACATTACGTGTGCACCCTTTCACCATACAGGCACACTCACCCATACATTTAAGTGTGCACCCTTTCACCATACACTCACACAGGCAGCCACCTATACATTAAATGTGAACCCTTTCAACATACACTCACACACGCACACATCATGGGGTTGGGGGGGAGCCCTAACACTTAAAAAAGAAATTAGGCCTCATTACAACTATGCTGGACTGTAAACAACTTTGCTGGTAAGCTCACCGGCACTGTTGTTTTGGGGCCCGGCATATTACAGTCCTGCCGGGCAGAATGGCACCCACCCGCATAGTTTTCACGGAAGCACTGGCACCGTTCTTAACGGTGCCGGTGCTTCTATGGTCCCCATTCCCATAGAGTCCGATAGGACTATATGGAAATGGGGACTTACCATTTGCCGGTGCCTGACTTCCCAGACCGCCGGGGTTGTAATCCCCTGGTGTTACCGGGAAGTCGGGCGCCGGTAAATCATTACGGGTCTGGCGGCAACCTGCTGGTAGCAATGGCACGTTGCCGCCAAACCCATAATGAGGCCCATCGTTTCTTTTTGAAGTCACTCTGACTTCATAAAGAAATGATTTCTGTTACAGAAATAATGTCTTTGTAAATGCAGAGGGAATTCGAAAAGAAAAAAAATATATTGTTTTTTGCAACAACAAAAAAATTTGTTTTTTTCTACAAGTGGGGGCCCCTCCCAGGACATGTGCTGGCAGGGCCCCCCGCACCGCGGGGGCTGAGGGAGCCCCTGTTACGCCACTGGTTTAATTAATCTTTATAGACCTCACCCCAGGGTCAATAACTCCCTTTAAGTGAACCAGCAATTCAACACCCATTATTGGTCGGTCGCATATTCAGCGGTGAAGGATCAGGAGAGTTGTAATCCAACACATCTGGAGGGTCGGGTCACATAATGAATGAATGAATAACCATGGTATATATGTAAGAAAAGGGGATTTGGGAATATAGGTATCTGCCTGGGTGTCGCAGGGATCAGGCTGAAGATACAGACAAAGGCGTTGGACGGCTATGTGACGAAGAAGTGGATGGTGGACACGGAAAGAGGTTGCAAGCTAGCTGATGGGACCGAGGGCTGAGGAGCAATGCAGGGAGGGGACACAGGGACAACGGACCAAGCACTGAAAAGAAGGAGGGGTGGATGAATGTGGTGGGGAAATGGCAGCTAGGGAGAGCGGACGCAGCTGCAGGTAAGTGACGCAGCATTCCCACATTGATCAATCCGCAAGCTATACAAGATTTGCACGCTACGAGCTACAGGTCCTGTATAGCCTGATCATTGACCAATGGGAGAACTTTGTTAACGCTCCAAGATTATTATTATTATTACACCTGAAAACATTCTACAAACTGTTTCTAAAGAGAACGTCACCGGGATCCTAAATGCACAGGCTTTTTCCAGTGCAAAAGACACCACATGTGTGGATTCATAACAGCTACTGAATGGTGGGCGGGGGGGGGGGTTGTTGGACAATATTCAATCTGGGACAATTTTAGACCATTTTTTAAAATTCTGTGAAAACAATGCAAAGGTTTCCCACCAAGAAGAGCATGCTCATTAAGAAATCTATCAACACTGCACGCATCTAACTATGAGACATCCTTGGGTATCTGGGGTAGGTTCCCTTGTATTGGTCTTATTTTGTCATCAATGTTCTAGGATCAGCAGCATATTGAATACCATTCCAACATTCCCATCAATCTTGATGCCAAAAGCCTACACAATTTCACAGTAAACAGCAAATATCTTCCAACCTCACCATACTTCCCTCCAAAGACATAGTACCCACTATGTGTGGGATTGCATAAACTGTGAAGTTGGAGAACTTCAGGACCACGACCTGGTTGAATATCTGATTTTCATAACAATGGTTGATTCAAATTCAAGAAGTCTTTTGCTTGATGATTTTTGCACGGGGAACATCTACCAGCGCCATGTATTTTTAAAATTCCACATCTCAAGCAATGCAGGTTGGGGAGAATAGCATTGTTCAGGCAGTGGATTAATTTCAATAACACACTTCTAACAGCCCTAGAAGTCACTGAAAGGCAATTTTAAGTAAGAAAAATGCTGTGGCCCTATTTGAACCCACTTTCAAAACAAATGATTCAATGGCTACCCCGGGACCTAGAGATTCGCTGCAGAATGTTTTGAGGATTGAAGAAAGCATAACACCGGCAAATGTTTTAAGAAGGTTAATTGAGACGATACATGAATCATCTTTTCCCTTTCATTACAACTTTGCCAGTCTGGAAAAATGCCTAATTCCAGCACCAGGATTTGTTCCAGACAGGAAAAGTATAAGTCTGCCGGTGCAGGCCACAGATCTCCCGGAAGGCCTAAACTTCGGTAGATCAGGCACCCACCGGCATATACATGACTGAATTACCGGCACCAGTAATGCCGGTTCCAGTGATTCAGTAGACCCCCTCCCATGGAGTCTGAGAACTTACTGTCAGTCCTGTAAGTGATTTCAATCAGGCACACACCCAAGTCAAAGCTCAGCATGTAGTGCACAACTGAAATCCTTATTTATTTTTGTCTAAAAGTTCAATATTCTGAACGATATACCACTCATATCCCACCCTTCTCCTGGAACCCCACCCCCCCCGGTCACATTGAACCAGGAATCCGGCTGGTTTGCAAAGGTAAATATTTATTTATGTATGGAAAATGTAATCACAATATGTTTTAATATATAAACAACAATCACCAATGGGGTGACAGAACACTGATTAATGTCTTTAATACACTAGGAATTAGTAATAAGTAAAACAAATGCAGCACAGAAAATAATAATTTTGTGTTGGTTCAGATCAGATAGCACTATGGTTAGAGGTTCCCCCTGCAACACCCCTCAACCCCCCAATAGGCAATTTAAGGAGATAGGAGGAGAGAGCAGGTATTCAGGAATGGCACCAATCAAACAGAATATCAATCCCACTTTCCCCCATCAAACACAAGAGAATAACGGAATTGACTGTCCAGCTGTCAGAATGGCTTTTAAAATTGTCTATAGAATTGACTGGGCAAAAACACCAAAAGTGATCAAAAACACTTAAATTGCTCTAAATTCTTATGGGAGCCGCTTTGAATAGTTGCACACAAACACAAGCAATGATTTAGTCCAAAGAAAACATTTGAAATCTTAAAATCCAAGTTGAAAGCAGTTTGAGCTATTTTACACGTGTAAAATCTTTCAAATCTTTAAATTTGTGGCAAATTTTTCATTGCGTGATATTCGCGATAACGGGAGAGTTGCAGTGCGGTTCTGGGCTCTATGGATAGCTATGGGTGTTGGCTACAAGTAGGAGTTGAAATTCCATTTCTATCACAAAAACTTAGGGAGTTACAGAGGTTTAAGTAAAGGTTGGTTTTTCGAGATCGGTGCGAGAATGGAAAACGGGAAAGCACTTTGAATTGACAGATAGGTTTTCTTATGCTATATTAAAGACGACCAAAAAGTAGAATGCCACAAAGGAAGGTCATTCACGGCCGCTCATAACAGTTCAGGTGTGATGCTCTGCTTTCTGTTTGGTTTGGGAATTACTTTCTTAATCAATCAATAGGAAGTTAGGGTTTAGAAACACATATGAGAGAAGAGTCCGTGCAAAGAGAATTCTAACTATACTGGTTGTAGATGAAAGATAGGATGGGTATAAACTAGGGACAAGACTATGCAAAATACATACGCTATGGGACACAATTCTTCCTATTTATACTCACTGGATAAGTTAAATGGGACCGTCAGCTCTGGTCAGGATTGGGTCTGGTCTAGGAAAAACAGCACATCAGGCACAGGACTGGATCCTCTAGGCCGGTCGCCGGATTGGCACAGGATTTGCTCTCCTGGTCTGTGGGTATTTGGATCAGCTAGATGGTGGGTTCCTCAGGCAATCCTAGTGGTGGCAGGCCAGAAAATTTCTGGATATGAGTTCAAAATGGCCTTCTCACACCACACAGCGCTTTACTGAGTGGAAAGAATAAATTTGGGGATTGGGGCCTTGCTGGAAATCAATAGACTCTGTTGCTGGCAAGAGATATTGGCATCTGGATCTGGAATAATATTAAGCTGGATGTAGGAAGCTGGATCAGAGTGCTTAGCCAGAATCAGGAAAGTGGCTGGATCAGAGAGTCCCTATGTGCTCTCAGCTGTCTCTATTTATGCCTTAAAAATGACCTCACAAAGGGGTGTATGGGCCGGCTTAGCTAAGCTTGCCCCTGTGGAAGGTGATTGGGTCAGAGTCTACTCTCTGCCTTGATAGGAGGAGAGAAACTGAGTGTCATCTTTATGGTATCATTTTATGATGCTGAGAATCCACCCCTAGCTACTGGGACACAAAGTCTAATTTTGGCAAAATACATATTTACACATGTGCAACCTCTATAAACATCACATACACAGATTGCATATTTTACATAGCAGCTATTTCTCAAAACCCCGTAGCTGTGGTATCTTGTCTCCGCTTTCTACAGAATTTTGACCTTTTCACTATGAACACACCTTCCTATTTTTCTGCAAATTTCCACAAGTGTGCGTGTTTAACATAGGGATATGCGTGTAGATTTTCACAATTCTAACAGTAATACATTTTGCGTAAAATCACATATCTTGCCATTCCTGTCCCGAACATGTCACAGAGTTATGCCACCTCTTCTCACGTGCAGCCAGAAATTAAATGAACAACTCTGTCATTTTTATATTTTTCACCATTTTGAATAGCAAGTTATAAGTCTTTTAAAAAGTGTTCTTTGTTCATGTTCAGCAACAGATGGTCGCTTGGCTTTGCTTCTTGTTGCCTCCCTGCAGTCCAAGAGTATGCTCCTCCTTGTTTGTTCCTTTCAGAGGCCATTTACGACCCTCTTCACACTTCCAATTTCCTGTGCTGCAGCTTGGTCATTGTTCCTTTGCTCTCTGTAGACCAGATTCTGTCCTACCCTGCAATTCACACCTCCACCTTGAGTTTCTGCTGAGGGGAAGACCCTCATTCTGGGAAGAAACTGGCTTCCCCAGTTTTTTTCAACTTCAGCCAAGCTAATTACTTCTTAAACATAACAAAACCCACATTTGTTGCATCACATACACATACATTTCTTCCTTGGCCTTAAAATCTGTGGAATCAAAAACAACTAAAATCTGTATTCCTTTTTGGCAACAATACTTTTTATGATTGTAAATTCAGCAGACTTTTGAGTTTTAGGTCATTTTAAAGCTGTCTTAGTCCTCCTCTGACAGCTGTCATTCAGGGTACTGCACCCAGCTTTTGACATAGAGGCTGTCAGTTTTTCAGACTTTGTATGTTTCACATTGATTCATTTGATACATGAAATTTAGCAGCAGGCAAGGTTGTGAATGTTGAAAAGGGTTGTGTTATAGGCATTTAGGAGTTTTTGGCAACAAAGCAAATGTCATTTGTAGGCACATTTTTGGATTTAATTTGCAAAGTGCTGCTTTTCTCTCTGCATCATGTTTGCTGGTTATGGGGCCCACTGGCACATTTCTGCAGGATGTGCTCTATTACACCGCACATGCACCATGGGTGGCTGGTTGTGCATCCCTATTTTTGTGTGCTGAAGCACACGGTTTTTGTAGGTATTTGACGCGCACAAGGGTTTTGCTGCCATTGTGCCAAAAAAAGGCCATAGGGATGAAGATCATGACTAATGTCGAGTCAGAATGGAAGCCCAAGGACCTGACTGATGAAGTAATAAGAGACTTTGTCAATACATCTCACACTCCGCAATCTGTAATATCCCAGTAATACCGGGATGTCGGGCGGCAGAGACGGTAATGCAGCTTTCCCGGTATCCCGCCAGAATTGGAGGTGGGATACCGGGAAAGTTGTATTGACCCCCATGTCACCAGCCTAGGTAATCCCAATTAAACAACTGGTCAAAAATCCTAGATCTCATTTGGCGATCTAAGTACACCGACAATTGGAGGAATGAGTACACCCAGAGGTGAAATTAGAGCTGTTTCTGAACTCACCTCATATAGGAATGCCATTAAATGACACAGCAAGATTGTGAAGTGCAGTGCACCTGGTGCAGGAAGTGATTCCCTGACATGCAGTGGTTCACAGGCAGTGTCCATAGGCCCCACTCCACTTATGAGAAGGAGAAACCGCTGGGTTTAATGCAAAGTGGTCCTCGGATGCCACACAAATTGCTGTCAACCAAATTCAGGATGGCGTGCTACGGATGGGGATTGGCTAACTCACGTGAATGGTGCAATGATATCTGGGTGACGCACAACCCAGCATGTGGGCTATACTCAGCTAAGACTATTAGGATAAAGGCAAACATCCATTTCTCTTCTTAAGTTATACTCTTGAAGTCTGACTGTAGCCTACCATTTTGACTCTAGTGAACGTTGGCTGATAATCTGACAAAGGATTTTGGGATTGTGCCCCTGCTACGGCTAGTAATGCCTGTTTTTGGTGCAACTTCTTGAGAGTTTGTCCAATGATGCACTGCTTCTTAGTCCTATGTTCCAACTATTCAAATATCAATAAGAAATGCCCCAATTGGACCAGGGTGAACATTGTGAACAAAATCGAATTTAGGCATTTTTACATCTGCAGCCGCTTTGGTTCTTGGTGTGCCTAATGTGCCTCTCCCTACCGCCCCATCTTACCCCCGTCATACTATGCGTCTCTTGCACCTATATTCTCTGTTCGTGTTGCCCTACCCCGTCCCCTCACCCCCTTCTTCATGCATAGCTCTTGCATTATTGAAACGACTGTCAGTCACGTTCAGTAACTACATCATAAGTTTATATTCCTCCTGTCCTATGTTGAACCACTAAATGCTTAACACTTGCCCATTCTGAATGTTCCAATGCCTATTAAGAATGTCATTTTGTTGTTTAACTACTCCCTGCGTTGGAGCGCTTTCAAATGCTTGTTAATAAATAAATAAATAAATGTGTTACTTTCGTGCTCCCTTTTGAGGTGGTAGACACTCCTCTATCCTGGTGCCCACTCTCCAGAGCTCCTCTTACTCCAGAATACGTGGTCTGCTAAGATCAACCTCTACCATGAGATGCCTCGGCAGAACAACCACACACATCAGGAGCCTGGACAACAGTTTAGGAAGTAAAGCATTGCCCCTGATGCATAAATACACACTTCAGCCAAGCAATGCCGAGAAGAGTAGCTTGCATGCATCAACATGCTTCAGACACAGTGCCAGTATCTCTGTGAGCGGAAACACTTGCTTAACCTATAAACTTTTCACTTCCTATTAAAATATACTTTGAGGTACAGAGAGCAAGAAGAAAAAGCAGGCACTTTGTGAGTGAGAAGAAAAGTAGCCATATTGGTAGTGAGCAAGAACAAAAAGCAGCCATTTTGGGAGTAAGAAAAAAAGCAGCCATATTGGTAGTGAACAAGAAGAAAAAGCAGCCATTTTGGGAGTAAGAAGAAGAGCAGCCATTTTGGGAGCTAACCAGCTGTGAGGACTGCCACTCCTGCCAACACCCCAAATGCATATTCGTCAACATGCTAGCCTTTAGGAGGAAAGCTTCTATTTCATAGAAGGTTTTGAGATCATTTCTTGCCTGCGGCGGTAATGGAAAGAAAATAACCTTTTTCCATGTTTGGATGGCGAACAACATAAGCAGGAAGGAAAAGGACAATACATGGGAAGTGCTTGTGATATGGATCATGTTGCACATTTTCCAAAGAGAAGCATAAGCTTAAAAGTCTTAATCTTGCCAGGGGTTAATTAGCTTAAACAATTTGCTTCAATGTCACAGGAAGTGACATCACAACAGGAAGATGCAAGTCTGCCACTCTCTGTTCAAACATTGTCTCTGTCTGCTTTGGCGTGATGTAAAACTGCTACAGTAAGGAATGATTCTTAGCTCACGTCATCAGAGAGCAAACATTCTCCTCGTTACTTGACACATATTGAAGTTAGCAAAGCAGTATTTGAGAAAAGCAAACCCTTGGAGCGAAGCATTTACTGCACCCAACATTTCATGAACTCTCTCCATATGTATTGTTGATTTGTAAGGCGCCCTCTGTGAACACTGTCACTTAGTAGTGCCACAAGTGGAAGGGGGAGGTGGGGGTGCAGTGGTATATGCAGGTATCCACAAAAACATCAACACCAGTGGTAAAGTGTGCTGGTACCCGAAGGCACCCACATCACATTAACAATGTGCAGCAGATACAGAGCAGATTCAGCGTAGAGCTCCCGGAAGTCCAACAGGTAAGTACAAAGGTAAGTGGAGGAAACTGCAGGGCCGGCAGGTTACCAACAGCAGAAGCCCCAGTGCCGGAGGCAATGACTGAGAGCACAAAACACAGTTACTTCAGTGGGGTTAAGTACGGGGGAGACTGTGATACCGAGAGGGGTCGGGGGGCTGGGAAAAGTGCCATCCTAAGGGTCAACTCATTCATTAAAGGGTACACAAGAACACAACAGTACAACAGCGTCCACACAATCTCAAAGGAGACACAAAAGTGTACTGGATATTCGTTTTGCTTTTTACATTGGCCGGAATGACCTCCCTGAAGTGTGATAGAGTAATACATAGAACCATGGTGTCAGTCGGCAGAAGAATTATTCCAGAGAGTGGCACAAGCTGGGCATCTGCTCACTCAGAAAGTGGGCCTGGAACTTGCTTCATGAACCGTAACACTGGTGAACTTTGAGGGCGGTGTCTGCAAGCGGGCAGTTTCTAATTCAGAAGTGGGTAGCAATGACCATCAGGGCTTTTCAGTATTCTGGGGGTTGAGTGATAGAACAAGGCTTACCCAGCCACCGCAGATGAGGGAGGGAGATAAAGAAGACACCAATATTACCTATTTCGGGCCATTCGCCATGGTGGTCCCCCTCCTTCTCTCGTTGCAGCGGTGGGTGTGCATATCACAGCCTGCCCGCCTGTTCCCTCCCCATCACCTCTGCATTTTACAGTACATGGGACAGCATCCCAGATGTTGAAAGACACTTAAAATGTGCTTGTGACACAGTGGGCCTCATTACAGGTATGGAGGTACCCCCATACCGGGAACAAGGTGCAGGTTCATTGAATGAGGAAACACCGGGCCATTCCGACCTTGGAGGGCCTGGTATTTCCCCATTCAATGAACCTGGACCCAGTCCATCCCCATTCCCATTTCAGCCCCCATAGGGCTCAATGGGAATGGGGAGGATGCTAACAACGGGCCCGTTAATGAGGGGCCCGTTGTAAGCACCCTGGTCTGCTCCCGGGTGCTGCTAAGGACGCCTGGTTTCACCAGGCGTCCTTTGCGGGTCCCGCGTGCAGACCTCGTAATGAGGTGGTAGAGGGTAAATGGGTCCGGCAGCTCTACCGGCACCGTTAACCCTCTACCGCCTTCCTCGTAGTGAAGCCCAGTGTCTTTTTTATGTACATTGCCAGGTTAGTGCACATCGACATATGTGTATACCTATGTCAATGCCCCTATAAGTTAATGGCTTGTGTTGCTGCTATTATGGTGAATATTTCCAGGTTAAACCCTCAGTAGGCACAGAGGAAAAATAATGTGAAGCCTAACCTTGTGGCAGGTTAATCTCCGGGAAACAACCACATTCAGTGGGCCAAGGCTCACAAGTGATTTGAAAGTTTCATTCATTGACTTTACTGTTGTAAATAACTAATGCTAACATTTCACATGTTTTCACTTCCTCCTTACTAATTTCCTGAAAGCAGTACAATTTTAAGGGACAAAATAAAACCGCCATGAAATAATAAACACAACAAAAATATTTGAATAAACCCATCATTTCTACATCATAAATCACCCAAACATTCTCCCACCTTCTGCATCATTCTTGGCTGTGACACTTTCTACTTTTTTCCATCCTCTTATCCTTAGTTTGCTCCTTTTCATTCCACAGAGCGAGCTCTGGATTCCTCAGGTGGGGCACAATACGCCAAGTCTCGGACAATTCTAAGTGCTCTGGGACTTCCATGGTGACAATTTGGCACATTATAAAAAATGAGTGCCCGATGGGCACATTGCTTAGGTCTCCCAGCCAATGAGGAGGCTCAGAACGGGGGCTTTACCACATGGTACCGCCCGCGCTCCGAACCTCCTCAGATGAGGAGGCCGCCATCTTCCCACGCTGGATCACAGAGTGAGTGTTGCCCGCGTCCCCTTCACCTTATCCCCACGTCCCTTTTTCACATCTCCTCTCAACCCCCAACCCCACCCTACTTACCTTGCGTGGCCTGGTCCCTCTCCAGTGTTCCCGGCACGTCAGTGAACTGGCAAGGGCCACCATGGAAATGGAGAAAGGACTATGTGTAATTTCACAACTTAAAAACCCACTATTAGTGCCGAGGCAGTAATACCAATATTTCCCGAGCAGGGGGTGGGGGGCAGTACCGGGCCTGGTAATGCCGCCCGTGCTCGGATGATATTGCATAACTTTTTAAGTAACAAACATTCAACGAGTGGTAAGACTGCTTGAAAAGCTACCTGTTTTATTTTGGGCTCATCATGTTGTTTGCAGACATGCCAAATAAAGGCAAACACACCTTATACTTCATTGCACTACAAACATGATCTCCAATAATTAAATAATTATGATCACTCAAACAAAATGAGAAAATGCAATTGGGGGACTAAAAATAATCTCACCTAAAACAAATACATCTTTTCCCCATAAAAAAGGAGTAAAGTAAGGTTACCCATACCGAAAACTGCGAAAATAAAACAAAAGCATGCAGAAGTATGTTTTTTTGTACTTTTGTTATTAAAAAAGTGTCACTTTTATAGAGAATCTAAAATGGGCTAAAAATATAGCGATCATCCCATCATTGGGGAGAACATTAGAGCAATAATGGCCAATTATCCTGAACCTAAGGTAGACCCAAGCGAAATAAGGGCGTTGGCGAGGGCTCTGGCACGTTACTGCCCCTGTACGTCCCCAAAGGGGTGATTTCTATTGCCACCGCAGATCCTCAGCTTGATCTTTTGTTTCAGCAGGGGATCATGGCCATTACCATGAATGCCTACCCTAGAGAGAGGTAGTTAAGGCTATTAGCACACAGACAGTCATTTTTGTTTTCCCATATGAAACTACAAACAAAAATGGATGCAAGGTAAACAGAAGATGGACACTGTGCCTTTTCTATTTCTATGGAGTGGCGGCAGCAATTGGCAGGTAAGTGGGACAACCTGGTTGAGGGAGGAATTAGAGGGGGTGAAGGAGTGGCATTTAGAGGGTCAGAGTACTGCTGGGCATGGGAGTAAAGGTAACCTGGGGCACCGGTTTAAGGAACGAACATGGAGGCTGGGGGAGTGTTGCAGGGGGTTGGGAAGGAATATAACCTTTGTCCCTATCCCTCTGATTGCCTGGTGACACTCCTCCAGTTGCAACATCCATAGTATGAGATGTCAGCCGATCTGTATGTGTAATACGTTCACCCTTCATAAAGTATTCCATAGAGTAGGTCAGAGTTCTGCAATCTGAGGGTCTGTAGAAGATCTGGACTACAATTCCTGTTATCCCTCACCATTGACTAAGATGGCTAGAGCTGAAGGGATTTGTAGTCTTAAAAATTCTTGTGAACCAAAGGTTGCAGACCTCTGGGGTAGGACATAGTTTTGTGTGAAATGTCAATGATGACCTTTCCATGCACCCTTGTTCAAGTACATGCTGCTCTGACCAGACTGATTACTGATCGTCCACGTGTGCCCAGAGGGCCAATTCCTAGCTGTTTCGTCCCCAACTTCTACTAGGAAGATAAAACCCAGATCAAATACACACTGTGGACGTTTCCACTGGGGGTTTACAGTAAGCAAGTGTTGCACGGATCATCATGTAGCTCTGGACATGTTTTTGGACTACAACTTCCATGATCCCTCACTATTCTGGATACAGCTGATAGTAGTTGTTGTCTAAAACTTCAGGAGATCCAAAATCTGCATATCCCTCTGATAAGCCTCTCATCAAGATTCTTGTTGCGCTGCTCAAAGTGGAAACACTGGATGCTGCTCCCAAGACAGGAATTCCAGGAAGCCACACCTGCGTCCAAAAGCATCAGAGGGTGAGACCACTAACCATGAGAGGGGGATTGTCTTTTTCTTGTTGGGTGTTCAGGTGAAAAACAAGTTCTGCCTCTTGTTGTCTGACTGTTCTTTCAACGTAGTGAGGGAAAATTGGTAGAGGTGCTCATCTTATTCTGATCGCTAATTGCTTTCTCGGCATGGCAGGTGGGCCTTGTGTTTCATTATTGGTGCCTAGTGTTGCGCCGAAACATGCTTCAATGCCCAGTAACTAGAAAGGAGCATTGTACAAACTTGAGATATTTCACGTTCACGTAGGAAGATTTATGGCATGATTATCAACTAATCATGTCCAAACTCTCCAGGGTATTATTTAATAGACCTTGCAGTAGTTCACACTAATGAATTGTTATTAACCAACGTCTGTCCATTATGATTTTGGTTTTGTTTTGAATTTTGGCTTCGTTTTTCCATTTCTCATTTGTGTCATTTGACTATATGTATTCCCCTACAGCAAGGGTGCACACCTGATTTTGACAGAGGGCCGAAAGTACCTTACATGAGGGCTATAGTGGGCCGAAAAGTAAAAGTGGGCGGGGCGGTAGGCGGGACATGTCAGGAGGCTTTTTCAACCCCCAATTTGTATTAAACACATGGAAAAAGAATATGTTTTTGAGGGGTAACGATTTTTATTGCATTTCAAACTTACATTTTGTACTATACATTTTCCATTGTTATCATTTATTTTGATTTAGTTATTGTATATCGTCTGTTTAATGAAATTATATATATCACCCCCAACCAAACACTATGCCCCATGGCCCCCTCACCCCCAACCAAACACTATGCCCAATGGCTCCCACCCCCAACCAAACACTATGCCCCATGGCCCCCACGCCTCAAGCAAACACTATGCCCCCTGTCCCTCACCCCCAACCAAACACTATGCCCCATGGCCTCCTCACCCCCAACCAAACACTATGCCCAATGGCTCCCACCCCCAACCAAACACTATGCCCCATGGCCCCCACGCCTCAAGCAAACATTATGCCCACTGTCCCTCACCCCCAACCAAACACTGTGCCCCATGGCTCCCACCCCCAACCAAACACTATGCCCCCTGTCCCTCACCCACAACCAAACACTATGCCCCATGGCCCCCTCACCCCCAACCAAACACTATGCCCCATGGCTCCCACCCACAACCAAACACTATGCCCCATGGCCCCCTCACCCCCAAGTAAACACTATGCCCCATGGCTCCCCTCACCCCCAACCAAACACTATGCCCCAAACACACTCTCAAGCATGCACCCATACAGACCCGAACCCCCCACACCCCAACTCAGCACACACTCTCAAGCATACACCATGCACCCATACAGACCCGAACCCCCCACCCCCCAACTCACCACACACATTCTCTAGCATGCACCCATACAGACCCAAACCCCCACCCCCCAAATCAGCACTCTCAAACATGCACCCATACAGACCCGAACCCCCCACGCCCCAACTCAGCACACACACTCAAGCATACACCATGCACCCATACAGACCCGAAGCCCCCACCCCCAACTCAGCACACACACTCAAACATGCATCCATACAGACCCGAACTCCCATCCCCCAACTCAGCACACACTCTCAAGCATACACCATGCACCCATACAGACCCGAACCCCCCAACTCAGCACTCAAACTCTGAAGCATGCACCCATACATGCATCTCAACATACACAACACAAACACTCAAAAACAAACATTCATACACATCCGACACGCCCCCCACCCTCCAATCTCAACATTCACAACACAAACACTCAAAAACAAACATTCACACACACCCGACACCCCCCCATCTCAACATACACAAAACAAACACTCAAAAACAAACATTCATACACATCAGACACGCCCCCCACCCCCCAATCTCAACATTCACAACACAAACACTCAAAAACAAACATTCATACACATCCGACCCCCCCATCTCAACATACACAACACAAACACTCAAAAACAAACATTCATACACATCCGACACGCCCCCCACCCCCCAATCTCAACATTCACAACACAAACACTCAAAAACAAACATTCATACACATCCGACCCCCCCCATCTCAACATACACAACACAAACATACAGCAGAACAGACCCGACACACAAACACAAACAAACAGACACAGACCACTTACTGGAGACGTGCTGGAAGGCAGGTAAGCTGGAACGCTGGCGAGGTAAGTGGAATCGTACTACGGCTGGCGTGGCAAGCAAGGCTGAAATGCCTTACTGGCCACGCCAGCCGTAGTGCTACATGGTGCGTGTGTGCTGAGCCAATGAGGGCCAGTGTTTTGTCCGGCCCGGAAGACAACAAAGACTTTCCTAATGGAGGGCGGCCGATGCTGCTTGCGGGCTGCCCTCCATTAGGAAAGTGTTTGTGCCTCGCAGGCCGGACAAAAGAGCATGGCAGGCCGCAACTGGCCCGCGGGCCGTATGTTGTGCACCCATGCCCTACAGCATTGGTTTAGGTTTTGTTCTTTAATAAATATACACAATGCAAATATGCATTTTTCACCTTTTTACATTAAAATCTATTCTATTTTGAGATACACGGCGTGAAAAAATTGTCAGAAATAACTATAATTGTAAACAACACATAGTGCTGTCAGCAGCGTGGGCATCTCCTTTGTTGATTATTGTATGTTGCTCCCATCCATGCTTGCCCACGGGGGCGTCCCTATATTTTTGTAATACCAGCCTTGCTCTTTCATCAAGAAGGAAGGTTAGCTCAGGGGCAAGGCGTTTGTCTTGGAAGCAAGACACATGCGTTGCAACACAGATTTGCTTCCCAATCCTGCACTTAGAAACCACTAGCTGGTATTAAGAGCGTTATAAATTAACAATAAAATAAAGAAATAAAGATGTTCGCTGAAGGTTCACAAGGCATGCTTTCAATGGTATTTATTTATTCATGTGCTTCTGTTATACAAAAACTTTACACATACATTCATAAATATATAATAATTTAAGAGACATAATTCATAATCATATTCTCAGTAAATTCATAACATTCCTATCATTTTACAATCATCCTACTTAAAACTACATTCCTTAAATTAAAATTACCATATTTAAATCACTTATTTCGTAATTTCTGTATAAACATTAACCAAACCCTATATAACACCATTTTCAATGACAAGCTGGGTGAGTTTAGACAGCGTGACCAGAACACCATGGGCCTCATTCCGAGTTTGGAGGTAACCACGCCGCTATTTGCGGCATGGCTGCCTCCAAACTCGTTCCGATTCCGCCCTGGTGAATGGAGCAATTACCGGTCCATTCCAAGGTTGGCGGGACCGGTAATTCCCCATTCACCAGGGCCCTTCCCCATTCCCATTTGAGCCCAAGGGCTCAAATGGGAATGGGGAAGGTGCTAATAACGGTACCGTAAATTACGGTACCGTTATTAGCTCTTAAGTCCCTTTGCGGGTCCCGTCCTTAACGCCTGCTAAAAGCAGGCGTTAAGGAAGGACCTGCAAAGGGAGCTCGTAGTAGGTCGGTAAGGGTTTAACGGCACCGGTCTTGTTACCGGTGACCGTTAACCCTTACCGCCCTACATGTAATGAGGCCCCATGTCTTTAATGAAGTCCAGGTCATGGACCAAATCTCCCAATAAACAAACATATTCAGTACCCATTATTCTACACTTCATGAAAATGTGTCTGGGAGTTTCAAGCATTGCAGTATTCAGACGCAAACTACAGAATCTCTCAGTTTTTAGTACATTTGTGGCCGGCCCCATAGTTGTTAGAGTCGAATGGCGATTTAAGCGTAACAGTGGTATGAATCTTCGCAGATTTTTTGAGGGACATCATTGAAAATAAAGTTGGGCTTGTTTATATATATAGTTCAAATTGGTCAGAGAGCCACTTGATTTTAATGTAGCAAGATGAGAAAAATGATGTCCACAGTCCCATAATCCCAATCTCTTTTCTAAAATTCATTCATTATCATAATAGTTCTCTTGCCACTTGGGGCACCACTCAATCTCCTCAAAAAAGTACTCATTTTGCCCATAGATTTGGACTTCTGATCGGCCATCATCATATTACCCAGCGAGTGTTGGAGCTGTCCGTGTTCTGCATATCTAGCTTTTAGAAATAGCAAAGCTTGTCTCTTCAATACAGTAGCCTCCAATGAAATTAACCCCAACTCTAATCGAATGATTGCCATGGGAACGGCATCCAGCAAGCCCAAAACTCTCCTCCAATACTATGCCTTCAATTTCTGTAGCCAATCCCATTTATCGGTGCTAATGCAATCTAATCCATACATTACTGCAGGAACCAGGCATTGGTTATACAAGGCCCTGGCCGCCACAAATGTAAATTCACCCGTACAGTTAACAAACTGTGAGATCAAAGCTATGATCTGTTTTGCCTTACTCATCCTTATACCAATACTTTCCAAATAACCCATCTTGAGCTCTAATTCAACTCCAAGTTATCTGTAGGAATCTGCATACATAGTTGTTACTTCATCACAATTGATACTCTGTCTTGCAACTTTTCCCCCGCTAATTAATACGCCTTGGGTTTTATTCATATTTATTTTTAAATGATTATTTAATGCAAATTTCAGCAGTATCCTGACAGATCTAATTAGGCCCGTTATTGTATGATCAAGGAGTACTAAATCGTCGGCATAGGCGAGGCACAGGCAATGCTGATCATTTATCTAAGGAGGGCAGCATTTGCCTCCGTTAGTGACTGAGACAAATCAGCCAGATATATGTTAAACAGTAAAGGGGCCAGGACACAGTCCTGTTTAACCCCACATTCAATACTTATCTGGCTGGTCAAGGCCCCTTCACTGTCCAGCCTCACCTGACTTGTATTACTCAAATGCAACATTTAAAAAAAAAAAATGCAGAAGATATCCTGGACAGTTATATTGCTCCAACTTCGTCTGCGGTCTTTCTGGGCTCACTGAGTCAAATGCAGCTTAAAAATCAATGAAAATAGCATATAAACTCTTTCTTCGTCAATAAGTCCATCATTCTTATAGTGACCATATTATTACCCCCCTGCCCCCGGCCGAAAGCCCATTTGGAAATATTTTAACAATCTAATTGAATCAACCTATTTCTGTAAATGCTTAAGAATAAAAGAAGCACAAATCTTACCCGTAGTATTTAGCATAGATAACAAGCAGTCATTTCCAAGATTTAACAAATCCTCTTTTTTATAAACTGGAATCAATATCGCCATTCGTCAGGAAGTTGGAAAAAGGCAATTTCTTAAAATGTTCCCAAATAGAATGCCCAGGATTGTAGCCCATAGTTCAGGCTCTTGTTTTAATATAACATTTGCCAGCCAATTCGTACCAGCCGCTTTAGAAGCTTTTAATTTCCTTATTATGCCCCCAATGTCATCATGTTCAATTTTTAGGGCTGGATTATGATTATACTATACATTACTCTGTCCAGATCTCATTCCGGGCTCATGTTTTTCAAAGGACTTTTTCTTTCTTTTTTCTTTTTTATTCGGTATTCTTTTTGGTTTTTTTACTATTAACTTTAAAATGCTTGCATAACTGTATTGTGAGATACATTTTTGTAAAGGTTGAATGTATTGAACCATATACAAATATATAAAAATTAAAAAATAGATATATTCACTTCAGTTAGCCTCGCTAATCGGGCAAACATTTTTTCTTCTAGAACCTTTAGCTTCCCCCAGCATATGCCATATATTTCGAGTATTTTTAGAACTTAGATCTGTTATCATACGCTGCCTCTCATTATTCCTACCTTTAATTCTTCACTAGCGTATCCAGTTCCTATACTTATTCTTCATTGTCCTACGAGCCTTCAGCTTAACTGCTTGGGATAGATAGCTATTCTGAATCTGTGGAATCCCTCTCCCTTTTTTGATCCTCTATCTGCCTGTCTAACCGCACTGCTGTCTTATTCTCCTTTCATATCAATGCAGATTTATAAAGCTGTCATGATTCCTGCCCCTCATGTCCCCATCCCTCCAAGATGTCAGGCTGGAGCCAGGCCACGATCACCTACATGGCCCTCAAGGGCCTCTCCCTCCCTCCAAAGACCCACTTGGAGTCAGACTTGGTGCTTGTGGCACCAGTCTCACTCACTCCCATAGGATAACATTGGGGATTGGACTTGTAGTGCATTGATGGGGACAAGATGGATGCCCCCACATATTTTGGTTCCCAGAACTGCATGTGCAGTCTAGTCTTTTGGGTGTGGTTCACACCTGGGATACCCAGAGACTATTTAAGCCACGCCCAGGCTGAGAAACATGCTTTGTGTTTTCGGCACGTGCAGCATGACACTCACCATGTTCGGATCTGTCTCCAGGAGGCCTGCATCTTTCTTCTGCGCTCAGCTCCTGCAAGAACAAATACACCACTAGGAACAGCTATACCTTGCGGCGCTTCTGCCCATCATTCAATGCTTCTTCTGTTCTGCGGGCATCTTCGGCGGTGTCATTCCCATACCGGCACGCCGCTTCCTAAGGAAAAGGGAAAAGAACTGAAAAAGGTATTAGTAAGCATTCAGCAAATCTTTGCTTATTTTTAAAGACTGTACGAGCTTCAAACGCTTACCTGAATCCCAGCCGCTCTGGGGGAACTCTGTCTCCGGAACTTCTCATCCATCTGCTAGAGGGAAAAGACATTCCAGGTTAGCGAGGAAACATCTAGAGGCGCCGCATACCACGCTTACTCACCGCATTTCTTCTTCATAACCGGCATCCACGCTGAAAAACAGTAGCAATTCAAGATTATAGGCTCTGCATGTAAGCCCCTCAACCATTTAGCAAAGACCTCCGCCAAGACATCTTAGATGATCTCCCTAGACCTATCGCGAGGGGATTGTATATTTTGACAATCAATGTAGGACTGTTGTCCTGCAAAAGAAAATGCTCTACATCGATTGCGTGGAAGAATACTTGATATTGCCCACTTATAACCTGTCACGAGTTAATCGTTTGTTCCACACCAGTGACAGGGCCCCCAAACAGCTTTCCTTTTTCTCCCTTTTTTGCCATTGTTTGACATATAACATACCCATCAACAAGAAATCTGTCTCTTAACCAGGTTTGCTGTAGGACAAAAAATCTGGTTAGTCAATAAAGAGGCCAAAGAATCCACATAACCAATCAGATGATCAAAACCCTGCGTGTTTCATGACACAATCGAAGCCAATCATTGGTCAGGCAAAGTAAATGTAGGTAAAACATCAGCCAACCATTTCAACACCAACTGAACTCCTACCACTCCTGTTTCACCAATACTTTGCTGTGTCATAATATGGCCCAGTTTAGTATTTCATATATTAGTGCTAGTAACCACCTGAGTGAGGTCAGGGTCCTCTTTCACTTATGAGGTCAGGGTCCTCTTTCACTTATGAGGTCAGGGTCCTCTTTCACTTAATCCACATCCAATTCAATGCCTGCCGACAATAATTGCATGTGTTGGCTTTGTTTTAATACCACAGTTGCAGAACAGCGGCAATGCAGCAAGTTCACATTAGGGTTAGCACATTCCAAGGGCTCTACAAAGGCAACATCTTCCGAATTTAGTACTCTCAGTTGAGGTATTGATTTTCATACTCCTAAGAGTCCTGAATGATATATCCATGTGTTCCTAGCCCTTTGGTTTAAATTCTTCATGTTAAAGCTCTTCATGTCGCTGTCCATCGCACTAATAGGTCCCACTCCTCCCCTGGCTCCCTCATTTGTTGTGAGAGAATTAAACCGTTTAGACTTATTATGATCAGGTGTGGAGCTGCCATTAGCCACCTTAGTACCAGGTTCTTCCACCCATCCCTTCGCGTATACAGGCAACCCTGTGTCATCGATCACTGATACACTTTCATTAGTTGTTACATATCTATGCGATCACGGCGCCGCCCGTAATTCCGCCGACGAAAATGTCAACTGCAATTACGGCGTGGCGCAGTGATCAGATAGATGACTTCTGGCCGCCTGTGCCTGCCCCGGTCTGCAATCCCCCACTCCCTCAATTGCCTTTACTGCGGCCCACTCCTGTGTGCGTCCCCAACACCCGTGCACCCCTGCGGTGTCAGCTCCTCCCACTTACGTGGGTCGGTGCTGATGCTGCAGGGTCCTTTTAAAAAAATGGGGGTTGGAATTTTCGTACTGCGCTTTGGTGCAGTTGTAGTAATGTCGCCACAATCATGGCAAAATTATGGTACGATTCTGTTGTGTTGTTACATCATTGATTAACCAACCTGTTAAAGTTGCTCCTTGTTTACTCTGTCTACGCTTAGTCGGAGCCGCCTTTTTTTTTGCTCGTTTGGAGGTTTACAGGTTACCATTCTTAATTGAGGGCTCGAAGTTTTTTTCTTATGTGCAAATTGTCATTGCACCACCTATCTCCTCTGCTTTCTGGTCATACTGCATTCAGGAGTGGCGGTGGGAGGCACAATTCTATTCACTACCATTTGGCTCACAGATTCCTCCCCTTCCATACAGCGCGATAGCTGTGGATCCCCCTCATGGCTCTCTTCGACAACAACAGCTTGTTTGCATTTTCCCAGGCTCTTAATGGATACATTCAGCTTCTTACTCAAGTCAATCTATTCAAACAACGAATTAATATTGTCAGAAATGTTGCCACATAATTCTAACATGGCAGAGTCAGTTCTAATTATATAGGAATGCATTTCTTCCCATCTGTCCATATGAAAGTCCTCGATATCCAAAGATCCATCTGAATCCGTATGGATTATTACACTAGGTCAGGCGGATAATCTGGCAGTATCTTTAACCGCCTGATCACTCTCTTTTACAGATTCACTGGGAGGGATCATTACCATCTCTGGGGGTATCTGATACAACATTCCCTGCATTTACAATGCTTTGCTGCAAGGAGTAACAGAAGTCCAAAAGTGAGTGCAGCACCCCTTTTAAAGAAGGCAGTTATTTTACCTTTAGGCTGTGGTTTGGCTGCCGTCCCATTTCCAATCTCTGAGTGCACGCTTTGTGTGTCACTCATCGCCCAAATTGACTGTTGGGCATATTGCTCCTGCTGTCCCTTACGCAGGTTGTATTTACTTTTTACTTGCTAGGCATGATTTATACCAAACAGCAGGGACGAAGTGAACACTCTTTTTCAAGGTGTAATAAATCAAGTTGCTCACTTGATATTTCAACAATAGGCACAATCATTCCACTCCTCCTGCTCTCTGCGAATCAGCGCTCTCCAATGCACTCCCGCTAATGCGAGCGCCCTCTCACTATATGCTTTTGCCGTGAGAGAAGGTGGGACTTCCCAGTTGATGGGCAATAGAATGAATGAGGCTGCAGTTCTCTCGGTACCGCCGTGTGAGAACGAGCAATACGACGTTCAAATTAGCGTTCATGTCAGCATTCAGGTCAGCGTTCAGGTCAGCGTGTCAGCACTCTCCAATGCACTCTCGCAAAAGCATGTGCGCTAATGCATGTGCACTCTCGCTATATGCTCCTTCTGTGAAAGAAGGCGGGACTTCCCAGTTGATGGCCAATAGAATGAATGAGGCAGCAGTTCTCTCTGTACAGCAGTGTGAGACCGAGCACTCTCCAATTCACTCCCGCAAATGCGTGTTCAACAATATTGAATTCTCCTGTGTCAGTCTCTATCGATCTATTTATCCCAGCAACCTATTTCCCCTCTGTGTATTTAGCATACAATGTTTTATTCTGTGCCTGCAATTGCGCTTTTGTCCAAAGCGCTGCACAAAGTTAAAACCAACGGTACAAAAATAATGAGTAAAAAGTAATTCAAATATCAATTCTGAAAGCAAAGAATCATGGAGAGTGAAGAAGATGTTTCAAAGAGACCCGAAACAGAAAATAGACCATGATAGACCAAAGAGATAGAGGAAGAATGTTCCAATGAAGAGGAGAAAGAAGCTGGAAGGAACGAAAACGAGACTGACCACATGGGGGACGGAGGACAGTCAACATAAAGAAACAGGTTGAGGAAGAGAACGAGAAGGAGTGTAAAAAGACAGAAGAGCAGCAAGATAGTCCGGAGCTAGCCCATAAAGAGATTTAAAGACTAGGCACAGAAAATGAAGAACATTGGAGAACATTGTTCAAGAGAACATACAGAATGAGCCAAACACATGGCCTATCTGGCTGTGCTGGAGCCCACTTGCCTTTCTCAATCAGGCCATTTTACATCTGCTAATCATCCACTTTTAGTAAAGGGCAAAGGTTCAGTTGACATCTTGGGACAAGAAATTAAGAAGTCCTTCTTAAGTAGATCTCTAACTAGCTTGATGCAAAACATTTTGGAAGTAAATTGTAAGTTGAAGGGTCAGAAGGGAATCTTCTGCCTTGTGTTTTTGATGTCTGAGAGCAAAATGGAAGGCAGAGCAGGACATTTTCCAGTAAGTAAAAGGGACTAGTTCAAGGATGAATGCCCCCCAGATGAAGCACCAACCGCAATACCCATCTCTCTTGCAGTGGGGCCAGATGTTGGAAGGAATATCTCTGAGAGTGTGTTTAGTGCCCAGGAAGGTTCCTCTCCAATGTTAGAAATCTTTGCTGTCTATCAATGCCTCCTGCATCTGGGGAGGCGGAGGTTGTGGAGACATGTGCAAGGTGAACACTTCCTTTTTTGACAATGTTCAGATTTTAGGAGCTCTAACTGAATGTTTTCTGCACGAAGTCAGCTCTGAAAACCTGCTAAATTCCATGACATTCTCTGTGTCCAAATACTGGTGTAAGTGATTTCTACCTTTGAGGGCTTGCTGGCCTATGGCCGTGTAACTGCACTAGTCACATCCATATACTAGACATACATGTCCACCTAGAAATGTGAATAATGATTGAGGTCTGATTGGTTACTCCATGCCACCTGATTTATGCAGTGGCGTCGCCAGGAATCAAATTTAGGAGGGGCACAGAGGGACCCAAAGACAAAAGTAGGGGGGCACAGACAAAGTAGGGGGAGAACATGGTCACTGCTCATCTTAGGTAGCGGGGCACAAGGGGGGGCACAGAGTTTCACAGGGGGGGCCTGGCCCCCCCAAATCCCCTG
The DNA here is from genome assembly GCF_040938575.1 of Ambystoma mexicanum. Taxonomy (NCBI): domain Eukaryota; kingdom Metazoa; phylum Chordata; class Amphibia; order Caudata; family Ambystomatidae; genus Ambystoma; species Ambystoma mexicanum. The sequence continues at coordinate 124,790,901 of NC_090940.1, read as the reverse complement.
TAGCGATGCCACAGGATTTATGATACTCCTTTTGAGTCACTGACGCTCTCCCCATGCAGCTAAGGCTTGTGCCTTCAGAGGTGTCTTTTTTCCATGTAGCTACATTTTAACTTGTTTATATTTCTCCTTTTGTGATATTGCAACTTTTTCTCCTTTGGTTGTTAGCACAGCTAATTGATGCACGGTTGTATAGCCCCTATTTTTCTTCTTTCTTTACTTAATTCCTTCTTGTATTCACATTGGAGACCGGAGTGTGCCTGGGCGCCTCCTGCAATCTTCCCCCCTTGTTGTTCTTCATTGCCTGTCCACCTTTGTTGGAGTCATCCTTGGGATCCGATTGGTTCCACCCTATCACCTGATGAATGGCACACCATATGAGTAACTGGCACGCTAGCCCATGCATTGGAGCGGGGGGGCATATCAGTGGCACCGCTCTTTCAACCTTAACTCTAATTAATCTTGCCAATTTTAACCTTAGGCTCGACTGCCCTTTCCACCTTCCTACCAAGACACTTTGAGATAATTTGCCACTTTTTGATTTGCTTGAAAGGTTTCTTGAACAAACCCATATTGCCGGACATTGTCTTGACCTAATCCTTGCTACTGTTCATGTTCTAGTACACCTGCGACTCTACCTATCCCACGGACTGTTCATTTTGCTATTCATTTCATACATCTTTCTCCATCTCTTCATCCAGCCAACTAATCTGGCCAGATCATTTTTGCTCACCCATGAAATTAACCCTTCAGCCCTTGCCGCAGTACTCTAATAAAGACATGTGCAGACTGGAACTCCACCGGTGCCGGAAAGAAAGAACCAGAGAACAGGACTCCTCCCTGTCAACACCAGACTCACCCAGTCGCTTTCTACAGTTCAGGAAGTGGCTGAAGAGCCTCCTCTTCAAGGAATGGCTCCTCCCTAAAACCTAGGTCCACACCCCCTGCAAACCCGATACTGGGCGATCTGGTCCCCCCATTCCTTTCCCTGGTTTCTTGTTGATGCCTTGCTGCCAACTTGCCCTCCCGCTTCCCCGTTTGTAGCATCCTGCTCCCTTGTATCTCTGCTTCCCTCCCTGTGTCCTTCACCCTATGATTTGTAAAGTGCTCTATTGTTTCCTGGATCTAATAATAATAATAATAATAATAATAATAATAATAATAATAATAATAATAAACATAATAATAAAAGCCCTGATCTTTCCTCCCATCTGATACTCTGATTGATACAGAATCTGCCTCAAAAAGTGGGTAGCCGATGCTCTTGACTCCCTCACCCTGCTTAAGAGCTGTATTACCCTCCAAATCATTCCCTTACTAACTGATTTTCCCTGGCACTTGAGGGCCGTGACATTTCAGACTAAAGCCCTTGGGCATTAGTGGAGACTTACTTTTGAGACCGAGCCATATACTCTCTATTTAGCTCAGGCAAAGATGTCTAAGAACTTTTTCTACAGTTGGATTGCCAGTTAATCTAATAAACAAAATCCATTTTTTCTATAGCTAAGGCGATCTCAAAATGTAAGGCAGCGTCTGGTGAAATGTGTGAAAATGTACTTGCTTAATTTTCAACAAAGCTCAATTGGTGTTTTCCCCATTTTATCTCATCTATTGATTATCTTTTTCTACAGCCCCCTTATTTATATATGTTATGTTATGTTATGTTGATTTATACTGTGCACCAATACCACCCAGTGGCAGTTTCCAGGTGCTCACGTAGCTCTGCAAGAAAGAGAACGGGGTTGGTTGGTCTGTGTGTGTTGGGTTGCAGATGGATTGTTTGCGTGCACTGGCTTGTTGTGTCCATATGGGCGAGGCTCAATGCCTGGGTTGTTTGATGTATGTGAATGGTATGTTGGGTGTGTGTGTGTTTTATGTGTAAATTGGCTGGTATTTAAGGTTGTGGTTGAGCACACTGGCTTGTATATCCGTAAGGGTTAGGCCCACTGCCTGGGTTATTTGTTGTATGTGAATGTCTTTTATCTTGGATGTGTGTTTGTGTGTTTTATGTGTACATTGGCTGGTGTTTGAGGATATGGTAGTGCATACTGGCTTATTGTGTCCATAGGGGTATGGTCCAGTAACTGGGATTGTTCTTGTATGCGAGTGTTAGTTATGTTAGATGTATATTTGTGTGCAGTTTTGCTAGCCCATGGGCATGTATAGTACAATGGATGCGTGTAGGAGGGGGGCAAGAGTGGGGGGCTAGTACATTGAGTACTCTCAAAGTTTTTTTTTCGGTTGCTAATCTTCACAATTCTATCCAAGTGTGACGCATGGCTGATCTTTACAAATGTATCAAAATGTGACGGATGGCTAATCTTTACAAATCTAATGTGACACATGACTCATCTTCACAATTCTATCTAAGTGTGACGCACGGCTCATCTTCACAATTCTATCTAAATGTGACGCATGGCTAATCTTCACAATTCTATCTAAATGTGACGCATGGCTGATCTTTACAAATCTAATGTGACACATGGCTCATCTTCACAATTCTATCTAAGTGTGACGCACGGCTAATCTTCACAATTCCATCTAAATGTGACGCATGGCTAATCTTCACAATTCTATCTAAATTTGATGCATGGCTAATCTTCACAATTCTATCTAAGTGCGACGCATGACTAATCTTCACAATTCTATCTAAATGTGACGCAATGCTAATCTTCACAATTCTATCTAAATGTGACGCACGGCTCATCTTCCAAATTCCAAAATGCATTCCTGAACTTGTCTGCTCCACTCTTTGTTCTCGTTTCAACTATTTTCTTGTCAAAGGCATTGTTCCTCAATTCTATATGATGGCTACTCCTTCTCCTTTCTCAGAAAAAGCCATCTTTCTACCCCTAGAGTCCAGCAAATGATCACCCCTTCTCTTTGCTCTCTGCTCTAGCAAAAATGCTTACATTTTTTTGTCACCTCCCACATTCAGCTTTCTATGAATATTCTCTGAACCACCCTCCTCAACCCAGTTGCTGGCCAAACACAGTACAAAAGAGATGACTATTGTCGACCATCTTCCTTCCTTGACGGATCTCAGGTGCTAACCTGCAGCAAATGTATTATGGCTTTTCGGATAGGACACAGTCTATGGCCCTCATTACAACCCTGGCGTTGGACCATGGTGCTAATAGCACCATGGTCCATGCCGGTAACTTACTGACTCCGCCATGGCGGAATGAGGAATTACCGCCCCATTCCGGGGTTGGCGGGGCGGTAATTCCCCATGCCGCCATTGCCCTTCTCCATTCCCATTTTTGCCCTATAGGGCTCAAAGGAAATGGGGAAGGCGCTAAGTACGGTGCCGCAAATTGCGGCACCGTACTTAGCACCAAGGTCCCTTTGCGGGTTGGATTTTAACACCTGCAAAAATCAGCCGTTAAAATCGCCAACCCGCAAAGGGACCTCGTAATAAGGCGTTAAGGGGTTAACGGCACCGCCACATTTTGCGGCGCCATTAACCCCTTAACACCAGGGTTGTAATGACGGCCTATATCTGTTGCCACTTTCACTTCTCAATGTTTTCTGCTGCCTTGCGGTATTCCTCAGTGCCCATCTTCTTCTCCTCTTTTGTTTAATCTTTAAATCCGTTGTTTGGTTGATCTTATCCACTCATTTCATTTGATTTTCTTTAACTTTGCTCATGATACCAAGATGAGACAACCTCATGGTGATTTTGCCACCAACTCTAAGGAATTTCAACTTTGCATGACCTCCATTTCTAAATGGATGTCTGCTAATAGGTCCAAACGGACTGAACATGAAACTGAGGTGGAGAAGCGTATCTCTGGAGCCAGCAGCTCTGGTCCAAAACTTACCTATCACAAAGTTCTAAATCCTGGCCTTCCCACATATTGCATTTGAATATTATTCAAAATGCTTCCACTAGGCCCATGTCCTCCTCACACCATTGTGCACATATCTCAATAATACCTCATGACTGATACTGTCTTCCCATCAAGCAGCAGATGTATTTTTATACTTGGACCCTTGCTGTTCCTAAGTCACTGCTCCCAGCTTTCAATGGTTACGTTTGGCACCCTACACTCCTCCCAGGACCCGTTGCTCTACCACCTAATTGATCTTGAGTTCTCCTTTCAAGTGCTCCTGACTTGGAGGTACATCCTTTTCCTTCTTGGCATAGTCTCTTTGGAACACTCTTTCCATCCATCTGCATGCCACTTCAAATTTATTGTCGACCACTGTGGTATTTATTACTTTTACTTTGCTCTAGTTCTCCTCTTAGCCAGTTAATCCATTATTTTTTACCTCTTAGAATCAGGAAACTGATTTATGATTGTAAGTGCACTGTATAAATGTATATAACATTACATTACATAACATACCATAGTGCCAAACCCCTTTCAGAGGCCACATGCAGAGGCCACATGAGCTCATGGAACACTAGATAACAGCTTCCTTGTAACTACTTGTAAAAGCCAACTTACATTAGGAAAGTGAGGACATACTATACAGTTGTCAATTACCAACTTTGACTTTATTTGTTTTGGTGGATAGTTCACAAGTTAAGTGTTTGCCTCTAACATGGGCCCAGCATTTTACAAGTTCAAATCTATAGGCTGGGCCAACCAAGCCCTTATCCTTCCGAGGTTGAGAAATTGAGTCCATAAAGTTGGTTAATAAAGAAAAACATATTTCTAGAGTTCTTAGAATAGGAGGAATCTGCCACAAACTGCTAATAACACGCATTGGTATTTGCACAAAAGGACATTTTCAGACAAAGTAATATATTAATCCAGATGACCGCTAGGTCCAAATTGTTCCTAGACAGAATGGAGTTTATTTTTTTTAATTTAAGCCCCATGCTAATACACCCTTGGCATGTTTAAATATTCGGTCATATATGGTGACTTAGCACTACCATATCAAGATTTTAATGGTAGTGCTCATAAAAATAACACAGCATAGTCCCAAATGATTTACATAAGGGCAGCATTTAAGTAATGGACTAAAAAGGTTTAAAAGTAACAACATGTGCGTGTTTGTGATTGGAGATGCATAAGAATGTAGGTTGGAAATCCCCACATAACAGTTGAAATTATTAATTCTGGAGCCCCCTATGCAAAAATGAACAGCAGACAGTTTTGGACCAGCCTAGGTGTATCCCTTTATTGATATCAAGTGACATTTTCACACTTCACTTGTGTAGGAATGGGTCGACTTTTAAAGATTTGGCTGAACACAAAACAGGCCCTTAGAGCCTGAACACACAAGGGTGTTTAGGACTATGTATTAGACATTGCATCCAGGGCCCTTTGTTATTGGAAAGGCAGGACATGGAGAGAGTTAAGGATGCTTGGGAGCTCAGGGACAGTGGGAATGGTTTCACTACTTTGGATCTCCTGCTATGCTTTTCATCTGCCACAGGTAACTCCACTGGAAACAAGGTGCCCTGGAAGTTAATGCAAAAGTGGGAGGGGCGTCCACAATGGAGATTTGACCATTTCACCCTAAAGGAGTGCCTGGAAACCACCAATTAACTACTAGGATTTGTATGCAATAATTAGAGTTGGAAATACCCACTCTTTTGGTATGTGTGTTGGAGTTTTCAGGACTAAAATCCTATTTTCATAGGTGTGAAAACAGAGAAGTCAATCAGGGAAAGAGAGCCACCCCTCAATGTCCCTAGGGAACAGAGGAGACACTTGCTGGGAGCGCCAATAGGCTTGTCTGCAGCTAAGGAGCAATGTCCCACGAACCCAGACACCGAGAGGTAGACCGTGTTCTTCAGAAGTTGCCAGCCTCTGAGGGAGGAGAAGGGGAGAGCTCCAGTGGTTCCTAAGAGAAGAGCCCACAGCTTCCCAAAATTGACAAAGTGGCATTCCTGGCAGCTGATGCTGCTCATCAGAAATAAGGTCATTCAAGCCAGCATCCATCAGTCATGCAGCTGTTGAACCACCATCAAGGCATGGTCTAACCAGTGCTTTTTCATGTAAGGACTTCATCCACAACCATCAAGCCCTGCTTCACACCATCAAATTGACGGATCAAACAAGTGAAGTGAACCACTTCAAAGACTTTGCCGGACCACAGTGCAGCATTGAGTACACTCACACACTTAAAACTATGTAGTCAAAATCAAGGTGCTGATCGAGTCCTACAAGCCTCACATCTAGAAGATAGCACTGTATACCCAGGAACCAGTGAGCCCATCGGGCCAAATGCTTGCAGACAATGCAATGAGTAAGTGGCATGGGCATCAAATCCACACTTGATCCCCCAGAAGCACCTGTAAATGAGTCTCAATGCTGTAGAGCCACCTAAGGATTAAGGTAGTAAACTAGTGGGCTTTGTGCCAGTCCCAGACTCACTAAGAACCCAGAACACCAGGGTTTACATTAAGCCTAGGAGACCTGCTAATTTCCCTATCACTTCCTTAACTACAAGAAAAAAGCTACTTTTGACATCCTTCCTGCAATAAAATTGCTAGTAGTCCAGACTTCCTTTTGGATGTATTCAGTCGGTGTATACTGTGTTTTTCTTAGCTGGGGTGCTTTGTTAATGTTTGAGTAGTAGTTATGTTTATAAAAAATCATGTTAATAGTATATGAACTTGCTTGTGCATTCCTCATTTAAGTACTCACCACACTCTGATTGTTTGGATGAATCCTCTGCTAACCTACTTCCCTGGAGATAAAGCATGGCCTTGCCACTGCTATCTAAGGATGAGATGAATCTACTTTTGCAGTTTAAAATGTATGATTGAAGCACCACTGAACAACGTTGAGGCACACATTACCATATAGCAGCCTTTGCTCCCCTTTTTTCTTTTGGCCCGAATAGGATTTAATTAAACTCTGCATTCCATAATGTTCATTTGTAGAAACAAGTCCTTAGATGTGGCTTCTCAGTTGCTGCAATACAGTATCTCGTGGGAAGACTTTTTACATTTCCCACAATCAACTCCAAATGCTCAAAAGTATCAGCAGTCCCTTTATGAAGGCTTCCACAAATGTATTCATTTTAATTGTATTTTTTGCATTATAAAGCGTTCGAAATCCAGGGGCTTCAAGGCACTGGTTACAGAATTAAAACCACAAAAGCTGGTTACATTGAAAAAACAGGAGTCATACATTACATGGTCACAGGAGAGTAGATCACGCTTGGGAGGGGGCCCTGGGAGAATAGCAATGTTGTGAGGTGTTTCCGAAAGGGCCAGTATGATTGTTCTGATCTTAGTGCAGGGGGATAATGCATTCCGGTTCTTGGATGCAATGACAGGGAAGCTCAGTTCGCCAATTCTCTTTAATCTGAATCTTGGCGTTACCAGGCGGTGACAGTGAAGGGAGCAAGTGGGTCTTGAGGAATGAGCTTTTTTGAGTTTTTGGGAAAGAGATATGGGGGCTGTGTTTGAGAGGCATGGGTGGGTGATGGCTAATGTTTTGAAGATAATACGCTTGTATATAGGTAGAGAATGAGCATTTCTTCTGGCAACCGTGATGTGAGCTCACCTCAGAATGTTAAGGGCAGTCCTAAGAGCATTATTCTGAATGTCCTGGAGTTTGTTGATGTTTTGCACCCGCAAATAGGGAATTACAATAGTCCAGTATGGATCCAATGAGCGCCCGGTGAAGGCAAAGCAGCTGTCAGGGGACAGGAAAGGTCTACTAGTGTTGATTAATTTGGTGGTGTAAGCGGCAGAGGATGCGATAGCATTGACTTGCCGCGTTAGAGACAGTGTAGCGTCTAAGTGAACACCCAAGGTCTTTACAACACTGGATACTGGGATAGTGATGCCATTAATGGTGAAGGAGCTGTAAGCTTGGTCAAGCTTGTTGAATAGGGCTTGGGAACCAACCAGGAGATTTTCTGTCTTGTCGTATTTGAAGCAAAGGAGATTAGATGCCATCCAGGCCTGGATGGTTCGATAGACTGTGTGTAGAATGTTAGAGGCAGTGGCATAATTGCCAGATAGAGGGAGGAGGATCTGTGTATCGTCAACATAATTGGTGTACAGAATGCCCAGGTTGTCAAGGAGGTCAAATACTGGTTTAGTAAAGATATTGTAAAGGGTAGGGGAGTCGCAGGAGCCTGGGGAATGCTGCAGGTGACAGGGACAGACGGGAAGGGTCGAGGCAATAACTGCGAAAACTCACATGGATCTGTCGGCCAGGAAGGAGGCGATCCAGGAGATGGCTTCTGGCAAAAAAAGTGCTGCCGATGTGAGGTGCTGTCAGAGTATTTGGTGGTCCACAAGGTCAATGGCTGCAGAACGTTCAAGCCGAAGAAAGAAGGCTGATTTGCCTGCATCTTTGATCTCATCCATATTGTTTTTTAGATCCAGCTATGCAATTTCCGTGCCCGGCCTGAAGACAGATTGAGGTGATCTTAGAATGTTGTTAGCTTCGAGGAATAATTGAATCTGGAGTTAGGCTGCCCAAAATAAACAGTTCCATGAAGGAAGACGTGAGTCAAAGATGACACAGGATTCTGGTAATGACAGGATGGATGCTTATTTATTGCTGAGCCTTCCATATAACTTCACTTAAGGTCTTCAGATACAACTGAGGCAGTTTGGCATCATAAGGGGGAGACTTCAACTTGCACGTCCACTCCTCAGCCACCACAGCTCAGTCACTGGCAGAACATTCACCCTGTTTCCAGGCATAACATTTGTCACAGGGTCAGTTGTCTGACTCAGGTCAAAGAGGGATGGGCATACCTCTCATTTTATGGGTGGGAGGCATACCAGGGTGTACGCCCGAGGCAATCCTACCCCAAAGAGGGAAGGTGGCAGCTGGAAGGGCCCCAGTCCCTGTTCCTTCTCTGATAAGCCAGAGGCTGATTATGCTACCATCTTGGGGGAACACCAAACCCTTGTATCTCCTATGAGTCTCACTAAAGTTTGTGTGATGATAAGCTCAAGGAATGCCTGGCACGTCAGGCCAGGACCCATCTAGCCCCTACATGGTTACTCAAGGGAGACTTTCTACACTATGGTGAGTGTCCCAACCAATGGGCCTTTGTTGTGATCATGACAGTGAGAGAGAAGGGTGTGAGTGAAGGGTCTTGAGGGAGTGAAAGAAGTGTGATTGTGGAGAAGATGGGGTGGAGAAGTAGTGGTGTGGAGGTTGGGATAGTGGTAGAGTAGAAGGTGTGGAGGTGTAGTATTAGCAACGTGGAGGTGGGAGGAGTGACAGTTTAGAGGTGAGAGCAGAAAGAATAGTAGTATGTTGTAAGGAGAGTAGGCGGTAGAGAGGAGAGAGAGTAGAAGTGTATACGATCGGAGGGTGGGGGCGAGTAGTTGGAGGAGGACCATCAGTGGGACAAGAGAAAAAATAATAGGAAGATAGAGAGAAGGAAGAAGGTGGGTAGAATAGGAAGGGATGTGGAGGGTATAGAACAAGGAAAGGAGAGGGACAGCAAGATCCAGGGGAAGGAGTAGAAACGTGCAGTCGTCTAGCGGAGTGCCTAGAGTGATTGGAAGTCACCATCCAACTGGGTTCCCTGGTATGAGCCACTTAGATTGTCCCCAGAAGAAGTCTTGATAGAGAAGGTATTTGCCTTTATGCAATCACTTATAGACATATATCTTTAAGATAGTAGGGGTTACTGATCACTAGTACCAGTCTGGGGTCTAAGGAAGCCTTAAGGAGGGAAGGATTTCCCAACCCTAGGTTATAGAGAGAGCGACGGCTACAGGGCCCACTTCTAAATTGACAATAAAAACTCTTGAACCTCCTCTGGGAGTCCATCTATGACACATTCCACAAGACACTACTCAGACACAAACAGATTCAGCATCATTGAGACATTCTTGCATACCACAGGGAAAGAGAAAGGTTCACATGTTTCCATTTCCCCTGGGAGGAGGAAGGAGTATTTTTATTTATTTATTTATTGGTTATTTTTAAGGTGCTTGGAAATAGGGAAGTAGGAAATACAAGGGACAGAACCAGTGGGCGAAAGTCACAGAACAGAATATCAGTTGCCCGATCCATGACTTTCCCCTGCAGTGTTATTCTGCACTCCGTATTGTCTTTCCAGCCAAGGTCACTCTTTGCACAACCATTACTCCTGCTTTGTTTGTTCACCCGCACTGTGTTTGTACTGCGTGTATGCGTGTTTGCGACAGTCTCGTTATTTGCTGGTTTGACCCCTGCCTCACTAATTTATCATTATAATTGTTTTTTAATAACACACTTAATACCAGAGATCAGTTTCTAAGAGCAAGACTGGGATTCAAACATGTGTTGCTGTGCGTTGTCTTGCTTCCAAGACAAAAGTGTTGCCCATAAGCTATCCTCCCAGTCTACATTAAAACTATCTCTTCCGGATGGGTGCTTGCAGATGCCTACAATGGACTATGACCGGCAGAGTAACGCAACAATGCATCCTCTCCCCAGTCACCTTTACCCTATACATGATGAAACTGGGGCACTCCTTACAAACCAAACATTAAGATCCACAAGTACACACATTATCCTAAGTTTTCCTTGAAGCTTAAGTGCATTGATGGAATACATCAGCTGAAATACTCACCCACCCTCCATCCAGCATGGATGTTCATTGCCTACCTGAACCTCAACCTAGGAAAGCCAAACATTCATCCATCTCAGAAGTGACACCAAATGTACACATGTCCAAACCTGGTGGACAGAGGTGGATAACAATTAACAGCTGCTCCCTACAAATCACTACAGCACAAAGTCCCTTAGTTTCACCACTCCTTCGCGACACATATTATAAAGTAGATGCAAAAAACCTGGCACCAGTTATGACTACTCTGTAGACTTAAGCCCTTCATAATGAACTCAGACTTCAGAAACGTCAATCTAGCCCTTATGTTTTCCCACCTGGATAGTGGTATTACCATCCTTTGAGATTTACTAGGCCACCACGCTAGCCCCAATAAATGCTATACAGCACACTGCATCCTTCCCAATTTTGGGGCTGAAGATATTTGATCGACATCACCCCTTCAATCAAGGAACTCCATTGTTTACCTCTGCAGGCTTGCGTGCCCATCAAGACGCCTGCAACCCCGACTGAGCAATTGTGTGCAAGACTCTGCTTCTATTATCACTTTGTTCGGGCTATCCCATCACTTTTATGCTGATGATTCACAACTATTACTTTCCTTCTCTGCATTAAACCCCGCTTTTCATAACACCATTACTTCTTGTCACCTCGCTATCCAGTCCTGGATGTCTGCTCAATTTCTTCATCTTAATCCATCCAAATGCGGAGGTTCTTTTCTTTCCCGCCACTACTATTCCTCCTCCATCACCTCCTATTTCTATTTTCTTCCCCCCTAATGCCCTACCCATTTCTTCTTCTGCCTGCAATTTTGGCATTCTTATTGATTCTTCTATTACTCACCCTTTCTTTCATTTCACTCGACTAAGCTTCTTGTATCTTCTCTTGTCTCTTCTATTGCTCAAGTTTTCTTCTTGGCCTTCCAGCTACTCATGTGGCCCCTCTCCTTTCCGTCTACAATTCTTCTATTCGTCTTCTTTTCTCCTTACTTCACCTGACTCTATCTCTCCAGCTCTGACTTCTGGCACCCTTTACATTATTGCTTGCTCTTCAATTTCCTCTGGGCCTCATTATAAGTTTTCCGGTCCGGGAACTACGGTACCGGTAAGCATGCTGGTACCGTAATTCCCAGACCGGCAAACTACGAGTTCTGCTCATGGGTGGCATTGTGGCCGCCAGGTTTCTAACGGAGCCGGTGTATCCGGCTTCCCCATTCCCATTGAGCCCTATGGGGAAGAATTCTTACCGGCTCCCAGGAATGGACAAATACCAGTTCCGGCAAGACTGTAAGGACCCGGTAATTACCCATTTCTGGGCATCAAAAAAAAATAAATACTGGCGTTAGCCGTGCCTCTATTACAGGCACGGTTACCGCCAGCCTCGTAATGAGGCCCTTTGTCTTGTCATCAAATCTCTCCACAATCGTGCTCCTCTATATCTTTCTTCACTTTTATTATTCTATTCTCCTACATGTTCTTTACGTTCTGAATCTTTGGTTATTCTTACTGTTCCTCGCCCCCTCTGTGCATGTCTCATTGACTATCTTCCTAAAATTTGTGCAGCCTTTTTCTTATTCATTTTTCAATTTTGCACCATTTTTATTAGTGTGTTAGGCGCTTTGGCGTAAAGCGCTTTAGAAATACAAATAAAATACAAATATGCATGCAGCATATAACATGCAATTTGAAAGTTATGGCTGTGTCATGTGAGTGGTGAAGCTGCTTGGGAGAGGATGCACCAGAAGTTGTCTAATAGTATGTACCTACCTGCTGTCTTCATTTCCTTTGACCACAACTGACTGAAAATTAAAGTACTGATTTTGTACTCTTGTAACTACAGTGTATTTTTAGGAAATCAATGGCAATATTTTAGGGTTAGCTCACTGTGTTATCGGGACATAACCATGGAACTTGAAGAGAGCTCAAGAACCATATGGCAGCAGATTGCCCTTATAATCTCTCTATAGGGAAAGAGAGGAAAAGGGTTCTCGCCTAAATTCACAGCAATCGCTAAGTGCAACATTACATACTCTCACAGTTCCCCAAAGTGCCACAACACCTTGGACATTCTAACACATTCTTCTAAGTGCAGTGTTTTGGCAGAACCAAGGGCATGTGTGAATAAACAGAAGGATAAGAGCAGGTGGTGATGAATTAGGAGTGACAGGGTTCTACCGGAGCTCCCCACCTGTACCACCATGCCAGATTGTCACCATATGTTGTTCCATCAGGCATCCACTGGCGAGAGCAGGGGCAAACCGGGAATGAGCTGAGGTTTCTGTTGGAAGGGTCATAAGAAAGTTTGTTTTGGAGGAATTCAGGGCATTAATTGTGGAGGGCGCAGCAGGTGATGCATAAGGCTTTGAAACAGCCTTGTTGGCTAATTGTAAGCCAGTCGAGCACTCTGAGTGCAGGAGTTATGAGTCCTCTTGTGGAGAGGGCCATGAAAATAAAGCCTTGCTGCAGAGTCCTGGATCTATTGGAGCTTTCTGAGCTGGAAGTTAGAGGCACTGAGGTAGAAGGAGTTGGCATAATGTAGGTGAGAGAGGATGATGGCCAGAATTGCTGAGATTCTGTGGCGTAGGAGAGATAGGGGAAGATTCACCTGAGAATACCGAGCTGAAAGTGGCATGCTCTGTAGAAGACGCTAATGTGGCGTGAGAGAGTGAGGTCGAAGCTGAGGGTGCATCCTAGTTCCTTTACTGAGATGGATGCTGCAGGAGGGAGGCCTAAGGAGGCTGGCCAGGGGGTGACTTGGGTGACGAGTGCAGTCTTGTCGCAAAATAGGATTTCAGTTTTGACAGTATTGAGGAGGAGGTGGTTGGCAGTCATCCGGTGGTCGATATCTGAGCGGTAGGATGCGATGTCTGGGTAGGGAGAGGCCGGGGAATTGGGAGTCTTGAAATGATGTAGGTGTTATTGGCACAGATGTAGCAGGTAAGGTTGTGGGAGTGGAGGAGTGCATGAATGGGGCTAAGTTAGAGGTTCAAGTGGAGGGGGGAGAGGGATGCTCCCTGTAGGAGCCTGTGGTGAGTGGCGGGTGGAGAGAAAGGTGGGAGGATGGTGATTTGTGAGCAGTTAGAGTGGAATGAGTAGATCCATCTTAGTGAAGCGTCCCTGATGCCTAGAGAGTGGAGTCTGTCTGTGAGAGTGACATGGACAATTGTGTCAAATGCTGCCGAGAGGTCAAGGAGGATGAGGGCAGTACATCCTTATGAGTCTGCTGTTCTTTTTATGTCATTCCAGATAGAGACAAAGGAGAATTCGGTTCCATGGAGTGGTCTGAAGCCAGATAGGGCAGGGTCGAGGAGGCCATAGGATTCTGTGAAGAGTTTTGAGTATGCTATGCGATCTAGGAGTTTGCAGTGAAATGGTTGTTGGAGATTGGGTGGTAGTTTGAGGGAGGTAGGGGGTTGACGGAGGACATTTATGAGTTGAGGTTTGACGTGAGATGTTTTGAAACCTTCCAGGAAAACACCTGTTAGTGAATGGTTAATTATTGATCTGGTGATGCTGGCTGTGCAGGTACAGGAGGGGATGTTTTTTAGGAGTGCAAGGGGGGAGGAGCAAGGGTCTCCAGGGGATCCTGCATGGTAGTTATTGGAAAGTAGCTTCAGGACTTCTGGGTGGGATTATATTGCAACCGTTATGCCAATATTTTTGCCTTGCTGTGTGTGGCTCTGTAAGAATGGGGCTAGGGGGGCAATGTTATTGTGAGAGGAGGCAGATGGGCACAGGTCAGAAGTGCCTGGTGCCTGTATGCCAATATGCATTCTATTGGCAGAGTGTTACCCGTAAACCAAGATCTACAGCGCTTTGGGTCTGGCTAGCTGCTGATGTGTGTGTGATAGGCCTAAAGAGGAGCATGTTATTGTGGTTAATATTAGCGTTGATGTGCTAATTTGTAGGCCTGTGGCGGCAGTCCGTTTGGTGTGTATATGGGGGAGGGGTGGTGTGTGTGTGTGGGGGGGGTTATGGTGCTAGGATATCTTTGCAATTATGAAACATGATCAGGGCTCTGATCATGTTTCATAGTCTACCGCAGCAGGGGGATTTTCTCCGTTACTCCACTGGGTGGCAGACACCCACCCCTTAGCGCAGGACACCAATGGTTGATATTATAAGACCCCCTTGTACATATACATTATCTTTGCAATTAGCCTGGGCAGGAGATGGGGGAGTAAGCCTTAGAAGGCAAAACAACCTGCACTCCAACCCCAGGCCATTTGCAGACACAGCCTATTTCTCTAGCTCACATTGCTGCCTGGCAATCTCCTCTCTTGCCCGGCCTCAAATATTTACATTGTATCCCATGAGGAACAAAGACAAGCATCTGCGTGCTGGAAGATGAGGGAAAGGGTCAGTTTGGAAGCTCTTTTACATTATAACTACAACCCTTTGGTTGAAAGGGCTGCTGTCCATTTGAGGGCTGCCGTCACCCATTTCACCTTCCTGAGCATGTTGGTTGGTAGGCTGAATGCCCTCAAACCTCACTCTAACATGCTCTGGTGCTGTGGCCTGCTGGGACTTTGCCCACTCAGGAACTGAAGGTGTTCATCAGGGCAGGGGGTACAATCCGGTACTATCACTGTTAATTTCTGGTAACCTCCGATGCCTAACCTGTTTTTTTGGGGGGGCTTTTATATAGTTGGTGAGAACTAGCCTTTGTTTTCCACCTAAAGGGTTTATTTATCTGCATCAGCCTGCTGTAAGTTTAAGGGACTAGTGATTCTCCATTTTATTTTGGGTCGACTGTAGACTATGCTATGACTACCCTTTTCATTGTATTTTAAACATGGTTCAGGGTCATATGATGTAATTGGGGCATTGTGAGCCCGTGCACAGAGAAGAGAGGTTTACAAATGGGTTTCTTGGGGAAATTACTTCAGCAGTATTGTGTAAAATGTGTGTCGTCTGCAGTGTAAAAAACAAAATAAAATCTTCGGTTGAGGCGGGTGGTGTTCAGAACCAACTTCCCTCCTAAACTTCTGTCTGCGTTCCTCTCTATTCAAACTATGCATTTCCTACTTGGCATTCACTCTCAAGCTTACTAAGTATATGGATGCAAAAAGATTTGGGCACGTCAAAAGGGTGAAACATGAGAACTTGTTTCTCTTACATCTTCCCTAAACATTTGAAGGTTTATCTTCATCAGTTATATACAGCTGTAATTCTTGAACCCCTTGATGTACAAAGCAAGTGTGTCTCCAATGGTGCCATGTAGAGAATTAATGAGTGGATATTGGGCAGTTGTGGATGCCAAAACCAGTGTAGGTTGTCCAGATGGCTTATGTTTTTAAGCAGTTCTCATAATAGATTGGGCAAATGTTTTCTGAAGGGCATGTTGATTTTGCGAGGTTTAGGAATTAATCTAAGATGGCCTCCCGCTCCTAAGGATAGGGTGACCTGTTACCACCTTTCAGCTCAAACACCAAAAACATCTCCTGTGGAGTTCCACAACGATCTAGCCTCTTCCGCCTACTCTTCAACATCTACATGCCCCTCTTGACGAAAATCATTCAAATCCACGTAGTGACCGCCTGCAACTACACTGATGACACACAACTGATTATGAAGATAACCACGACTCAAGAACCAAACAACAGCCTCAACAACTGTCTACCAGACATCTATTACTGGATAACAATAAACAATCTCAAATTGAACCCAGCAAAAGCGGAAATAATGGTCCCATCCCCAGAAAGCAACGGAACTGACCCTTAAATGGACTGGCGGCCATGCATGGGAACCCAACTGGAACCCTCTCATTTGTGAAATTACTCATGGACAACTGACTATCGCTGGAACTGCAAGTTAATGCAATAACAAAAAAGTATTTCTATCACCTCAGACTCCTCAGGGTCTGCTCCCATACCTCTCTTTTCCACACAGAACCCTTACAATCGTATTGCTGATATTAACAAGAATCGCCTATGCTAACAGTCTTTACCTAGGAATGCCAGAAAGACTCACCAAAAAACTTCAATGCATAGAGAACACTGCAGCTAAAATTCTCCTGAGATTAAACAGAAGGGACCACATCACTCCAGCTCTGATAAGCCTACATTGGCTACCAGTAAAAAAGCACATTAATTTGAAGGCCCTCTGCATTGCCAATACATCCTTGCACAGACAAGGAGCCCAATTCCTCCCTGCCAAGATCAGCTGCTACCAACCAAGAAGGGACCTAAAATCAACTAACGACTTACAAATGGAGACAAAACACTAAAAAAAGACAAGTTTCGGAGGAAAAGCATTCTCATGCCTAATTGCTAACCTATGGAACACAATGCCCAAGGACATTAGAACCACAGAAGAGCACTGCACCTTCAGAAAATGACTAAAAACATGGTAATGGACTAGAATGAACTTTGTAAAGTGCAACATTCGCCTCAGGGCATCTTGGCGCTCCCTACAGAGCTGCGAGAGAAATAACCTAGAAAAGGAATGTTTTCAGAGCTTTGTGAAAAGCCAAATGAATAGAGGTAGCTCTGAGAGAAAGGAGTAGAGAGTTCCAGAGACTTGCTGCATCCAGTGAGAAAGAGCAGCCACCAATGTGGCTGTACCTGACCGGTGGAACAGTCAGCAAACAAGCTTAGCTGACCGCAGAGCTCGGCTCAGGATGTAGGCTGAAATTTCACCATGAGGTATTCCGTCCCTGGCCATAAAAAGCTCGGTGAACCAGGCAAAGGATCTTGAATTGAATACGTTTGGCCACCCGCACTCAATGGAGTTTGCAGAGGACAGGGGAAATGTGACAACCACGAGGAGTAGACATCAGCAGCCACGCAGCAGCATTCTGGAGGACTTGCAGGCTTTGAGGTATGTAGCAGGTTGGCCTAAATACAGAGAGTTGCAATAGTCCAATAAGGACATAACCAGAGCAGAGATGACAAAGACACAGAGATGCTCCAGGTTATAGTCAATGACCCGACGCAAAAGCCTCCACTGAAAATGTCCCTGCTGGCACACAGAGCTAACTTGTGCCTCCATTGACAAGGATGCCGTGAGTTTAACCCTAAGGTCCTTGACCATTGCGACTGGCTGAGGAAAGGGGCCAGAGAGGCAGGCCAGAAAGCCGGCATCTAAAAAGAAGCTGCTTCGGGGAGGCCATCACCAAAACCTTGGTCATATCACCATTCAGCTTAAGCCAGTTAGAATTCATCCATTCCCCCACAGCCTCCAGATAGGCATGAAATCTGGCAGCTGACTCACGGCTGGAAAGATCCAGACGAACCAGTATCTGCGTGTCTTCAGCGTAGGAATAAGTGGCAGCCTAGCAGGACTCTCTGATCGATGGAGTCAAAGGCGGCTGACAGGTCCAATAAAATCAGAGCACTGACGTCACCCCATCATGAGTCCACGCCAAGTTAACCATGACAGAGACCAGGAAACTCTCGGTCATACACCCTGGGTGAAACCCCGACTATGAAGGGTGAAAGAAAGTGTATACCTGAAGAAAAGTGTAAAGTAGAGATTCAAGAGGAGTCATAGGAAAAGGTAAAAGAGAGATAGGACGGAAATGATAAGAGATCATTGGATCCATCAAGGGTTTCTTTAATAGTGGGATCACAGTGGCCAGTTTAACGGAGGCCGTGATCACTCCCACAAAAAAGGTTGTGCTAACTGCTTCTGTCAGCAGATGAGCAACTTGAGGAAGTATATCCTTAATAAAATGAAGAGCAATAGGATCAAGAGGGGATGATGACCGAAGCTTAATAACAGCAGTGGTCTCTTCCAAAACAGAGAAAGTAGTCAACACAGACCAAGAGGCGGTACGCAGAGAAGCATATGACCCAATATCAGCCTCAAAAGGAAGGTGAGTAGCAGCAATATTTGACAGAACCACACTGATTTTATACATATTCAACTGCCAATGACCAACATAAAAGGACAATGGCAGCAAAGCATAGAGGACCAAAAGAAACACACAAAGGTACAATGTCACAGATAAAAGAGCAACAGCGCCAAAATCAAGGTGGAACATACCAAGTGTAGCCTCCCCCACATCAGACACTTTCAGGGAAAGACACCCCACGTGCACCATTTATGCATTCAGGAAAGACCAGCCATGTACACATTCAATTGAAGAATTAGACTAACCATGTGTCACCCAGATAATAAGGGTAGCTCAGTCGCGCATCACTTCCTCAGGTTTTATGGAAACCAGCCATGTGTCCATTTAGCAGCCAACCTCACAACAAGCCAAAGCACAATTATTCAGAATAATCCCTGCCGAGTACCTGGAGCAACCTATCCATTACACACAGAGGACTCAGTGGGGGAAGTTAGCCTCTATGCTCGGAGAGGTTACAGGGCTGGCCAATGGACCACAACCACGATGTGTTGGAGGGTACCACTGAGTAGCAACCAGATCTGCGCTGAAGACATACTTTTGAGGCCCTATCGAGATTAACCAGTGTACTAACCAATCTCTCCCGTCAACATTACCCATGCCACTATACACGACTATGGGCTAGCCATACTACACAGACACACTTAGCATTAATTAACTCTCGCACTCAACAACTTTGGACATAACCTTAGATGGAACATACCAGTGCACATAATCCATAAAACAATCTACACTAAACAAACGTACACCAACAGCATTCCATCAAACTTCTAACAAACAACTGCAACACTAGTTCCCCCTTATGGACAAAACAAACCAATGCATATGATTGACATCCACCCTGATGGCATATGGCCTACACACCCAACATAAACACTAGTACACATCCGAGGTACTCATTCTTACCCTTACGGTTACAACAAGCCGGGCCGCACAACCAACCCACACCTTAGACAACACACACAGACACCAGTTTCTCCTCGTTCTGAACCTACGCTATCATCCTATATGCACTAACACAGCCCACTCTCTTTTCTTGTAGAACTGGAGACTGCCCCACAGTGGTAGCGCTGCACAATATACATCGACATAACATAACGTGTGTGAAGCCATCTGAAGTATTCATATTTAGTTTATTTGTAAAGCGCACCAGGCCCGAGGGCTTCCGGGCGCATACCTTAGTTACAACATGGTAAAAGGAGAACAGTACAATACATTTACAGTATAAATTACAGTTCTATACATAAGGCACAAAGCAGGATAAGCAAAACTAATCAGGAAGCTATGTACATAAAGTGAGGCTGATGGTTATTGCATGGAAAGAAGTTGGCCAGTAGTGCGGGGTGAGTCATGGGTAGATAGTCAAGCTTTGGTCAGGTTTTTGAATCTGTGAAAGGAGGGTCCCACTCTTAGCAAATTAGGGAGTGAGTTTCAAAGTTTAGCCGCCAGGACTGGGAAACTGGTGCCGCCTGATCTTTGCTGGTTGTATCGTGGTATAGCAAGGCAGTTGGTCTGGGCAATTCTGCGGGGTCTCTTGGAGTTTAGTAAGGTGAATCTGTTAGCTAGGTAGCAAGGTGCCTGGCTGGCGAGGCATTTGTGGGTGAAAGCAAGTGTTTTTAGGGAAATTCGTTAAGAGACTGAGAGCCAGCGAATATTGCGTCTGGTTTCTGAAATGTTTTGGTTCCTTGGGATGTTAAGAGCTGCTCTTATGGCATTATTTTGGATAATTTGTAACTTGTTTAGGTTACATTGGTTAGTGCCTAAGTTGAGGGCATTGCAATAATCAATTTTCGACAACACAAGAGTCCTGGCAAGTGTAATGCAGTTGGATGGTGATAAAAAAGGGCGGCTAGCTGTGATAAGCTTACAAGTGAAAGCAGCTGCAGAAGCGACTGCATTAGTTTGTCTGGCCAAGGATAGAGTGGAATCGATGTAAATCCCTAGGGTTTTGGTGTCTTTGGAGCCCTTGATGGTATTGCCATCTATGGTGAAGGATTTTAATGCGGGATCTAATTTGGTAAGTTTTCCGGAGGAGCCGAGGATGAGGATCTCTGTCTTTTTGTCATTCAGATAAAGTCCATGCTGTGCCATCCAGGCTTGGATGACTTGGTAGATGGCATTTACAGAGAGAGAGTTGGCTGTGAAATCTCCTGTGATAGGGATGAGTATCTGGGTGTCATCAGCATAGTTAGTGTAGGTGACACCCAGATAGTCCAAGATATCGAATAGAGGTTTTGTAAACACGCTGTACAGAGTGGGAGAGACGCAAGATCCTTGTGGTACTCCGCAGGTGAGGGTGAGGCTGCTGCTAGGGGAGAAAAGACACGCATTGATCTATTGTCCAGGAATGAGCTGATCCAAGCTGTTGCTTTGTCTGAGAAGTGTGCTGCTTGTTTAAGGTGTCTGCACAGTATTTGGTGGTTTACGAAATCAAATGTCGCACAGAGGTCTAGGAGGAGTAGTAGTGCAAGTTTACCCTTGTCACGTAAATCTTCGATCTGGGTCTTAAGGTCGATAAGGGCCGTTTCAGTGCTGTGACGGGGTTGAAACCCAGATTGCCTTAGTCCCAGGAGTTTGTTGGATTCAAGATATTGTTGAATCTGTAAATAGGCAGCTCGATCCACGATTTTTAGTAGAAACGGTGATGGGCCTGTAATTGGTAGGAATGTTGGGGTCCAGGGTAGGTTTTTTTAGGAGCGGGATAACCCAGGCGTCCTTAAGGTTATCTGGTACAATCCCAGTACTGAAAGATGAGTTAATGAATGGAGCTAGAAAGGCGGCCTCCTTGATGACTGGCGCAAGGCACAGGTCCCCAATTGGAGGGCTATTGATAATATTTTCCACTTCAGGAACGGAAAGAGGAGTGAAGCTGAAGGGAATCAATGATTCCGGGATAGGATTATTTATTGTTGGTTGAGAGTTCGGTTGTGGGTTAAGTTGTAGACTAGTTTGTCATTAATTTTGGCTTGGAGGGAGGCTATCTTGCCAAGTAGAGCGTTTTGAATATTGGTGCATCAAGTGCTATCTTTGGTGCAGGTTTCGGGTGCAGAGACAGGGGTTTCCAGTTCTTTTCAAATTCGGAACTGTTCTTTCGTATTGGATTTGGCTTGTTCGATGTGTTTATTATAGTTTCTTTTTTTGCCTTGAGTATGGCTTCCTTGTAGTTTAACGTTGCTAGAGTGATGCTGGCTTCATTAGCTTCCGTGGGGTTGCTTTTCCAATGTGATTCAGAGATTAGTTTTTCTTTACGTAGGGTTCTGAGTTGAGGTGTGAACCAAGAGTTAAGGTGAGTTCGAGGTTTGGGTCTTCTTAGTTTAGATGTGGCAATAAGGTCAAGGGCTTTAAACATAGAATGGTTGTAAATGTCAACCAAAGCAGTAGGATCGGTACATGAGAGAGCCTGTTCATTGAGGGCTGGAAGGATGAGAGGGAGAAGTTTATCAAAAGTTATGTTGCGCTTGTTTCTAGTGGGAATAGTAGGTGCAACATCTGGGGTGGAACTAGAAGTTTTGGCGAAGAAGTTAAAAGTGATGAACTGATGGTCAGTCCAGGCACATGGTTGGTTAGATTCAACATTGATTTCGCAGTTATGCACGTCTATCCAGTCAAGGGTTCTCCCCTTGGTGTGTGTAGTATTGTTAATATGCTGAGTGAAGCCTGAGTTAGTGAGCATAATGTCAATCAGCAGGACAGCCGAGTCATTAGGGTTGGTGAGGCCCAGGTTGAAATCGCCTAGTACGATTATTTTGGAGCTGATTTTAGTATTGTTTACCAGGATGTTGGATAGGTCTTCAGAGAAGGTGGATAAAGGCCCAGGGGGCCTATATAGTAAGTGGAGTGTGATGGTAAGGTTTGGAGTAAGGGCAAGTTTGGCTGTAAGCGCTTACATCGAGGAGATCTGTTGCACCGATGAGAGATGGAGGTTCAGGGAGTTTTTATAGATGATGGCAATGCCACCACCTTTGGCTTGATTGGTGTTACGGTCATGCCTGATGATTTATAATCGGTGGGAATGGCTAGCGAGAGTAGAGGCCCAGAGGCAGCATGGAGCCACGTTTCAGTGACAGCCAAGAAGTCGAGGTTGTGAGTTAGGATGATATCGGCAACATCAAGTGCGTGGGCTGTAAGGGATCTGGCATTCATTAATGCCTCTTTGATCATATTTGTAGTGGTATTGTCGACTTGGGGTGTGGGTGTGTATGGAAGGGAAGCAGTCCTAGCGGTAAGCTGATAGTGTTTATACTGACGAAAAGGGTGTCATGTGGTGATGAGAAGCATGGGATAGTCTGGAGCCAAGTCTGGTGTTTCTCATAGAGAGTGAGCATGGTTGGTTCGAAGTGGGTCTAGTGGCATAAGGCAGGGTTGTTAAGGTATGGATTGGTGGTCATGATTATCTTATTGTAATGAAGAGAGATGGGCAACGGGGCAGTACTAAGGTTGTGCAAGGAGGCTGTGTGGATGGTGAGATAGAGTATGGAAGCAATAGCTAGTGCAAATAGCTTGGGGAGAGGACGTTTGAGGGAGTGATTGACTGCCTGAGGCTGGGGCATAATGGCAGCTCGCATAAAAGGGTGAATGCGGCTGCTATAGTATGACAATGATTGCAATTTCGAGTGAATGGGCAGTGGATGCAGTTGGGCTGAGGAGAATTCCACCGAGCAGTCGCAGCAGGGTGGGCTAGTGGGGATTCAGTAGTGTTCCTCGAATGCAGTATCAGCTCGATAGGCTCATTGTACAATTCGCAAATGTGTATGTCTAAGTATACAAAATAAACGTTTCGCTAAATACATACTAAAAGGTAGGCCTGGCAGGGTGTGCACATAGGAATATGGTGACAGGACTTGAGTGCAGCGTCAGCTGGATAATCTGGACTACATTTCATTAAATACAGGCTGTGGGGCAGGGCCGGGCACATGGGTGTACAGTAGCGGGCTCAGTGCAATAACAGCAGAATAAGTAAGACAAGCATATGGCTACATGCGCACTACAGACAGGCCTGGCAGGGTGTGCACATAGGAATACAGTAACGAATTTCCGGTGCAGAGTCAACTGGGTAGGCTAAAAAATGGCGATCGCCCCGGATGAGAGCTGTGGGGAGGACCATATGCAGAAGGTGCTAAGTGAAGTTACCCTTTCAGTGGCACGGGGTTTGCATTAAGTACTGAGTTGCGTTGTGGTGGATCTGGTGATGCGGAGCACAGGTGCTAATACGTTATATAGCACAGCATGCAAGCGCAGCATAGTAATAGGTGGTAAGCATAAATGGAGTACTGTATAGCCGGTTGTGTAACGAGTCAGAGAAAGGTGCTGCTGGGTAGGTAGCACGGAGGTGGGTCTAGGCTAGGACAGGTGTGCAAGCCGCGCACGCTTAGTCGAGAGATGGGAAGGGGAAGTAGGAGGTAAACCGTCCCTCCGAGAGAAATCGCTGTTTCAGATGTGAGTGGATAGAAAGTCTTAAGCATGAAACAATGCTGTGAATACTACGGGGGTACATGTGTACATTAAAAGTACATAAGGACCTCACCGTGTGAGAGTTCATAAAGTCAGAGGAGGTTCCAGCTGATGTGGGTGTAGCGAGGTGAAAAAAAGGCAGAGCTCAGGAGCAGACCGCAGCAGGGCACGCTCGGTCAGCTCAGTCAGCAGCCTTATTCTCGGCCTTCTTCCGTAGGCCGGCGCTCGCCTGCCGGCGATTCGGGATTGGCTATAAAGGTGCAGCCAGTCGGGTTATAGCCTCTCACAGTGGACTCAGAGACACGTTGAAGAAAGGATACATATTAGCACATGCAAATCGTTATTGACCTTCTCTCAGCCAATCAGAATGCTCAGAATGCAGTCAATAACTATGGGTATTAATTGCATTCTGAATATTCTGACTTCGAAATCATACAGGGAAATAATGCAATTTCCATAATAGATGTCTTTCAGCAAGACACTTTCTCTGTAAGAGAACTTTTTTTTCACTTCAGCATCCTATTTAGCACATCAAAGAGCTTGCTAAAGCATGGTAAAATGCTTTCTCTTTCTTGTAGTGAAACAATTTAATTTTAAACAACCCCTAATGCATGCTCATGTTAAACCCGCTCCAGTTCACCCAAGTTTGCAATTTAAATTCTTAATGTATGATGACAAGCCTGTGACTTAAATACTACAACATTAAACCACATTTAATTTACTTCCTCAGTTTGACAATTTACTTTTATTATGCTTCAACTGACGTTTTTCTTTCAGCATCAAATCTCCAAAGCATGTATTGCTACTACCATTATGTGCTAATAACATTTTAGAACTTGAGGATATTGCTTAGGATAATTACCCTTCCCCAACTTATTGGGCTCGGCTTTGGCTCCAGTAATAATTTAGTGGCAGGTCATTATCAGCGATAATGACTCCTTCCCAGAGTCTATAAGACTCTATAGATAAACAGATGCAATTTACATGATCAGAAAGACTGACTGCTCTCATAAATCAGAGGAAAGGCTGGCAGGGAATCTCTGAAATGGGTTTATAGATATTCAAGACTGGGACAAAGGGAGCAAAATCATGGGGTTAGCTATTGGACAAAGGAAAGCAGAAGACATCAAGGAAGGGCAGAACAGTCAGGAATCAAAAGAAAGCAACGTTATAACGCACACTGGTACTAACTGTAGGGCCTAATACCTTGGGAAACAAACTACAACCTGGATTACAGATATAAAAGTAATTATACTAGACATTGAAAGCAAAACTCTCCTGGAGCCAGTGTATTTGTAACAGCCATGGGAAAAAAAGCTATAGGGTATTCGTAATAGGCAAGGGAAGTTAGAATTATTTTCCAATACATAGAAACTGGAATTTAAAATGGTGGTGCAGGCTAGCCAAGGGAACACATGGATCAGCACCACACAAGGAAATCCCAACCAAAAACAACATTTGTTATCTAGCGTCTGCACAGCTAGTACTAACAATTGGTGAGTTACGTCATCTTTATTTTTGTATATTCCAGTTAACTCTGAATGTGGAGTCTGGTTTCATTAAGGCCACACGTGGTTACCTAGAAGTATGCCTCATATCAAAGGCCAGAACATTGTTGAGAGCGGCAAGTCAGAATTCAAATGTAAACTAACTGCTCTAAAAGTAACCATGTGAAATAATGAAAACACAGGTGCATCCTGATTACCTCCAATAGTTGAAATTTCGAGGCTGGAGCGTCCCGAAATGGAACCCAACATTTCTCGAGGATATGCAAACTCTTCCAGAAGTACGCGGCTAAGCACTGTGTCACTCGATGTGCCACCGTAGTACATTTCTGAAGCTGGAATAGGCCGCGCACCGACCTGCAATGCACAAGTACTAAGTAATGGTGCCCTCACAGAATAAAAAAGTGATCTGTCGCGTGCATTCCACCGGACTCTCGCCCCTAACCATAGTTCAACAAAACCCAACAGGATGGACCAGCGGAAGAGAGGGATTATTCATATCAATGTGCGTTGTCTTTTTATAAAATACAGACTACTGATTTGTTAAACAAAATAAGACTTTCAGTTTTAATAAGAAACACACATTTTAAAATGCATAAAAATACATAAAAAACATACATTTTGTATCAATTTTATCTTGTACTCCTGTACTTATACCAGGACTAAATACAAAGATGAAACACAGCTCCCTGTATTTTTATTCTACCATTCATTCACTTTCATACTGATTTTCATTCATACTATCTCCTTCTAGCACAAATAGGCTAGATATTGCTGTTTACACAATTTCATGTGGTTTAGATCTATTGTCTCTTCAAAACATCTGTGGAAGTTTAATCTCACAGAGTTAAAGCGTCTACATATGCTTCAGTTGTCTCTGGACTATAATGTCAGTCCTTCAATACAGCAACCTTCTTCAGGACGAAGAGGACAGGAACCTGTTTATGTCCTGTCTCGTGGGTATGGGAAGCCGTGATACCTTCACTTAGTATTTGGCGAAGGTAGGTCAGATATACGTATTTAATCCATGATCCCACAAACGGGATTTCGGGCAAGCACGGAGGTGAGCGGCATGACTGCCAAACACAAAACCTCTGATGTCGGCATCCTGACCCACACTTCACCAATACGTCTTGTGCTCGTCTGGTGGTACATAGGCACCCTGCATCTCAAAACAGGCACTGTATGCAGCAAACGAAAAAACCCCAACTACGGATGGAGATGAACCAAATCCATTCCATGGATAAAGAGTGGACTCAAAAAAGGGGTGTAAGTAATGATAGAAGTTTATGCTTAATATTACATGTACCACACTGATTCATACAACCCTATATTGAATATGCACTGGGAGTGACCGTCTTGCTTGTCCAGAACTGGATCCTGCTCAAATGCACTCAGTTTCAAAAGTTATTCCATTGAACTTGTTCATTCAAACCGAGCTAGGATGCATTGGTCAATAAAACCAACCATTGCTCTTTGTAAAAATGTTTCTTGGCCTCTGCCTCACTGTTGTGGGTTTTCTCCAATTGCCATAATACTATCCATTTTGAAGTCTCATTTTTGTGCTTCATCATCAAAAAGTGATTGACCAATGGGGCTGTCAGGACCTTTCTCTAAATGCAACTTCTGTGCTCGCTAATTCTTTGTTTTACCTTGCGTTCCGTCATACCTATATAAAGTTTAGGACAAGGGCACCAAATTGCATAGATGACATTGGTTGAATTTTAATTGGTGAAGCGAGTCTGTGCCCTTGGTCTCGTGAGACCTAAGTCAACTTCCTTGGTGCGACTGGTGAATTTGCAATTGACACATTGGCCAGATAGTGAGTGACCAGTCAGCTTTGACGCACCCCACAGCTCAGTGACGCTTTTCTGTAGGTCAGTCCTTTGTGAAATGTCGTTCTTCGTGAGCAGTTCTTTGAGGTTCTGGGCCCTTTTGAAAGCGCATAATGGCGCAGATAATGGGCATTTAACGTTGTCATTGAATGTGGCCTTCACATTCAAGAATGTGCCAATTCCTTTTAATGATCTTAGTGATCTCATTGGATTGGGAAGTAAAAGTACTCACAAACACTATCTCTGTGTTAGAAGTTGTTTTGGTCTTGTACTCTAATAGAGCCTCTCGTTTGTTTAGCCATGCATCACCTTAAGAAATACTTGTGAAGATTAGCCATTCGTCACATTTAGGAAGAATTGTGAAGACTAGCAATGCATTGTTTCCTGATAGAATTGTGAAGATTAGACCTACGTCACATTTAGAAATATTGTGAAGATTAGCCATGCGTCAGATTCAGAAGGAATTGTGAAGATTAGCCATGCATCACATTTGGGAAGAATTGTGAAGATTAGACCAACGTCAGATTGAGAAAGAATTGTGAAGACTAGCCATGCGTCACATTTAGGAAGAATTGTGAAGACTAGTAATGCGTTGTTACCTGATAGAATTGTGAAGATTAGACCTACGTCACATTTAGAAAGAATTGTGAAGATTAGCAATGCGTCACATTTGGGAAGAATTGTGAAGATTAGACCAACGTCAGATTGAGAAAGAATTGTGAAGACTAGCCATGCGTCACATTTAGGAAGAATTGTGAAGACTAGTAATGCGTTGTTTCCTGATAAAATTGTGAAGATTAGACCTACGTCACATTTAGAAAGAATTGTGAAGGTTAGCCATGCGTCAGATTTAGAAAGAATTGTGAAGATCAGCCATGTATCACATTTATATAGAATTCTGAAGATTAGCCATGTGTCACATTTATGAAGAATTGTGAAGACTAGCCATGCGTCGCTTCTTGATAGAATTGTGAAGATTAGCCATGCGTCACATTTAGGAAGAACTGTGAAGACTAACCATGCGTCGCTTCTTGATAGAATTGTGAAGATTAGCCATGTGTCACATTTAGGAAGAACTGTGAAGACTAACCATGCCTCGCTTCTTGATACAATTGTGAAGATTAGCCATGCATTGCTTCTTGATATAATTGTGAAGATTAGCTGTGTGTCGCTTCTTGATAGAATTGTGAAGATTAGCCAGGTGTCACATTGGGAAGAACACTGCAGTTTAGCCAAGCGGGTAAAATGTAGCTTGTGCACAGATCCTAGGTGAAAGTTTATTGAAGCTAGAGCACGTGGGGCTTCCATTAAGTGATAACCAAAGCTTTTAAACCTGTTGCACTCCGTGCTCATGGGACTTTAGCCGAAGGCACAGCCATAGTTCCTAGTATTATTTAGTATTGTAACTTTGTTGCCACTTTCATTTTTAGAAATAATCTACTGCTGCTAGATAAATCTTAGATTAATTGCTGCCTGTCTTCTTTTTAATCTTTCCCTCATCAGCTTTATAGTTCTTTGCCTCATTAATTTCGCAACCAGGTGCGTGAGTCAGGCGGCCTGTTCCGTTCCGTTCTGGGTCCCTGCTGGCTGGTCGACTTGGGGACAGATTAGGTCAAATACTCTCTGCGTACTCGAATAGCGGCATGGATATTAGTAGCCTCAGATCGACTCCATTCTCTGCCAAGTTTCACGAAACCTGCTTCAATGGCTCATATGAAATGAGCAGAGACGGTCGTGCCTTGTTTACAGGTTTCAAACCCTTTAAGCAGTGCTGTTAATCACATAGGGGAAATTATACATAGCCTCACTTCTAATAGTTCTCTCACTCAGCCGGATAGCTTGAATGAGGAAACCCCTGACAGGATATTATTAGAACCACAAGGTTAGGAAAGGGACAGTATGCCACCTATGATACTTAGTGTTGTTGGTGATCGGGAAAAGACTAGTATGTACAACAAACCTCTCCTTTCCCACCCTACACAGACTAATGGTCCAGCAGACAGTTCAATGCTTAAAATCATGCTACTTAATGCAAGATAATTACTAAAGCATGCTACTAATATTGCTTCATATATATCTAACCAGGATCTAGACATCCGTGATATTACTGCAACCTGGCTTTTTAAAGCAGCCGGGCCCACCTTACCGCTGACAAACCCTAGTGGATATAATATCTTTAGGCAGGATAGAGAAAAAGGTGAAGGAGGGGTGTGGCTGCCATCTTTAAATCCACACTAGATGTTTGGAAAATGGATATGGATTGCATTGGTGGCTGTGAAACACTGCACCTCAAGATTAGAACTAACCCAGAAAATACCTTGAACATGATACTATTATATAGACCACCTAATCACATGAAGGATTTCTCAGAACATTTGAGCAATCGTTTGCTCTCCTTCCTTAAACCGAACACCAAAGCTGTCATGGGAGACATGAATTTGTGGTTAGGATGCAAATAAGATTTAGCATCCAAAAACTTGAAAAAAGCCCTGGGTGATATTGGTTATCTACAGCTGGTTAAAGAGCCAACATATATTAAGGGCGTTGTGCCGGATTGGATCGCCAAACATAATCTACCTACGACTGTTCCAGAGGTAAGTCAGTGTCCTTGGTCAGATCATTTTTTTATTCACATGAATATTATATGTGAAGCTTCAATAGAATATATTAAAATCACTAAACAGCACAAACTAACACACAATATTAGTAAACTCACCCGAGAGACCATGAATAAATGACTGCAGCCATTAGTTACAAAGTGTGAACTGTTAGACAGTGCCAATAAAATGAATGAAGAAATACATAGCACCCTACAAAAAGCGACAGACGCCTTAGCACCTAAAACAACCACATTATTACCCATTAGAAAATCTAATTGCTGGTTTACACCAGAATTGCAGTCTTAAATCAAAGAAAAATAAATGTTTCTATAAATGGAAACAATCTAAATCAGAGAGTGATAGACATACTTTTAAATAAGCCTCTAAAGTCTTTAAAAATGGCACGGGTGAAGCCGAACGAAACATGTTGGATCATAGAATTCATGAAGCACAACATGAATCTAGAGAATTGTTCAAAATCTTAAAAGAACTGGAAGCACAGTGTCTACCCACGGAGAACTTGTCAACTAAGAATGTTGAATGGTGTATCTCTAATCAAGAAGTGATACTAAACAAATTAGACAAGATTAAACACAAGATTGAAGCAAAAAGGGGAGAAGTTGTCCCTCTTGAAGCATATATTGAGAAAGCGCCTGATGAAACAATTTTACCTGCTTTTAACTTCCACCCCATAATGCAGATAGAATTAACTGCAATTATTGATAAGCTGAGGCCAACCAGCTGCAAGGGAGACTCTTGTCCGGTGGAGATTTTTAAAGTATGTTCTGCTTTCGTGATCAACACCCTAACTAAATTTATCAATACCCCATTTCTAGAAAGCCATGTCCCAGATCATCTAAAAACAGACAGCGTGGATCAGTCTGCTATTATAAAGGTCTGGCCTGTGTCCTTTTGATGCACTCAACTACAGGCCCATATTAACTCCCCTTTCTTGCTTAAAATCTTAGATTGGGTGGCATACATCAAGATACCAGAGTTTCTTAACAATTATAAGGTGTTACACGAAGACAATCTGGCTTTAGAAAAGGCGATGGGACAGAGACAGCGCTGTTGTACTTGAAGTCTAACCTATTTCGTACCATGGATAAGGGTGAAACATGAATATTAATGTTATTAGACCTCTCAGCAGCCTTCAACTTGGTGGAACACCATCTATTGGTCACAAGGTTGAAGGAGGAAGACAAGTTTTCAGAGGCTGCCTCAGCATGGGGACAATCATTTCTTAGTAATAGAACACTGAGAGTGTGTAGTGACACTGCAGAAGCTCAGCAGAGTACTTTGCTTTTTGGAGTTCCGAGGGTGCTTGTTTGTCGCCCTTCGTTTATAATATTTTTACCATCCCTCTCTTCCATCTGTTGGACAGGCATAATGTTGAATTTACTAACTATCCTGATGACACACAATGTGTCGTCCCGCTATCAGGAAATTATGCGCAAGATACTGCCAGTTTGAATGAGGTCTATGATATTCTTCAAGCATGGATGGTAGAAAATGGGTTTGCTCTAAACAAGGAAAAGATGGAACTCATGGTTGTTAGTACACCAAATAGAATAGAAAAGCTAAGGGAGGATCATAAACATTTCACACTTGCTGGGCACCTTCTCGAGGCCAAAACAAAGGTCAAAACCTTAGATATCGTCCTGAACGAACATCTTAACATGAAGGCACAAGTGAGCTATTTGGTGTCCTCTTCAGCATAACATATAAAACTGCTCACACAAATACGCCCATTCATTTCACAACCCAACAGTGAACATATTGCAAGAGTAATCATTGGGTCTACGATGAACTATTGTAGTAGTCTCCTAGTAGAGATAACAAAATCAGTGTTTGGAAGACTTCAGGTCATACAAAACAGCAGAGTTAGAGCAATTACTGGCCTGAGGAGGTTTCACCATGTCACCAAAGCAAGAAAGGCTTTGCACTGGTTGCCAATAGAAGAGACGGTCACATTTTGCATTATAGTCATGATACACAAGGGCATCATGCGTACGAGTCCAGTCTATTTGTCTGAGGCCGTACAAGTGAAGTTCAACATAAGAACGCTGAGATGATATGATACACTACAGCTAAGAGAGCCTAGATGTTCTCTTACACAAGAAGTCGAACAAGGTGCCTTCTATGCAGCGGACCCGAAGATTTTTAATTTGCTCCCAGAAGATATGAGAAAGATTAACTTGATGGAACATTTAAAAAAAAAAAGAAAACATTTCTATTCAAATACATTGGGTGGCCGTCTTCCCCAGTAACTTGGAATCCCCCCTTCCATTGAGTTGACCTCTATGTTATTTGTTCTGTTTGTAGTTGCGCCCATAAGCCTCTGGGTTCTGAGGTGCGCAGTATACATTTTTAAAGTAAAGTAAATTGACCCGCATGCATCTGCCATCATACACCACTCAAAAACACTTTGCAGAACACCTCTGCCAAAAGAATGAAGCTATTGTTAATGACAAAAATTCGATATATAGCAGCACACATTAAAACGATCCCGCTCTCACATACTCCTTTTAGGCAGCCTCTCACCACCCATCCACATGCCTGCTTGGCACGGGTGGCTAGTAGGGATTTGCCCTCCCCTCCAAAGCTTCGTACGGACCGCTATGCACACTCGCGGACTAGGATTTTTCCCATACCTGGACGTCGGTCCACCGAGGGCATTCAACCTACAGCGCGTTGGAACCATACCAATGCTGAAAGGCGCTATACAAATGGTACAATACAATACACTACAATTAAGTGTGTGTGGGGGGGAATGTAAACTAGTACTGTCTGTTTCTTGTCCTAGATAGTGAGAAAGAGATTGTCGTGCACAACACTTTTAGACTTGGGTTGTCTAAAATTACTCAAAATAATGATTTTTGTGAATCTTGTTAGGGGGAGAAGAGGGTTATTAAATTTCCCCTGTGTAGGGTCCCGTTCTATTGAACGTTGTTACAGACCACACCCCTATGTCCACTTAAAAAATCAGTTCACGGCTTTCTGACATTGCACAAAGTATTCACGAAAGGTTAAAGGGTGTCTAGTTCTGTTTATTTTATTTTTTTATTTTTTTTTAGTTCATGACAATTCTTTAATGCCCAGTGCTGCTGAGGTTCTTGAAAAATTACTGGTTTTGGTCAAACACAATAAAAGGATGTCAAACGTGATCTTCTCTTTTCGAAGGATGTCATCTTTGACGCAGAGCCTACATAGTGGGCGTGAAGGGTGTGCAGTCAAAGGGTCGACAGACAAAGGGTCGACAGGCAATGGATCGACTCAATTTGGTCGAATTGCAATAGGGTCGAATGCACGAAAAGCATTCATTTTGGTCGAAATGGATTCAAAAATACACTTTACAATGGTATGTATTTAATATATCTTTTTTATTTTTATTGTTCATTTAATATTTAACATATATTTGTTGTAATATTTGTAATTTCAACATTGTACATTTTTTAATAGGTAACTTTTTAAATAAATATATTATTAATGTGCTTTTATTTACTAAATAATTAAATATAAGAAATGTTTTTGGTCAAGGAAAAAAGTTTATAATAATGTATTACTTTTTGAACACTAGATGATGCTATTGTATCATTTTTGAAATGCATATTAACATAACTTTAATGTTTGTAACGTATGACGTATTACATTTCGTACGTCGACGTAGACGCCATTTTTGAAGTCCTTTGCTCGCGTTTCGGATGCCTGTTGCTCGCGCTCCCTCTTTTCATGGATTTTCTGATGAATTTTTTCCTTTTCATGGATTGTCAGATGGATTTTTGCTTTTTGTGGATTTTTTCTCCTGCTTGGATGCTTTTTTTACCGGATTGTGTCTTGGGTTGTTTTGCTTGGATAACATGTTCATGGATTTGGGTTTTTGACTTCAACGGATGGCTGATTTTTTTTTGACTGAGGATTTCTGTTTTTCCTGTTTTTTTCTGCATGGATGGATTTCACTTTTATGGATTTTTTGGCTTGGATTTGGGTTTTTTCTCCCACGGATGGATTCAGCATGGAGTCGCTATTTGGATTTGGTTTCCAGCAGTTGGTGCATGTTTTCGGTGCCTGGAGCTGGCGTTTTTTCGGTGAGTTGGCTTTTTTTTAGTTATTAACATTTTAAATTGTAGGCTACTGCTTCTAGGAATTGCATAGGTTCTGTACTTTCAAAATTGTTTACAATGCTTGCGATTCTTTCTTCATAATCTCTGTATTTGTTTTTGGTTATTGATTGGTTTTCCAGCGATAATGTTTGTGATAGTTTTATTTCTTGTCTATTTTGTTCACATTTGAGACTGTTGATGAAGTGCCATAACTTCGGGTTGTTGGTGTTGAATTCCTTATTTATCTTGCTGTGCCAACCTTCTTGTACGTTGTTTGTTCTAGGCCACTTTTCTTTCACCGATGTATAGCAATTCCATATTTGTATTTCATATTTTCCCTTTCTTCTGGTCCCATGTCTTGTTAGTTCCCCAATCCACATGCACTCCATATAGTCCATTAAATTACCTAATTGTTCCGCGTGATTTGTGTAGTATTCAGATGCAATCAAAGTGTCATAATATTTAACAACCATGTCTCTTTTACAAAAGCTAACACATATAATCTCTTGATCTGGTGCTGGAATTCTGTGTCCTCTATGTACATTGTCCGTAATCCTAATTTTTGAATTTGTTTCCATAATGATTGTCCGAAATGAAAAAAACACCCTTGAATATGTGTCTCTGGATATATTTTTGAAAATGCTTTTATTTGTCCTTGTTCAAAGTCCATGATTATTGTTTTTTTTTTTTTCCGGCAATGATTCTTTAATGAATTTATATATACAGCTGTACAGTTCTTCTGATTTTCCTGGCATTAAAACGAAAATTAAAGGTATCACTGTCCCATTTATTGTCCCATGAATGCTGTAAAACTGAAGAAATGGTGCTGGACAGGTTTTAAAAGTAGCGTCTCCATGCCAAGTGTTTGAATCCCCCAAGTGTGTTATATTTTGAAAAGTTGTAAAAATTAACATTTTCTCACTGTTTATTTCTAATGATTTCCACAGAAATTGCTCTCCATTTTCTGTTTTTTGTAATACGTCTGGTACAATCATGTTTACATAACTTTGTGGTGCTATGGGTAAGTTTTCTTTGCGTTGTTTTTGTCTGTTTACATTCCGTTTCACTAATTTGTATTTGGCATTTGCGCTGCTATATGCAATGGTAACCTCTCATAAGCTTTGGCTACGAGTGAAGTTGTTGCTTCACCTTTATTCATTTCTACATTTTGTTTCAATTCATTAAGCGTTTTCTTTATTAAAACTGTGGTATTGTCCGGCATTTGGTTATGCTCACCAGTTAAACGTGTGTTTTCTCCTTCAGTTATTGCTCTGCCGTTGCATTTAAATTTTTTGTACTCCTTACATTTCCAATAGCTTTTTTCATTTCTTGTGTATTCCTTGTTGTACATATATCCTTCATATGACAATTGTGAAGCGCCCATTTGCGATTTTATGAATTCCATTTCTTTATCGATTTGTATCTGAAATATAAAATTTTATAAATTAATTCACCCACTCTGCTGTTATCATATGGAATATTTAAATGGGGAAAAAATGATTGAATTTCTTATGTTTTTATTGATATAATTTAATTTGTTGGAGGTTTCGCATTTATAAAAAAAGATTTAAAAAAAAATGGGGGGTGGGGGGAACCCCCCCAGTTCTAATATAAAGCTGTGTGAACGACTCTTTAATTCGCTTATTTAGTGTGTGTAATTTACCGTTCTTTCAGTCACGTATACTCTGTTCACTCGGTTGTTTTGGTCAGCTGTTCTCCCTGTCACTTTCCTGACGCAATGACAGTTTGTTTTCAACCGTCAGCTGTGTTTATTGGTCTAATACAAGGTGCTTTACTCTTCATTTACTATCATGTCCTTTGACCCTTTTTTATTTTCATTGCTATTTCAATGGGCTTGCACTTTCTTTCGATCAAATGACCTGTGTATATTATTTGTGTGGTTTGTCGACCCTTTGACTTTCGATCCTTTTGTTTCGATCGAATGACCTGTTTACATTGGACCTCATTAGGACCCTGGCGGTCCGGAAATAACGGTGGCGGTAAACCCGCCGCCACCGTTGTTTCCAGACCGCCTGATCCCGACCCCTGCAGGCGGGAGGTGATGTTCCCGCCAGGTCTGACCTGGTGGGTTTAACACCTCCCGCATGCAGGCGGATGAGGAAACACCGGCAGCATTACGAGATGCTGCCGGTGTTTCCATGATCCCGATTCCCATTGAGTCCCATAGGACTCAAAGGGAATGGGGATTTACACCATTCCGCCTCCGTGATTCCCAGAAAACTGGGGTTGTAATGTCCCGGTAATTCCGGGAATCACGGAGGCGGAATGGTAATACGAGTCCGGCGGTAACCAGGCAGTTTTACCGCCGCGGTTACCGCCGGACTCGTAATGAGGCCCATTATGTCTTTGGGCTGTCGACCCTTTGACTTTCGATCCTTCGGTTTCGACCCTTTTGTCTTTCGATCCTTTGTTTTTGATCCTTTGACCTATAACCGGCGTGAAATAATCTGCATTAATTGTGCTAGACAACACAGAGCCAAGCTTTCTCAATCATCCTACACATAATTGGGTGCTTGTTTTTAAATGACTGAGTTTATTCTAATACAGGAGCCAAGGGCGTAGCAACCAGGGCATATTAGTGGGGCTGAGAAGGGGGTGCAGGGCAGAGGGGCCCACTGGTTTTCTTTTCTTTACCCATTTTCTTTCTGATATGCCAGAGCACCTCGCGACCAAGCAAATGTCAATGGCCCACAGTATAAGTCCCAATAACATACCATAATATAACCTAATTGTGCCAGAGACACAGGGAAACAGCCACAGTTGATATCTACCCCTATTATTTGGTTAGGAAATCTTGATTATCATTGGGAAGGGAGGGGACTCAGAAAGGGGTGTAGGCGGGGGCTCCACCAGAGATACCTATTGGCAGCAAATTGGCTCTCTCTGCAGTCAAGAGCCTGCTGGCCATTTCCTGCCTGGGTGACACTGCTGCCAATAGACCACAAATGCAAAGATGGCCTCGAGCAGGGACAACTCTGCACGTTGAGTATAACTGAACATATTTGCAAGAAAGAAACATTTGTATAAAATCCCCTTCACAGACTGAGCAACGTTGTATGCAAATAAAGTACAACCCATAATGTAACTGTGTTTTCAAAGCTGGCAAGCATTTTGTGTTTTTTTCTCTCCAATAAATATATCTATACCTGTTTAAATGACCTTGTAGGAACCTCAGCAATAACGAAGTTTGGTTTGGGTTAATGTGGGATGTGTCAGTAGGAAAACCCCCACTGGATTTCAATTCCCCACAACGTTCCCCTTAAAATGTGGGGTTTTTCCTACAAATGGGCCTCATACTGATTTGGCGATTATTGAAACTTGACTCCACAGATATTAGATCACAAACAGGACCCTCGAGGTCTGAGCATTTTAAGGCGTCCGCCATCTTGGTGTCGGAGTGGGTCCGTGTCAGAGCTAGGGGAGGGGCTAGGGATGCCACCCCCGACCCCACGGCCTGCACGCCCCAGCTTCTTTCCAATGCCCATCCCTCCTTTAACTGCCAAGAGCAAAGTATTGAAAGGGTATGGAACTATTCCAGCTCAGACGCCCTTGACACCCCCCCCCCCCGGCACCAAATCTCTACTCCCACATTTCCAAAGGTTACATGTCTTTATACCGGAATATTTCATAAAGAATGAACATATGTCGAATATTTTATAACAAACATTTTATAGAAAATGCACTTTTTTGGGGGTAGTTCGGGGGCCCCAAACCTCTGTTTCCAACCCCTAAAAACCCACCCCAATTGTTTCCCAAAAATATTTTACCATTTAACCCACCCTTAAATGCATTTTCTATAAAAAAATGTTTTGTTATACAATATTTAATATATGTTAATTCTTTATAAAATATTCGATATAAAGACTGCATGCAATTGACAATGGGTTAATCTGTAATAACAGCATTGCCTATGACCACACATGCAGGTCTTTTAGGAGTGACTGTCCATTTAACTATGTGAAAAGAGCAATGCTGCACACACCTATGTAAACTGCACAGAGATTTCAGAGGATTGGTTATTTCAGAAAATGTCCTTTTTATGTAAATGGGACTGGTTGGCATGAGAGATATCATGTTCTGCCTGGCGAGCTATTATGTGCATTTTAGAACATCTGAAGTAGCTCTTCTTCCAAAAGCATCAATTTCTGTATAAAGATGAGAGTGCTTTAGGAGCGCGTACACGCCAAAGACTCGTCACGTGCTCTGATAGGGGGAAGGAAGATTTGAAAAAATTCACTTTTAGGAGATGTTGAAAGATGTCTTTAAACTGTAGAACAGTGAACAATTATCTGCTCTTCTCTTTGTACAAAAAATAAAAGTATGCTGTGTATTCCTTTCCCCAAGAATTATACTATAAAGGGCATGATTATCCAAACTTATACATTTGCACCACCTGCTGGCTTTATGGTCAGGCCATCGGGTGCTATTTCTTGTGAATTGTTGCTCTATGCCATTTTATTTTTAATAACTTACCGCAGGCGGTACGGCTGATCAATCTTTGAGGACGACAAGAAGGGCCTTGTGATTGCATCTAAAAGGAAATTTGCACCGTGAGAATTGATCTTTGTCAAGTTACAGGTCATCCCAATGGGAAAATTGTGTGGCAATCTTAGGATTTACAGGATTCCATGGCAGCTTTCTGGCCGATGAAGTTTTTATTGATTTATCTTTAAATGTATCCATTTATTTTGTTGCTTTTGTACATTTTCCCGGCCAAGTGTGCAGATTTTTCATGCAATAAAATGTCAGACAGCTTGATTCACAAAATAAATATTGGTGGTGTTTGGACGACACACAACTGGAGGTAGTGACTAAGCACGCATTGGCCCTCATTACGACCCAGGCGGTAAGTTACCGCCTGGGTCGTACCCTTACCACCATGGCGTAAACTACGTTTACGCCATGGTGGTTGGCGGATTTACCGCCC
Organism: Ambystoma mexicanum; assembly: GCF_040938575.1. Classification (NCBI taxonomy): domain Eukaryota; kingdom Metazoa; phylum Chordata; class Amphibia; order Caudata; family Ambystomatidae; genus Ambystoma; species Ambystoma mexicanum. The sequence goes on along the minus strand of NC_090940.1, from coordinate 124,752,102 downwards.
CATTCCAAGGTGAGTGGGGCGGTAAATCCCCATTTCCCATTTTACCCTTCCCCATTCCCATTTTCGCTCCATAGGGCATAATGGGAATGGGGAAAGGCGATAATTACGGCACGGTAAATTACGGTGCCGTAATTATCGCCAAGGTCCCTTTGCGGCATGGATTTTAACGGCTGCAAAAAAGCAGCCGTTAAAAGCCATCCCGCAAAGGGAACCTTGTAATCAGGCGTTAAGGGTCTTAATCACTGTTCACCGTAAACCCCTTAACGCCGGAGTCAGAATGAGGGCCATTGTTTGGGTCTATTTGACCTTAAAATGTTGACCTAATCACATTTGATTGAATGTATTTGACCTTTTTTTCAGTCTAAAATGCAGTGGGAGACCCCCTGCAACCTTCTCCCCACTTCCCCTCAACCTAATCTATACTCTTACTCACCCTCGTATATATATTTAATTAGATTTGACCGAAATAAAAGGTCAGAAAAATTCGATCAAATGTTTTAGGTCAAATGTTTTTAGGTCAATTATGCTAATACCAGCACACATACCTATGGGAAGTCATTGATGAATAGGTAACCTAGAAAGATCTCATCTATTGTGTTTATACCAAGAACTCGCAGCAGATGTTCCCCATGAAGCTGCCTGCCTTTACTAATGGTGGCTCTAGTTTGAAACCTTTGATTGCAATTGATAATCGAAAATGTACTGCTATTGCGTTATATGCCATTGAAATCTGGGGTCAAAAAACCACAAAGCACTGCACAAGCTTGAAAGTAAATATGTCAAGACTTGGTTTGGCCTCCTGCAATGCCTACCCATGCAACATCCTCATGCTGAGCTCTGTATGACATCATTGAAGATTATAATATTACATCATATGATGAATTTCTACATCAAAATGCTAAGAGCTACAATATTTGATTGAAATTCAATGTATTACCAACTTTGGAAGTATTGGGTTCTTCGGCTAAGATGATGCAGTCTAACAGAACATTTAGAGCGTGCAGGACAAAGCACATTAAAACCATGACACTTTTGGTATTGTATTATTCTGCCCGGAGCGATGTGTGTACAAGGAATTTAGGGGTGTATGGAGATTTAGGTTGTGGTCAAGCAGATCAAGTTAGTTGAGTGTTAAACTTGGGTGATCATGGCTGCAGTCAGATTATGCCAAGCGGTAGACACTGTTCTTCTTGAAAAAAGATAGTAATATAACTGACTGGGAACCAGTTATGTTGAATGGCTTACTAGATGGTGGTAGCCTATGGCTACCTTTTCACCAACACCCAAGCACTCCCTTTGCTGTATGGTTTGGATAGCAACTTCAATGCCTATTGCGATCATGCAGAGATGAAGTTGACTATCGATCTGCAAATAGATGGCGAACACAGAATGAACATTGGACATATGAAAGTTAAAGAACGGAGGATGGAACAGGGGCAGCGCACTGGCCTTGGTAGCAAGACCACACAGAGCAACAGGGGTTTGAATCCCGGATCCGTGCTTAGAAACCAAGCTCAGGTATGGTATTAGGTGTGTTATAAATAAATAAATAAATAAATAAATGCATACATACTTACATACATAAATAATGAAAAGGGTAATCATATTGGTTGGTCAGAGCATCAGTCAAGGGCCATGAACATCTACATAACAGGAAAGCTTGTTAAAAACAGGTGTATGCCAGTATGCGAGGAACCTAATGACTTAATCAAAGGGATTACTCATTTATCGGCGCATTTTCTTCCTATGGGGAGAAACTATACTTTTAAAGAAGGAAAACCTTGTGGTGGCATATTTGATAGTGCAATTCGTGATGCCAAGAGGCAATTAAAATTCCAAATCAGACAGATACATAAACAGTCTGGTGGAGGCATGGAGGGGATCGTAGAGTCCAAACACTTAAAGAGCAAATACAGCAACTGTATAAAGTGAGAATGATCTAAGCCCGAAGAACAGCAGACACAAAAAATAGTCTGCCCGCGGTTAACTAGTGTAAAGGGAAGCAAATCACAATGAATTATGAATAGTCATTGTAATTGGTAATTACAACCTATGTTATCTGCGTCGTCTTGCTTCTAAGGTGAGCGCATTGCCCCTGTGCTATCTACCTGGCCCCATAAAAGTAGTAGAGTGGATTCAATTTTTAAACCTGAAGCATGGGAAGAGTGCAGCGCAGGTGAGGGCTACAAACAGTGATATTGGTTATTCATAAAGCATATCGCTCCGTGTCCTCTTCCTTCCAAGGCAAGCACGTTGCCCCTGAGCTATCCTCCTGAGACAAGTGCCATGATTCATTGTATGAACTTTGACAAAGATGATATTTTAGCCTCTATACATTGATTAAAGAACTTGCGAGCCCTGAGGCCTGTCGGGCTGGCCAATGTGGTATTGAAGAGAAATCCTGACTATTGGGGCTCACTCTTATTTATCTTGATTACCCCTTAAGTTCCAGGCTATTGTGCAAGTCTATGCAAGAAAGAGGAGCATACTCATCCTTGGTACTTAACTGTGGTGCACAAAAGTATATCTGATTCATTGGAGAATGTCCTATTCATCCCTGTGTTTGAAAATGGTATGAGGAATGATCCTGTTAGCTACAGGTTGTTAGCACTATTGGTTATACCAAGCAAAATATTTGCATCATTCATGTTAAAAGAAATCATGGTCCGGGCTGGCAAAGAAAGGCTACTAAGTCTGTATCAGGCAAGCTTTAGAGCAAGTTTTTCTACAGTTCATTATATACTGGCGCTAAATACTTGGACTCAGGACGCCAGTACCAAGAACACACCTCTGCTTTTGGCGTTGTTTGATGATTTATCGAGTCGCTTTCAGCACTTTTATTAGAGAGAGATTGTGGGATAAATTAATGGAGAAACGCGATCCCGTGAACATTTGCTTCATTACATAACTCGACTGCATACAGACACCAGGGTTGTGGCACTGCCCCTTTAAGGGAAGCGCACGCGGCGGTGTGATGTTGCACGCCGCCGCGTGCAGTATAAATAAAGGGGGCGTTCCCGGCCGCGGCAGTGCGAACGGGAAGCCCAAGCAGTACGGATGTCTCCGTGTCTCTGTCATCTGCTTGGGGACTTACGGGGACCGCAAGAGGGGGCTCTGGAAATCTCCCAACAGTGGCGATGAGGTGGGGATAATGCCTGGGCCCGGCAGTGATTGAAATATCAATTTTTTTCTCAGAGCGGAATTTCAATTGAATTTCGTTTCATGCCGTAGGCCGTGCATCGACCACGCGGCTGGTGGCAATTATAGATTTTTGGCCGTGGATACTCGCTGAGCTCTAGGGCGAACGGTGAGAGGCATCCAGGTTTAATTTTTGGACTTACTGCTAGCAGGCAGTTATGCCTGCAATTCTATGCTAGAACTTTGGACTTTTCTTGAGTTTTGAGCTTCCTACGTCGAGTGTAAGTGAGGTGAAGGGCTGAAATGGCTGGGCCTGCTTAGCCCATTGTCTCCTTGGCTCAATTTTTGGGGCATTTGTACATGCAAGCACTATCTGTGCAGCTGAGGATTCGTCTTTCTTCATCCACTTCATCATCATTCCAAGCTGCTGCTGCTGAGGACTTCTACATCTCATCATCCTCTTCATCATCATGTCCAGCTGCTGTAGAAGTGCATGGGGTGTTCTGTGGGGGTGACAGCCTTACCATCATCATTTTCACTCCCAGGTTGGACTTTTCTTTGCCTGTGTGGGTGTCAAGACTGTGCTGTGGTGGTGAGAGTGAGTTGCGGCCCCAAGATCCATGCTGGGGTGCCTGTGCGCTCTAACCCATGAACGACCCTGGTTATCAGGACGGTGGGCAACCTATGTACCAACAGAAGCCTCCAGCCCAGCCCCAACTTCCGGTGCAGCCTCAGGCCCCAACACCTCAGGCTCCACTGCCTCAAGCTCTACCAGCGGCACAACCTGTTGTTCAGCCGCCGCCTCCTGTCGTGGCCCAAGCACGGGCCCCAGCGGCTCTGCAGCCGATCCCCGAATTCGATGTATCTGGCCCGTCATCCAGTCTGGGGGCCAGATGGAAGAAGTGGGTGGACCGCCTCGATATGTGTTTCAGGGCTACGATGGAGACGGACGACGACAGCAAGCTGGCCACCATGCTTTATTTGGCCGGACCTGCAGTTCAGGAGATTTTTGAGTCCTTACCACCGGGCGATGGTTCCTATGCGGGTGCGAAGACTGCCCTCCAGGCTCATTCTCTGCCCCTGGCCAATGCAGACTACGAAAGATTTGTAATGTTGTCCGCAAAGCAGAAGGAGGATGAGACCCTGGACACTTTTTATGACCACCTCAGGCGCCTGTCGTTGGCATGTGCATGGGGTGATGCGGATGACATGATCTGTACGATGCTCATACAAGCGTGCTCTTCAGGCAAACTAAGGCGGCAGGTGCTGAGGGAGCCCGGTACCACGCTGGCCCATATCCTTGAGCTGGGACGATGCCACGAAGTGTCCGAAGCATGGGCGTCCAGGATCGAGGCTGGCAAATGTCCAGTCAAGACTGAGGAGGTGTGTGCCATGTGGGGAGGTGGAAGAGGCTCCAAAAGAACTGGATCTGGCCTCTGTGACAGAGGTGGAAGAGCAGGGGAGTCGTGCCAGAAGTGTGGGTATGACTTACCCCACCCTGCTGAGTGTCCGGCGGCTGGTAAAACATGCGCCGGTGTGGCCTGGCGGATCACTTCTCCCGGGTGTGCAAGGCGGCCCTGCCTGTGATGGTGCCAGAGGCCCGGTTTGGTCTGGATTCTTTCGTCAGAATCGCCCACCGAGTGTAGTTCAGGTTGGCCAGAGCGAAGAGTGTCCTCCAGTGGAAGAAGAAGAGGAGGAAGACGAAGAGATCATCTTCTTTGTATCAAGTGTGGGTGTCCTCCAATCGAAGGCCAGGCGGCAGCCAAGACGTATGGTGAAGGTCAACAAATCATCGGTCCCGGTCCTCGTGGATATGGGTGTGTCAGTTAATATGATGGCCCGTGGACATTATGACGCCATGTACATGCCACCCAAGCCCGAAGGCCCGCATCTTTGCCTTCGGAGAGTTGGAACCTCTCCCGCTGGATGGTGCTTTTGTAGCAAAAGTAGAGCATGATGGCTTGCAGATCACAGCACGCTTCTATGTAACGCCGGTGAGCACAAACACTCTCCTGAGTTGCGCTGCAGCGGAGGTCCTCGGCATTGTCAGCTTCACATATTCGGTGTATCTGGAGGACATCAACGACCTGGACAAGTACGCTGCGTTGTTCAATGGAATTGGACAGATGGCTGGTGACCCTGTGAGGCTTCACATAGATGAGTCTGTGCAGCCCATTGCCCTCAAACATCGGAGGGTGCCTTTTCATCTTCGAGAGCAGGTGGATAAAGAGTTGGACAATCTCGTGAACTTGGACATCATCGAGAAGCTGGAGGGTCCAACTCCGTGGGTCTCCCCAATTGTGGTGGCAAGGAAGCCGAAGCAACCTTATTCTGTCCACATTTGTGTTGATATGAGGCTAACCAACAAGGCCATCAAGGGGGAGAGCCACCTCACTCCAACGATTGATGACATCATTGCGGAGGTGTAGGGTGCTCGGTTTTTTTTCAAACTCGATCTCCGGGCCGGCTACCATCAGGTAGTCCTACTCCCGGAGTCAAGGTACATTACTACATTCACCACCCACCGGGGGCTCTATCCCTATAAGAGGCTCAGGTTTGGTGTAACATCAGCGGCAGAGGCATTTCAGAATATCATCCGGGGCGCCCTCGCTGATCTGGGGGGCGTATTAAACATTAGTGATGATATTCTAGTGTTTGCCAGGACTGAGGCCGACCACCTGCGCAGGCTAGCAAGGACATTTGAAAGAATGCAGTCGCTTGGCCTCACTCTCCACAGGGAGAAATGTGAATTTCTGCGCCCGTCCATTGAGTTCTTTGGATTTGTTTTCAAGGAGGGGGGCGTGTCTCCGAATCCAAGGAAAGTCCAGGACATTAAGAACGCTCAACCACCGGAATCTGTGTCCGATGTGAGGAGCTTTCTTGGCATGGTGACTTACTGTGGCCGTTTCATCCAAAACCTTGCCTCAAGATCGAAGCCACTGAGGGCCCTTACAAAGAAGGACACAAGCTGGAACTGGGGCCCACTTGAACAAGCGGCTTTTGATGATATCAGGAGTTTGCTGACGGCTGACGACACCATGGCTTTTTTCGATCCAGCTCTGCCGTCGGAGATCGTTGTGGACGCTAGTTCTTTTGGCCTGGGGGCTGCTCTAACACAAGTGGATCGGGACGGAGGCGTCCGTCCGGTGGCCTATGCCAGTAAGGCGCTGTCCAATACAAAACAGCGGTACTCTCAAATCGAATGGGAGGCACTGGCGGTGTTGTTGGGCTGCAGGCATTTCAGACTCTATGTCCTGGGCCACCCGTGATGTTCGTGACAGACCACAAACCTCTGCTTCCAAACTTGGCTGGGTCATCATCCAGGCCACCGGCGTGGAGGGGAGAACCAGGACACATGTGCCGAAGAAGCGGACGACCATGTTCGCTTGGTGGTGGAAGCGTCCACCCCGAATGCCATGCCCCTTGAAGATCTGGAAGCGGCGCAGGACGAATGTTTCCGGATCCTGAAGCAGGCTATGCAGCAGGGTTCATGGAAAACTGTGCTGAAATCCCTGACCGGGCGCACCCAGGAGACTAAGATCGGAACTCGAGCAACTCTGGAGGGTGAGGGAGGAGCTGTTGTTTTCGGCCTCCAGCCTGCTGCTGAAAAGTGACCGGATTGTTGTGCCCCAGTCGAAGGTCAAAGAGGTGATCTCCCTGGCCCACCATGGACACCAGGGCACTGCGAAAACAAAGGCCAGACTGCGGCTCAAAGTGTGGTTGCCAAACTGGAAAACAGGGTTGATGACTTTGTGGCTGCCTGTGTCTGGTATCAGGCAGCCTCCCCTCTGCAAAGACCCATCATCAACACCCGTGTCCCCCGCCCGGGGATTGCCATCGGATGGACTCCCCGTGCTGGAGGTAAGCGGGAGGTATCCCCAGAGGGCTGGGTGAGGGAAACCCGCTTACCTCAGCGATTACCTTCTGGGGCATGTATCCTGAGTGAAAATAGAGAAAGAGAAGATTCAAGCTTTTGAACCCTCGCGTCCCCTGCACACTATTATGTGTTGGCTAAACCAACTACTATAACATTACGGTAATAATGTCCATGAATAAATAATGAATTTCAAACAAAACCAATTTTGTAAAAACACAAAAGTGTATTGGATACAAAGACAAAAATAATCACAATGTTGTTACAGAGAAAGAAAATAAATTGAGGAAATGTTGCCAGTAGTCTGCTTTCAATTGGCGACGCGTATCGAGGATGGACTCCTCTTCTTCTTAGGCCTAAACAGACTATAAACAAATATACATATTATCAAAAACAAAGTTTGACCAAAAGTATTGTACAGTGATTCACAACCCCCTACCCAATCCCATTATATTAGTTATTACCCCAAACCCAACCCACATATATATATATATAAAAAGTAAAATAAAGGTAAAGGTCAATTGTGCAGAAGGTCAAATAGGACCACTATTATTAGGTCAATTAGGACAAAAGGTCAATTGTAAAAGGTCAATTTGGGTAATACCATTAATACCTGTGTGCTTAGCAAAAAAGGCTTACTGTATATAAAAGCAACGACCCAACCAGCATGTTGTGTGTTAAATAAATTGGGTGAGGTCATGAACAGTAAGGGCTAGTTATAAAAAAGATTGTGAAAAATACTTCCAGGCGGTTAACTGGAAGCCTAGCTGGGGACTTGCTCAGAGCCCAGGAATGGGACGGAGGGGGGTCTGTAACCAGGAATATGTGATTCGTTGCATAGTCTTTGTGATTTTGCTCGCTTGCACCATACATTTCTAAGCCCTCCACCGAGATACTTGCTGTTGTTCACATCACCTTCTCATAGAAGAATAGTATTGCTTATGAGAAGGGACAGGTTGCCTACTTTGGCAGTGGTTGACCCCTGGTATGATATTGCAGTAACCAAAACTTCATTTCCGGCTATGTAAAAACAGGAGTTACCTGGAGACTACATCTTGGCGTAATGCCACTCTTTGAGCAACCAGTAGGAAATGCACTTGGAACATTTTGTGTACTCTAAGGAGCGCATACAAGAGAACCAATTTTGGACACGCTGCTTGGACTGTACAAACGTGTCGCTTATGGCTGGCTTTAGTTAGAATGTGGCTTACTATATACAAAGATTTTTGCCCTGGTGCTTTTAATATGCCAAACTGCACCAGTCATGGTGTGATAGTTTTCTAATGTGTCCCAGTGTTTTTAAAAATAGGGCAAACTTGGCCCTAGTGCTAATACCGTGCAAGTTTGCACTTGAACCGGTGCAAAGTTTCTGTAATCTGGCCCCTGATGCCCATCGCTTCCTGCCATTGAAATTGGTGTCAAATTGGAAGTCTTGCTCAATCGAATAAATGTCGATTTTGTTCGAGGGGCCTGATTCACAAGGCGTTTTCAATTGGTGCATCCAATTGACAAAACATTTTGTGAATCAGGCCGTATGCTTGTTTGCTGGCTTTTTTACTCCACCTGCAACAGAATAAAGAAGAAAACCTGGGGTGCTCCTGTGAACCCCACATATGGTGGGACTAATGGGAAAGGCAGAAGATCGGAAACATGAAGGGTCAATCAACCTCTTTAGGAATAAAACACAGCTCTGCATTTTTGGCTCTGGCAAAAAAAAAAAGCTATTTCACTCGGACTATTGACTTGCGTTATTTGGCGCTTTATTACTGCCTGTTTTAAAACCCTACTAGTGTGACATCTAGACTTCAGTAGTTTGTTTTGTTTGTGTACCCAGATCTGAGTTGTTTGTTGGCAAAAGTTGAATGCTGTGACAGAGTGACTGATGCTGTGCAGGAGTACAGGAATGAGTATTGATTAAATCCCCTACTAAGCCCCACACTACTACCAATGCAACAGTGACCCCATTCATAAGGGCAAACAATGAGCAGCAAAACAGTATACCGCCTTTGCCTCTTAGGGTAGCGTAGGCTGAGGGCAAACTATACTCTTAGAATGGGTGTCAGCTTGCGGCAGTAGTAGCAACCCAACCAGCATTAGTGCAGAGGGTCCAAAATAAAAGAATGTCCAATCAAAGTTATATAAAGTTAGGATCCTTTGATCAAACTAAACATGCATAAAACCAAACAAAAAAGCTCAACACCCAACCCTGTAAAGGAAAGCATGAGAATGCAGATTCTGGGTGAAGGCAGGGGTGTAGGACAGACAATGCTCAGTGGCAATGCCATTGATATGTCTTCTCAAAAAGGTAGAAAGTGGGTTATAATCAGTCAATAGGGCCCTCAAAGGTGGGCTGTGGAGCAAAGCCCGCAACAGTACCATCATGTCTTGTCTTTTGGGCTCAACAGTGTTGAGCCCGGCTTCTAGGCACTTTTACTGCACTTTTACTGCAATTGAGTCAGCATCGAGAAGTTTGAATTTTTACGGTCCCACTGGTGAGATGGCATCAAGTCAGTTCAATGTGCAGGCTCCTGTTGGGTCAAGTTGGCATTCGAGTTGGTCATTCCAGTTGTCTCGGGAGGATAGCTCAGGGGCAACGTGCTGCCTCGGAAGTAAGATGACACGGAGCACCACAGGTTCGATCCCCGGTCTGCGCTTAGAAACCTCTGGGTATTAAGCACGCTATAAATAACCTATGATATCATACACCAAGTGAAAAAATTCCAATGGTTCCAGGTGGCAGTCAAATCAACGATTAAAAATGTTTCTGCTGGGTCAATTCAGCGTTCAAGACATGTGAGTCAATGGCTTCCAGCAGGTCACGTTGGCACTCAGCATTCGATTCAGTTGCTTTCAAGGTGTCGAGCTGGTGATACGGTCAAGCAGAGGAGGTCTGCGTCAATGGACCAGGGAACAGGGTTGAAGGTGCCTCAAGGCAATGGAACAGGGTTCCAACTGCTTCTGGGTTGCTGGGAGGCCCAACTCAGGGTCTTCAGGGACAAGCTAAGTTCTGCACTTTCACAGCAGGAATGTATCTGGCACCGACAGGAGGTACATGGTTTCCAGTTAGCAGGATGCTGGTCCCAGTGCACAGGCAGCAGAGGCCTTTGTCCACAGGCAGTGTCACCGCACTGTTATCTGGGAATTGTTAGGGAGCAGAGCTTGCCTCTGTCTTGGGTGCCTTCTGTGGTCACCTCTATGACTGAAGACTAAGAAATAGGTTCTATTCCTAAGAGTGGTCCAGTGAATCATTCTTCTTCTTGCAGGAATCCAAAGATGAATCAATTAAGGAGAGAGTTTCACCTGCTTATAAAGGCAAACTGGCACAGGAGATTGGTCCAAAGCAGGCCTGTACTAGGAGGTTCAATTACGGCTGTTGTAGCAAGTGTCCTTTTCCATCTGACAGTATACCCAGAGTGACTCGTCTGTTGGAATTGGGTGGGCAGGAAGTTGTAGAGAACACTGGCAGAAACCAAAATGGTGGAACCCCTACCTCACACTACCTCTCTTTGCTGGCTTCTCTGCCTCTGCCCACTTCATTTGTCTACTGACTTTAAAGGGGAATCTGGTGGTCAGCACCCTAGTGTACAACCTATTGTGTCTTGAGGTCCTCAGCCAACCCCATCATGGAAATTCCTGCCTTGGAAAAGAGATATCTAGTCAAAGAAGCATCACAAATGTGGAAGCTTCCTGGCCTCCACCCAGGGATGCCTGTTTGGGATGCAGGCCAGCCAAGTGTAATTCACATACCCCTGCCATGGATAAGGCTCTGGTCCAGGTTGATAACTATAAGACACCAAATTGCTTTGTGGCTGTATAACTGTGTGACCTCAAGTGCCACCCTGCTAAATGAAGCAGGGCTTATCTCTACAGTTGATCGTACCACCAGGTCCTTTTGAGACTCATTGGTATTCTTTTGTTCAAAAGGTAGTCTTTGAATACAAAGGCCACCCCTCTCCCCCGCCTGCTTGCAATTTGTCCCCAGCAGGCTGTACTCAGGAATGCACATGTGTCCTTTGACACCTGAAAGGAAATGAAGACACGCCTGAAAAAGCAAAGTAACGCAGCCTCCCTGAAGATTGATGGAGTCATGAAAACGTGCGTTTGGAGGAGAAGCTAAACTTGACTGGCAACAGAGCGCCTCAAAAGGCAGCAGCCCCAGGGCCATCATGCCTTGCAATGGGGAGCCACAACCATGGCTTTCTCCCTCCCCCCATCAAGGGGATGATTTGTGCTATGGAGGGAGTTGTTTCCAGTCACCTGAAAGAAAAATAAAGTGCGAAAAAATACAGGTACCAGAATCCTTAGAGTCAATTAACCTGTCACACCTGAAAAGGAAATGAAGACATGCCTGAAAAAGCAAAGTATCACAGCCTCCCTGAAGATTGATAGAGTCATGAAAATGTGTGTTTGGAGGAGAAGCTAAACTTGACTGGCAACAGAGCGCCTGCCTTACCAATTTTTAAACATTGTTCCAGGAGGTCGGGTTCAAAAGGCAGCAGAAGCAGGGCCATTATGCCTTACAATGGAGAGCCACAACCATGGCTTTCCCCCTCCCCCTATCCAGGGGAAGATTTGTGCTATGGAGGGAGTTGTTTCCAGTCACCTGAAAGAAAAATAAAGTGCGAAAAATACAAGTACCAGAATCCTTAGAGTCAATTAACCTGTCACACCTGAAAAGGAAATGAAGACACGCCTGAAAAAGCAAAGTAACACAGCCTCCCTGAAGATTGATGGAGTCATGAAAACGTGCGTTTGGAGGAGAAGCTAAACTTGACTGGCAACAGAGCGCCTGCCTTACCAATTTTTAAACATGTGTCCTTTGAACCTGCTCTGTTGCCACTGCAGGCATTTTTTGTTTTATATTAGAATGGCAAAGAAAAGGCACATGAATGTACTATGCTTCTGGCATGAAGCTTTGTGACAGGAGGATCCGATTGGCAGGCTTCCTGCTCAGAGGCAGAACTACCCGCAAAATTACTGCCTTCTAACATGCCCATTCTGCCACAAATGCACCCAAGTTTACCTTGATAAAGGATATTTTCTTTTTCTTGTTCCGGGCTCTACTGACTTCTAATATCTGGAGCACATTTTACAGCGCTAAGATTAATTTACTGAGAACAACATTAAGTGTCCTACTAATTTGAAGGGCACTAGTTCCACATTCATATAATTACCATCATCTTATGCAGTCCTTCAAGACGTCTTGGGATGCAGAAAAAAGCATAATAGGTGGGAGGGCATGTTCTACAGCAGAGGCAATGAGCTGAAAGTTCCTGATCTTTTCTCTTCAAGGATTCTTATAAATTGCTAAAACGTGCCTGGGGAAACTACATTGTCAGATAGTTTTAATGAGATAGACTGCATTTCTAAATACTCTTAGCCTTCCATGCTTTTTCTCTGCATCTGCCTCATTGTCCTGCCAGCGGTGTTTGAGAAAGGTTGTGGCATGGTTTCGGAATGCTGTGTGGGAAGACCACTTGAGAGGTATGCCACAGGGGCACATGGGGTTCCTACACCAGGTAGGAACTGATCACGCTTTGTGGGCGGTCATCATTATGACCCTCTAGTACCACCAAAATTGTGGTTCTTTCCAGCATTTTGGCGTATGCATGTGGTAAATCTTCGATTTGCTTTCTCCAGGCATAGGGATGGATCAATATCCCAGTGTTTCCGCTAGGCTTATCAGAATGGGTCTGCCAGAAGGAACAGCTGTAGTTAGTAAAATACTTGATTGTGTGCACCTTGCCATACATCCAAGCCTTTGGGTCCTGTTGGAACCTGTTCAGGGAGTCAGGTGCATCATGTGGGCTCGAGGGGTGTAGAGATGCAGCTTGAAAAGAATGTAGGGCCAGTGTGTCAAACCTTAGGGTGGTGCCTGATTCTTAGCATAAACTGCCAAACCCTGCCATTTTCTTCCATATTAAGTCTGGAATGCCTAAGTCCACTTTCCATTCCATAAAGTAGTTTTAAAAAACTCTTTATCCCCAGTTCAGCACCTAAGGCTCCCTTTGCAAAATTGTATTATCACTTCCTAGATGCTCAACTAAAACATCAGTTAACAGGTACAGGTAAGTATTAGGGGATGGGTGAACTAGTGTTGGAAAAACTCTACCCACCTTGAACTGTGGGTCATTGAAGTCCTGTGGAAATTCCAGCTTTTCCTGAGATTTGTCTGAAAATGTTTGTGGTCACCCAGGGATACATATTTTGGGGCTTTAATGGAGGGTGGGCTACGGCTAGACCTCACAGAACACTGGAGCATGCTTCACTGCCTTACTGGGGCCTGACAGCCACCACCACCCACCCACCTCCGCTTCCACGGCATTGTGTCATGTTAAACATTTTCCAGTGCTTTTGTGCTGAAACTTGAACAAAGGGTTCATTTATTCTCATGGTGCTGTGGGGGAGACCATCAGGAGAAGTTGGGTCGTTGAGAAGAATAAGGTGCCTTTAAGACATCCAGGTGGGCTGAATTGTCCCATAGAAATGTTCAGAAAATTGAACTTTTGACTCTGTCCGATGAAAATGCATGGGACAATTTTGGAGGAGTCAGCACATGACTCACTTGTAGCATCACCCCTGTTTCTCACTTATGACACATGGCATGGCAGACTCCATCGACAAAGCCTAGCATCCACACAGACAGGAGATACAGGCTAGCCTCACAAATAAAATACATGCTAAGCATGCACAATCACCGACATGCTTGAAGGTGGCACCCCGCTCACAGGCTATGCACTGCTTAGTCGCATAGGCATCCCACACCGGTTTCCATGAGACAGGCCATACACACTGAAGCATAAAGCATGCATGCCACAACTCCTTCTCTTTAACACAACACCTTACATAACTCACATTGGTCACTCTCTGTCACTGCAGACCTGCGATGGGGCATTACCACCTAATTATTTTAGTGCCACCAGACCCTTCCATGGCTTGATGATGGCTTTCTATCTCGGCGGTGCCCCTTTCCTATGCATGCACTCTGCATAACTGTAGTAGAGATGAGTATGGGGTGGGTGGGGGTAGCACAGGAACATGCACTAATCCTGGTGGGAGGAGGGAAAGGAGTTCCCCAGTGCTAGCTTGGTGGGAAGATAAGGTGAATGCCAACTTCTGATAATTGCACCTCTCAGGTAGCAGAGAAATTCCAAAGAATACTCATGGTGTCTGTTCTATTGTAGTGGGGGGGGAACCACAATATTGCCAGGTTGGCAGCTCTCAGCCATGTTGAAATGTAGCTCTCCCATAATCCACTGTGGTTTTATAATAGTAGGAGCAGGACTTGAGAGCAGAATAGTAGTAGCACAAATGCTAATGACATCTCATCATGATTTGACAGCCACACTTCACCAATACAAGGAGTCAATCACTAGTGTTATCTGGTTCACAACCACCAGTGCCGCCAACAATAAAAATGTATTTCTTATATAGCACTAACCACCCATAGGTCTCAGAGCTCTCAAATGACAGAAGACATTAGTATCCCACAAAGTGGTACTCATTTTATTGACATCGGAAGGATGAAAGGCTGAGTTGGCCCTGCCAGGGTTCAAACTTGCCTCAGCAGGCTGCACACAGATATCAGGGGCCAGCGCTTAGCTCGCTACTAAATAATACCATGCCACATTTAAGTTTGTAATGTGCTATGTAGCTCTAATTCTTTTTAATTAATGCTAATGGTTAAACTTGGGATGCTTCCAGGCTTCTCCTGAGGTCAGATGCAATCTCCCCAACTGCAATAAGGACTCGAACCACCTGTACACTAGCATGGGGCAGCTTAAGGATTCTTTGACCAACTCTCAGAAGAAGTGCTAGAAGAAGTGCTTAAGAGGCCATTTTTAATAATGGCTCTACAACTTCTGGTGTCTAATCTAATTGGAAAATGCAGAGACTCAGAAATGAACTGAATAATAAGTGGCTTTCTTTAAACAGGAAAGACAACTTGAGCTCTTGCATTGGAGAACAAGTGCCCATCAGATACAAGAAAGAAGCGAAAGGTACTCTGGGATGCTGACATCACCCTTGGTTGTGCAGTGGTCTAATTCTCCATGCACTTGAAATAACTGTTGAAAAATATTCAGCCATTTCTTCCATCAGATAATTCACCCAATAGTCCCCTGAGAGACATGTGACTTGACTATGAAGCTGTGCTATAATGTAACCAGGTGAACCAAGATTCAGCTTTTCTGCTACCTTTTAAAAAAACACTCCCAAGTCTGTGCAACTTCGCTGTTTGTCGCCTGGTGATTGGCAATTTAGTTTGTGATCTGTGGTATACAAAGTAAACCCAAATATGTGCTCTTTGTTTGCTAGTTTAGTACTTAATAGGACTGCATGATGTCCCCGAGTTCGAATATTTTAGCCTTAGGCATAGCCTTGAGGCACATTTATCCATAATACAAATATTTTTACCCTGTGCTTTGTTTTGTTGAGTCAATCCATTCCTACATTTTTCTCATGTCCACTACACTCTTGCTGGCATTTCCAAACAAGAGTTCATAGAATTGAAGGATATGGGGAGCTTAGCGTCCTCGTATTGACCTTAACAGAGTGAACTCACACATTCGTTGATCATGACCATTTGTTGAGGAGGGCCCCATTTACAGCAATAGCATCAAAAACAATAGCATCAAAAACAATACTCAATAGTTGAGTACTCCAAGTGCATTTTAAAACCCAGCCAAATTCAAAACACAGAATAAGCGGCCGAGACAGTGTACAAGTAGCTCTAGTTTTACAATAGGTGGGAGATGTTGCATCAGGGCCATGAGATTGACTGCACCTTTGGTAGCCCATTTCATATCATTGGGACATACAGCAGAATGTCTTAAATGGACAATACTCGAGAAGATTATTCCACCTCACAGAGGGGGTAATTACCATGAATAAGGGTCCGAACGAAGAAATGCGGTGGAATGATTTAGTTCTGATGAAGTGACTGTGATCAATCAACTTCCATTGTGTACGTATTGCTGAGAATAGGGGACACTGACAGTAATCCCACAATCCCCGCCTGGGGCCCAAGGATCTTTATCTATTGGGCAACTGCGTGCAAAGGCTAGAATCGAGAAGTACACGAGTCACTCGCTTTTGGTATTCCCACAAACGATGGAGTAAACATGGAGTAAACAGGGACAACCTTAGGACCTGGCTTGGATGCGTATTGAAGCAGTAGATGCGCCTTCCCGTCTTTTTTAAATAACGGATGGGCCATGCAAATTCTTTAAAAAAAATGTAGAATAGTAGATGCCAGTAATTTGTATGCATTTTTGTACACATTGGCTATTTTGGTATAATTTCATTGATCAAGGTAGATTTTGCGTGTCTTGGCCCGTGATACATCAAAAAACATCATAATGACCCTACACATACCTCTACATCGTAGTATGGAAGCGCTCTGCCTATATTAGCTATGCGGAGTGCATCCCATGGACTGACGGTATTACAAATGACTGCTAAGAGACTAACTCCCTATGAAAACTAAATAGTAAGGAGATTAACTGTAATAATCATGAAAGTTCACAACTAGCTCCAATGGTGTTCATGGAATGCCATACCGAACGATGAAAGACCCGTCAGTGTTTTGCAATATAGAATGCCTCGTAAGATGGCCGCCATAGAGGTACTTGAGAAGCATCAAGCCACATACGAGCTGGGACACGATAAATACGTGAGCCGGTTACTGGGGTAACACTTTGTGTGGTGTACGCACAAGATTCCTATTGGAGCCTCTCTGCATTATACACGTTCCTCTGAACAGCTACAAAGTAAAAGCGAGTATGAGACTATGAACCCGGTCCACATGCAGTAATCCCATAAACATACATCGAATTGGGGTGCCGCACTCAGGCATTTAAACGACGCAAATGGGATAGAGACCGCTAGGCGGTCAGACGTTATACGGCAAAGATGTGACGAAAAGTTAGCGTAATTGCTGTTTAAGCGCTTTAAATTCTAGAAAGCCTTTTAGAGATAGGGCCCATGTTAGACTATCACAAAGTTTAGCGTGTTCACAAAACTGTACTTTGGGACACATGAATTGGTTACTAGCAATAGCAAATTTTTGCAGCAAAAACGGAGAACTGCAACATGATAAAAGATATATTATTCCTTTGCTTCTGTGTGTGGATGTATTCCTGTAACTACATCTAGCCAAAAAAGACAGATCTGCAAAAGGGACCGCCATGACCACCTGCACAAAATGCCCGCAAGAAACGCGGGATGGGAGATAAGGTAATTATTTGACAGTGACCGCTTAGTAAACAAATATGCCTTCTTTGAAAATGTGTTGTTACGCGAAGGGTTCAATAAAAAATATAAAATCGAAAGTGAGGACCCTTTTGGGGCGTATATTGATCTTTTCTCCTGGAAGGAACGTGGGAGAGAGTAATTCTGTCTGATATGAACCCAGCATGTTGGAGCAGGGCAAAATTAATTGAATGATTACTGTCTCTGAACAGTTACACCAGCATATAGTGCTTGTTTGAAAATGTGTTCATAATGCAAAACCTGGCTAAAAATTGTAATTTCTGATTTTATTTCTCAGGCTGGGTTGGATGCCCCACCTCATCTGATGGGTAGATGACTGGCTGCATTTTGAAAAGAAATTGGTCCTGAAGAAGACGACTATAGCAATAAAGTCATCGAAACCGGTCGACCACTACATTTTGCTGATATCTCTGAGTCACCTTTGAGATACAGAGTATAAGTAACACCTGTAAATGCCCAGTGTCTAGATGACACGTGATTGGTGACATTTTCATTTGTTGGAGAAATGCAATGATGTTCACATTTTTATTATGAGGAAGACCTAAAAAAAACATGAACAAAGAGATTCTAGGGTCTTACCTTTTATTTTTAGAGGAATAAATAACTCCTCCTGCACAGGATGAACATACTTCACTGAGGGTGAATAAATCATGGTATTCTGCCACTCACTGAATATTCCCACGTTAAATGTCCAGCCGTGCGTTTAGCTATGGGACAGGATATCTGCTAATTCTTAGTCATTTTTCAATATTCAATGTTGCGGTAGGGATAGCTTCTCTCTTCTCCTATACTATTAGATAGGCGGTTCACCACCTCAAGCCTAGGGACAGCACACTCTACAGGGATAGGGTGTGCTTCTGGTTAGTGATAGTGTTAGGGAACACATTGATTGCATTGGAAACTGTAAAAAATAGTGATTTGCACCTGTCTATGTTTGTATGTACAACATTGTCTGCAAGGTTTCGGCCAAATCCGTCACACATGTCAAAAGTTATCCTAGGTAACTCTGACACATCTTAACTATAGGGCTTTGGGGTGGAAAATACAGCCCCAGAGCGACGGAGACTAAGAGGCCATGCTAGGCCCCTATTGTGAGAGTGAAGCTGGCTAATGTAGAGTCCCATTGAAATATAAAAGCCAGTACAAACAGTGATTTCCAACATAAGGCCTAGTGAAATGAGAGAAATTGGTCTACTTCCACTGTGTTAACATGGACAGGCGCTCAAGTGAAAGGGAATGTACCAGAAAGATTAAAACTGCTGAATATGCCCAATGAATGGGAAAAGGCATGTGTGGCTGGAAATGCTGCTTTTCGTAAAATATGAAAAGTTACAATTTCGACTTATAGAGACAGATAGCAGCATGGGGCATTGACTTCTATACAGCACAAGACGGTAATCCAGAAATTCCAAGTGAAGCCAAGCATTTTGCATTTCTTCATAATTAAAAGACTTATTTTCATCATATAAAATGACAACCTTTAAAGGGAAAGGCCTATTTGTTTTGTATACACATGAACACTGGTTTCTATTCAACTGTGGTCCTATGTGTGAATAATACCAGAAGTGAACTTATATCTGTTCAAACAGTATGTAAATAAAAATATTTTTTTAAAATGTTTGTATTTATTTTTATTGATATAGTTGAAGTAAAATCAAGCTTTCAATAAGTAACAAAGAAAATTATTGCATTTTTCACAATTTATCATTGACAAAAAAAATAGTCTTCAGGAATCGAATAAGAAAAGTTAACTGATTAGATATCACATTACATACATCTTCTGAAAACAATAACTTTATAAAATTCCTGATTACATGGTTCACTAAAAAGGATTAATCTAATCTACATTAAGAGATATTAAAAAATGCATAATATGTAATTCTAACAGATGTCTGCTGGGAGTTGAATAGTCTATTCCACAGGGATTCGTATGTTGCAATTAGGTAATCATAAGAGAAGCGCTGAAAACACATTACACACAGTATGATTCTAAGGTATGAAAACATTTTGGATGAAATAGGTCTTCTTTGAAGTTTTGATACTTCATACACTGTTCCTTAGTGGAAATCCAAAGTTTTTCTTTAGCTCTGATAAAATTCCATTGCAAAAGGTCAGATGATCTAACTGCCAGAGTCATATACTCAAGAATCTTTTGTTTCCAGATCGACATCAATTTGTGGTCCGCAGTTTTAACCTATGTGGATAACATGTTCATCAAAGAACCTGAATTCGAGGGCAACAAGCACTTGCTATACAATGAAAGTAATTTCCACATGTATAGACTGTTTAGGTTTCGTAAACCCAATTCATGGCACAGAATGCAAATCGGCTGGCTACGCAGGATAGATAAAACTTGACTCCAAAAATATCCTTCTATTCATAGCCAAAAGGATTCTGCACGGCAGGCTCTGGCTTCAGCCCCATATACAATATGTGGGACGGCTTTCTGATTATAAAATGTTAAAAGAGGGGCAAAATAAAATCTGCCATATTTTGCATTTAAGATGCAAGCTTGGGCGGCAGCAGTTCAAACTTTTCTGTTCAACTTGAGAGGATATGGGCAATCTGATACATGATTGTTTGTATTTAAGCCCAAGTATCGATGTTCATCAACTATTTGCAATGGTTCTCCTTGTAAAATCCAAGTAAAGGAAGTTTTTTTTTTAATGAGATGTTTGGTCGCACATATGAAAATCTTTGATTTATTGAGATTAACTGTGAGCAAATTTAGATCAGCCTACTTTCCCAATTTAGTGAGGAGTTGTTGCAAGCCCCTGGGAGTTTTAGCAAGTAGAACAAGATTGTCAGCATAATATCCCAGGGGATTGCTTGTCGACCCAATTTAGGCGAGTCAGATATAATCCTCTCAAAGTGATATCACATATCCGATTTTTTTTTTTTTTAGCGGAGGCCAAAACACAACCTTGTTTTATGCGTCTGAAGGTTGGGATGGGAGCCAATAATCTGCCATCCAAAGTTAAGCGTATGTGGATAGTGGTGTTAACATGAAATTGCAAGATCCAGAATTGGATGCTGGCCGGGCAAACATCATCTCTTAATTTCGTCATCAATAACTTACTAGACACAGAGTCAAAAGCTGTTTTAAAATCTATAAACACCATGTAAACAGGTAGTTTTAGTTGGAACTCATTTGCTTTGATTGGATGAAGAGTTTGAAGGTTGATTGACATGCCCAACCCAGCAACAAATCCCATCTAGAAAGGATTGTGTGTCTGCATTGATTGCATTCAACAAGTGAAATCTCTAAGGATTAGATGGGCGAATAGTTTGCCTGGTGCATGAAGGAGTGCAATCGGTCTGTCATTTTCTGGTGACTGCCTATCTCCTTTTTTATAAATGTGGACGACTATGGATTTGCAGCATGATGGAGGGATTTGGTGAGTTTATATTACTCTAGTGAAGATGCTGAACAAGATCTTGGCCCATGATTCAGGATGGCACTTAAGCATTGCATTGCTAAGGCCATCTGGTCCTGGAGCTCTAAAAAGAGCTAAGTTTAGAGATATAAAAAATAATGTCTTCCACATTAAAGCTTATTTCGGTCCTGCCATTAGATATCATTCCCACTTCGAAGCTACAAAGAGGTGTAGAAGAATATAGAGTGTGATAGTATCTGTCCCAGATTCCTTCAGGGACAGCATTTATTTGGACGGGTGTTTGTGTGACATTATTCACCCTTTTTAAGAGAACCCATGTTACAGCTGAATTTTTGGAGGCAAGGGCTTGCAGCATTTGTTCTGTATCGTGTTGGATTATTAGGGCTTTTCTTGATCTTATCCAATTCTTATACTTGTTTTTAAGTTGTTTCATTTTGATGAGTTTGATTGAAAGCGGAAGATTAGCTAAGGCTCTCTTGGCTGAAAGATAGACAATTCTCCTGTTATGTATCTCATAGTCATATGCATGCAGATGCCTTGATAATGATCGAGGAGCACAGGGAATTCATGTCTTATAGAATTGCAAGGCAGCTATTGTCGAAATAGAAAGTATATTGTTCCTCCTATTGTAATAAATATATTGATATTGGCCTACACCAAGCTGCTCGAAAGTCGCTGTAATTTGCCTGCAGGCCACTTGTTGAGGTCGTGAACTGAGACCTTGTCCTTTGTTGACCTATGTGTAGAAGGATTACTCGTGCAATTAAACTAATCCACGAGCATATGTTGAGACAATGTTACCAAATACTGAACGAAGAACATCTGTTTAACTACATTGTATTAATGTTTAAGAAGGTCTGCATGGAAAACTTTAGAATACACAGTTATTGCATACGCTTGTTGATACATGCATTAAAGGCGAAACCGAGGCTGAGCCTCAATTCCATCAGCTGGATCCGCCGGCAGGCGGAATCGCCGGCGGCCAGTCCGAAGGCCATACAAAGGCCTGTTCCTGCGCCTGTTCGTAGCACTGTGAGCCTGGGCCACAGATGCTGACCCTTAGTTTTGGCAAGTAAAGGCTCTGGAACACTCGCCACCTCGTCTGCAGAACTATCCTGGGACTCCATTAATTGCTTCTTCGACCAAAGTGGCGTCACTGATGTACCAATGTTCTCAAGCCTCCTTATACCCACCTGGCCATGTGAGTAAACTAATCTTAAGTGCTATAGACCCTGAATCTAGCAGGCGTTCTAGCCATAGACTGCAGCCTACCTGGCCTTGGTTGCTAAGACGCACAATATATCACTCAATCTTCCACTCTGTTTCCTTTTGCTGCCTCGCTCTCCACTCGCCCGCTTACTCCGGTGGCAAGTGTTGGTCCTTCTATAGAGCCTAATACCTGCTTGGCTATGAATACTAACTGTCCTCACTGTCTGTGCTGTGCTTTATGGTCGCTAGCAGACCACATTCAGACTGTGTTGTGCCTTATGGTCAATAACTGACCACTTTTAGACTGTGTTGTGCCTTATGGTCAATAACTGACCACTTTTAGACTGTGTTGTGCCCAATGGTCAATAGCAGACCACATTCAGACTGTGTTGTGCCTTATGGTCAATAACCGTCCACATTTAGAATGTGTTGTGCCTTATGGTCAATAACTGACCACTTTTAGACTGTGTTGTGCCTTATGGTCAATAACTGTCCACATTTAGAATGTGTTGTGCCCTATGGTCAATAACTGACCACTTTTAGACTGTGTTGTGCCTTATGGTCAATAAATGACCACTTTTAGACTGTGTTGTGCCTTATGGTCAATAGAAGACCACATTCAGACTGTGTTGTGCCTTATGGTCAATAACTGTCCACATTTAGAATGTGTTGTGCCTTATGGTCAATAACTGACCACTTTTAGACTGTGTTGTGCCTTATGGTCAATAACTGTCCACATCTAGAATGTGTTGTGCCCTATGGTCACTGCCTTAGTCACTGCAGCTGCCCAACCACTATGACAATTGTACTCAGAACTAATCCTCCGCACACACTGCTCACAACTGCACACCTCTCTCGAACCATACTGTGATGCAATGCAGATATACACAGACCACCAGAACTGAGTTGTGCCCTATGGTCGCTAACAGACCCTCTGATATATGCATTTTGGTCAATGTCAGGAATTGTCACATCTAGGTGCCCTGTTGTATGCTCCAACCTCACAACTAGTTGTATCCAACCTAGATACTATAGTGCACAGGCTGTACCTGACCGATTCTACCCGATTCCAACCAGCCACCATCTATCTTAGTCTGACCTGCTCCCCTCCAACACCACCAGACTCCACCGCTATCCAGAGACCATGATCTTCTGGCTCGCCCTAACCATGTTCCCTTTCTGCTTAATACAGGACAATGTACCCTGTAGCAACAATAGCTACATAGCCCATCAGGACGGCCTGGCTAAACTAGGGTGCCCCAGACACCACCCCATCCCCTGCCCCACTCCGGTCCTACCCTCCACACCCCCTTTCCCCTCCACTTACCACCACCCCCTCACCTCCACATCCATCGCCATCCATTGCCTACCCACCAACAGCCACCACAGTCCCTCTGCTAAGCCTAACAAAACCAAATCGACCACCAAACCTCTCACCCGCTTTAAGCCGCCCGGACCAACCCCCCTCTCCCTTATTCCCAACATCACAACCCGCAACGAAAGATTAGGCTCCAGGCTCCCGACCACAAACTCTAAACCTTTCTCCAGACCTTACACCAAAACTAATACAAAGCACATTGCACCAAGCAAACCCACTCCTCCCCCACTAAAAGGCGCCCTTCTCAACGTCAGATCCCTGGCTGCCCACCCCACAGAAATTGCAGACATCATCCTTACCAATGACCTTGACTTCTTAGCCCTAACAGAAACTTGGCTTCATGAGGCGTCCGGACCTCATTTATCGCTAGCCATCCCAGACAAATACACTATCCTCAGAGCGGACAGACCTAACGCCAGAGGTGGAGGCGTAGCAATCATTTCCAAATCCGCTCTAGGCCTCAGACTAACCGACACAGTCGCATTCACTTCCTGCGAGTTACTCACAACCAAACTACAAACCTCCCCCACATCCACGATAACTATCCACCTCATATACAGACCCCCAGGTCCCCCTGGGACCTTCGAAGAAGACATCACATCCCTCATCACCAAAATTTCCAAACCAACAGCACAATTCATGATCCTCGGAGACTTCAACCTCGGCTACCAAGACCCAAACGACGCACCTGCTGCATCCCTGGCCAATGCCCTAACCGATCACGGTCTCACTCAACTCATTGTACTCCCTACCCACCAAAAAGGCAGAACCCTTGATTGGGTAGCAACCCACAATTGCAACACAACCTGCAAAGACCCCCAACCTCTGGCATGGACCGATCACCACATGATCCCCCTTGAGGTTAACACCAATCAGGTACTGCCCAATAAGCACCCCATGGCACCAGCATACCCCACCAGGAATAAACGCAACATCACTGCTGAAGCCCTACTACCACTGGTCTTACCTACCCTCAATGCCCTCCCAGCTAACGCTGACTTAAACCTGCTGATTGACACCTTCAATGATTCCATGGCCAAAGCAATGGACACCGTTGCCCCCTTGAAAATACGCAAAGCTAAACCCACAGCTCATCTGAACTCATGGTACACCCCTGAGCTCAAACTACTTAGAAAAAAGAAAGCTAAGGCTCACCTCACCTGGAAGACTAACCCCACTGCAGTAAACAAATCCAACCTCACTAACTTATCCTCACTTTACAAAAGCGAGATAATCCGGACCAAAAAAGATAATTACAACACCAGGATCACTCTGGCAGGATCCTCCACTAAAGAATTATTCAAAATTCTGAAGGAACTAGAAAACCCTATTTCACCCCCGGAAACCTGCCTGAAAGACAAACCCTGGTGCACCAACATCCAGAACGCCCTCATCAATAAAATTTTAGGACTCCAAACTAAAATCGAAAACAAACGGCAACAACTCAACAACAATGTCACCAACCTTAGCCCACCCACACCTAACTACAGTAGCGCAGGCTTCTCGTTCAAAAAAGTCACCATACCGGAAGTTCAAAAAATCATCACATCCCTGAAATCCTCTAACTGTAAAGGAGACAGCTGCCCGGCTCAAATCATAAAAGATGCAGCCAGAGAGCTCTCCCCCTTCATCACCAAACTCATCAACCTATCCTTCACCAGTAGCTCCATCCCCAGCAACTTAAAACAATCATGGGTTCTCCCCCTCCTGAAAAAACAATCCCTCGACCCGGCCACACCCACAAACTACAGGCCCATCACCACAGTCCCCTTCCTACTGAAAATCCTGGACAGAGTCGCCTACATCCAAATTCAGGAATACCTAGAATCCAACCAACTGCTAGGAATACGTCAATCTGGCTTCAGACCTCAACACGGAACTGAAACCGCCCTTGTTGATCTCAAAAGCCAGATTGATGAAATTAAAGACAAAGGCAATGTCGCTATCCTACTCCTCCTTGATCTCTCAGCGGCCTTTGACCTGGTCAGCCATGAGGTCCTTGTAATCACCTTGCCACCGCAGCCCACTTCTCCTCCCCTGCCATCACATAGATACAATCCTTCCTGGCTAACAGAACCATACAAGTCTTTTCCACCACAGCTGCAGCAGACCCCACCCCCATCACATGCGGGGTCCCACAAGGTTCCTGTGTATCCCCCACTTTGTATAACATATTTACAAAGCCCCTATTTGACCAACTGGATCATCTGGGTGTCACCTACACAAACTACGCAGATGACACCCAGATACTCCTCACTATCTCCGGTAATTACCAAGAAGACTCCTCCCGGATCAACAAAATATTCTCCATCATTCAGGCATGAATGGCCTCCCATGGTCTCTGCCTGAATGATGAGAAAACAGAGCTCCTAATTGTCGGCTCCCCCAACACTCTAACCAAACTTGACCCTTGCTATAATAACATCACCATCGATGGTCATCCCATTCCCATAGCCAAAAGCGTAAAAACCCTGGGTTTCTATCTAGATGCCAACTCCAACTTCAGCAAACACACCAATATGATCGCCTCAGCTGCTGCCTATACCGGCAAGCTCATTAGGGCCAGCAGACCCTTCCTATCACCCAACAGCTGCGTCACCCTTGCCAGGGCCCTAATACAATCCAAACTGGATTACTGTAACAGCCTGTACCTAGGCGCTAATCAATCCGTACTCAATAAATTGCAGGTAATACAAAATAACGCCTTACGCGCAGCCCTCAACATACCCAGACAAGAGCATATCTCTGCCACTAGGAAAGCCTGCAAATGGCTTTCCATACGCCAAAAAATTGATCTAAAAATCATCTGCCTCACGTACAAAGCCCTCAACCACCTAGCACCACCTTATCTAGCTAATAAACTCACCCTGAAACCTGCCACCAGACTCACCAGATCCTCCAACACTCTTTGCCTACTAGTGCCCAGGTTCCACCTAAAAAGAGCGGGAGGGGTAAGCTTCTCAGTGCTGGCCCCCCAACTCTGGAACTCCCTACCGCTTAACATCAAAACTGTCGAATCCTTCCAGATCTTTAGGAAGCAGGTCATCAGATGGCTGCTAAACAAAGAATAACACCACTAACTCTAGACCCGTGCGGATACTGGCTTAGACACTGTACTTATTCTAAAATTGTATATTGTACGCACTGCATATGTTCTGTTTATTAACCACTGTATATATATGTATATATTATAAACCTGTACGAAGTATGCACACTGTAACCATATTCTTAAGCGCCCTTCTACCTCCGGGTTTGGAGCGCCATACAAATAAAATAAACAAACAAACAAACAAACAGTTATATGTGGTTATTTGAGACTTGGCACGAACCCTAGATTGGTGATGTATTAAAAGGTATATTAACCCGAAGTGGGGCTGGACATCGCACCCACCAAATGTATAAAAAGCGAATGCATTCTAATGTACAACGTCTCTCAATGAACACACTGAACCACGCTGGAGTTCGTTGTGTTTTTACTGAGGGACGATAGCTATCTGATTTTGATCTGTTTTTGTAACTGGATTCAGTATAAAATAAAGTACATTGTATGTTCCTTTGTAACCCGTGTTCGGTGTATTTCCTTTTGGTGTACTCGGCCTCGATATTTCATTTCTGTTTTCACAGTTGGCGCCCGAATAGGGACCCTCAAGATTGATGCCGGATTGTTGAAGGTTGACGCACGCTATCAGACCGGGATCGGACGGTTTGACATAAGGGGCCCCCTGAACGAGACGCAACACCTCAGCAGCGCTGCACAACCCGATCCTTGGACGATAAGCGTGTGGTCCGAGACGGCATATTGACGAGGGTCCACCTGTCGAGGCAGGCAGATTTGCTGAAATCACCATACACGAGGTAAGATTAGTTAGGTAAGATTCTTAGAAGTACCGATCGGTCCTCCTTAGGTTTAGGAGTCGTGACCCGATTCTTAATTTAACCCTGACTATTTGAATTTTGGCGCATTGTATCTGCAGACACAATTATTGACCAGGTAACACCAAGAAATTGAGATATGCCTGGGAAATTGTCTACCTACTTTAGGGCATTATTCCGCAGTGATAGACAATCTTTGGAATTTAGCCGTCCCGCACCACAGGAGGGGTCACCGGCATGTACTATGTACTGTAAGCATGGCATTGGAAGTATAGTATTTAATGATATTTGGCACAGACAAACCAGACATGCCTCCGAGCTTCAGTAGCCAATCAATGGTAGTTTTGAGATCCCTCGTATAGAATATTTGGAGTCAGTCTTGTTAAAGAAAAGGCTAGACCTGTAGCATTTGATGTTTTGCAGAATTGGAAAAAAGAAGCGTTGCAACAACTTAAAGGTAGAGAGAAACATGCACGCCGTCATAAAACGAATGCTGAAAAAGCGTTGTTATATGACCAAGACAAACAGTCTGAGGCGACTAAAAATATGGATAGGGCTTTCTCACTTGGAATTCAGAAAATCTATCCTTCTTAAGATCTTCATATTTCTGATGAGTTTATTGACAAAATATTAAATGAACGAAGGCCTGGTGCCTCTGTGCCACCTCCGTATGTTCCTCTTCCCACTGAGGTACCTCTTCCTGCTGGTATTCCTGCTCTTCCTGCTCAACCTGCTGTTCCTATTCCTCCGGTTGTTGTCCCTCCACCTGCTCCTCCGCCTCTTTTTATCGCACCAGTTATAGTACCTCCATCGAATTTGCCTGCTCCCTCTCTTCCAAGTGGTCCTGAGCCGTTTGCAATCGATCGAGGTACAGGAACAAAGGTTGTCACTCGTAATACTGTACCGCCGGAGAAGAAACGTGAGTTAATTGCATGGGCTAAGCATTGTATGGAGAAGGATGATCAAGCTAGCGTTTTTGCCACACTTTGTAATACGGATCATTTTCCGGAGAAAAATGTTTTTATTGAAGGTTTAGGGATTCAGTTATGTATAATTTGGGGAAGATTAAATAATGCGGATGTTCCGCAAGGGTTACGGGATCTAAACACTCTAGCGCTTTCTAGAGACACTGTGGAGAAGGTAAATGAGCATGTAGAGAGGTTATTTGGGTATAGAAAGGAGTTAGAAAAGTTACAGAATGAGGATGATGAAGAGGAAAATATGTATGCACAGAAACGATTCCTTCCATGTCGTAAACCGATATCGGAGGAAATGCGAATTTGTAAGAAGGACACGATTAGATGGATTTCAGACATATCGATAACTCCAGTTGAGGTATATGACACATATAGCCAATATATGTTAGAAATGCAGAGGAAAGTGATACAGGTAATGGTAGAATACCTGCAGGATGAATGCGTAAAAAGGAAGATTAGTTGTCCCACAGAGTTATTGAGCATTTATAAGAGAGCTTTTTCACTTAACACTTATTCGACTGCTTTAGCGCTCGACTTGGCTCTGTTGCTTAGTAAGCGTTTGGAGTCACCTATTTCTCAGTTGCCTATGAGAGAGGTTCCTCCGACATTTGTCCCAAAGGTTGAGGTTGCGGCCGATGCTGTAAATAATATAGTCGATTTGAACATTTCTGCTCATTATGTATCACAGTTCGTTCATGTTCCGTTCTCAAGACAGGAAGTGAATACTATTAGGCAATCTATTCCTGATATTAGGAAAAATCCGACAGGGTTCTATAAAGAGATAGAATCCATTTTGCAGTCCTCAGTGTTCACCTTAGGTGACATTGGGCCTCATTACGACCCAGGCGGTAACTTACCGCCTGGGCCGTGACTTTACCACCATGGCGTAAACTACGTTTACGCCATGGTGGTTGGCGGACTTACCGCCCCATTCCGAGTTTGGCGGGGCGGTAAGTCCCCAATCCCCATTTACCCTTCCCCATTCCCATTTTTGCCCCATAGGGCATAATGGGAGTGGGGAAGGCGTTAATTACGCCACCGTAAATTACGGTGGCGTAATTAACTCCATGGTCCCTTAGCGCCATGGATTTTAACACCTGCTAAAAGCAGGTGTTAAGTCCGCCATGGCGCTAAGGGACCTCGTACTCAGGCGGTAAGGGTCGGCGCTGTTTACGCCGCCGTAAAACCCTTACCGCCTGAGTCGTAATGAGGCCCATTGAATTGTTGTTTCCTGTACTCCTGCCCGTAGATTTATGGAAACAAGTTAGAACTATTGACGATGTACCCGGGTTGGGAGATACATGGGCGAATATAACTAGACTCGATGGGGAAAGGCCAGCTGGCGAAAGACCGCAACAGGTGATATTAACTCTGCCTGATAGAATCATTGCTAAATTAAAAACCATAATTCCCGAAAAGAGAATTATTTGGGACAAGCTTACGGACTGTGTCCAAGGAAAGTCTGAAGGTGCTACCGAGTTCTTTAATCGGTTCAAACAGGTATTCTCGGATTTCAGTGGACAAGACTTAGGCACAGAGTCTGGGAAAAGATTATTTATGGACAAATTTGTACGTGGATTGCTGCCTGACATCCAGTCACAAATTATCAGGGTAATTCATAGAATTTCGCAGAAAAGTGTCGCAAGCGGCTGGCGCAGAGTGTCCGCGTGCGATTGTCTGCACCAGGCACGTGCGCTAAAACCGATTTCCGCGCACAGCGTATTCATGGATTTTAGGCTCCCAAACCAGCCGTGGCGCAGAGTATCGCAGCGACCCTGCAGCAGCGCCAGTAACGCCCCCAAGAACGCCCTCGCGCAAGGAAACGCCATCAAAATCGCTAAATCATCGCAAAGGGCTGCGCTAACCCTGGACCAGTTTACAGGGCTGCCAAACAAGGAACGCAAAGCGGGTAACGTTCATATCAGGGGTACGCGGGAAGTTTTACACGCGATTAGCCAGGGTACGTGTATTACAGGGGTACGCGGGAAGTTTAACACGCGATTGGCCAGGGTACGTGTATTAGAGGGGTACACGTGAAGTTTTACACGCGATTAGCCAGGGCACGTGTATTACAGGGGTACGCGGGAATTATCACACGCGATTTGGCTGGGTAGGTGTATTACAGGGGTACACGGGAAGTTTTACACACAATTTGGCTGGGTACGTGTATTACAGGGGTGCGCTGGAATTATCACACGCGATTTGGCCAGGTACGTGTATTACAGGGGTGCGCGGGAATTATCACACGCGATTTGGCTGGGTACGTGTATTACAGGGGTGCGCGGGAATTATCACACGCGATTTGGCTGGGTACGTGTATTACAGGGGTGCGTGGGAAGTTACACACGCGATTAGGCTGGGTGGGTCCTCACAGGTGTTCCCTGTACACCCTCCACGGCCCCTGCAGGCAGCCCACAAAACAGGGGACTACCCTGCACACCTGCTCATGTCCCCCTGCACCCCCACCCCCCAGCCACCAGGGGCACCCTCCACCAGGCCCCCACCCATGTCTACCACCACCCCCACCCCCCAGCCACCAGGGTCACCCTCCACCAGGCCCCCACCCATGTCTACCACCACCCCCACCCCCCAGCCACCAGGGGCACCCTCCACCAGGCCCCCACACATGTCACCCACCACCCCCACACCCCAGCAGTGCAGGGTCACCCTCCACCAGGCCCCCACTCATGTCTCCCACCACCCCCAAGCCACCAGGGGCACCCTCCACCAGGCCCCCACTCATGTCACCCACCACCCCCACCCCCCAGCCACCAGGGGCACCCTCCACCAGGCCCCCACTCATGTCTACCACCACCCCCACCCCCCAGCCACCAGGGTCAGCCTCCACCAGGCCCCCACTCATGTCTCCCACCACCCCCACACCCCAGCAGTGCAGGGTCACCCTCCACCAGGCCCCCACTCATGTCTCCCACCACCCCCACCCCCCAGCCACCAGGGCCACCCTCCACCAGGCTCCCACTCATGTCTCCCACCACCCCCAAACCCCAGCAGTGCAGGGTCACCCTCCACCAGGCCCCCACTCATGTCTCCCACCACCCCCACCCCCCAGCCACCAGGGGCACCCTCCACCAGGCCCCCACTCATGTCTCCCACCACCCCCAAACCCCAGCAGTGCAGGGTCACCCTCCACCAGGCCCCCACTCATGTCACCCACCACCCCCACCCCCCAGCCACCAGGGGCACCCTCCACCAGGCCCCCACTCATGTCTCCCACCACCCCCACCCCCCAGCCACCAGGGTCAGCCTCCACCAGGCCCCCACTCATGTCTCCCACCACCCCCACCCCCCAGCCACCGGGGGCACCCTCCACCAGGCCCCCACTCATGTCTCCCACCACCCCCAAACCCCAGCAGTGCAGGGTCACCCTCCACCAGGCCCCCACTCATGTCACCCACCACCCCCACCCCCCAGCCACCAGGGGCACCCTCCACCAGGCCCCCACTCATGTCTCCCACCACCCCCACCCCCCAGCCACCAGGGTCAGCCTCCACCAGGCCCCCACTCATGTCTCCCACCACCCCCACCCCCCAGCCACCAGGGGCACCCTCCACCAGGCCCCCACTCATGTCTCCCACCACCCCCAAACCCCAGCAGTGCAGGGTCACCCTCCACCAGGCCCCCACTCATGTCACCCACCACCCCCACCCCCCAGCCACCAGGGGCACCCTCCACCAGGCCCCCACTCATGTCTCCCTGCACCCCCATACCCCAGCCACCAGGGGCAGCCTCCACCAGGCCCCCACTCATGTCTCCCACCACCCCCAGCCCCCAGCCACCAGGGGCAGCCTCCACCAGGCCCCCACTCATGTCTCCCACCACCCCCACCCCCCAGCAGTGCAGGAGCAGCCTCCACCAGGCCCCCACCCATGTCTCCCACCACCCCCACCCCCCAGCAGTGCAGGGTCACCCTCCACCAGGCCCCCACTCATGTCACCCACCACCCCCACCCCCCAGCCACCAGGGGCACCCTCCACCAGGCCCCCACTCATGTCTACCACCACCCCCACCCCCCAGCCACCAGGGGCACCCTCCACCAGGCCCCCACTCATGTCACCCACCACCCCCACCCCCCAGCCACCAGGGGCACCCTCCACCAGGCCCCCACTCATGTCTCCCACCACCCCCACCCCCCAGCCACCAGGGGCACCCTCCACCAGGCCCCCACTCATGTCACCCACCACCCCCACACCCCAGCAGTGCAGGGTCACCCTCCACCAGGCCCCCACTCATGTCTACCACCACCCCCACCCCCCAGCCACCAGGGGCACCCGCCACCAGGGGCACCCTCCACCAGGCCCCCACTCATGTCACCCACCACCCCCACACCCCAGCAGTGCAGGGTCACCCTCCACCAGGCCCCCACTCATGTCTCCCACCACCCCCAAGCCACCAGGGGCACCCTCCACCAGGCCCCCACTCATGTCACCCACCACCCCCACCCCCCAGCCACCAGGGTCAGCCTCCACCAGGCCCCCACTCATGTCTCCCACCACCCCCACACCACAGCAGTGCAGGGTCACCCTCCACCAGGCCCCCACTCATGTCTCCCACCACCCCCACCCCCCAGCCACCAGGGGCACCCTCCACCAGGCTCCCACTCATGTCTCCCACCACCCCCAAACCCCAGCAGTGCAGGGTCACCCTCCACCAGGCCCCCACTCATGTCTCCCACCACCCCCACCCCCCAGCCACCAGGGGCACCCTCCACCAGGCCCCCACTCATGTCTCCCACCACCCCCAAACCCCAGCAGTGCAGGGTCACCCTCCACCAGGCCCCCACTCATGTCACCCACCACCCCCACCCCCC